>NC_090922.1:885521804-886146804 GCF_040938575.1 Ambystoma mexicanum
ATCTGGTTAATTGCCGAAAAACAAATGAGTAGTTGTAATCAGTAAGAGGTATCATTCTTCACTTTGATCTTAATGACCTGACCTAAGATCTGATTAATTTGAACACCCCCTTCTGGGAAATTTGCTTATTAAGTGTGTTACTAAGGTTTTTTTTTGTCAATATACATATTAAGTATATGTATTTATACGAGAAAGTCCAATGAATTAATTGACATTTGATGTACTCATGTATTAATTATTAAGTAAGTATTCTAATCTCTTGTGCCTTTCTGTAAATTTGTGTTAAATGTGTAAAGTTTTAATTTCTTTGAAACTGCATCACATTACAATAAATAAACTATTGGACAAGTTGCTGTTTAGTGGGAGGACAAATGAGAACGATTTCTGTCTTCAATGGGTTAAGTTTGAAGGAGGCAATCTACACCCACAACTGGATGATTGCTAGATAATTGCAGTGACGGCTGATGTTCTGTGTGCTTTTTATTCTCATGCACAACTAAGTATTGTCCATGTATTGGTGGATGGCTATATCGGGGGCTTTGAAGAATATTCCAAGAGGCTACATGTAAAGTTTAAAAAGGATCAGTGAAAGGATGGAGTCTTTGAGTACTCCAGAGGAGATTGGGAGTTTGTTAAGAAGCAGTGTGCTCATCTGGACAGCCTGGTGTCTACCCAAGAGGTAGAATGTAAACCAATTCAGGACAGTGCCAGAGAACCCCATCCTGTCGTAAGCAGGAAGAAGAGGATGGTGTGGCTGATAGTACTTACTGAAGCTGATAGGTCATTGAGTGCATGGGGCATGTGTCCCACTTATGCATGATTTGGAGGGCATAATCCACCACCTGGTTGTCTCGATGCTACACTTGGGTCACAGAGTTGTTTAGGTGATGCAGTTTTTAAATTCTGGTGAGTAGCTATGCAGCAACTACTTTTTCCAAGATGTTGCCAACTAACAGGAGGTTGGTAAAGGGCCAGTAGTTTTCCAGGTCCTCTGGGCCTTGTTTTTTTCTTCTTCAAAAGAGGTATATTAGTCAAGTCTCGAGGGTGTCCGGGAATGACCCTTCTGAGAGGAAGGTGTTAATGATGCTGAGGAATGATTTGAGAGCCGGCCCATCAATTGCTTAATGATGGAGACCTGGATGATATTGTCAGAGTAAGATGTAGGTTTGAGGGATG
The DNA here is from genome assembly GCF_040938575.1 of Ambystoma mexicanum. Classification (NCBI taxonomy): domain Eukaryota; kingdom Metazoa; phylum Chordata; class Amphibia; order Caudata; family Ambystomatidae; genus Ambystoma; species Ambystoma mexicanum. The sequence continues at coordinate 885,522,981 of NC_090922.1, forward strand.
CAAGTATTCAGTCCAGGGAGGCAGTATGCATGCTGGAGTGCAAAAAGGGCTAATGCTGTGGAATGCTAATTTGATGATGGTTGTGTTGGTCTGTTTTTTCAACAAAAACATTGTTAATTCTATCACATTTTTCCTAAATTGCTGGCACCTCGGGTTTGGTAATGCTTTACTATTTCTAAGAGGGCCTTGCTCCTGTTAGAAGCTGCCTCAATGATGGTGGAGTAGTAAGCAGCTTTGGCCTAGGTAATCAGAATCCTACAGCTGGCACATAGAGATTTGAGGTTGATAAACTGTTCAGGGTTCGGGTTTTTTGCAACACCATTTCTCTAGGAATCAAAAGCCCCATATTTTAGACAGATTAAATATATGTTGACAGTGTGAGATGAAGAAAATACATTCTCACTGCCTGCCACTTGTCTAATGAAACAATTACAGACAAACAGAAAATCAACAGGCTATGAAGGGTAGCCCAATTAGGCTGCCCTTGAATAGCTATAGAGGAACATGCCTGATGGCTGATGAAACACGTGAAGAAAAGAACAGAGAATAGGCAGTATTTTTCCTTAAGGGGTAATTTCAATGGATGTCCCCAAATAGGTGCTTTAGTGGGTTTTCAGGGAGGCATGGCCCTCCTGCTGAACTATTATGTTGTTCATCCATGAGACAAACAAAACGACTGACACCCACCAATGATGGCTGGGAGTCGGAACACATTCAGTGGGTGGCAACAAAGCCCAACGAACATTGTTACATTGGGTTGACAGGAGTGTGGGCAATGTCAAGCATTTCGATGTTTATGCCTGTGGGATCCCTGGGAGCTTTTGTTCAATGCATAGGTTTGGTTTGACTTTCTTTAAGGCACTGCTTGCCTATCACTTTATTTACCTCGTGCAATTCACCTGGTGTGGATAATCATTTGACTCTGCACGAAATTGTTACTGGTAGGAGAATGCATGGGCCTCTTACTCCTACATGAAAATTAGGGATGCTATCAGTTCTGCTCAGACACTTGAGGATGAGGTCACTGTATACTTCAAGGAACTCACAACGTCACTCAAATACATATCTCATCAGGTGCACCCACACTTAAGCTGGCCGGCTAATGAGACATCACCAAAAGCACAGCAGGAGAAGAGACTTTTGCACCTGTAGCCCTGCCTCTCTACATTGGGGACAAACCATTTTTTTAGGAAGCTTTTTTTAGGAACTTCACAAGAGCCTTACTTTACTGCTTTACAGGGGCACCAAAGCTTTTCCTTCCCCAAATGATCATGGTACAGGAACAGGGTTGCTTAATGCACCTGTCACTTTGCCAAACGAGGGGCCTTTTTCACGGTCAGTCAGTATCTGTCCATTGGGTTGATTAGGGGGAAAAGGTGTATGCAGACAATTATATGCAGCTGGGGAGAATGGAAAAAAAGTAGCTACCGAACAAATTATACTGGAATATGTCGCAGAGGCAGCAATGGGAGGGGATGGGGGATGGTACAGTGTCGAGCAGGGGGTTAGTGGGGTTTGAAGAGGATGTAATAGCAAAAATGAAAGACAGCTGTAGGGTAACATGGAATACATATGTGCATGCCTTAACTTGGATAGATGTGAGTCATCAAACAGTACACATAATGCCTCTTACATGATTTTCCTTATCTTTTAGGTCCACAGGGTCAATATACCTGGGGTCCAATGTCAGCAGCACCAAGATGATGAGCATTCCAGCACTGAAGAGCAGGACAGCAGCAGTCATGGACCACTGGTGGGCATGTGGGACCCAGGCAAATGCCCAACTGCCTCCCGACTGGGGAAGGATATGCTCCCTTGTCACACTGCACAGCCAAGACCTGGTAGTGCCTCATGGAGAAATGATGCCCTTCATTGACCAGCCTTCAGTGCTCAAAAGCAAAATGGCAGGAGAAGAAAAGATGCATGAGGTGGGAGCACATACACTGAATAGAGGCAGGCTCAGCAGCAACTATTGTTCCAGCAAATCATCAGAAAGCTTGGCTGCAATCCCACCACACTTCTGCTTTTTTTCAAAGGCATCCAAGCTGACGCTAACGCTAATTGGTTGCAGGTGACTCCCTGCGAATGGTTACAACTGGCCAACTCAGCCATGATAGGACTAAATGTGGTAAGGGAAGAACTTCGGGCAGTCAGAGTGATGGCACTTCAGAACCGCTATGTTTTATTGATATTGATATTTTATTTGTATCACACTCCTACACAAGGGAGGGGAACAAGGGAGAACAAAACAACAACCTTACTAGGCCCAGTGATATTGAGACCGTGCAAGTGCATGGGAGAGGTAAAGAGGAAAGTGCATGGGAGGTGGGGAGAAAGTGGAAAGTGCTGAGCAAAGAAATAAAAATAAATAAATAATACAAAGCAAGAAACAGTGGTAGTGCAGGCAGCAAGTGGCAAGTGCTAGATTTAAGGCAACAGACAGGGTGTGTCTGAATAAGTGCAGAAAAAAGGGGGTTACTGTAGGGTTATAGATACAGACCCCAATATGCTTACCACAATAGAGGGTGACATCTGCCACACAATCAGCAGAAGCTAGTGACAATAATACCAGCTAATGACATAGCTAATTGAGCTAATGGAACATTGACTGAGGCCAAAGAAGAAATTCGTACACTCCATGACACTAAGACAAAGGAAGCAAATGTAGTTTCATCAGACAGCTCGTTTGACTCTTTGTGCTTGGGTCCCCATGTGGTTGTCGAACATTTTTAAAGTGACTGTTGTGAGAAACCTGAAGGTGTCTCCCTGCCTAGTCCCCGGGGATCTGTTAACCAGGTGGCCAGGACACTGCCATTGCTTTTGGATCCAGTTCCTGGGGTTGGACAGATATTCCAAAACACTGCCCTCTCCCTTTCCTACACAAACACTTTGGCACAACACGAAAGACAACGGCCTGACACCAGAGCCGTTTACCTGACATGTCCCAATACAAGTGTCAGGCAAATTCAGGCAATTGATCAGAATCACACACCTGATGGCCTTTTCCCTTCCCTACAGGGATAGAAGGTGGAACATGACAGCACACTATGAGCAAGGCAGACTGCACAATGTGAGACCTAACTCAGCATGGCAGTTCTAGAGAAGGAGAAAGACGGCGCAAGTCGAGAGGATACCAAAGGGAGATGTGACCTTGTCCTTATCAACAGAGACCCGTGAAGCCCCAAGAGAAGGAATTGTAAGACCGTGGACAATAGCCAGCGTGTGTTGCAGCAGATGTCAACGGTACCCGGGTGTCTTCTCCGCTGACAGCCATGCTGAGGAGAGACGCATGGCCCAATGGTACCGGCCTTGATTCTGCAGACAAGAAAGCAAAGCACTTCATCACAGCCTGTGAGTCGAGGGGAGAGCCGATAAAGAAACCAAACTGTGTTGAATGAAAGTAGCAAGCAGCCAATTGAATTTTGAATAACAAATAACTGTTGATATAAGAAAAGGGGAAATCTAGCATAACAGCATCAAACACCACGTGGGTTTTCTCTTGAGAAACGCTAGGCTATTACCCTGATATTGAACTACAGTAACCAGAAGGCCTTAGGAAAAGGTGAAAGGGGGGTCAAAGTGGTCATACGGGGGTCTTGTCAAATCATCTGTACATTCAAAAGTCTTTGACCAGCAGATTATTGGGAAACAAAAGGGGAACGAATCCCGCATGGTAAAAAAGAGTGCACAAACAGTGAGTTGTGAAGTTTGACAGGAGTGAACCCGGTGGAGGGATGCTAACAAGAGGGGATTAAATCTGGAGTCCCATGAAAATTGTGTTGACAGTAGTGAACCCGAAGGAGGGAAGCTGGCAATTGAAAAGGGGTCTGAACTGGAAGGAGGGAGATCCAGGGGTGGAAAGTCTTCACCCTAACTACCGTATGCAAAGAACTGTTTATTTGATTTGTTGAGCACAACTTGTTTGGGGTTTGCACCCAGAAGAGGGGGACCCAGGGGTGAAGCCGCCACTCACAGCTATACATGAAACAGAACTTAGTGTTTGTTTATTGAACTTATCAGTCCCTCGAAGGAAAGAGACTTTTTATTATAAAGAGACTTAACCATCAAAGAACCTGATCGCTGGAACTGAACTGTCAGCTCGTGCTGGGAAAGCTCGAGTGTGTGCTGTGCTCAGGAGACCACCTTGCCCCATGCTAAAAACATGGGGAAGGCAGACCCCTGGCAATCACATCCTGACTTATTATTTGTGAACACTTCTTTCTGTGTTGAAAACCCTATCCCACACTCTTTCTATAATTAGTTGTAAGGATTTGGCAATAGTTTTATTTTTTAGTATAGGCCTTTTTTTACTTAAACAAGACGCTGCAAGGACAGTCTTATTATTCATTTGTTGGTCGATGCTTGCTCCCATCTTAGATTTAGGTTTAGATTAGGCATTTTTAAACCCTACATTTACAGTTTAATAAACACCCTCGAACTGCGATCACGTGTGTCTGTCTTTACTGTTGCCACCATGAGTTCCTTACATTTCCCCGGTGCTCGTTCTGGTGCTCATCTCCTTCTGTGTGGGTTAGCAAGAATAAAGGGGGGCAGAGGAGATATATGATGTGCCTGAATGTTGACGGGACGTGGGATAAGAAACACAGTAAACACTTGCTGTCAACACAGTCTTGAGCAAAGTAGCAGGATGCACAAGGGGTGGTTACAATGCCATCTGCAAACGTGGATGAGTATGACCCCTTTTGGGTGGCATGCTTGGCTGATGGAAAAGAGTGTGTGATAACAGAGTCTTTTCTGGGAGAGTATGAGGAAGAAGGGGGAGCATGGATAGGGTAACTAGGTTGTGGATCCCCAAGATGGGAAGTAAAAACATGATGAGCAAGTGTCAATCGGTAGAGGGAATGTGGTAAAGGTGCAAATTCAACACTATCTATCAATTTTATGACTGAATGGGGGACGCAGCGGGAAAGGGAGGGGGCACTTCTGGGTGTTTGGATATCAGTTACCGCTATGCTATGCTATGCTGTGTAACTTATGCACATTGTGCACAGGTGCAGCCAAAGAAGTCTTTGGGGAAAAGTGGATTTGGGGCCACAAACTGGGACATGGGGTAAGGGGTTACGCTGGGGATAGGAATAAGGGGCAGGGGCAGTGGCTAGAAATGGTAGCATAATGTGAACGACAAGTCATTTTGGAATATAGTCCACAGAAAAGTAAAACATTTGTCTTTTTGCAGCCACAGGCCTGGTGTTCTAGGCAAACTTGAATTTCTAGAGCAAACCGCTACAGCGATGTGCTGGAGAAATGTTGCAAGTTGGCCGTTCACAGGAGAACATAGCCGCAGGGGAACAGACCAATATATTCATTCGAGGCCAGTGAGCCAAGCACCTGGGGGCTAGCTGGGAATTAAAAATGAAATGCAGGCAATTTAAGCCCAATTCACAGTGAGTGAAGCCTTTTCAAATCGCCCCTTGGCAGCTGGTCATGGAAAGAGGGTCAAGGAGTGAAAGAGGGAGCCAAGAGGAATCAAACAATAGGAGAGGTTTGGTGTCCCTTAGGGTACAACAGTGTTTTGTGTCCTTGCTGATGTCCGCAGGGCACCTCATTGGTCAGATGCCATGTGAATGTGTCACCTTTGTCAAACTCTAATTGTCTTGTGTGTTCGATGGGAATTGACCAACTGCAGATGAATAAAGTTCCAGTGGTCAGCACAATCACGTAATGCTATGAAATGTGATAATCGGGCGGTGTGGGAAGGTTTGTGACCTCACAAGGGGTGGTGCTGGACAATGGGGTGTCAGGATGGCCTGCACCAATTACATGTATTTAATGTATGCTTAGATATAGGGCACTGATGTAGTCTCACCAATCAGCTTTGTAGGATGTTCTAAAGAAAATGTCAATTGTGTGAATGCAAATGATGTTGTTTTGTTTGTTTGGTTTTTTTTATTGCTTATAATGCGCGCCAGACCCTAAGGCATCAGGGCGCAGAAGGCAGCAAGAAAAATGTTCAGCTTAGGTTACATTGCTCTGCAGACATATACAAATACAGATGCATGCAAATACAAATACAAATATATACAGAGAAGTATACAGGTTGTGTGTAAACAGAAGGGCAGAGAGGGATGGGCAAAGAGGGTGTTTTGGATGGTCAGAATATTGGGTAGTCAGAGTATTAAAAATCATTTTCCTTGAGCCTATGGATGAGGTTATGTCTAAAGTGAATGTATTACTGATCAGCCCTGAGGGCAGGGGGAAGGGAGTTCCAATGTTGTGCATCTTTTACCGGGAAGCTGCCACCTCCAGTTTTGACACGTTTGAATCTGGGTACTGTCAAGAGGTTGGAGTTAGCAGTTGGAGTTGGTTGGAGGACTGTCTCTGGAATCGCTCACTGAGATATTGTGGGGCATTGTTGTTGAGACATTTTGTAAGTGAGGGAAGCTACTTTCAGTGAAATGTTGTATTTTGCGGTGAGCCAGTTGTGGGCTCTCCTTAGGTCAGACATATGAGTTTTTTTGGTCTAAGAGCATTATTTTGTAAAATCTGGATTTTGTTGGTGATTATTTGTTGCTCCCTAGATATAGGGCATTGCATTAATCCAGTTTTGACAAAATTAAAGCTCCAGCCAGGGTGGTGCAGCTGTTGGGCGAGAGGAAAGGTCTGGCTGCTCTAATTAATGCTTTAATTAATTTGCATGTGTAGGCTGTAGAGGAGGCGTGGAATTAACATGTTTGTTGAATGTGAGGGTGGCGTATAGATAGAAGTCTAAAGTTTTAACTTCCTTGACTACTTTGATGGTGCTACCATCTATAATGAGGTTGGAGTAGTTAGGGCCGAGTTTGTTGATGGTGGGGGTGGTGCCAAGAATCATAAGTTCTGTCTTGTCGTCATTCAGGCATAGACCAGGAGAGGCCATAATCTCCCGACAATGGTAAGAGGATCTGGGAATCTTCAGCATAGTTGGTGTAGGTGATACCGAGACCATTGAGATCATCGAAAAGGGGCTTCGAAGAATATCTTGCACAAGGTGGGGGAGATGCATGAGCCCTGGTGGCTATGGGGTCAGCGGACGCTGCGGATGAGAAGACACGCATGGTCTTGTTGTTTAGGAAAGATTGTATCCAGGCTATTGCTTCTTGTGAGAAGTTAGCAGCGAGTCTAAGTGGTTGCAGAGTATTTTATGGTCTACTAAGTCGAACGCTGCTGAAAGGTCGAGTAGTGGTAGTAGTGCTGCTTTGCCATTGTCTCTGAGTGAGTCAATTTGTGCCTTAAGTTCAATTAACGCTGTCTCAGTCACGTGTTGGGGTCTGAAACTTGATTGGCAGACTCCTAAGAGGTGGTTTTGTTCAAGGTATTGTTGTATTTGGAGGTATGCTACTTTGTCTAAGATTTTAAGAAGGAAGGGACTGTGGTAATGGGTCTGTAGTTCATGAGCATGGCTGGGTCCAGAGTTTGTTTTTTGAGTAGTGGGAGAACCCAAGACTCTTTGAGGTTGCTGGGAATAGTGCCAGTGGTGAAGGAAGAGTTAATGAGCTTTGAGATAAATGGTGATAAGTCTCTGGCTGCATCCTGTATGACGTGGGATGGGTATGGGTCACCTTGGCAGTTCGATGGTTTGAGTGTGAGTATGACTTTTTCAACCTCTAAAATGGTTACTTTAGAAGAGCTAAAGCAAAGAGGAGGTTTTTAGGGAGGTTTATGAATGGGTGAGGATGTGCTAGCTGCAGGGGTGGAGAGGCAGAATTTTTTTTCTCGTTGGCAATCTTGACTTGAAGGGTAGCTACTTTATTGGAGAGGGCATTTTGGATGCTGGTGCACCAGGATTTGTCCTTCACGCAGGTGTCTGGGACTGGGATGGGCGTTTCTAGTTATTTGAGGATGATGAACAATTCTTTTGTACTTGATTTCGCTTGGGAGATTCTTTGGTTGAAGGAGTCTTGTTTAGCTAGTATAATTTATTTATTATAAAGGGAGGTTAACTTAGTGAGGTTGGTCTTTTTGTCATCTGTGGGGTATTTTCTCCATATCTGTTCAATTTTGCGTTTTTCAAGTCTGAGAGATTTAAGATGCGGTGAGAACCAGGGCTTCAGGTTTTTTAAGGTGTTTTATGGGTTTGCTTCTTCTGAGTTTGAGTGGAGCTATGGAATCTAAGGCTGAGGTCATTATTTTGTTATACTCATCGACCAGGGTGAGAGAATCAGTGGAGTCTCATAGTGAGTTCAATGTAGGTAAGAAAAGGGGAATACTTTTTTCGGCTGGGATATTTCTTTTGTTCCTGGTGGGGATAGCGGAGGCTAGAGAGTTGTTAGGGTGAGTAAGTGGTGTGGCCTCAAGAGAGAAGGTTATGAGGTAGTGATCAGACCATGGTTGGGGTGAGATGGACGTGATGGCGGTCTGGCAGTTAAAGTCAGCTACCCAGTCGAGAGTTCTCCCTTTGTTTGTTAGATCAACTAGAAGAAGGCATTGGGATGTGTTTTTAGGTTCTCAGAGGGAATGGTGGTTAGGTCCTCCTCAAATAGCCCCAGGGTGCCTGGCGGTCTGTACAAGAGGTGAATAGTGAGACTTTGGGTGTCTGTGAAAGACAATTTAGCTGTGAAGGGTTCACAGGATTCAAAATTATGTGGTGGGGCAAGTCTCATGGCTAGACTAGTTTTGGCAGTTATGGCGAGGCCTCGCCTCGAGTATTAGCTCTGTCCACTCTAAGGAGAGTGTAGTCCTCAGGAATAGCCAGCATGAGGGCAGGACCTGCTGCCGTGTGGAGCCAGGTCTCAGTAATGGCTAGGAAGTCCACTTTCTCTTGTTGCAGGAGATCCGCTATTTCTGTAGCGTGTGCTACTAGGGAGCGGGTATTTATTAGGGCGCCTCTAAGGTTAGGTTTTTTAGGTGTAACTTAAGTATTGAGGGTGTGTGGATGGGACCGTAGCGTGTTTATTCTGTTGACGGTTCTTGGGTAGCGGGGGTGGGAGAGGTAGGCAGTGTTGTGGGGAAGGTGGGTTTGAGTTGCAGGCCTAAATTCTTGGTTCTTTCTATTTTAGAGAGCGGGCGTGGTCCTAGCGAGGGGTTCAAACAGTTTGGGTAGTCTAGCGCAAAGTTGAAGGTATCTGTGGGTAGTGCTGCATAGTCTGGTGAGGAGAGGCTGGTTTTGGCTGTGGGCCATAGAAATGTAGGCAAGAGTCCTGTTGGTGGGTAGTGGTGCTGCTAAGTTAGGAGTAAGTGTGGTACAAGGATATAAGTAGTTAGACAGGTGGATGAGGTTAAGGATGGTCCTTAGAAGGACTGTGTAGATGCCTGGTACATAGGCCATTTCTGCAGAGAGTGACGTTCACTGTGGGCTAAGATGGGGTCTAGTGTTAGCTTGGTGGGTACATACGTACTGTTCCCAGAATGGGTGGATTCTAGTATTCACTAGGTAAGAACAGTACACTGCTAAGTAGCACAATAGGCTAGTCTGACATTGTTTAATATCAAGGGAGACAATAGGCTAGTCTGACATTGGATTATATCATGGCACAGTAGGCTAGTCTGACATTGGTTAATAGCAAAGGGCACAGTGGGCTAGTCTGACATTGGATTATATCACGGGCACAGTAGGCTAGTCTGTTTGTTTGTTTGAATTAGGACGCAATAGGCATCAAGAAGGTTGTTCAGCTTAGGTTACAATGCTGTACAGGAGCATACATTTTATGCAGTAACTGATAGATAAGACAGTGGATCAGGCAGTATGTACAGAAAAGGACAAGAGGCTCGCAGTTACACAAATATAGAGTAGACAATTTACAAAGTATGTACAAGTGGAAAAGTGATTACATAATATAGAGGTCAGATGTAATTTTCCATGATCCAGTGGATGAGGTTGGACCTAAAGCGGAGGAAGGGTAGATCTTCCCTCAGGGTGGAGGGAGGGAGTTCCAATATTGGGCAACTTTGACCGGGAAGATGCTTCCACCAGTCTTAGTGCGTTTGAATCTGGGCACCGATAGAAGGTTGGTGTTAGCAGTTCTCGTGGGGAGGTTGGAGGATTGTCTCGTAAATCTGGCTATGAGGTATTGTGGGACGGCATAGTGGAGACATTTGTGGGTCGAAGAGGCTGTTTTGAGAAGGATTTTATCTTTCCCAGAGAGCCAGTTATTGGATCTTCTAATGTCGGAAATGTGGGCTTTCTTAGGAATGCTTAGGGCTGCTCTCAAGGCATTGTTTTGTAAAATCTGGATCTTGTTGGTAATGTATTTGTTACTCCCTAAATATAGGGCATTACAATAGTCCAGTTTAGACAAAACAAGGGCTCTAGCTAAGGTGATGCAGTTGTTGGAAGAAAAGAAGAGCTTACCTGCTCTAATTAGCTTACCAGTGTAAGCAGTTGATGAGGCCATGGAGTTGACTTGTTTTTTAAAGGTCAGTGTGGAGTCTAGGTAGAATCCAAGGGTTTTGACTTCCTTGGCTACTGTAATGTTGTTGTCATCTATTCTGAAATTGGAATAATTATGGCCTAGTTTGTTAAGATTTGCAGGGGTACCAAGGATGAGGAGTTCTGTTTTGTCATCATTCAGGCATAGACAGTGAGAGGCCATCCATGCCTGGATGATGAGGTACACTCTAATCACAAACTCCAAATCCTTGTTGAAGTCACCCGTCAATGGGATGAGGATCTAGGTATCATCGGCATAGTTAGTGTAGGTGATACCCAGGCTGTCTAGATTATCAAAAAGGGGCTTTGTGAAAATGTTGTACAGGGTAGGGGACACACAAGAGCCGTGTGGTACACCGCAGGTGATGGGCATGGGGTCAGCGGCTGCTGCGGGTGAGAAGACGCGCATAGTCCTATTGTCCTGTTGTAGTTAATCTTGGCTTGTTGGGTTGCTACCTTGTTGGATAGGGCACGCTATATGCTGGTGCACCATAATTTGTCCTTAAGACAAGTGTCAGGGGCAAGGATGGGCGCTTGTATCTCTTTAAGGATGGTGAACAATTATTTGTCTTGAGTAATACGTAAGTTGAAGGAAGATTGTTTGGCGAGAATAATTTCTCATTTGTAGAAGGTGGCTATTTCACTGAGGTTGTTTCTGTTAGTGACAGAAGGATATTGTCTCCAAATCTGTTCACTTTTCCGTTTTTCTTATCTTATTGCTTTCAAGTTGGGAGAGAACCAGGTATTCACGTGTTTTTTAGGTTTTCTCCTTCTAAGTTTCAGTGGTGCTATGAGATCTAAAGATGATGTAATTATTTTGTTGTATTCCTCTACCAAAGTAAAATGATCTGTAAGGTCTGGAAGCGAGTTCAAAGTGGGAAGGATCAGGGGAGATAGTTTTTTGGCTGTAATATTTCTTTTGTTTCAGGAGCTATGCTATTGGCGGGAGCTGAGGGGGGTGTAGCCTCTAAGGTGAAAGTAATCAGATGGTGATCGGACCAGGGCTGGGGTGTTATAGAGGTGATGGAAGTCTGGCAGTTATGATCTGCTATCCAATCGAGGGTCCTTCCTTTAATGTGAGTCGCACTGTCGCTTTTTGGGTAAAACCAAATTCGGCAAGGGAGTCATTGATATGCATGGCATTGTGGTCTAAGGGGTCATTGAATCCTAGGTAAAGATCTCCCAAGAGAAAGCATTGTGAGTTTTTTAGGTTGTCGGATAAGATATTGGTTAAGATTTCTTTAAAGGATCCTAGAAGGCCAGGAGGTCTGTATCTGAGGGATTTGCAGGAATCAAAATTTTGTGGCTTGGTGAGTCTCAAGGCTAGACTAGTTTTGGCAATTATGGTGAGGCCTCCACCACGGGATTTGGTGCGATCTATTATGAGGAGAGTGTAGTCCTTGGGAATGGCTAGCATGATCGCCGGGCCTGCTGCTGAGTGAAGCCTGGATTCAGTAATGTTGAGGAAGTCCATTTTTTCTGTTAGGAGTAGGTCGGCTATTTCCCTGGCGTGGGCCACCATGGAACGGGCATTTATGAGGGCTCCTCTTATGCTGGTCTCGGTTGTTTCCATTGGTAGTACCTGGGTGTTGTGGTGGTACTCCGGCAGGGTGTTAAGGTCTCGAGTGAGACGACTGTTTAACTGATGTGAGGGCTGGGTGCTGGTGACTTTGTGGAGGGAGTTTTTTGTATTGGACAGTAGGCCTCTCGAGGTTCTGTTATTGTTAGTTGAGTGAAGACTGGAGGTTTTGGCTAAAGGTTGAATATTTTAGGGAGTCTAGCGTGGAGTTTGAGGTTTCTCTGATGGAGACTACATGGTCTGGTGTCCAGATTGATCTGACTCGGAAGGTTGTTGTGAAGGGTCGCAGGATAAAGGGTTGTTGCTTCTAAAGGCGGAGTAGGTGTCATGGTAGGAGTTAGGATGCTAGGATAGTCCTCAACAGGACAGTGTAGATCATTGGCAGATGCATAGTCGACACGAGGGTTTCTAAGTGGCGGCAGTTGTGGCAACAGGACCAAATGGGCTAGAGAGTGGTGACTATGCAGAGGTGCAAGGATGGGATGGTGGTAGGTGAAACATGATAAGGCAGATTTGATACATTGTTCAGATACAAGTAGGGTGATATGAAGATGAGCTGTGTGAGGCAGAGTGCTATCTAAATGGCAGGTGCAGATAGGCAAAGTCAAATACAGTTTGAATAGGCTATTTTGAAAATGAGCTCTGCACACGAGCGCAGGCAGAACTAAGCCAGGTAGTGTACCAGGAGGCAGTCATAGACTGATACAAGTAGATGCAAAGTTATACAATGTAGCAAGGCGCAGAGTACAAAGCGATGCAGGACCCGGGGCACAACAGCATAAAGTGCTAATAAGGTAGTATGGTGGGGGTGTCAGGGCAGCACCATATGTGTAACAACTTGCTTATTAATGAAAATATGGGCGTACAGTGGTGTGACGTGGGGGTGAATCGCTGACCAGGGCAAGAGTAATGCAATACAAAGCAATATAGCATAAGCTGTAAGACAACACAATGCAGTACAATATAAGAATACAATACGAGCCGAAGCAAGGCTACAGAGTGGGCAACAGACAATGCAACATGCATTTCAGAGTGGGCAACAGAAATTTCAGGAATGGGCAACAGGCATTTCAACAATCAGCAATAGCATTTCAAGGTTTGCAACAACAATTTCAAAATGAGCAACAAGGTTTTTAAAGATGTTTGCCGCGAAGTGGTCTGAAAACTATGTTTAGCTATCAATAGCAAGACTAATTACTAAGATTGATAGGCATATTTAGCAGTGAACATTTACAGATCAGAGAAGCAGTCGGGTACAAATGCACGAGTGGTTAAAAACGTTGCAGAGATTGTTAACAAACATTTTCCATGTATTTTTAGTAGTAGATGGCTAAATGTACTGTTCAGCAAAGCCATTTATACGATTAAGTTGGCAAGGTTAGCGGCAAGTGTTTAAACGAGCACAAAGCCGGCACATGCAAATGCAGAATAATCAAAAAGCATTTACAATGGGCAGCAGCAATTCGGAAGTGGGCAGTAGGCCCTTACATTTGTGCATTTACAGAGAGAGGGCTACATGTGAGTTTCAACTTTCAAAAGCAGATTGAACACATCTGTCGGCAAAATTGGCACAAACATTAAAGGTTTAGCATGTGAACTGGTTAGTTGTTGGCAGGGGGCCTTGTTTGTTAGGTAATATCACAGCGAGCGAGTAGCAGGCTGGGAGGTTGTGGCTGCTGATGGGCGCACAGAGTTACCAGGTATTTACTGTGGTTGAGAGTAGGGGGTAAACTGGAGGGGGCATACACAGCTGATATAGTTGTTAGTGTGTGCGGTCGTGTGCGATTGAGGTGGCGCACCAAATTGGGATCGTTTACAGTAGTAGTAAGGTGCGGGCGGGCGAGTCGTGTAGCATTAATAATATTCTGGAGTGTGAGAGCATTGCTTACCAGGTCGTTCCACGGTCTGAGTTGGGCAGTTAGCCTAGGCGCGGCGACGCCGCAACACGCCAAGAAGGCACAGACAGGAGCATCCCTTGTAATGTGTGCCGGCTCATGCCTTCTGGTGAGGTTTAGGGCTGGATGTAGAAAACCAGCCAATGGGACGCGCTATGCATCGGCTTGTGGTTGCTAGGCAACCTCTAAACAAGTGGCCCGGCGGCCATTACGGACAGTTCCTCGTGGAGGGGCTGTGGATCCAAGCACCAGTATGGATCAAGTGTGGTAAAAAGTGGCAAATTTCTTCAAGTATAAAGCAGAGTGGGTCTGCTTACCCATGGAGCTGCTATTGGGGCACCTGTAGAGCGCCGTGCCTCACGGGCCGATCGGGCAGCAGGTCACGATTGCGATGCAAATGGAGAATGAGGGTTGGGCTCCTGCCCACCGGGATTGCAGCTTCCAGAGAAAAAGGTTGTTTGTGTATACAATCTTTGCCCATGGTGGGTGGCACTGACAGCTCTCTTCACTCAGTTCTGTTCCACCGTGTTGTTTGAACCGTGCTGTCCCAGCTGCATCTGGGCCTAACTAAACTGCATTACTTCCTGCTTGGTGTGTGCTCCTTTTTGGATTACTTTGATGTTGCAGTCGTTACTTACCTTGCAGGACCACTTATACACAAGACTCAGTTTGGTAACCAGGGCTGGGTAGTCAAAGTATTTAGGAGCCTGTGTACACTACCTCATTCTGACCCCAAGTATAAGCTCTATATGCACCACAAGGCTAGCCCCAAAGTTATAGCCTCAGGATTGAGCCAGGTTTTAAATCACTTCTGTGTGATTTCTGAAGACTCAAGGTGCTGTCCTCCCATGGAATTAGACATTTTGTGAACCAATATATGTATCTGGGAAGAACCTGGGGTCCTGAGTGATAAAAGGTCCACTGAATGTTTACCTCTTATAAAGGTATTTCTGGAAATATCAGAGAGCCCAGATTTGAAAACCCTTGGTGTACTGCTGGAAGCCTATCCATGCACACACCTACTGCACCTTGGAGAAAGACCTTGAAGTAACATAGTCTTCACTGTCAAATTGATGCAAAGAAACTAATATATGATTGTAGGCAACATGTTACCATTTGACGGGAAGCAGTGAGCATCTTACAATGGAGTGAGTATGAGGAATAGTCTGACACGGATGTAGAGGGGAGTAAATGGAACAGTCACTGGGGAAAATACATTAGTGGATATACATAGATTAAGGACAACCAACATTGGACATTTTTAAGTGCTGGTAGGTGGTACAGCTCGGGATGTGACCATGATGGGTGAAGTGCTAGAGTGGAGGCAGAGGAAGAGAGGGACAGAGGCAGGTTGGAGGTGAGGGGAAAATGATAGCTAGCAGGCAGATGAGAGGTAGGCTTTTAGTTTTGTTTCGAAAAAATATGTGTGACTTGTTTCTCGGATGTCCTGGAGAAGAGAATTCTATGCAAGTGAAGCAAGAAGAGAGAAAGAGCTGAAGCGAAAGGAAGCCCAGGGAGGGGGAGGGGGCACAATGGTAGTCAAGGAGGCAGAGCAGAGCAGAGATTACGAGAAGGCGTGTAGAGTTGGATAGAGGAGGATAGTTATAGTGGTGCCTTACTTATAGATTTTAGAACCAGGAGAAGGCATTTAAATCTGGTCCTGTTTTGCATCCTCAGCCATCCAGCCTGCTGATGATACAAGGAAGTAGGTGTGAAGTCAGGGAGTTCAAAAAAAGTCATGGTAGCAAGATTAAAGATCTTGTTGAGAGGACAGAAAACATAGTTGGGGAGACCAAAGAGGATGCTGGCACAGTAATCCAGTTTAGAGAAGGAAGGACCGGTTAAGAGATGTTTGGTGTTGTTGAAATACATTAGGTGCCTTATTTTCCTAATATTTAGGAGGTTGAGGTAAGCTGCTGATCCAGTTTTGGAATTGAAAGTAGAGAAGGTGTGTGTTGGGTCATAAGTGATGCCAAGGTTTCTAGCTGAAAAAAGAGTAGGGGGATTGTCAGGTTGAAACTGGATAGGCAGAGGAAGAGATGAGAGCGGGCTTTAGGCCTGGAAGATGCAAACCTTTGTTTTGGTACAGTGCACCTCAGAGAGTGTGAAGCTTTCCAATAATTAATGGTCGAGAGACAGTTGGACATCTTGGTAGAGAGATCAGCGGGGAGTTCAGGAAAAGAGAAGAACATGTGTGTGTCTACTGTGAAGAGTTGTTAAGAGAGAGAACATAAAGGAGGAGATTAATGCCACAAGAGCACACCTGTAGAGTGTAAAGAGGAGGGGGCCCAAGACAAAGCCTTGTGAAACTCCAAGTTAGGCATAAGCATAAGCATAAACATAAACATAAGCTTAGAAGAATATATCACCTTCTTTTTTTAAATGTGTGGTTAGTCATCATTTGACTTTTCACCATACATACAAAAAGAGTCAATTCATCAGTACAATTTAGGCATCATATTGACAACGCAAAATTCATTAGATTATATAAAAAAGTAAAAGAAATAAAATAAACAAAAGATGCAATGAATCTTGATTATCATGCTGTAGAAACGCCCTTCTTTGTGAACACCACCCCCCTTTCTCCTTCTGAGCTGGATGGATAACAGCACCAGGTTCTTTAAAACTGTGACTTACCTTAATTTGTCCTCCCCTACCCATTAGTTCATACCAGGCTGCATAATATCAGTGCCAGGTTGTGCTTTGTTGCAGTCCAAGTCCAACTGCAGTGTTCTCCATGTAGAGTGTGAATCGACAACCTCAAGGTATTGCTTCCCTATACCATATCAAAACTTCTAACAAAATAAATTAAGGAATTTGCATGCTAGAACATCTATTGATGTGACAATGATCCATTCACCACTTAAGGCTAAAGTAGACATCGCCAAAGGCACCACTGCTGCCATTTCAAATCTGAACACAATATTGTACAATGCCTGATATTGTGACTGTGCAAGATCGACACGTTCTACAAAAAGAAATGGGGTATGCAGAAGGCTCCCTTTTGTCGATAGGCCAACTTTAGAACATGAGGTGCTAATATTGAATGGAATGCCACCCTTGTACCACGAAAATACAGCCCTGAATAAGTTGCTGCACTGTCAGATATGTCTCTTTCCCGTCTTTGAAGCTATTCACAAGTTTTCCATTTTCCATTAGCATATGGAAGAGTTTGATATGGTGGAACAGTGATGTGTGTTTTGTTCTTCCCATTTGCAAGAGTGTATTTATTTTCTATTGTAATTTGAATGTTGTGATTATGTAGGGCAGTGCAGTACTATGTTTTGTGTTCTTCCCATATGTGGGTGGTTATTATATATTGTTGAGGAAGAGGCCCAGCATGAAGGGTTCATGACCATGAACCTTGCTTTACATTTTGTGTCTCTCCAGACTATCATACTCGACTGACACCATCAGAAATGTTGGGACTACTTCCCACACCACCTGACTGTTGGCCCCCTCATGATGCCTATCGTGGTCAACCTCATGAAGCCTATCCCATTGACAGAATTGCCCCTGAAAGATTCCCCCGCAGCACTGCAAACCTGGACCACTGGACTTAGGCAACCCTAGTTATTCCCATTTCTCCTTGAACCACCTTGGCCAAGTTGGTCCACTTGGTAGAATGAACCACCATCCCATGGTTCCATGGAAGAAGAGCGCTGGTGCCCTCTTGCCGGATTATACACTTTGTGCCATGCCACAAGAGAATGAGCCCTACAGATATTCTACAATTGAGATTGTATGCCTACTGATCAACCAAGTTGTCTTATTGGAACAGTATCAAGAGATATTAAAAAGTCCAAATAAAATGGATCGGACAGTAAGACATCCCTACCTCTTAATCTGAGGACTACCATTTAATATTGTTCATGTACGCTTCAAAGGGATCATACCCAGTCCAATAAGGACAAGATGAACACATTCTTGCAGATGCTCAGCTAATATCCCTGGAAGCCTTTCCATCACCACTTGTCCACTTCCTCCCTGTTGGCCCATTAGCCAGGGAAGTGCCTCTCACATCAACCTCAGTTGTTGAGCAAGTAAGCACCACCCACATGTCAATCACTGCTAATTTGTTGATGCCTTTTTGTGTCTTTTCCTTTGGAGTTGGTGAGCAAGTGTAAGTTGATCTCGGTACTGTGACCTAAGCTCCACCCACCTGTCAATCACTACAAATCTGTTGGTGCCTTCTTGTTTTGCCACCCTTTTTCCCTACTTAAGCAGCCATCCAGCATCTTTTCGTTTGCAGTTGGTGAGCAAGTGCAAGTGGATGTAGGCCACGTGACCTAAGACCCACCCACCCTCTTAGCCCTGCCTCTTCCTTTCTGTTCTTAACTCTTCGATCAAGGGAATCTCTCACCCATGCTTTCCAACGTGAAGGGCAGACTAAGAAAAGGGCAATTCTGGTTTGGACCTGTTCGGACCAGGGGGGATCCAGGACCAGAACCCTGCCCCACTTAACATCAGGTAAGTCCCTTTAATATGTGTTTCACCCCTCTTTCCCAACAGCCCATGCCTACCATCATCCCGCATCACCAACCATGACACTCACCAACAACATCATGGACACTGCATCGAATCAACCTCACCAACGTCAACATACACCCGATCACCACTCCAGCATCCACCACTACATGAAAACTGAAACTGATACTGCCAATGTTCGCTCAACAATCAACCAAGCAGCTAACATTGTCAACCTCATCACCACACATGACTTGGATGCAATCTTCATTAATGAGACCTGGATGACATCCCAATCCACCCACATCGTAGATGTCCTCACCCACTATGGCTACATAATTCTATATCAAGACCCTCCAAACAGGATTTGTGGAGGCCTCATCTTCATTCACAAGGCATCATGGCCATGCACCTAACTGGATGTTGCCACCATTGTTTTTTTCCAAAAACCTATCCTGTCACTTTCTGCTCTGCCCACTGAGCACAATCACATTTCACCTCATCTAAAGACCACCCAAGCCCAACATCTCCTTCATCGAAGACTCCACAGACTTGCTCACGACTATGTCTCTCACACATGCCAACAACATCTTCCTCAGCGACTTCAATATCCCTGGCACACCAGCAAGCAAGTAATTGAAGGAGGATCTCCACTTCCTACTCGACACAATGAACCTCACACAGCAAACGAAAGACCCAACTGACATTAATGGTAATATCCTTGGCCTCACAATCGACTTAGAGAGACCAGAGTTACTATTTTTAACGACTACTTGTAAACAGCCCTCTACCAAAAACTTTTGTTTAACAATACACTATGTTTACACGGTCACTTGCTCCCCCAAATCCTATTGTGGTTTTTCCTTTTTATATATGATTTATACTCATTATATTATCATATACCACACCAATTTGTATCAAAAATAGTTATTTATTATTTTTCAACCATAGTGTTAATAATTTTTATCTTTTCTGTTTTACAGTTGTAGAGATTTGTCACACAATTTATAAACAACAAACATGTTCTCAATACTTTTCAATTTGACCATGCACATTCAATAACATGTAGTATTTCTTAATTTAACAATTATTTAAGAATACAAATTTCGTAGGGATCTGTTATTTGCTCTCATCTCTCATAGAGAAGTACATCCCAGTCCATAAAACATTTCACTCTGTGTTCATATCACCCATGCTTACTTTCATACTGCATTCATACCATACCCTTGGCCTCATCATCACTGTCCTGCCCACCCTCCATCACAACTCTCCCATTCCGCTCAACTGGTCAGACCATCTGGCAATTCCCTTTGAGATTAGTCACACCACACCTCTCATTCAAACCCATTGGAAAACAAGAAAACAAGCATTCAGATCCTTCAAGAACTTCCCAGTGGAGGCTCTCCTGGAAGACCTCATCAAACTCCACTTCAAATGGGCTGATCTACCTCTGATGAACCAGGACTGCAATTTACTTCTCCAAGAACTCAACACCACCCTCAAGACAGGGGCTTGCACTTAGGAATGAGCAGAACGTTTGCCCACAAAGGGGAAAGTGCAGAATCCGTACTGGAAGCCACTTCTGCCGGTTCTGAAAAATCAGCATTACAGTTCCACCACCATTACAATTTTGCCTAGTTTTATGTGATGTCATGCGGAGTGTGGTGTTTTGTTACCATTTTATTTTTGTTTAGCTCAACAAGAAACTTTGCAAGGTTTTTTTTTATCAATGCTAGTTTCGTGCAGTGACACGAGAATTTTGTGGGGTTCTTGGGTTCTTGATGGGTTTGTGCAGCGTCATGAGACTCTTCATCCAGGTATTTTTTTGATCCGTGCCAGGTTCAGGACATGAGAATCTTTGTGTGGGTCTTTTTCCATTCGTACTAGTTTTGTGCAGTGGCGCAAGACATTTTGTGTGGGTCTTTTTCGATCCCTGGTAGTTTCATGCATCAGCGCAAGAGACTTTGCGTGGCTTCCCATAATCTGTGCTAGTTTTGTACAGTGACATGAGAAACATTGCACAGGTTTTGCACGTTTCGTACCGCCATTTTCGATCCATGCTAGGTTCGCACAGCAGCATGAGAAACTTTGTGTGGGTTGTTTTGGTTCGTAAAACAGCACTAGAAATTCTGCGCTGTTCATTGAGATACACAGGGGTGGCGGAGCAACAGATTGCAGCCAAACGGATTGACAATTTACATATTTCACTTCTGCAGCTGGCAGAACGGAATTTGACAATTTCGGCCAACCCTACCAATGCATTTCCCATAGGTAGATGTGCACAATAATTCAGCAAAATAGATAGATCAGCATCACATATATGTGGTACAAATGGAGGAAACCTGGATTAGGGCTGTGTACAGTAAACCTTCTGGACCTTGTACTGTGCCATAACGTACTGTAAATAAACACAAACATATAGATTTGCAGGGCGGCTGAGAGGTTCATGATGCCACTGTGATATCAGCCTTAAAAAATACTCCATAATGTAGTAATGTATTTATGTATTTAATTAATTATGTATTTGTATGAAGGGAAGAACAATGCTCTTTTGACCACAAAGAATGTACAATAGATAAGATATCAGATTTGATGGAAAGCAGTGAGCTACATACAATGGGATGAATTCGAGTGACAGTGTAACAGGTTGTGGTGAGGAGTAAACTGAACAGTCACCAGCAACAATACCTGGTTTGACTTACATAGATTAAGGACAATCAACATTATACATTTGTAAGTACATGTAGGTGGTATATCAGTTATGTTAGGGATTTGACCATGAGGAATGCGGTGTTGGCGTGGAGGCAGAGAAAGTGAGGGCCAGATGCAGGTTAGAGGCAAGGGGCAAATGTTAACCTGAAGGCAGATGACAAGTAGGTTAAAAGGATAACTCAGAGAACTCAAAGGTAGGCGAGGAGGTAGGCTTCCAATTTAGGATGGAACATTTGAAAAATGACACCTTAATGTCGGGCACTGTAAGCTCAAGCAATAATTAACATTGATTTGGTAGTACATATCGTATCACAGAAGTGGGAACATCAAATTGGACTTGAGTGATAAATGTGATAAATCCGATGGAGTAATAACTGATTTCTCATCAGTGGCCTCCTCCCATGTGGCCAGGGGATGACAGTCACTACCTGATCCTTATCCTGGAAGCAGTTATATGAGGGAGGATCACATGGAGAAGACAGTATCCTGAGAAATGTCATGACTCATTGGGTGAAGATGGTATCCACCATTTACCCTTGGAGATGGCCTTCCGATATCTGAAACCGTAATAGCCCATTGTCATGTATCATCTACCTTTCCTATTAAGAACAGGGAAACTCATTTTTTTAAAACCGATGGATCAAACTTCCAACTTAAGTCTGAGGAAATCACCTTTTCCAATTCCGCTTATAACTCAACCTAAACTGACTTGCCATTTAAACATGCTAATCCAGATTGCATGAGTCAATTTTCAACAAAGGACTCTGGTTCCAAGAATTCTCAAAATACTGGTATGAGGAAGAAGGATGAACAATGTGGAACAGAAGAGACCATAAGCTCAGTGAGTGTTCTAGTGTTTTCTGATTTACACCTGTGCCTGGGAAATATAAGCAGCCTGAATGGGTGGTGCAGTGACTGGTCAGAGAAAGAGCTGCACCTCTCTGGGTGGAATAGAGAGCAGACAGGCTGAGGCTGGTGTTGTGGAGTCAGACGACTTACGTAGGGAGAAGAAGAAAGCTGCTGTATCAGGAAATGCTGCAGGAATGACAAGAGCTTGTGAGGGAGTCTTGGGTGTTTGAAAGTGAACCAAAGCAGCATTTCACTTAGCAGAGTCAAGAGGAAGGCAGGCATATGAAGTAGAAGCCACAGAGGCAGATGGCCACAAGAGAATTCAAACACTCCAAGAAAAGCCGGTGAGTCCACACAGAAGCAACAGGGACACCAGGGCGTATTGGCGAGCATGCCAAGAGCAACTGAATAACTTAACTAAGAGAAAGAAAGAGAATGGACATATTGAGAAGGTGGAATAAATGGCAAACAACCCCTTCTCTGATGTGTGAATGTGTACAGTGCAAATATACGAGAAACAGAGAGGATAATATACCAGGAGGACACATTATCCAATACAATATATGAACAACTTTGTCAGCGGGAGAACTCCCTTAATGAACAGAAGTCCTGGCAGAGAGGTATAGCAGACAGTCACCACTGAGAGAATCAGAATTCCTGGCAGGAGAGTTTACCAGGTAAATTCAAGTGTGTGAATCAGAGGTTCTGGCAGGACAGTATACCAGGCAAATTCAAGTGTGTGAATCAGAAGCCCTGACAGGGGAGTATACCAGGCAATGTTTGCTGAACAAGAGAGAAGGAGTAACTTCACCTGACAGAGATCTATATCAGGTGTCCCGGAAGAAAAATCAAGATTATAAAACCAGACAGTTTTGTGAATAAATCTCATAATTGGTCAAGAGGGGCCTAAATAACTGTTGTGGACAAAACATCAACGAGTAAAGAATAATCCATGGGAAGGTAGCTACCCTCTGGAACCAGCCACTTTATCCATGAAGTACCATGAAGTACTTTTTATCGGAGCCATTTATTTTTCCTTTAGAAACACTTTTTCTAAACCACCCAATGTTAAACACATTTTCCTTTTCACCTTAGATTTTGTTTTTATTGTGAGGGTCAGAGCAGAACTTTGGATACATGACAGTTTGTATTTTGACATTGTGACACAGACGGATCCTTAGTTTTTGGTTTTGTTAGGGAACTTTCGCTTAGGACAGGGTCCTAGAAGTATTTTCCCACCCCCTTTTATTTTCAAAAGAAGTATTTTACCACAGTCATGGCTTATATGTGTTTCATTCCTGAATCTTCACATAAGGTACTAGTGAGACATGACAATGTGGCAATCTATAGACTAGTAACCAACAAGGCATTGTTGTGCCTTCACTTGCCTGCAGCACAATCATATCAGTATAAAGGTGCCTGCGGAAAGTTATCAAGCTGAATGTAGAAGCTGTCCCACAGAACGGATGTGTCTCTTAACAAATGGCTATTAGCTACAGAACTCTAGCAAATGCTCTGTTACAACTGGAGTCAAGCTTAGCTTGCATACCCGGTAGACTGAAACCACCTACTGAAAACTTGCATATCCCACTACAGCACAGACCTCAAAGTTAACACATGCTTCAATCTTAGGTAGACGACCATGTCAGTATTAGAATACCAATCCATGCGAGAAAGACATCACACCATAAGACAATAAACACACACACTCATCAGACACAGAATAGTGCCTGCCAGGGGGCATAAGAAGAGTGTTGATAGAACAGCTCAGATGGTAAACAATGTATCATTAGAATTGTTGGTTACCTCTTCTACCACCATTTTAGAACCTTTCTGTAACTGACTTCAACTTGTTTACCTCAATGTGCATTAGGTTTAATAAAGCTTGGCATGTCACTGTGTGCTCATTAGCCATAATATTACACTTGGGCAGTGCAGTTTTTATTTTGTGTTAAATGTTGTAGAGATTTGGTAGGTATTATTACATATACCTTATCCCTATTGAGAAAGTGGATAAAAGAAATACAGAGATGGCTGTCAAAGGGCCTTGTGTTGCAGCAAATGGGACATGAATCCCTCTTTCCACAAATTAAACGTGTGGCAAGAATATGTACCTAATTTCATACATGTATTATGAGGAAAAACAACAATAATGACCAAGAAAAAAGGGAAGGTACAGGCATGTGAATCCTGGAACATCTACCCCAAGGGATAACTACATTGCCACGACCGTTAGCCCATTTAACCAGCATAAACATACCATCAGCCTAAAAGCACTCTGTACATCTGAGATTTGATCTTGTATCTGATATATGAACACACAACTCTACAATGCAGAAGTCTGATTGCTTACCTTTCCCTTAAGAAATTACCCAACAGTGACCCATAAAGAAAAAAGTACACACAAGTATGTGGGGCAGGTCAAAGACTAATGGATCCATCTTCACCCCCCAGCAGATAACTAATTCATCTGACATTTACCACAATCAATCCACACACGCATTCAACCTTAAACCACAACTAAACACATACCTTGTAATTATAAAGCATACTAGACCCACACCCTCAGTGTACTGTGGGAGGCTCATATGTTCCCCAGACAACACCTAACCATCCAAACAAAACATATTTAAATATCATACCACATTTACCAATGAGTATTGGTACACCATATCCAGAAACCACCATGTGGTCTCACAAACCACCAAACACAAGGAAATGGAGGCTCTGTATATGAGTCAGGGCTCATATCGAAGTGGTCCCTACAAAAAACAGGTATTGCCAACACCCAACATACACACACAAACTCACTCATGGCCAGTCAAGATGTTGAGAACCTCCTCACAGTGCCCCACAGATATCAATTTATATGTGTTCTCACACACACACACACACACACACACACACACACTACTGAATTTCTGTTGTGAACAATGGCAACACCTGACCCCTCAATGTGATTCTCTTCTTAGCACAACACACAATTTGAAATTCGACAATCTGCACATTGTAGGCTGTTGGATAGTGCCGCAAAATTCAAACCTTCAATGTTTTTCCAGAATATGTCAATGATAGGTCCACTCATGGCTCAATTATCTTCACACTTCTGAGTGTGGAGTAAAATCCAAAGAAGGTCCTGTGAGAAACCTGAGAGTGTTCTCAATTACAGACCCCGGGGATCCGTTGTTCAGGTTGCATGGGGAGGGCCATTTCGCTTGGATTCCAACACTCGGGTGGACAAACGAGGGAGGATCACTTAGGCAGGGGGTCCCTGGAGATTGAGGGAGGAACACCCTCGGGAGAGAAAACGTATCCCCCCTTTTGACACACCCCCTCGTGACCTTTCCTCCACCTTTATAGATTATTGGATGTCTTGTGCCATTGCCCCCTCCCAAATTCCGACAGGTAGCAACACCAAAGGGAGGCGTAGGAGACCCAGGAAAAGGAGAGCAAACACAGCACCCCATATTTTATACCGATTTATATTGCCATTATAACATTTTGTTTCACCACTGAATTTTCCTTTTTTAGATACATATCCCTATGTCACATTAGTTTGTATTAGAGTGATGGCAGAAATTAGGTTTTTGTTAGTATAGGCATTTATTGTTTGACTAAAACTGACTAGGACTGTTTCTTTATTATTTGATGGTTGCGATTACTCCCATCTCAGTTATAGGGCCACACAGGAGTTTCTCCAACCCCTTGAATTTAACAATGAAGGTTTTGAAACGTGCAACTCTCTGTTGCTCATGCAGTCCCGCTGGGGAAAGGACCATAGGAAATTTACCTTTGAATCAATCTGTTTGTTGAGCAAGGAGTTTTCTGGCCTCTTCCATGCCGATGCAGATTATACCAGGGAAGCACGGTCTTGGGGATCACATGTAGGACTACAGGGAACTGCACATGAATTATTTGTATTATGGATGAAAAGCTTAATATATTACTGTTGTTTATTGATTTGTGTTATTTTGTACTTTTGTGGCCTCACAGTCGAAATAAAGGTATAATGAATGACAAATCATTGCCTGGGTTGTGCTAACTATAAGAAACACATTCAACATGCTTTACAAACTCCTGGAAGATTCCTTAAAATCGCCAATGACGCATCCGATCTCAGTTTTCTAAGTCCTAAGTCCTAACAGTATGAGGTTTTCCCAAACTATTGAGTTTCTTTATGTAAGGCATGCAAAGGGGATGACTACTTGAAGTAATTAAGTTACTCCGTATGTCACGTGCCTAATTGTAAACCGAACGCCATGGCCATAAGCTAAATGAATTTCGAGACTGATCATAAGACCATGATAAATGTTGAGATCCATCTGTGACTCTATTTATTCTGGCTTTAATAGTTGTTTGTTGTAGACTGTTCTAAAGCAGAGTAAGAGAATAGCCTCTTAGCAAGCCTATAAAAAAAGGAATGCAGCAATCAAATGAAAATAACATAATCTGCTCCTTTTGTTTGGTTCTTAAATAAAGATGTATAACAATTAGGACTAGATTTACATACAGCAGACTGAAACTTGTAGTGTGTGCGTGCCAACATAAAACAAAACAAACATTTGCTGTCATAAAACGTTGTATTTACTGAAGATGAATGTTTTTTGTATATTCTTGGCCATCTTCTGTTCCTTTTTTTAACTTTCTTTGCATTTCTTTGTACATCTTTTTTTGTATTAATAACGTGAGCAGCTGTTTAAAATGATCCACTCCGTTGTGAAGACATTTTTCTGTTCTTTGAAAACAGTCCAATAATGTTTAATGCATTGAACTAAACGGTATGGAGTCGCTAGTTTTCAGTCTTGATAGAATGTTTTTTTAATTTTTTTAAAGGCAGACATGAAAGTGTTTGTTAATGTGTGTAAACTTGCATTGGTTAACACTGGCGTCCTTCCACGTCTTTGGGGAATGTACAGCTCCTTGAGTCACAAACAATAAACATAGGGGCCCTTCTGCAAAAAGTGATTGGTGTGTTTGATTTGCATGGGGAAAATGCACCATTTGTTTATGTCACGTTGTTACCTTATTGAGGCATAGCAACAGCACCCGCAACCCATCTCCTAGGTAACTGTGAGGATGATATGTCCTGTCCCTACAGGGTGGAACACACAGACGGCAGTCAAATGGCCTAGGTGTCATTCGAAGCTAGTGGATGCTGGGTCCAGAGGACATATATGGGGATCCACAGACCACCCTCACTGGATTACAACCCTCAGGAAGGAGGCAGTGATAGTGATGCGAACCTGCTTGTCATCAATAGAGATGTGAAGGTCCACCAAGGGCACAGAAACGCAGGATCACTTGACTCCACAACCCTTGCTCGTCCTAGGCATCACACAAAGGGGAAAGGGATGACCACAATCCATAAGGAAACTCCTTCCTATAAGGCTGACATGCTAGGAAATCCATGCAAGCACCCTAGGCAGACCGACCAATGCAGCCTGGAAATTAGAGCCTCCATCTTTAAGGAAATGACGCTGCAACTGTCCAAGGGAATTTCCCTAAAGTCCCGCCGGCACAGAGTTTTACCAGAACAAGAAAGAAGTAGTTTGATACAATCATGGAAATTAGAAAGTAAACATACCCCATTCCCCTGACTTACATAGTATTCTGGGGATTCCAAAACTGCAAATTCCCCATGATTGACACTCTGTAATGGTGACAGCCTGCTTCCCTGACTTACCAGAGGGTTCCTGATTCTGAACCCACACACTGACAGAACCAAGATACCCATATTAACACAGGGGCAACAGGGATGCAAAGGGGTGAACGGAGACCCCACAAATGCCCATGCACTCTCTCAATTCCAATATCGTGATATGGCCATGTGTCATCTCTGTCCAGTTCCCTTCTTAAGCAGCTGACCACCACCACATGGTACAATCACAAGAGAGCACAATATGAAATACCCTGATGTCCTTGATGTCCTTTAGCACTTGCGAAAGGAATGCTTAACTCCCCTACGAAAGACACCCAGTTGTGATGATGCCAATGGATTCCTCACTAATTCCCTGCCTAGAGTCTCCCCCCAGGTGGCCAGGGAAAGGCAGCCGCTGTCTGATCCTGACCTTGGGGGTGGTGTTCTGTGGGAGGATCACCTCAGAGGAGAAAAGGCCCAAGGGAGTGAGAGGAATCCGTCGGATGAGACACTGTATTTTTCTTCTTCTAGGGAGGATGGCTCCGCAATGCCAAAGTATATAATGGCGTGTTGTAATAATCATCTTGCTGTTCCACAAGATGCACATACAAAAAGGGGTGAACTCAATCATACACTCCTAAGTCTGGGGAGAAGACAAAATCCTTCTAAAATTCGGGAGACCTGTAAAGCTCAAAACCTCCTTAACACCCAACGGAGTAGTGAAAGGAAATTTGAGAATAACACCAGCGTAAAAGAATTGCCTTTCCCTGTACAATTAAGGCTAATAACTAATTCTTATGATGTTCCTTTAAAAAATGTTATAAGGAACAAGCTGAAGTTTAAATAGAAAACAACAGAAATAAGTATAACACATTTTTCCATTAGGGACTTAAAGTCCCAGAATTCACTAGGTACTGAGACGAAGAAGAGTGCTGAAGAAGTACAATGTTGTAGGAGTGGTCAGCTCAATAATGCAGATGACCACATCTGAGGGAGAGAGAGAGGCTTACAATGCCCCTTCAGATGCAGGCCATAGAGTTGGAATTGTTGGTGAAGAGTAGAGGAAGTCAGAAGTAAAAGCAGCTTGGCTCGTGTTGGCAGCCCAGGCAGAAGCTGGAAGAGAGAGAAGATGCTGGAAAAATTGCTTGGCAGATATCAGTTGCTAGTCCTGAGAGGGTCTGTGCCCCCAAAAATCTGAAGGGCAGAGGTCACGCAGTGGTTAGAGTGCAGGAGAAAAGAGTTCCCCCTGTAACTGGTTCTGCAGAGGCTGCACAGCGGGAAGCATGCAAGGGTCTGTCTCAGGTGGCTTGGGTGCACCAGAGGGACCTCAAGTATGTCTCTGGTAACTGGCATGCACCAGAGGGACTCAGGAGTAAGAGGAGCTCTGATTGGAAGTGGTGAGGGCAAAGGCAGACTTACCAAAGTTATTAGCCCAGTCGCAAGGAGCTACAGCAGCAGAAGTCTTGTGAGCGGCGGGAGAACAGAGGTGCACTTCTGATAAAATGAGTTCACAGGTTTTCAGTGACCCCAGAGTGCTCTTTCCCCACCTACGGGTTGGAAACAGGCTTTCAGCGAGTGAGAAGCACTCTTGTAGAAGCAGAACAAGTGCAAAGCAGCAGAAGCACTACTTGCGTGTGAGTGAAAGTGATTCCCAAGTTAATTCTGAAAACTGAACTAGGAAAAATCAGCAAAAAACGATTATATCAAAGCCAAATGACTGTAACCTTGAAAGTGTGAGTTTGTGGAAAACCCACTCAACAGTGAGGGCAACTTTGTTAAGAGTTAATGCCAATAAGCATTGCCCAAGCCAAGAGAAATGGATACCAAGGCAAACACAATCGAGTCAATTTTGCCAACAGCAGAAGAGGGCTAATGCAAGATCTGTAAACTATGAAAATGGTTGTCCCTCTTGTATGCAACATCTGGGATACCCACACATTGCCAAAACCAGGGGAGAGGTAGAAAGAGGCCCTACCCCTATCAGTGTTTGGTTGCTTATGAAGTGGGGAAACAAGAGTGTCAAAAAAGGCTGCCCCACTGGAAAAAAGATATCCAGAAGGAGAGGAGCATCATTTGCAGAAAAGTATTAAAGAGTATCAATGTGAATCTTGTTTGCCCAGAGAGGTTGTTGAATTTTTTGAAGCTGCAATTTGTTGAATGCTGTGGAGCTGTTGTAAACCTCTTGTCAGTTGATTTTTACCAAAAAAGCATTTGCCGTTGTGAAATGCTGTTTGTGCAGGGGAGTATACCCGAATGGCAAGCTTTGGAGGCTGTAGGCCTGGCAAGTGGAAGTTGAATGAGTGCTACAAGGTAGTCCTGACAGAGACACATTATGCTGTTAGTATTGCTGGAGGAAGAGACGTGCAAGGCTGTTACAGAGAAGTTGTATTTCTTTGAGTTGCCAGAGTGGCCAATCATCCTGGCCAAGACAATCATTGTTGTTATTGTGGAACTAAGAATCTGTTTAAGGAGGAAGAAGAGCTATATATCGTCTTTGTTGGAACTTTCTGTTGGCCAGTTGAAATTACTTCAAACTATATTGGAGCTTTGTTATGAATCAGGATTTCCTTGTTTTCTTTTCTCGATCTGTGAATCAGAATCACGTTAAAACATTGGGAAGAGGAGTTCACCCAGGTAATAAAGAGAGACTGTGGTCACATTGTGAATTGAATCCCTATTGTTTTGAACTGCCATGCAACTCCTTGTTTATGTGTTATATGTATAAAAGTGAGGCACATAAATCCTTTGTTAGAGTGATTCCTTTAGTTAAATGTAGGCAGGGACATCCACATCAGGGTAGGGATAGTGAGGCATTCATCCGAGCTTATAATATAATAAAATGGCATTTGTTTGAGGAAACTTCACAACGTGGCCTGTCTCACATTTCTGATCCTGCACACAGTTCAGAGGAGCAGTATGGGGAGATGAGTAGGAGGTGGAGGAAGGAGTTTGATGGAGAGTGGTGAGAGAGAGGAGTACTGCACGGAGAGCAGGAGGTGAAAATTAGAGGTTGGAGGGAGAGATGTGAAGTGGTTATGGGAAGAGAGGCATTAACAAGAAAAGATGAGTTGTTGGGTAGTGGAGTAGGCAGACCACCAGAAACAGAGAGAGCATTATGGGGAGACGTATCTAAATCATTGAGAGACGAAAAGTGTGAGCAGAGAATGGAAAGTGCAAATAAAAGTGAGCAATACCGCATCCTTTTAAAGTAAGTGTTCAAGTGTTCACGTTTCCAAATGTTAAACAATATAGTCCATCAACCACAGTGTTTGATAACACAAAGTGAAAATGGACTACAATAGGATTCAGTCCTAGTTGCAAGAAAAGATGTAATATCTTGATGGTAAACACATCAGAGTGACAGGACTATCAGGATATGCAGGTATTCTTAATCAGACTTGGAGACGATTACGAGGTCCCTTTGCAGGTTGGAGACTTTAACGCCTGCTTTTTTTGCAGGCGTTAAAAACCAACCCGCAAAGGGACCTTGGTGCTAAGTACTGTGCCGCAATTTGCGGCACCGTACTTAGCGCCTTCCCCATTTCAATTGAGCCTATGGGGCAAAAATGGGAATGGGGAAGGGCCATGGCGGCATGGGGAATTACCGCCCCGCCAACCTCGGAATGGGGCGGTAATTCCCCATTTCACCATGGCAGAGTCGGTAAATTACCGGCATGGACCATGGTGCTATTAGCACCATGGTCCAACGCCAGGGTCGTAATGAGGGCCTTTGTAATGGTAAAAAGTGACTGTGCACTGCCAACAAACACCCTGATTCACAGAGCAGGGCAAAGTGTATTTTTGCAGGGCAATGTCTCGGGAGGATAGCTCAGGGGCAACATGCTCGGCTTGGAAGCAAAGCAACGTGGAGCAATGGAGGTTCGATCCCAGGGTCCATGCTTGGAAACTTCTGGGTATTAAGTGTGTTATAAATAACCAATTACAATTACAAAGTGACTTTGCACCATGCACCATGAATTAGGCCCTGAGTGTTTTAGAATCAATATTTCAGCAGATCCTGCTGACAATGTCAAGGAAGAGGTTGCTTATGGAAGCAGATTTCTTGATGCAATGTGAAATAGGGGGCTTTAGGGAAGGGCTTTGCTGGTTGTTACATTTTGAATACTGTAAGAATTCAAAGACGACTTTGAGAATCACAAACCTAACACATGGTTAGACTCTCCAGATTTGATGTAAAGCCTGCATAAAAGACATTATTTCTGTGCATTATTTGTATGTATGGCATACCTGCAATCAGTATTAACACGTTTTGGTTTACAGACTTCTCCCTTACATCGTTATGCATTTTCATTTTAAGTTGTTTACTAAGTTTCTCATATCAACAAAACACAACAAAAACAAGAAATTAAAATCAAAGCCAATATGGGATAACAAGGCTTAAGATGAGACACAGAAAAACAAGTTATGTATTCAGGGTTTAATTCAAGGCTGGAGATTTTTGGGTCAAAGCTAACCTTGCATTAGCTTTCCAGTTCCCAAAACATTCTCTGTTCCAGAGCGATCTCGAATGGAAATCCTTTTTGCTCTCACTCAGACTCAGGGCAGCCCCGACTTCTACAGACTAGGCCTTACAGCAGGGAGGCATTCTTCGATGATTAAGATCACCACTGGCTTATTGGTCTGAACATCCTTAAAACTTGGGGATTAACAGATTCCTGCGGCTCACCCAAAAATAACTTATTGAGTTTTATCTCAGGTGTCTGCTTGGTGGAGTTTTTGCTGGCTATTTGGTATTCCTCTCTTGTTGTTGGGAAGGACTTTACCCAATATGTATTTATTTGTTAATTTATTCTTAGTTATATAACACTTTTGCCAAAGCACTATATATATGAATGCAGTAGTAACACAATGAAAAATGATGGTAAAAAAAGTTATGCAGACGACAAATTAGGAGTCAGATCATTAAAAAAGAGAAAAGAGTGGGCAATAGCAAAAGAAGAGGAAGTGTGAATGTCAAGTTGGAGAGCATTCCATTGCTTAGGGGCCAGAAGGGAAAAAGAAACGAAGCAAGAGGCAGCACATGGGGATTTGGAAACAGTAAATGGGAATTGATTTTGTGAGCAAAGACGACATGGAGGAAGACAGAAAGAGACCAAAGAAGCAAGATTCTGAGCAGCCAGACCCTGGGTGCGTTTAGGGATTTGTCCTGTGTGAACTTCACCCAGTTACAGAAAATGATGTCACTGCGTTTCTTTTAAATCAATGTGTTTCAATACTTGTTCTAATATTCCCTGTCTTGTTCGGAAGTTTTTTGATGTATAATTGGATAAGGTGCACATTATTCTATGTAACCTCCTTTTTTCTTCTAATGGAACCTTCTGTGTTGAATCGCACATAACGTATGTATTGTTCTCATTAATATGGTGTTACAATATAACATAAGTACTGAAAGATCTATATTTTCATTAATACTGTCTGAATGGTGTTTTTCTGTTCATTCATTTAATATTGGTTTGAATATCAAGTATCAGTAAGAGAGTTTTTCCCAAAGGAGTGCCGTGTTATTTCCTTGATTGACTTCAAGGAACATAGTTTTTGCATTTGAGGACAACAAAGAGGAAATGGAAAATGAATTTACAATCAAAAGGAAGCCAACAAATATATTGAAGAGAAGAATGAAGAAGAGCAGGAGGACAGAGGCAGGAAAGGGATTGTATAGCAGAATTATAAATGTAGCAAAAAGGAACAAGTTAATAGGCAGCGAGGCGAATTAGGAGAGTTGAACAGTAAGCGAGATGAGATAAAATGACAGCTGAGATAAGATGTTTAGTAGCATGACAAGCTACGAAAGGACAAGCTCTACAATTGTTGTATAGGAGAAAAATGGCAAGTACGTGACCTGCTACCTGAGTGTCAAAACAAAGAGTGGGATCAAACAGAATGCAAGGCCATTTCTGTAGGCATTTAGGGGGTAGGGGCACACATGCCCAACCAACAAAATGACGGGATCCTGAATTTCTGGTCGCCCCTCCCTTAAATGTGATGGCTCTGATAGTCTCAAATGATGAAGGCTGCACACTAAAAAGACAGAAAGACACATTATTTTCAGCCGATTTCGTGCAGCCTTCAATATTTTAAAATACCACTTTTGAGGGATGGGGGATCACTTGATGTGAGCCCCATTTTGAAGCAATCCCCAGCCAGTCCTCAACTTTTAAATTGGGGGGATCCTCCACCTGAACTCCAGTTTACTCCACCATCCAGTCCCCATCAGACCAATGTATACACAAACCCACATTCCCCACACAAACAAAAACACAGACACTCGCACTCCCTCCTCTCTCCACGCAACAAGCACTCCTCCTCAAACCACAAACGTACTGGTACCTTCTCCCAAGCCCCACACCTACCCTTCACCCTACGAACATTCCCCCTCAAAAAACACACAGACATACAGACACACAGACAAACACTCATATACTTAACTCTCATGCCCGCAACCTCTGTCTTCCCCTACCAGGCCTGACCATACATGACAGCCCCTGTGCACGGTCATGCATGGCCTTAGCAGTTTGATTTTTATAGACTGCTCTGAGCGGTTTCAGAGCGGTATTTCTAAGTTTTTTAAAAACATTTTTAAAGACATATTTACTTAGGACCAGTATGATCACAAACCACAGCTTGATATGCTGCCCCACAGCAATCACAATATGCGTCCCCTTACCCTCTTCTGACTTGCTGGAATCAGAATAATAAACACGTAGCATTTCAAAGGCAGCATTAGCAGTCCACAACAAGGGTACATGACACATTTTAATATGTATTGTAAAAGTCAACAGTTTTGGCTTTTGTGTCGGAATGAGGTAGGCATTTGCACTCACTTTCATAATGGTACCACCTGGCCATAAAACGGCAACAACTGGAAAAGGGTGTAACAGCAGAAAAATGATGTGAGTACCCTGACATATGTTAGTAGAAATCTTATAACTGCACAAGCCAACACTGTTGCCCTTTCAAATGTGTCTTTTTATCAAGCCTTCAGTGCAGGGACATTTTTACTGCTTATAAATCATAATTCAAGTGGCTGAAGGAACACTTGGTAAGACATGCGTATTGCACAAGTAATACATTTACAGCTACAACTACGCCATTAACTCTTAGAAGACTGTTTAGAACGAGCAGTGGAAGGCCACCGTTTGATGTTGCAGCTTGTTAAAAGAGATCCTATTTTGGCCAAGAAGCTGGGAATGGGCATAGGGATTAGCATTGCGATGGCAGTCAATGGGTAGGTAAATAACCAAGCAATGCCCATAGGCTGTGTAGCCCTCCTCACATCCCTTCAACCTTCTTGCTGTACTCCAATGCAATAGATTCGGATTACAGGGGGAGCTTTGCACCACCTAATAGTACCATCTCAAAATAGAAGGCACAAGAGGGGTTTAATTTTAAATGCAGTACACAGATCAGTAGCTGTATGAAAAAGGTACACCTATCCTAGCATAGACAAAGGACGCATAGTGGCAGAATGTAAAGGTGCACAAGCTTGCCGACAATGAAACAATGGAAAAGACACACATACCATTGCATAGAATTGATAGTGGATATAAATTAGAAGCCACCAGAAAGTTACATGTATACTAGCATTTACTGGGATTAGAAGAAAGCTATATTGATATGAGTCAGCGAAGAAACACATTCCTTTGTGGTATGAAATAAATCAAGGCCACTATTATTATACATGAAGCAACACTATGGGCTTCATCACAAGTTGGGCGGTAGCCCTTAAATGCGGTGTTAACGCTATTATCGCTGCATTTATGCGCTGTCCCCATCACGTGTTCGGCGGAAAGTTGGAGTTTTACCTCCAGCTTTTTGCTCGAGGTAATAATCTCCACTTCCTACCTGTTTTTGGCTGTTTTCGGCACTATTACCCCTGGCACTATTACTGCCAGTGGTAATGGTGCAGATAATCCCCATAGAGTCCTAAGGACTCTTGAAAAAATTGGGGTTTACAGCCTTACCACTACTCAGGATCCAGCGCAAATTGCGCCAGACCGAGTAGTGGTTACGCTATTTGCATTGGCGATATCCCTGCACAATTACCGCTGAGATACCACCAAGGTTGTGAAAGAGCCCTGTAGCTAGTTAAACCCAGAGCAAGACTTTTGTGAAAAGCATACCCTTAGAATTAAATCACTTTAGGGGGTGAGAACTTGACATTTTTACAGAATGGCAATTTTGACAGTTTAGGCACCAAATGAATTGCCCAGGATCACTTACATTGGTTCTGATGTAAAGCTGGGATTTGAGGTAACCTCAAATGTCTGCACTTGACCCATTGCTGCGCAGGCAATGGGCTAAATAATGGTGCCTTTATGTGAGAAGGTAAGCCTTTTCAGCAGAGTACTATAAAGTGAGATAAGATGATTTGTTAAGGATCACAGTATCGTCCTCTGGCTAAACCAGGATATGGGACTTAACACTTGGTTCCACACCCTTGTTGCATTTCGTATTTAACGATCACAACCGGCCAATAAGAACTCTGCCATTTCTCTTATCTGAGCTCCTAGAAAACTCTAGCATTCTTCTGAGGCGATGGATGAAGCAATCAGCAACTGGACTGATCACAGAGGACATCTCCCCTCGGCCAAGAGACCAGAACAACATTATGCTCTTGGTGCAGTGTTAGGGAGAATTCTCTGTTTAGGCTGAATTTCCTAACCTAGTGAGTCCCCCAGCAGCTTTGCTGGATTTCGGGAGTTTGTTTTTTCCATCCTGCCAAGAGTGAGACTCTGTGTGTAATTCCTTCAAATGTCAATGTGTTCTATGGGCTATGGGGTCTTTTACTCCATAGGGTCTCATATGTTTTTCTATGTGTGTTACACCGCACCCTACGTGCCGTAACACAGGGGCGTCCTAGCGGATCCCCCACCATAGACTCCATACCCGGGGACTGACTACCGTCTCCCCGGGCATGTAAAGTCACCATTGGCTTTACTAGACCTAAATTTACTAACAGAACTAGTACAAACCATCTTAGTGTGGACGTACTAGTAGGAGTAATTCGATTACTCCTGGATCTGTTACTCGAGGGGGCACTGTCCCGTCCCCCCTCGTCGAGTTTTGGCTGGTGGCAGTGGAAACTACTTGTTATGTTCGACCCCGGACATAACCCTATGGGATTCGTCCCATTGTTGGAGATTGATAATTTTCCTCGTTAATCTCTAACGTACCACCGGTCTACTTATCTTAAATAAGTTTACCGGATGGTATTTTCTGCCAGAACTCGGTTTTTAAAATGGCGTCTGTGTTCGTCTCTGTGACTCCTAAACCAAAGGTCGAGCCCTTTGTTCCACTTTTAGCGGGCTCTGTACAGGGACCCTCCAAAGTGGTGCCATTCTGTCTGGGTTACCACAGGGGTGTGGGAGGGGGTTTAGGCACCCTGGACCGAGTTGCCTTGCCAACTCCGGTCGCACTCTGGAGTGATTGGCCCAAGTGGTGAGCCTCCCTGCTCACCACTTAGCATGTGTTGATTGACAGCTAGGCTGAATGAATGGGGGTTTTCTGCATAAAAGCACTGCTTTTGGGACTGGATCTTCAGAAGTCGCCACAGGACCTAAGAATCCGACGAGGGTAACGCTGAGCCGACCTGCACGACGACACCTCCGGTGGAGCCCTGCGGATCCGACTCACCACTTCCCGACGACAGAGGAGATCTCCCTGCCGGAGAGTCTCTTCCCCTGACTGGTGGGAACAACCAGTCCCCTTTGCTTTTTATTCGCCTCAGGACGCAGTGGTCGAATTGCCCGTGCAGAGCACCTCGGCAACCGGATAGCCACTACCCCTGAACCGCGACCAAAAGGTGGTGCCTTGTGACGGAGCACTCCACGGCTGGTCTCTTCCCTGGTGGTGCACCGGACTTCACTTTCTTCGATGACGAGAACCTCTCTACTCTTGGCAAAGACCCGACGTGCATCCACCACCAGGAACAACTGCCCCTGCCGGAGCTGCCCTCCGCAACAAGGTACCGTGTCCGCCTGGCTTCCCTTTCGTTCGGTTCGAGTGAGGTGTATTAATCCTCTCCGTTCCGTTGGGTCGCCTCCAAGCTTTTCTCATTTGTTGTTCTGAACTGGTTCAATCTGCCGATAACAATTTGCTACAAAGACTTGAATGCATCTCCACTAGAGACTTTTTGGGACATCGCACCTCGCCTCTCTCCGAGTGGGCCTGGCCCCTGAACTTTACGATCTATTGTGATTCTTGCCTTGCATTTTATCCGCGTAGGATTGAACTGTGTTGATTTGATAACCTGCCTATCTTTTTCTCTCCCGTCCTAACAAATATTAGAGTGTCATCTAGGTTGAGGTATACACCTCTGTCTGAAAATAAGTGGTACCGGTAGAACCTAG
The DNA here is from genome assembly GCF_040938575.1 of Ambystoma mexicanum. Classification (NCBI taxonomy): domain Eukaryota; kingdom Metazoa; phylum Chordata; class Amphibia; order Caudata; family Ambystomatidae; genus Ambystoma; species Ambystoma mexicanum. Next base: position 885,560,857 of record NC_090922.1, read on the forward strand.
ACTTGTCGAAATATTGCTAGGGGGATTGATTGTTTCTTCTTCGTAGAGTAATTGTGTTTGATTTGTTTGCTGTGATTTGCCATAGTGTTTTTCATAGATGTTTCGTTATAAATAAATACCTTAATATCTTTACACTAAGCCTCGTTGCGTGTTTGCTTGTCTTGCTGTGAAGAATTGCCCTATCTTGTATACTCCACATACTGCTCAACTCTTCTTGAGGGAAGTCTGACTGCTCAGCCACAGCTACCAAGTGAATCTGTGTGGTACAGACTGCTACCAAGTGGGTTCACCGCCCAACACCTGTAGTCCTAAATCTTTTGCAGTGGTCCCAGAGGGAACTGCACAGGTTTCCGCCTAACACTGGTGTGCAGCGGTGGGATTTGTATCGAGTATACAGTTTAGAGTGCTTTTCGACACTGTAGGATAACTAACCACAAAACTTTGCACAAAAAGCAACTTTCAAAAAACATGTCTACGATGGAAACTTACAGTCAAGAGTCTTTGTCAGGTAAAAATACTGAGAGTTTGCGAGTTCTCTGTAGGCAAGAGAATCTTTCTGTAAGAGGCAAGAAGTTAGAACTAATAGAGAGATTGCTGGCGAACCAAAGTCTGGGTACTGGTTCAGAGGAACCAAACTCTCCAGCAAATGTAGATGACAGTGATGGTGTTGATCTGAATCATAATTCTGATGATAGCGATGAAGAGGCTGACGAGGACGGCGAGGCTAACGGAACTGTCTCCCCTGCTCCTCTACCAGCCTTACCAGCTGTGTCTACAGGGCCCATACCAGGTCCCACAAGTAACCCTGCTTATTTTGAACTTGAAAAAATGAAGCTCGAACTAGAATACAAACGGTTCTTGGCTCAATCCGAACGAAACCAAGAGCTCGAGTTCAGACAGATGAATGCCCAGGCTGAGCAGAAGCAAGCTGAGTTGAGACTCAGGGAAATGGAACTTAATCACGAGTTAGAGATGAAAAAGTTGTCTATGGAAAATGCTTCTCTCTCCTCTGGTTCCTCTAGGAGCTCCAGTCCCAAAAGACCCCGGATGCCGAAGGAATTAGTGGGTATGTATGAACCGAGATTGGATGTGTTGGATTGGTTGAAAATGTTTGAATACAATCATGGGCTCCAGGACATCACCGGGAATGCTTTACTTCCCTGGTTGTTCTCTAGGCTCCCTCCTGTTGCGACTGATGTGGTAATGGAGTTGGGGGAGGCGGATAAGACGGATTACGAAAGTGTGAAACTAGCTTTAATAGCTAGATTCGGGAAAACCCCTTCCCAGTATCTTAAGAGGTTTAGAACCCTCAAAAAGCATGATGGTACCCCTTGGGCTACCTGGGTGAGTGAAGGGTTGAAAAACTTAGAGGGATGGATTAAGGGTTACAAAGTGGACACTTATGAGGGTATGAGAAATCTTTTTATCTTGCAGTCTATTTATGATGCCTGTTCTCCTGAGCTCAGACAGCACTTGGCTGATTCGAAGGAATTGGATTCCAGGGAGCTAGCTAAGGCTGCTGACTTGTGGGTTGCCAACAGGGCTACTCATAAGGATTCTGGGGCAACTCAGCAAAAGGATGAGGGAAAACAGCCTAAAAGAGACTCAAAAGAGAATTCTAATAACTCACATTCCAAAGAGGGCCCCAAACAAAACCAGAAGGGTAAGCCACAAGGAAAACCACATCAGAATAGTGTGTCTTCTGGTGCCAAACCGGAAGGAGGTCAGAGCAAGCCACCATTCCAGAAAGCATTCGGTAAATGCTTTGTTTGTGGCTCGACTGACCACGTGAAAGGAGATCCCAGATGTAAGGGTAAACCTTCAGGGGTCCAGCCGAGGCTGAGAGGGAGGTACAACCCTGTGTGGTAGAATTAGACTCTGAGGAAGAGCTAATGGAAGGCCAGGAACTCATTGGAGATCTGGATCCTGTTGACCATCCTGAGCTGCAGTCTTTACTGGCAGAAGGTGGACCCAGCAGGGCAGACTTCAGTAAGGGACAGTGAGAATGTCCAACTCTGGAAGGTCTTCGCCGCCAGGCAGAAGCTCAGGCTGAAGGGCAAGAGCCTGGGAAATACAGGTTGCACTGGGAAGATGGCCTCTTCTACAGTGAACCGACGGAGTCTGCACCTGGAGACTACAAACGACTTGTAGTACCCCAAGAGAACAGACCACAGTTCTTGCAGTTAACCCACGAGATTCCTTTGGCTGGTCATTTGAGTTTCAAGAAGACTAAGGAAAGGCTCTCTCTCTACTTCTCTTGGCCGAAGATGGGGGCCGAAGTAGAAAAACACTGCAGGAGCTGCCACACCTGCCAGATCTCTGGTAAGGTTGGCTCCAAGAATGTGGCACCTTTAGTGCCTCTCCCAGTTGTGGGAGTCCCATTTGAGAGAGTAAGGATTGACATCGTTGGTCCCCTTGATCCTCCAACCTCCTCAGGCAAAAGGTTTATACTTGTTGTAGTAGACCATGCTACTAGGTATCCTGAGGCAATTCCTATGAGGACTGTTACAGCCCCGGCTGTGGCTAAGGCCCTCCTTGGTATTTTTACTACGGTCAGGTTTCCTAAGGAAGTCATCTCTGACAGGGGGTCAAACTTTATGTCCCACTACATGAAAGCCATGTGGAAAACCTGTGGAGTTACTTACAAGTTCTCAACAGCTTACCACCCACAAACCAATGGATTGGTAGAACGGTTCAACCGAACTATGAAGAGCATGATAGGTGCTTTAGAGGAACCCCTTAAGCGTAAGTGGGACCTTCTACTGCCATGCCTTCTCTTTGCTTATAGAGAAGTCCCTCAGGAGGGAGTAGGTTACTCTCCCTTCAAACTACTCTATGGTCATCCCGTCAGAGGTCCATTGGCCCTGATTAAGGAGGGGTTGGAGAGTGCTCCTTCCCCAAAGCCAGTCAGAGTGACTGACTACGTGATAGGTCTCCGGAGGAGAATGTCGCAAATGATGACGGAAGCAAGCGATAACTTGAAAGCTGGACAAGCATTGGTCAAGCACTGGCACGATCAAAAGGCTAACATGGTCGAGTTCGCTCAAGACCAGCTCGTTCTCGTTATGATCCCAACAAGGCAGAGGGCCTTGCAAGATAAGTGGATGGGACCCTTCCGAGTAGTGGGTAAACTAAGAGAGGTTAACTATCTGGTGGACTTGGGCAATCCCAAGGAGGCTCCGACAGTCTTTCACACCAACCGACTTAAAGCGTATGTCTCGCGACCTTATGTAGGAGCGTTGCTTCTAGCGTCATCCGAGGAAGAAGAAGAGAGTGAAGCTCTTCCGGATCTCCTCAGAGGCTTACCTTTTGATGAAAAAATTGAAGGAGTGAATCTCTCCTCCAATCTGACACCCGAGCAACACGAAGAGTGTAAATCTATGTTGAATCAGTTTGCCTCTCTGTTCTCGCTTTCACCAGGCTTGACCCCTTGGGGCCAGCACGACATTCTCACTGACTGGTGACTGTCTGCCAGTCAAAAGCAGAGGATACCGCATGTCAGAAAACGTACGAACCCACATCAAAGGTGAGGTCAGCAAGATGCTTGATCTCGGGGTAATAGAGCCCTCTACTAGTCCATGGTCTAGCCCAGTTGTGTTAGTACCAAAGGCCGGATCTAAAGAACTTAGATTCTGCGTGGATTATAGAGCTCTTAATGCAGTCACCAAGACTGATGCCCACCCTTTGCCAAGAACAGATGAGTTGGTGGATAAACTTGGCGCCGCCAAGTTCCTCAGCACATTTGACTTGACGTCAGGCTATTGGCAAATAGCCCTGACAGACCATGCCAAGGAGAAAACTGCATTTTCTACCCCTGTTGGCTTATACCAGTTTAAGGTAATGCCTTTCGGACTGAAGAATGCACCTGCTACGTTTCAACAGATGGTAAACCAGGTTCTGAATGGGATGGAGGACTTCTGCATGGCATACTTGGATGACATTGCAGTGTTCAGCAATTCCTGGGAAGAACATGTAACCCACCTGAGAGATGTTTGGCAGGCTCTTGGACGAGCCAATCTGACCATAAAGGCGAGCAAATGCCAAATTGGACAGAGTAAGGTAGTCTATCTTGGGCATGAGGTAGGCGGTGGAGAAATAAAGCCTTTGCTCAGTAAAATTGAAGCTGTGCAAAATTGGACAACACCGACTACTCAAAACCAGGTGAGAGCTTTCCTAGGCCTCACTGGGTATTACAGGAATTTCATAGAGAACTATGGGACCATAGCTTCTCCACTGAATGTCATCTCCTCGCCCACATTTCCTAAAAAGGTTAAATGGAACGAGGAGTGCAACCAGGCTTTTGAAAACCTGAAAAAGGCTCTTTGCCAAGCCCCAGTACTCAGAGCTCCTGATTACCGCCAACACTTAATTGTGCAGACAGATGCTTCAAATGTAGGAATAGGTGCCGTACTCAGTCAACTGGATGGGAAAGGTAGGAAGCACCCCGTTTGCTTCATCAGCCGCAAGCTGAAGGATCCTGAAACAAGGTGGGCAACAATCGAAAGAGAGTGCTTTGCTATCATGTGGGCGCTGAAGAAGTTTAGGCCGTACTTGTATGGTTCTACTTTTGTCATTCAGACTGACCACCAACCCTTGAGATGGTTAATGCAAATGAAAGGGGAAAACCCAAAACTATTGAGATGGTTGATCTGCCTACAAGGGTTTGATTTCACCATTGAGCACAGGTCAGGATGTCACCACCAAAATGCTGATGGTCTCTCTAGGATGTATGTCATCGACTAGAGGTATGAGATTCATCCAGGAGTGGATTAAATCCTCCTGTCCCTTAGTCTGGGGGCACGGGGGCGAGTGTTAGGGAGAATTATCTGTTTAGGCTGAATTTCCTAACCTAGTGAGTCCCCCAGCAGCTTTGCTGGATTTCGGGAGTTTGTTTTTTCCATCCTGCCAAGAGTGAGACTCTTTTTCTCCCACTCTTGGACATGTATGTGTGTAATTCCTTCAAATGTCAATGTGTTCTATGGGCTATGGGGTCTTTTACTCCATAGGGTCTCATATGTTTTTCTATGTGTGTTACACCGCACCCTACGTGCCGTAACACAGGGGCGTCCTAGCGGATCCCCCACCATAGACTCCATACCCGGGGACTGACTACCGTCTCCCCGGGCATGTAAAGTCACCATTGGCTTTACTAGACCTAAATTTACTAACATAACTAGTACACACCATCTTAGTGTGGACGTACTAGTAGGAGTAATTTGATTACTCCTGGATCTGTTACTCGAGGGGGCACTGTCCCGTCCCCCCTCGTCGAGTTTTGGCTGGTGGCAGCGGAAACTACTTGTTATGTTTGACCCCGGACATAACCCTATGGGATTCGTCCCATTGTTGGAGATTGATACTTTTCCTCGTTAATCTCTAACGTACCACCGGTCTACTTATCTTAAATAAGTTTACCGGATGGTATTTTCTGCCAGAACTGTGACTCCTAAACCAAAGGTCGAGCCCTTTGTTCCACTTTTGGCGGGCTCTGTACAGGGACCCTCCAAAGTGGTGCCATTCTGTCTGGGTTACCACAGGGGTGTGGGAGGGGGTTTAGGCACCCTGGACCGAGTTGCCTTGCCAACTCCGGTCGCACTCTGGAGTGATTGGCCCAACTGGTGAGCCTCCCCGCTCACCACTTAGCATGTGTTGATTGACAGCTAGGCTGAATGAATGGGGGTTTTCTGCATAAAAGCAGGGCTTTTGGGACTAGATCTTCAGAAGTCGCCACAGGACCTAAGAATCCGACGAGGGTAACGCTGAGCCGACCTGCACGATGACACCTCCGGTGGAGCCCTGCGGATCCGACTCACCACTTCCCGACGACAGAGGAGATCTCCCTGTCGGAGAGTCTCTTCCCCTGACTGGTGGGAACAACCAGTCCCCTTTGCTTTTTATTCGCCTCAGGACGCAGTGGTCGAATTGCCCGTGCAGAGCACCTCGGCAACCGGATAGCCACTACCCCTGAACCGCGACTAAAAGGTGGTGCCTTGTGACGGAGCACTCCGCGGCTGGTCTCTTCCCTGGTGGTGCACCGGACTTCACTTTCTTCGACGACGAGAACCTCTCTACTCTTGGTAAAGACCCGACGTGCATCCACCACCAGGAACAACTGCCCCCGCCGGAGCTGCCCTCCACAACAAGGTACCGTGTCCGCCTGGCTTCCCTTTCGTTCGGTTCGAGTGAGGTGTCTTAATCCTCTCCGTTCCGTTGGGTCGCCTGCAAGCTTTTCTCATTTGTTGTTCTGAACTGGTTCAATCTGCCGATAACAATTTGTTACAAAGACTTGAATGCATCTCCACTAGAGACTTTTTGGGACATCGTGCCTCGCCTCTCTCTGAGTGGGCCTGGCCCCTGAACTTTACGATCTATTGTGATTCTTGCCTTCCTGCCTTGCATTTTATCCGCGTAGGATTGAACTGTGTTGATTTCATAACCTGCCTATCTTTTTCTCTCCCGTCCTAACAAATATTAGAGTGTCATCTAGGTTGAGGTATACACCTCTGTCTGAAAATAAGTGGTACCGGTAGAACCTAGACTTGTCGAAATATTGCTAGGGGGATTGATCGTTTCTTCTTCGTATAGTAATTGTGTTTGATTTGTTTGCCGTGATTTGCCATAGTGTTTTTCATAGATGTTTCGTTATAAATAAATACCTTAATATCTTTACACTAAGCCTCGTTGCGTGTTTGCTTGTCTTGCTGTGAAGAATTGCCCTATCTTGTATACTCCACATACTGCTCAACTCTTCTTGAGGGAAGTCTGACTGCTCAGCCACAGCTACCAAGTGAATCTGTGTGGTACAGACTGATACCAAGTGGGTTCACCGCCCAACACCTGTAGTGCTAAATCTTTTGCAGTGGTCCCAGAGGGAACTGCACAGGTTTCCGCCTAACATACAATGATTGGATTTAGAGTATGTGGGCTCAAAGTTTATTTCGCTTCCCAATTCACTACGACAGCAATTTACAACCCTCAAACCTGACAGTTTACAGGTGCTGCAACCTTTCCAGACCACTACTTGTGTCGCTTTCTAATGCACACATATGGATAGAGAGATTGTCCCGGGAGGATAGCTCAGCAGCAACGTGTTCGCCTTGGAAGCAACAGGATACAAAGCAACACAGCTTCGATCCCCGGGTCTGCGCTTAGAAACCTCTGGGTATTTAAGCCCATTATAAATACGCAACTAAGACAAAAAAAAAAATTACGGAACTAAAAAAAACAATTCCTGTAACAGCGCCTCGATGCTCGCGGGCTGTGTGAGTGCTTTAAAAATGCAAAAAAATAATAATAAAATAAATAGACAAAACAGAAAGGCTTTGGAGAGAGGCAAACTTAAATGCAGTGCTGTTTCTGAGCTTTTCAATGTACCAATATATTTCAGAGTCAAGAACAAACACTTTAGTATATGAAAAGTGTGTTATTTATATTAATACACCCTCAATATATCTTTCTAGTTCAACACATTGTTCAAAACATATTTGGCATCGTCAAGGACTCTCATTACCTCTCACTTGTTGTTCAACATACTGTTCAAACACTTCTGTTTACTAAATAACAAGTCACTTCCAACTTGGGGCTTAAATCACATTTCCAAATCAAAAGCCCTGTCCCCCAACATGTAGCTTAGTTTGCATTTCTAAGGCAAGCACCCTGTCCATCCATTAGCCTTTCAAGGAAAAGGCACACCTCTTCCAGAGCCAAAACCACAATGCTCAATATAATGTAAAAGTACTCCAATCTAATTCTACTATTTCCAAACTAAAAAAAGCTTATATCAAAAAAGCAATCATATGCATTTCAATAAATGACAATTTTCAATGCATCTCATTAAATGAACATATTCAATGCAAAGCACAAAGTCTCTGAATCAAAGGACCAGAAATCAGAGTTGCACACTATTCAGTCAAACAACAATGCATAACAATTGAAAAAAGTCTTTCAGGTGCAGCGCAACGCTCACATCCCCTGTAATGTAACCCCTGACATGCTCTCAGTAAATACAGCCACGGCAAGCCAGCCAACCCTTGTATCGGAGGGTGGAGGGGGGGTGGAAGCATATGTATAGGGTCTCTAGCTTGAAAATACCCCTTACCATAAATGCTGTCACTTGGTGGGCAAATCCTCTGCTTCTGGAACTAATTCAGAGGTACAGAAGTACTTCCCTCTCTTAGGATGTAGGTAAACAATATGGATGGTAACATCCTTGAGCTTGATGCTAAAGTATCAAACCACAGCTTTTTACCGCAGCTTCCTGACAAATTTTCCCTGCAGCTTCAAGCTAAACATGTCTTTTATTTTATTTGCGAACTAGTTTTAAACAAATACAGAAATCTTTTTCACAATTCTTATCAAAGTTTAGAAATCAAAGTCCATGCCCAGTCCTTTTGTTAAAACCCATCTCAGACATAATTATTCTTGAGGCGAGTCTTCTTCACGGGCATCCTTATCTTTAAGCAGTTTATCTAAAAACCTTATTGCAGCACAGGTAAATCGCTTGTTCCTTCCTCGAACAGAATCTTCCCACCATTCCTCTGAGGTTTTAACTTTAAAAGGAGCCATGCAGCTATGAAGATTTCGTTGTCTATAGTCTTCAACCGCTGTACATTTCAGTAAGAGATGGCTTGTTGATTTAATCTGGTTCTCTCACTGGCAAAATCTACAGTTCCCTTCACTAATTCCTCTTTTCGCTGTGTTATGTTTATATTTGTTTGTTGGGTAAGCACCAAGCTGTATTTTCCTTAACCTCTCTCTGTAATATTTTGAAGGACATGTTTTTGTGGGACTTAAGTGATAGTTTTGCTTCCCTTCTTTAAATCCAATCCTGCCTCTTCAATTTTTCCTTCACTCAAATCGGATCGGTTAACGGCTCTTCAATTGATGAGTCAAGGTTGTGCAGTAATTTCATCCACTCCTCTTTCCAAGTGTTAACTAAGATTGCACTATTTCCTCATGCACACTTTGTGAGTATTTTGTACCCCACCGCCAGTTTCTCTTCATGGATTTTTCTTAAGAGAGATAACGATTTCCATTCATTTTTCAATATAGCGATTCAAGTCCTAATTCTGCTCTTATTGCAACTATCAGTATACATCTCGGAAGTTTCAGAACTGATTTATAAAATAAATTTCAAGTTTTGCTCACATTCTCCATGACAGGTTCAACCCAGCCTCACTTCCATAAGATAGCGTTGGGATCACTTTTTGGTATGAAACATTCATACTGGCAAGAGAGAGAATTTCCTGAATCTTCCATTCAGTATCGATCCTTGGGAACATAACATCCTTACTTTGGAGTAGAGTTCTGCCTCCCCATTTATTTTGGCACATGTGTTGCTAAATCTGATACCCAGGTAGCTTATTTCTGTTATGTTTTCATAGATCACTCCCCCAATTTGCCAATGGAATCTTTTCTCAAATGTTTCTTTACACACCTATGGACATGAGTTTAGATTTGGCGATGTTGATCTCCAAATTTTTTAAAGTCATATAAGTTTGTAACTTGTTTAACAGACATTGGAGGCCAATTTGGGTTTCATCGATGATAACTATATCATCTGCATAGCAAATCATCACTACTTCCTGTTCGTTAATCTTGGGAGGGAAATGCATCGTATCACTTATTGCCTCTGGAAGATCCACAATGTATAGCTTAAAAAGTGTTGCGACAAGGGGGCAACCTTGTTTGACCCCTTTTTTGATGTCTAAGTCAGCTGATAGTGCGCTCTCCTTAGAAATTTGTATTTCAGTTGAAGTATTTTGATGTAGGGCTCTTATCGGTTCTAAAAGCTCTTCCGGACAGTTCCACTTTGTTAGTTTTGCTTATAGTTTGTTGCGTTTTGCTCCATCAAATGCTTGACTTAAGTCTACAAAGGTATTTAGTTTTAGCATTGACAGAATAAAGATATTTAGTTCCGTCCAAGTTCCCTTACTGAAACCGGTTTGGCGAGGATCAATTATGTTATGTTATTCTTTTCCTCCCAGTCAGTTAGTCCACTCTGTAAGTCTGAAGCAAATAATTTCCCTATAGTTGCTAAAAGGCATATAGGCTGGTCATTTTTTGGATCATCTTGTTTCCCTTTCTTAAAGATAGGGACTGTTATGCTTTTGGCCCAGGCTTTAGGGATTTTCTTTTGTTTTCCAATTCTTTTGAATAGTGTGTTGATCATCTCTGCCCATTTCGATGGATCTTACTTTACGTGTATATTTGTAAGACCATCCGGACCTGCGGCAAAAGAGTCTTTTTGTTTCCTTATGGCTTGTTCGATTTGATGTTCATCCATCATCATTTTCCCGGGTTTATTGGAAACACTCATGATCTGTTCTTGCATCTTCTATGAGCTTCTACTCGAGTTCTGACACTTCGCTGATAAGCCGTTTCTGGTGGTTTAGGGTTAGGTTGTTTGTTATGTCCCATGTTTCTCTTGTAGTTGCCTCTGATAAGGCGGCTAACATTATTTCCCCTTGCTCCTGGTCTCTCCATTATCTGAATTCAATAAGCCAATTTTGATTTGTTGTGCCTTTTTAATTTGACTTGTTTGAGACTATCCGTTGTTCATTTTTTTTTATTTGTCGGATTTCTCATCGTCATTGTTTTCTTCTGTCGACCAATTTTACACTATACTGATGTTTTGAGATGTGTGAAGACGTCTTTAAACCAGATTGTTTTATTTCATATAATTTTAACAATGAGTCATAAGCTACCTCAGGGTTATCACCAATCATTTGCATTCTGTATCTTTCTGTAATCACCTTGATGTTACTTTTCGATAGTTGTAGGCGATTCCCCGATGGATGTAGCTCAAAATTGCAACTTTTAGTGGTCTCTGTCTGCTTCACTTTCATTTGCCAGCTCAATTTTAAGATATTGCGGTCACTGTCAGCTTGTGGTAACACTTAAAAACTGACTATTTTGTGTAAATTAAATTTCGAGATCAACATATAGTTGATTGTGGAGCTGCCCATTTAGCATATATAAGTTGTTCTCAATAGCCATTTGTATCAATTTCGCTGCATCTTTGTTGCCCAAGCTTAGGAGATCTAAATTTGAATTTCCTTGCTAGTTAAGGCATTTAATATTTAAGTCTCCACATGTGACGTTATTTAATTGGGGATTCTTTCCTGACTGAAATTTAATTACTTCCACAATTTTGTTTAACAGATTTGCTTTCTTATTTCCCACTGGAATCCAGTATATATTTATCATCAAGTTTCTTTCTTGGACACTCAGATCCTGTAAGTTAGTTTCAATTAGGGCCCATTGCATGTATTGTTTGGGATTCTCTTTTTTAAGGATTGAAGTGCCTATTTTGTGTTTTACCAGCATCAAAAGGCCTGCATAGGGTCTTCCATGTTTGCCCTTCTTTGCTGGATTTATATAAATATCATCATTTTCACAGATAGCTAGTTCTTGAAGCCAAGTTTCTTGTAAGCATATTACGGATGCTAGCTTGAGGCGGGGGTTCTCTTTATTCAGCAGATGTTTGTAACCCCTCATATTCCATGAAATTACGCTGTCCTGTTCATTTCCATCCGACTGGTTTTGCTAGTTCTTCCTGTTCTTAATTGAGAGGGACTTAGCTAACCACGACCAATCATCACTGGGCATCAGGCTCTTCTTAGTTGTTTTCTCGTTTGGATTAGTTTCAAGGTCCTGTTTACAGTTATCAATCGTTATTTTAAATGTCTCATTTCTGTGTGCCCGCCTCTTGCATACACTACATTTTTGCTCATCGTCTTCACGGCATGGTCGTGATTTTTTACTTTTCATTACCTCAGTTTCCAAGGTACTGACATTGTGATCATAAAATTCGTACCCTTATTTAATCAGCTTTGGACCTTATTTTAGCATGATGGTCTTTGCTTTTATCGAGTTTAAGTGTAGGATCACTCTGTCTACTCACTTTTCATCCATATATTCAACGACAGCAATGTCGTCTGAATTTATGTTCCTTAATTGAGGTACACAATGTAAGAGCTGTATCACGTTTTGTCGATACAGGTTTGTTTTATCATTTCCTACAAGGATGTATTCTATTCTTATTTTTGGCTTGTCTTTAGCATCATATTGTTCAAGTGGCTTCTTGAGCTGTCTTCCATCATTTAAACCGGCATCTCCCGCTGGCTTTTGGATTCCATTTATTCTTGTTTGGTGCCTCGTTAGCTTTGTTTCTAGGTACTTTTGTTGTGTGGTTTACTTCCAAATGTCGTTGATTCCTTTTCTGGTTCCATCGTATGAAATTCTATTTCATCCTCAACCTCAACTGACTCTGGGGATCTACTTCTACTCTCTCTTGTCTCGTTTAGGGAGTTATCAGTTACAGAGCACTCTTTTGAATCTTGTTCTATTTCTTCAATTTCTTCAATCAATGCTTTGTTCTCGTTCTCCTCAATATAGAACAATGCATCGTCTATTAGATCATGCGATGCATCGACTTCCTCAGAGTCTGTCTTATTGTCAGTATCGTCTTCATTTAATGTTCTTCCAAATGTGGCATGCCTTTCCTTTTCTTTAATAATAACAATTCCTTTGTTGATTTGTTATGTTCTTTATAATTTTTGAGAATTAGCTTGCTTTGGAGGTTGTATATTTCTCCAAAAGGCCCTTGATCCAGTTCCTCAATTGTGTAATACGCTTGCTATTTTCTTTGTTTTTTATTCCTCTTTCTCTTTTCTGGCCTCCTTTATGGTTCCAGCTGTATTTGTTCTTTTGTCTAAATCTTCAATGTCGTTCTTTTCATTGATCCGTCCTTGGGGCGGAACAAATACTGCATACATGCATTCATTCCCAGTGGTCATAGACTTATTGGATTCCTCCTAAGGAGTGCTTGAATTTCTTTTGCTGTTATTTCGTTTCACGTAATGAAGTCTTTATGTTAACTTTTTCTTTAATGGTTGCTTTAACACTCATTTTTTTAGACGTTTCCTGACTGTTAGGAATAAGTGAAGTGTCAGGGTTGTCAACCATAATGGGCATCTTATTTCTTGATAGTTTTTAGATTAAACTCTTTGATGCTGCCCTCTTTTTCATCCTTTCCACTTGCGCCAATTTGAGTTCCAGGTGGCTTTGCCATTTTTGTGGGGTGACTAGGCTCTTCTGATGCTAGATTGCCTGTCCCTTGTTGTTCTAATTGCCTCTTATTCTCACTTGCAAGGGTCGCTTGCAACTCACGTTCTTTGGACTCAGATGTTTTCCTCATCCATTTTAGTGAGTCTAAAAGGGCATGTGTCAGGGTTGCTTTTTCTTCTTGTTCCCCACTAGCTAGATCGTATAGCCTCCTTTACCAAGTGGCTGAAGTTTTGGCCTCATGATTTAGGTAATCCTCCAATTCTAATGAAAGAATTTCCTGAGCCTCTATTTTGAAGAGGATCAGCGCTAGCAAATTGTTATTGTCCTTTAAGTTATAATGTATTGATTCATATAACTTGGTATATGGGGCAAGCAAGATTGATAATGCTGCCATAAAATGTTTATGAATCTGCATGCCTGCAGCGATGGACACATGGTTTTTCCCTGAAGATTGTTGAGTTCGTTCTTCATCGGTTATATCCCTCTCTCCGTTGTTCGTCTTTTTTTTTTTCAACTTTATTTAACTTCGCACACAGATTAAGCACTTACATTTGCGACATTCAATTTCGGTGAACATATAACATATATGGGCTGATTTTACATTACATTTACGTCAAAAGGGGCAGATGAATCTGCCAGGTATTGCTTGTACCGTGCCCATATATTCCTAGGTTTAGAGGGGGCCATTACTGAGTCTATGTACAGTTCTTCGGTGTCGTTAGCCCACAGCATGTCACTGTTCCAGTCCTCTACTGTTGGCGGCCAAGCGTTTTTCCACCTCATCAATATGACCCTTTTTGCTAACAGCAGACTTAAAGTGAGCAGTTTTTGCCAAGTTGGGTTCATTTTCCCAATCGCACCTAATACACACAACTGCGGTGTCCATTCGACCAGTTGGTCCGCCATCTTATCTAGAGCTCCGCAGACCCCGGCCCAGTATTGACTCAGTTCTTCACAGTCCCACAGCATATGGTATATGTTAGCATTTTCAGAGTTACATCTTGGGCAATTGCCAGAGAGAGCAGGGAATAGACGCTTGAGTTTCACTGGCGTGTAGTGGGTTCTATGGATCATTTTATAGTGGATCAATTTGAATCTAGAGTTGCATGATATCAGCTTAGTCAGTGCACAGATCTGGGACCAATCCTGTTCTTCTATCGGCTGGTCCAGATCCCGCTCCCAACCGTCCTTGCAGCGTGGGGTGGTTTCGGGCGTGTTTGCATTATAGTTTTGTAGAGAGTGGAGGCCGTGACCTTCTGAGTCCCCCCTGTGAATATGTAACCAAGACCCATGTTTATTTCGGGTTCATTCGGGAATGATGGGTAAATCCGTTGTGTGGTTGCTGCAACCTTCTCGAACTGCTGTCTGTGTGTGTTTGTGTTTCCTACCGTGTCTTTAATCACATCCCACTTCAAAAAGTGTTTATCCCGGAACATCTGTCCCCATTGTGTGATGCCTCTGGCAGTCCAGTGCATTGCCACTGCACTGTCTACGGGGAAGGGTGTGTGGGGGTCGCCCCATATTGGCATGCTCGGGTGGTATAGCTTGCTGGCTCCAAACATGTAATTTATTTTGGCCCATGCAGTGATTGTGACATTGGATGGGTGTATAGTGTTATATCGTTTAGGTGTGGGCCTAGTGATTTTCTGTAGAGCCAGCATCGCCTCCTGTTCTCTCCCAGGAGGGGGAGGGGGTCCAGGGTTGAGGAAGCATGTAGCCCAGTCGGCAGCATATTGCGCCTGCGCTGCCAGGTAATACAATTCCACGTCGGGGGCCATTAGGCCGCCTCTGGGATACGTATCTGTTAGCACCCTCCAGCTCAGCCTCGAGTGGCCTCCCCATACAAACGCTATGCATGCACTATTGATTCTGGGGAATAGTGCGTGACCCGGCCACATCGGTACTGTACTGAACAGATAGAAAAGCTTAGGCAAAATTATCATTTTAATTAATGCTATCCTCCCCATCATTGATATTGGAAGGGCATTCCAGCGCTTTAGTTTGGTGCAAAGTGCATCTGCCAGTGAGCTGTAGTTCAGTGTTCGGGACAGTTGAGCGGATCTGGCGACAGCAGCACCTAGGTAAACAATGTATAATGGGCTCCATATGAGGCCGTGGAGGTTTTGGGGCTGCATGGTGGCATCTGTGAGCGGGAATATCTCCGACTTATTGGGATTTAGGCGAAGACCTGAATATTCGCCAAACTCTTTCACTGCAGCCAGCACCTTGCCCAATGTGCGGTCTGGGTTCTTCAGGTATAACAAAATATCATCCGCATAAAGCGTTATAATATGTGGCTTACCTTCAAGCCATATCGCAAATGTGCTATAACGGGATCTGAGTATGTCCGCAAGGGGTTCAATAACTAGGGCGAAGAGTAGCGGGGAGAGTCGGCAGCCCTGCCTGGTGCCCCCCAGTAGTTCAAGTATGTCTGTGAAAGACCCATTCATTCTGATCTTAGTGTATGGCCGTGTGTAAAGAATTTGGATCCACTTTATGAAGTTTGGGCCAAATCCATAGTTTCGTAACACCCCGAGCAGGAATGGCCATGAGACAGTGTCGAATGCTTTCCGCATGTCTAGGGAGACCGCTATTCCTTGGGTTTCTGGGGGTATTGTGGCAATGATTTGGTGGCATCACCTTATATTCGTTGCCGTAGATCTGCCCAATATAAACCCAGCCTGATCTTCATGTATCATATATGGCATCAGTGGTGTAAGTCTTGTTGCTATTATTTTGGCCAGGATCTTGGCATCCGTGTTTATTAGGGATAGAGGTCGGTATGACCCACAGTCCCAAGGGGGCTTCCCTGATTTCAGCAGGAGTGTAATTATAGCTTGCCTGGTGGTTTCGGGGAGTTCTCCTGTGTCCAGTGCCTCCATCCATACAGCGTG
Source organism: Ambystoma mexicanum (assembly GCF_040938575.1). Taxonomy (NCBI): domain Eukaryota; kingdom Metazoa; phylum Chordata; class Amphibia; order Caudata; family Ambystomatidae; genus Ambystoma; species Ambystoma mexicanum. The sequence goes on from NC_090922.1 coordinate 885,576,822, forward strand.
GAGCCTGAGAACTAGTTCACTACTTAACTCTTTATAGAACTCAGCACCTAGGCCGTCTGAGCCCGACGCTTTCCCGTTGGGGAGAGCTTTTATTGCATCAAGTATTTCGGGTTCAGTGATGGGTGCCTCCAGTGATTCCGTAGTGGTATCCGCTAAAAGGGTTGTGGGTTTCTGGGCTAGGTAGCTCTCTATCTCGGCATCTGTTACAGCGCTTTGCGGGGAGTATAAGTCTTTATAATAAGCATAGAAGGTCTCCTTCAGTTTGTCCTGGTCAGTGGATACCGTGCCATCAGGCATCTGTATGCAGGGTATGGTTGTGGGGCCATTCTCTACACGTGCTGTTTTTGCTAATAATTTCCCCGGGCGCTCCCCTTCCCCATATCTACGGGTTGCAGCTGGTCGATCAAAGTATCTGACCTCTTGTTCTGCAGTCTCGGTGTATTCGTCTAATTTGGTCTTTAATTCAGAGCTGAGCTGGGTGACGGGGAGGATGCGTACTGTGATTGCAGGGACGATATTTGAGTTTCTAGTCTAATTAACCTATTCCTAATGTCTTTGAGGATTCCGCCCTCCGCGGATATTGAGTGACCTCTGATGCAGACTTTGAACGCCTGCCATAGTATAGACTGGGTCGAGAGAGAGTGTTCATTGTTATCGAAGTAGTCCTGTATACATTGTTTCATTGAGGTGTTATAAACCAGGTCTTTCAAGCCCGCAGGTTTGAATCTCCAAGGTGGTCTGGAGATGACCCGACCAGGGATTCTTAGTGTCAGTTGTATCGGTGAGTGGTCTGAGTACGTTCTTGTGTGTATATGGGAGTCTGTGACCCATGCCATGCTGTCTCCGTCTATGGTTTTGGTCCTCTGCTCTTGCAATTCAATTGACACCCTGATTTGATTGTTCTGTCCCCCCAAATACAGCTGGGCAACTTGAGCACCTGGCCGTATTAGTGGACTAACAAATCGGGCTATCTTCCCCCCCACACCCCGTTTTCCCAAATTTTTCCATGTTTTTAGTGCATTATTCACAAACATCTTTTTGGATATACCAATTAGGTTCTACTCTGACTGAATCCACTCTGACCTGTGGAACTTTACCCATTGGACATCCAACTTAAAACAGAGTGACTAGTCAGCCTTTGTTATAACATGGGGACCAAACAATTGGCCAGCATATTCATTCTAATTGTGTTACAGAACAATTGAACAACTTGTTGATACAACTGAAAAAACCCTGTTTTTTTCCGTTCACTGTGCACAAATATGTTTTTTTGCACCACTAGATGATACTAACCCACTCACTGTGTGATTTCCGAACAGCGAGAGTATACATTGTGAAATTGTTTTTCCAACTATTGTACTTATGTTTCTTTTTCTGTTTAGTAACTAGCCAGCTATGGCTCATGATTTCTTGGTTAATATAAAAAATCAATAAATTGAATTCCATTACAATTAAGAATGAGGGATTTGTGCCTTCTTCTATCACGCTTGATGACCTAATAATGCATGTAAAGGATATTTGGCTTACTATTTTGAAGCACTACCCTGAAGTTTTCATAATAGAACTATTTAGACACCCCGGCATTAGGACAGTGTCTGTAAGTTTATCTGTGGATGGAGCCTTTTCTGTTCCCCATTGTACTACAGCCCTTTTTCCTTCCACAGTAGGGGATATCCCTTTCGTTAAAAGGTCTCCGTCTATTAGCCATAAATCTATTCTGGAGTGCATGTCATGGACTGTGGAGTAATAGGTGTATTCCCTACTGATAGGATTCAATGTCCTCCAGGCGTCTTTTAGTTGTAGATCAGCCATATGTAGGTGTATTGCTTGCGCTGCTTTAGTCAGTGTTCTAACTTGCATAGATGTGCGATCAAGATGTACATCTAATATTGTGTTAAAGTCCCCGCCACATTTCACCCGGGCTGTGGGGTATCTTGCCAATTTTTTCAAACACTGGGGCATAGAAGTCTGGTTGGTCAATATTCGGACCATACAAGTTCAGAAAGACAAATTCTTTATCATATAGATTACCATGAAGCATGACATATCTCCCCCCGGCTCACACTCAACATCAATACATTCAAAGGACAGTGTTTTATGAATCAGAATTGCTACCCCTCTCGCCCAGCTGGAGTATGTCGTGAAATACGGATGTGAGCCCCAATTTGGCATCAGTTGTCCTCCTTGTCGCGGTCCAGAGTGCGTTTCCTGTAGGAAGACTACCCTGGCAGCATGCCTATTGAGGTAGGGCAGGATCTTCCTCCTCTTAATCCTAGATCCCAGACCCCTTACATTCCAGCTAAGCATATTAATGTTGCCTTTGTCTAAGCTAGCCATTGTCAATTGGGTGTTCACAGCCATGTGGCCCCTTATAATCTGCCATTGTGAGTTGGAATGTCGACATGTCTGATATCTGTGTGCTTTTTCTTTTATAACAAAACCTCGTAACTCCCGTGTAAGGCCCTCCCGCCACCCTCACAGTTCCCCAAACTACAGCTGTGCCATTAGATATCCATCCCTCTCCACCCAACAACATCTCGAGCACCTGCTACAGGGGGGGCTGCGGCGTCTCCAGAGCCCAAGCCAACTTTACTTATAGGTATCATGTCCGGTTTACGCATGTTGCTCTCGGGACGGTGTTTCCGTTGCAGATTAAACATGTACATTCTACTTTAGCATCCCAGATGCGGGCCTCCAGGGTGGAAGCCTTTGGTGTTGCTGGTCCTTTTCACTTCAGGAACGGGGTGATAATATTTAGGCCTCAGTTTTGTTCAAATCGCCCACACTTTAGGTCTGTCCCATGTTTGGAGGAATATGCGTTTCTTTAAAGTTTGCTGCTTCTTTGGGAAATGTGAAAAAATATGACTTGTTTTGATGCTTGATTTTGAGTCTGGCGGGGTAGAGCATTGCGTATTGCACTTGGCGTTCGCGTAGCATTTTCATGACTCCTGTAAATAGCTTCCTTTCCTGTTGGACCACAGGGTAAAGTCTGGAAAGATGCGGATAACATTTGCTTCCCATTTGAGCTCCTGTTTTTTCTCTGGTGGTTTTAAGGATCAGGTCTCTATCCCTGTAGTTTATCATGCGCGCTATGATGGGCCTGGGGTATGCCCCGGGTTTTGGTTTCGGGGCCAGTGATCTGTGCGCCCTCTCGACTATGAACATCGATGACCATCCGGGATCCCCCAATAGTGTGCGGAGGAGGTCTTCTACTGCCTTCTCCATTGATCCTTTCATGGCCCCTTCCAGAACGCCAATAATGCGGATGTTGTTTCTCCGGGATCTTGCCTCCAAATCTTCACATTTGGACTTCACCGTTCCAAGTTCAATAGCCATTGTGGATACCGTGGTTTTCAGGGCCTCTAAAGCGTCCTCAGTGCCAGATATCCTAGATTCCGCCTCTGTCATGCGAGTGGTTGTCTTTTCAAGTTGTGTTTTAATGTTGGCGACACTTGCCGTGATCCCATCCAACTTGTCTGTGAGTGTAGCGAAGCCCTGTTGCACCGCCTGAAAAACGGCCTGGGGGTCCATCATTGTAGCCGGGGGTGCCTGCTTCTCATGCACCAGCGTTTCCGGGTCCTTCTCGGGCTCCGTTTCCCTCTGCATCGCGGTCGTGTATTTGTGGATGGTTCCTCTGCCTTTCTTCGGGCCAAAGTTCTTGGGCATCGTCTCCAGAATGGGAGATGCGGGTTATCCAGGCGCTCAATGGGAAGGCCGTGCTAGTTCCACCACAATTCACTCTGCTTTATATCTCCTCGCCGCTTCCGGCACCCCGGTGCCTGCGGCGGTGGAATCAGTGCCCTGCCGCAGCTTTATTAGAAGGGTCAGACGTTTCTCCCAGTTCTGTCATATATGGATGAGTGGAGCGCTAGTTTCGGCGTGCAGAGGGTCAACAGCTCCAGGGGATCGAGGCCTGCGCAGGCGGTACAGGGAGGCCCTCCCGCGGCCCGCCGATAAGTGAAGCTCCAAGCTCCTACTAAGCTGAGTTTTTAACCGCCTATCCCGCAGTTCCCGAGCCCGCAGGGGATAGCTGGGTGGATCGCTGGTTGCGTGGCGTGGGAGGATTTACACGCTGGGAGCAGGAAGGGCCTATCTCTTCAAATGCAGTCCGATCTTAGAGCAGGCCGTCAACCGTCCGGGCCTCCGAGGCAAAGAGGATGGCAGGGGGGCCAGCAGGCGGTCCACGATGTCCGGGGCAGCCGCGGCTCTCTCCCGCTGGATGGATGGCAGGAGCGGCCCGATGCCGCCACACCCGCTGCTACGCGGCGGGGCTCCTCTCTCCTCCGCCGGTCGCCGACTCCTGGGCCGCCCGCGGATCATCCGGGCCTTTATCTCTAGAATCCTTGCACCGATCAGCCTGCAATTCCATGTGGGCAGTCTGAAGATATTGTTACCCGTTCTCTGCAAAAATCGCGGATAACCGGTGCCTGCAAATTATCTTTTCTGGCTTTGTGGCCCTGGGTCTAGCCAGAGCTCACACGAGAGCCGCCATTTTCTCTCGTGCACAACAGCGCCCCCCCCCTTGTTCGTCTTTTTTAGGAACCTGTGTCTCTTGAGAGGTCATGATCTATTGAGCCAACTCGATGCCTACTTTCATGTAACGTGCCATTTTCCTTGAATGAGGCCATTAACAGTGTTGTTTGAGAGGAAACTGATTTTTTTCCAAATTACTCTGTACTGTCTTGACCTAGGGAATGTGTCTAGCATTTCCCATGGATGCTTTTGTTTGAAGGCCCATCCTTTCAGTTTTCTGTATAGTGGGCATATCGCTTCCCTCTAACCCACGAAACTGTGGTCTTTTTTCCAAAAACTTTAGTCCATTTTCCATATCTTGGATATTCAAATCATCCAAGTTAAAATCTCTGCTTCTCACTCGTGCTGGAATGTGTTCATTTCCATGTGGATTCAATTGTTGCAAGCGCTGATTTGTGGTATTTAAATTTGCATTAGATCTCACTTTCCTTGTGTTGATGACATTTTCCGGCCAGTCAAGTTCCCCAATTTCTTCTGCAATTAAGGTTTTGTGAGTGCTTATGTTGTGACTTTTTGACTTTTTACCAATTAGTGGAGTAGACATTTCATTTTTTAGATCATGCATTAGTCGTTTTGTTTTTTTAGGTAGCTTATTTCCCCCCTTTTGCCAAATATTCCCTTTTGGCCACGTTGTTGGGGACTTGATTTTGCCATTGGGCGATTCCTCATTTAGCAATTCGATACGCTTGTTTGAATTTACGGTATCGACTGTGGTTCCATTCAAAGAATGTACCAGTTCTGCACTAGGGGCGTCTCTTGTGTTGGCCAACACTTCATGCTCCACACTTGTCAATGTTTATGAATTATATTGTGCGGGGTACCGTGTAACTGGTTCTCTGTCAGTTAACACATTTCCACCTTGCATGATCGAGTTGTGTCCGTTATTCCCCACCATTCCCAGGCATGATTGTTTGATTGATGTAGCACAGTTACAATTTTGGTCACCGGACTCCACTGAACCCACTCTGCAACCTGACATTTGTTGCCTCGATTCAGTCACGCAAGGGCATATTTGACTTTCTGTGCATTGTTGAACAATCTTTTTGAATTCTCGGACGACCTTACTTTGGGCTGCATCTTTTACCCTGGCCTGCTCTGGCCTCTCAAACTGTTCATATGAGTCAGATACGACAGAATAAACCAAAGCATCCGAAACATCCAAGAATACAGGAGCCTTTGTCACATCACTTTAATCTTTTCCATCTTTTCCATCATTTCCAATCTGCTTCAATTGCACTTTTTCTCCCTCTTTTTCTCCCTCTTTGTCCTCTTGGCCCTCTTGGGCATGTTCGATGTATACAGTGCTCCCTCTTTGTTCGATATCACCGGCCAGCTTGGTTTGGTTTTCGTTAACATAAACAGAAGCTTTTGCAATCATCAGTTGACTAAGATTGTCTTGTACTCCTTGATCACGTCCTTTTATTTGTAATGACTACTACTTCAATACCATCAATGCCGATTGCGGTAATCGTCTTTATCAGAGCATTCATACCACTCTCTGAAATTGGTACAGTGCCACTCATTGAGGACCCACTTTGTTGTGACTCGAGGTGTAAACCAACCTCATTAAGTAAAGCATCAGTTATGTCATGGTCTGCAACAACAGCATCAACGACACTCTCTGACTGCTTGTCAGCTCTATTAGTCCAGTTGATAAGGTCTGTCAGCGGTCTAGCCGTGTTATTGCCGACAAATGCTCCAATAGCGATCATACAGGTGTTTGAGATTTCTTTTAGTATAGGTGAGTGTGTGTGCATGTGCTGTCGACTTACATTTAATTCAGGGACACTATTGCTCGCAGAGCACCATCTCACAGCGTCCTTACCTTTTGTCTTCAGCGAAGGCAGCTGTGACTCTCGCGTCGGTAGTGGACACAACTTAGCTCTGGTGTTTGGCCTTTCTGTTGTCATTATTGAGTCCCCAGACGCCATGGCCCAAGCCTCCTTGCTCCTCCTGGGCTCTGACTGGGATTCGACTGGACTGGCCCTCCAGACTCATGCGCAGCGCTACGTGCCAGAAAGCAGTTTATCTAGGCCGTACTCAGGATTAAAGGGACAGTATAGATTGTTCACTCCAATGAATAATTTTAGCAAACTGAAGAAGGTTCTGCCGTAGGCTCTGGGATTCGACTGGACTCGCCCTCCGGACTCACGCGCTAAATTATCTAAAGTCCCTAAATGTCCCTAATTCAGGGACATAGCTCAACATCACGAGTTGTTTTATGTTAGCTCTTAAGCAAAATGCTGTTTATTAACATAGAAAATGGAGTGGATTTGATCTAACTGCCAACTCATTATGGCTATTTGTTATATGTATTCACAAGGGGATATATACTGGCTTGCTCAAAACCACATATATTGGTGTGTATGCATGTGTGTATGATATGATCGAGCCATCAGGTTGCTTTGCGCTTTGCTACAATAAATAATAAGATAAAAGGATAAAATAATGAATATATGTTCACATAAATGCACATTTCTCATTAGCTTCTCAATAGCTCATTAGCTATGTAACTACTTTTCAGTACAATGCTAATTAAGGACTCTATGTGCCTCTTTGAGTGTTAACATGTGTTGAGTATACTTTTGCTATTTGAAGCACTACTGCTATTATAAATATTTCAGTCTAGACTGCCCCTAAGCGTGTATCACACTTCATGCTCAGTCTACCTACACTCAAGCATAACCTAAAATCTCCTTAAAGGATACAATATAGAAACATCACTTGTTTATCCCCTTCAAGGCAATATGTTTTGCTTGCACTTTTAAAACTAATACTAGTTCTACTATTATGAAGGGTGCAATGTCTGCTTTTATGAAGAGGTATTCTGTTTCTATTACCCCTCAGGGCAGAATGGGGTGGAAATACGAAGACACTCTTGAATTTGACTAACTTATCACCTTTCATGACTTACACTTTATGCTCTTTATTGGGGTGCCTGCTAGTATTTGCTACCATCATTTGAAGGAATCAAGCTCTGGACCTGCATCATACTGATGCTATGTTACTTTTTATAGCTAGCGCTGCCTAATCAGGTACAATGTTTTGAAGTGCAGCAGGTGTTACCAACACAAAAGTATATCTACACATCTGAGCTATCAACCATAACACCATGGAAAGGCTGAGTCTACTTTGCTATCATTTGGTACTGTGATCTGTGATCTAGTATATGAAAGCAAATCTCTGTAATGAGTGTTTACCACACTGAGCTATCTTCTGAAAAAGCGTGTGATTCAAATATATTAATATGCATTTCAACTTCCAGGATTGCACATGCTCAATGTGTTCCCCACAGAAGGGTAGGATTTCTGTAGGTGTTGTGCTATAGTGATCAGACAAACTGGGGCACATTCTCAAACTTAGTGCAGATGAAAATGAATTATATAGGAAGGCACTTTTTAAATGTGTGCTCATTTAAAAAATGCAGGGGTCCCGTATTCTCAAAGGTAGCATGCACATTTCAAGGGTGGCTGAACAGTAGCGTAAAGATGTGCCAACCATCACCCTTGAATACATTAGAGACGGAAGCATGGGGAGTGTATTTCTGAGTGACAGGCCATCCTGATACAGTGAAATGAAGTAAAAATAAAAATGCATTTCTATCCTTCTTTGCATGATAGACATGCAGGTGAGAGAGCAGCGATTAATACTGCTGCTCTCCTACCTCATCGAAAATGCATGAACGGGTCAGAAATGAACCTATTGTCCATTGGGCATTCCCCTGCTCCTAGTTCAAACAGGTGCAATGGAAAAACAGTTTCCGCCTATTTGAAAGTGCAACCCATTTGTGGATTAGGGATGCACATTGAAATGTGCAAAAATGCCCCCTTATTTATACAAATGAGCATAAGCAGTGAATTAGGGTGCAACCGCTTTGGTGAAAGTGATGAGAGGCGTTAGTGCGTTTCATGACTTGTGTAATAACAAGTTTGGAAATCTGGCCCACCGTGTCCTAAAGTGAAAGCAGAAATCTTTACAGGGTTAAATGATCAGAAATTAATGTATTTGTGAATAACATTCTGGCAGCACGTTTAGAGCTTTAGCAGAGCATCATACAACATCCTGGCATGTTTTTTAAACAATGGACACAGACTTCTGTGAAGTAGGCAGCCATGTGCTCCCCAATCCCCTGCCTTTTTGCCCTCCCATAAAGACGCCGCTGACAGAACACTGAGATTCCTGGCAGAACTAGAGGAGGGCATGGATGAAGGAGGGAAGAAAAGAAAAAAGAACAGAGGGGGTGGTGGATGGATCAGAAAGAGAAACAAGAAAGTAAAATACGTGTGGTTTAGAAGGATTTGAAAAGCAGACATCGCCCATGCCTGTATGGCCAACAGACAGTTAGAGGGAGCAGAGATGGAGAAAGACAGAGAGGAATGATTAAAGAAAACATGTTTAAGTTAAGAGTGAGAATAATATTAAGGGAAAAGAGGAGAGGAACAAGAAAAGAACCTTGAGGAACATCACATTTTAAAGGAAAAGAAGAAGATTCACCAGATCAGGACACAGAGTAGGTCCGATCGGAGAGATAGGAGTAGACCTGCATAAGAAAAGAACCAGAGAAGCCCAGAGAATGAAGAGAAGACAAAATACCCTTCTGGTTAACCCAGGGGGCACCCCACTAGTCTGTGGCCACAGCTGCCAATTCTTCACTTCAGAATCTCCAAGGAGGTGACCATGTCTATGGGACAAGAATACAAAAGTTATGCAAATGGTTTAAGTTATTGCTACTCATCACATAAGCCCACATTGATTTGAGGTTTGTTTTATAGAACATATACATATGCCTAATAGCATCTTGCCACTAAGGAAGACAGTCAAGTGTGTCAGTATCAGGTTGGCATCAGTTACTTATGGATGAGCTGAGTCTTTAGTGTCCTATATGTAAGACTGTTGAGCTTTTTCCTCATGGTTACAGGTGAGAACCTTAAACAGAAATACATTTCCACCTATCTTTTCTCGGCTGTACTTGGGACGACTAGATAGTTAGGGTGTACAGGGTGACCAACTTCTCAAGACAAAAAAACGTGATGGCCAACAGCATAAAACAATGAGTAACCCACTGCTCTGTCTTCTCTCCCCCACCCCTAACCCGATCTTCCCACACCCCATCCCCATCTCACAGTAGCTGCATGCAAATTGTGCAATTTTGACTGTTGACAAAAGCACGTAAATAACAAGCATGATACATTTTAAGTAATACTGCTTGAATTATGTATTTGTATGTTATATCTACAAGGCATAAAATAAGCAGTGTCACATTGCAATTTGCTATGCAATTCTATATGTTTGCTAATCAAATGGACACTTGTGTAGCAAAGCTAGCTATTTAAGTTGCCCTTGTTGGGTGTCCTGACCCACGTTTGAGCTATCATGCTGCAACATTTGGTGCTGTGGACTTAGAAAATCCAAGATGGCCAAAAAGCCCACAAGTGCGCCAGAATCCAGGAGAACCACGCAGTTTGTGCGCACAACAGAATGGTTACCTAACTTGCCAACCACCAGTGTAAAGAAAGATCTTTGTTAACAAAATCCACTGTTACTGATGTCAAAAAGTTGCTGAAATCGTGGCTCATTGGACCACTTTAAAGATTCAACCCTTTTGTGGGGTTCCACATAACCATCTTACTGTAAGGAGCCCCATCAAAACAATGTTAAGCAAGGATTTACTACCATGTAATAACCATTCCTGTTTAGAATGCATACATCCAAGAAAGATCCCAAAATTGCATGCAGTACCAACAAAATCCTCAAGGCGGCGCTAGCGGTCTAAACTCTGACAGGAGAACTGAGTGCAGTTGCTGACAAAGGGATTTGACTCAGCTGACTTCAAAGGCTGCATTTTAATTAAAAATTAGCCACATGCTGTTCCCAGAGGCCTGAAGCCTGGGAAACCCTCTCACCTCCAGAGATTCACACCAGGAGTTAGAATCTCACATGACCTCTTGATTGATAGAAGGCAGACTGGCTGGGAGCCTCCTGGAGACCACACAATAGGCTCTTGCAATTGAATAGGATATGTTGATTTTGACTGTTTCCTGTCAACAAAGGCCTGCCTGCCAGAAGACACATGTGACTGACCCACCCAAGTCTTGGAGGCGGACTCCAACACTCTGAGAACTGAATTGAAAGCAAAATATATATTTTACAGAAACACTGATAACTCTTTGTAATCAAATGACAGAAATGTATAACTTTGAGAGCCTCAATTTAAAAAATGTACCTTCAATTCAAGCCCAAACTCCAATTTGTGTGATGTTCTGGGGGCAAACTAGCAGTTAAGAGGGTATTACTTAAAATGTCTGCATGTGAAAAGTCTGATACTTCATCAATCAATGCCTGCATGCCTTGCACACATTTGGGTAAATTTGAGTAAGAATCTGATATTGGTAACTTGACCAAAAAGTGAAATATGTTGCCATTTCTCAATGCAAGCTCCCAGGAAGAGCAGATTTGGACAGGGTATACCTCCTGTGATATGTGATGGGTGCATGCAATTTTAAACAAATGTGTACCTGTGCAAATATGTCTTTTGGGTCAAAATATAGATTGTGTGTAATTTGACAGGGGTGGGTTCTCTGTATCATAAACAGACCTCATCATGATGACACTTCATTTCATTTCCCCAATCAAGGGGAAGAGGAGGAAGTGGCCAATGACAAGTGGAGAGGGGTAGGGCCTAGGAAGCTAGCCTCTCCACCCATTTTCAAAACACATAAAAGCAGACAGTCAGGACAGATAGGGACATTCAATTCCATTTGCTGCGGAGCATGCTGCCGGACCATACAACATCCAGAGATCCAGACTTCAAATCCATCAATCTCCAGAATCCAGAGAGGCTAGACCAGCAGAGCAGAGCTGACCCAGACAGCTGTTAGCAGAACCAGAGAGCTGACCCAGATCACTGTGAAGAGACCCAGACCAGACCGGAGTCCAGTCCAAAACCTGACCAGATCCGTGGCGAGGCCTTATTCAAAAATATATTGTGAGTACCTAGCAGAACTGTGCAGAACCAATCTCTTAGTTAAAATAATATAATTCAATCGATTTTAATCTAAGTAGAACTGCCTCCTAACTGTCACCTGTCATTTCTAGCTGCTAGCTGTCACTTGTCACTTTGAACTTTTAAAATTTAAAATCTGAAAAACGACCTTTACCATATCGCTCATATCTCCGTGACCGTTTGTCTTAGAGACCTGCAGTAACTTTCCTCTGAAAGCTGGGAATCTTGGCTTTTCAACGAACCTAGAACCGCATTCCTATTCCATATACTTTTGCCGCAATCGCGAAAAACGCACTCGCGAATTTTGCCGCGATTTGCAAATTTCTCCACGTGTGAAAACAACAGTTTCCTTGCTTTCCTTGCTAAAAATTCGTTTGCCTCTTAAGAACCATCCCTGAATCATTGCTAGAGTGAGCCTGGACTAATATTAACTAGATACCACTCACCCTGAACCTCTAGAGGGAATTAAAAGCATTTTAGCATATTTTTCACTTCATTGCCAGCACATATAAAAGCATTTTGGGCCTGTGTTTCAAACTTCTGTAGTCTAAGCTTGCTGGGGTGAACTGAATTACATTTGATTGCATTTCTGAGAACTGTGTGCTTTCCTTCCATTTCCTTGCATTGCATAAAAGGGGGGTGAATTGCCAGAGAAAAGTGATTACATTGTTTTGTTGAAATCATATTGAGTATTTTCTGTATTGCAATTTTCATTCAACATTACATCCATCTGAACTTATATAAAGCATTCTCTACCACCTTATTCTTCTGTTCCTATTCACAAGTGTGCTAGTGCCAGACTATCCATTATTGATTACTGCTCAGATTCAGTGTGATATTCAATTATTAATTTATTATAAAGCGTGATATATATATATATATTGTTTAAATTATCAAATAAACCTTTAAACTTGCAAAATAGAACTACTTCTTGGCTCAGTGGGGTCAGGGGGATTCCAAGAGAGGGGTGTTATATAGGGGTAGTCATCCAGAACGCATGAACTGGACATAAAGATATATCAATAAGGGTTTCCATTCAGTATCCCAGACTAGGCATTGACTTACCTGTAGTGTTGAATTGAATCCTCTTACACCCTCTTCAATAAAAGCCCAGCTCACCATGCATTCCTCTCTTGCTCTCTTCACCATATTTTCTCTGTTCACTTCAAGTGCTAATAGAGAGAAAGTGCAGCAGTAATCATCTCATCCACTCTTACGTGCCAAAGACGTGTGTGAGTGCTAGGCAAGAATGAATCTACAAAGCGAACTAGATGTGTATGTAAAGTAGTGATAACAATTTCCATACTAGTGGAGCATATCTAGTGGCTCCTCGTAGGGCCACCTCTACTGCAACCATCTACATGGTTGCAGGGCCACCTACAATAATTGCAAACCAGAAGTAATTGGGATGATACTTCTATTAAGCTTTTTATATCCTGTCTGCCAAAGACCAGTATGTGTCAACTTTATATATTTTTTTAAAAGAAAGTCATGCAATTCCATTCCTAAAGTGTATGTTGATGCATAATGCATAATTACAGCATTGCTACCGTAAAACACTGCATCTTCATGCTTTACAGTAAAGTGTAGGTTAGTGCATCTAAATTTCATAGTGTCAACTATGTTTCATTTTGTTGGGGAAGATGCTTTATCTTGACTGTAAACATCTTTGAAAATGTACATGATCAAATGCTTTTCATGGCAAACTTAGTTCTTTGACCTTCAGGTTGCACACATCTTGCAACTGGTGCTCAACCCATGAGCAAACTCATACTCATTGACATGCTATCATCTTGTTGCTTTAATCTACCCAGCGTGAAAGTGAGATGGCAGAAAACTACAATGTTCCACCTAGTTTGCTGAGTTCTGTGCCCTACTTGCCAACGACTCTGTTTAGTCTATGGGCCTCATTACACGGTAGGCGGTAAGGGTTTACCGGTACCGGTATTTTACCGGTACCGTTAAATCCTTACCGCCTTACTACGAGGTCCCTTTGCGGGTTGGGGAATTTAACGCCTGCTTTTTGCAGGCATTAAAAACCAACCTGCAAAGGGACCCAGGGAGCTAATTACAGTACTGCAATTTGCGGTGCCGTAATTAGCGCCTTCCCCATTCCCATTATGCCCTATGGGGCAAAAATTGGAATGGGGAAGGGCAATGGTGGAAGGGGGAATTACCGCCCCGCCAACCTTGGAATGGGGCGGTAATTCCCCTTTCCACCAAGGCGGTGCCGGTATTTTACCGGCATGAACCATGGCGCGAATAGCGCCATGGTTCTCCGCCTACCGTGTAATGAGGCCCTATAACTTTCTTTACTCTTACATAATGAATCTACAAAGCGAACTAGATGTGTATGTAAAGTAGTGATAACAATTTCCATCCAGTCTGTATACCCACAGATCTACTGCAATACCAAACACTGTAGTTGGCCTCTAGAGCTCGCTTTGGTTTATGATTGATTGTATTATATATTACCACGTGCAAGAGACAGATGGCCAAACTATTTTCAGAGCCTTTTTATCATATCTATTTATTGGTGTCCATTCATGCAGCTAACCTTTTACATTTTACAGCCACTAATCTATGGCTCACAAAGTCTTTTCACACACTTGTATAGTCGGGTAGATTTTATGAAGGAAGAGTAGCATTTGCAAGAGATGTTTGAAACTTTTATTTAACATTTACTTTATTTGCAGGAAATGTCAAATAAAAGTTTCACTGTACATGACTGGCCTCTGGGTGGCAGCACAGTGTGCCAAACATAAAGCGGGTTTATAGTGACATGCACCATTTCACAGAGATAGCATTTTAAATGTGTTGTCCTCCATTGCTATGAGTCGAGTGCATTTCTCTTAGTTTGAATAGGTAAACCAAGTTACCCGACCTGCCAGTCTAGCTAAATTTGAAAGAATTTGCAAGGCTTGACTCCTCTCACTAATGTTTTATTTCAGCGGTATGCAAAACTGCTGTATGGTTTCTCATTTCATGCCTTGGGTACAAATAACTTCTGGTGACATTAACAATACTGGTACAAAATTGCTAATCAAATGGATCTGTTTGCTAATCAAACAAATGTTATTAGCAAACTCTGCTAATCAATTACTGAACACTAATTTATCCCTTGATGTATACAATGAACATGACTGTTGCTAGTATTTAGTGTGAAAAGTTGAGCATTTCAACTATTACACATGTCAATGCCTTGCTGCTTACTTGTTTCTCAGCATTTCTCTGTGGCACAATTAGTCACTAGATAACTCAGGCACAGTATTTGAAGGAGGAAGCAGCTTGAAGTAGCATTCTGTCTAATGTGGCTGGGTTCCTCTAGCAGTCACCCTACTTATTTGCAGAGTACACTTGGGCCCCTCGGAAACTGCCAGCCACAAGAACGTAGGACTCAGTCATGGGCCAAAGTTACTGTTGTTCATTAGTATATAAACATGACAGAGATTACATCAGAAAAACAAGGTTCTTCTAGAGCAAACTTATCTGACACTTACATTGCTCAGTTTGGGTAAGGTTACATATATTGTATGTAAATTGTATGTAAATATGTTCTCTGTAAAGCGCTTTGCATTAAGGCGCTATATAAATAACACATAAATAATGAATCATTATCATTATCATATAGAACGTCCATAGACTAATCTTCTAACTGGCTAGGCATATCTAGTGGCTCCTCGTAGGGCCACCTCTACTGCAACCATCTACATGGTTGCAGGGCCACCGCAAAACCATTGGCCCGTGCAACAAATGATATCCCCATGAGAAAGGTGAATTTGGATTGGGTAGGACATGTCCTCCCAGCCCTGGGTCCCTAGACAGTTCTCATACTGAATGTACCTCTTCAAGGAAATGAGAATGAACACCTAAGCCTGTGAGAGTGCAGTCAGTTGATGAAACGCGGGCAACACTTGTATCTTCTTCTGTCAGGTTCTCTGGGAACAGTCTTCTCTGTCTGGGTCACGTGTGTCAAGCCCACGAAATGAAGCCCTCTCGTTTGTAATTATACTATTTTAGCCTGAATTTCTGCAGGTGTCTCACTATCTTGGTAGCTGGAATTTTCCTGCTTCCCCTTTGTCCTTGGCTGGGTCTCCTGTTTCTGCTCACCTCAAGCTGCAGCAATCGTGTCAGCTTGTCTGGGCAGTCAGAATCTGTCTCTCCTTATTTTTTTGTTTCAGAGTCCAACAACTTCTATAGTATTCCTCGTGGTTTCTCCATGTTAGTAGCAGTTAAGCATGTTCAAGCTAGATATATGAATTTGGTGCATCTTATGGTTTCGGTTTTGCCAATAGATATGAATATAGAGATATGTATGTGTGTTCGTCCCCTGCCTAAATTGGTCTTTAGCATGTGCTTTCTATCTATATGCAATAAACTAGTTAAGGTTTGTGTAGCTTCATGAATGGATGAATATGTACTTCATGTTAAATGCGGCTACATCATGATGTCAGTGATGATGTCATTGGTTTCTGATTTCCCAGTCAGTCGACCTGGTCAATTGATGTCATTGCATATCATCCAAATCATCAATTGGGAATGGCCTGAATGGTTGTCTAAGAGAATACCATTTTTCCCACACTTGATACATTGATGATTGAGGTGATGGGCCTAAAATCAAGGCTTATCTATAATTTCTCTGTCTTTGTGTTGAGAGTCGTGCGGAGGGCATGGGGGTCACATTTGGCCCCTCGTCTACAATTCATGTTGCAGTTGGTGACAGGCCTTCATTGCAAACAAGGGTGCAAACTGTCAACTGGGAAGCATGCATTTTCGGCCAAATCACTGACAGGAAGCAGCGCCTGAGCTCAGTAATGACAAAAGAAATTAATGATCACATTCTTCTGGCTTCTCATCTTAACTGCAATGTCGGCATTTTCTTGGCTGGAGTGACAGACCTCATGGCAGCTGAAGCCAAATATCACCTCATCTGTCTAAGAGCATTTGCCAGATCGCCCTCAAAAACTAAGCAAGTATCGTCCAATACAGACGTTGATATAATACGGCTATGTAAGGAGCTACATTAAGCAGATGACAAAGGTCATGTTCTTCATCTCGTGGATGTCTGGGAAAGGCATAAGGAGCTGGCTGAACAATCATCTACCAGTATACAACAACAGTCCTATAACAATAGAAGCACAACATTCAGGGAAAATTTGCAGTCACTGCTTCCAACCTCTTGGTTGGCGTAGATCAGAACGAACAATTATGCTGATTCCCACATAATGTCAGCCGACTGCAGTCCTGCAAATGAAAGACAACACAGAGGACACTGCAGAAATGCTGACACTGCCTAAATATGAGCCCCAAGACAATGTTTATTTTTTTTATCATGGATACATGTGGCGTTGAATATTTGTGTGGATATGATGGCAACCCGCTGGCCACCAAGGTTTTTCTGGATGATAAGATTAGGCAATAACATTGCACTGTGCAGGCAGACGTTGTCATATAATCTGAGCTCTCATATAGCAGCTAGCAGACATTTAATGTAAAGTCTTTGTCTTGGGAGTACACCGCTTCACAACAAATCTACCAAGTCATGACAAAAGCGTGACAATGATGATGGGACTGCCCTGGTAACAACCTTCTAGGGGTTCAATGAGTGTTCTACTGTCACACATCCAGAGTCATTGCACAATATTGCAACAACATATCTTGCAACAGATTCAATCCAAGACTTGCTACTTCATGCAAAAGACCTTGGAACAGAGGAAATACATGACTTTGTTCAGAAGAGATTGCTTACATCAGAGCAGCACATCAACTCAGACGTTTCATTCTGCACAATCCTCAAGAAGAATAACGCACCAACGTTTGCATGGGCAAAGACACTAATGACAAGGGCAAGAAAACTATTCTGTTCTTGGATGTCTAAATATTGCCTATGAACCTGGTCACCCGGTTGACTTGCTATCTGTTCTAAAACATGAACTTCTTCCAGTTCCTTTTTTACTTATGGAAATGAAGGGTACACTCTGTGTATGGAACAAGTCAGTTCTGGCAGATGATATTACAGAAGGAATAAACTGCCCTGAATCTATTGAACTTCACAAAACTTCATCCTGGCTTATCATTGATGGACACACACTTGTGGTAGCTTTAGGAAAGCCTGACAATGCACTAACCTTCAGCGATTTGGCTGACACGTATGTTCGAACAGTGCTGAAAGCAGGTTATAGGTATCAATGGATAGATGTCGTGTTGAACAGGTATAGGCAAGAGACAATCAAGGGTATTACCAGAAAACACAATACCAAATGCACTTGACCAATTAAATGACTCATTGAGAGTTGTGATGTGCCACTTCCAACAAACTGGAACAAAGATCTGTCACTGGCTGACAATAAAGCTGATCTAGCACATTTTACGCATATGGATTGTGTTCACAGGCACCAGAGGACGAAGACATTTTACTTTCTGGAGGGTTCAGGGAGCAACTTGAGGACAGGTAGTCAAAAGGAACAACTGATTTAAATGTACTGAAATCAACACATGAAAAAGCTGGCACAGGGCTGGTGTTGAATGCTGTGCAGAGTCAGTTTAGGACAGTGGTTGTTTCATCGAGGGAACGCCGAAGTTCTCCTGCTTTTGGTTTCCCACTTCAACGGTGCACAATGTGAACATCAATGAATGATGCCAGGTACATCAAAGAGACAGTGTTATATACCAATCCATGCTTTTTTTGACAAACTACCAAGAGGTTTATCCACAACACTGCTACCTTGTCCCATTTAACTGGGTGTGACACCACCTCTTATTTTGCCAATCACACCAAACGCTCAGCATGGAAGGTTTTTAAAGATCACCACGGGCATTGGTGAACTCACAGAGGAGACTATCAATTCCGCTGAAGCATTTGTTTGCAGGATATATGATGTGCACAGAACAGACTCTGTTTATTCAGCCAACATATCTTTTTCTCCAAGACTGGCAAACCAGAAGCAATGTCAGCGACAAGTGATGCTCTTTATTCCCATTTGATGAGAGCACACTTTCAAGCCAGGGTGTGAAGAAATGCCCATTGTGCTATGCCTGACCTTACTGCACCTGTGGAAATGGGATGGAAATGTGGTGATTTAGGACTAGGACTAGAGCCTATTCTCATGTCACAATCGCAGAAGGTTGCCTCAAGATGATTTCATGTGCATGCTAGAAGCAGTGCGCAAGTCAATTCTGAATAATTTTGGGAATCAGAACTGAGGTGCACATCAATGTGTGCATGTCAGCAACCGAGCCATGATCAGGATCAAACCATTTGTATGAATGTTTTGCAGTTTGGCGAAACAGGTTGACATTTTGTGTCATAACATTTATGACTGTGATTCATTTTTATTATTAATCTTTATTTTACTAACGTCAGTTTCCATTTTTTGGTATCCATTATTAATAGGCCTATCGGATTGAATGTCTCAATATGTCCCTAGCCATTAATCAGACTATATGGATATATCATCAAAATATGTACATTTATTCGGGGGTGAAAGTTGTATGGTAAGTATATAACTGCTGTCTGTATATACATGATATAGAAATGCTTGCTCAATGACATTGACCAAACATGGCAATTTGTCTGCCATTTTGTTTATGCTTATTTAAAGGTCAAATGCTCAAAATTCGGCTTGAGGACTGGGTTAATCAAATTCAGCATACCTGCACCTAGACGCTTATACATGGTATTTTTTCGTAAATCCGTCTAGGCTAGTAGTCATAAATTTGTTTCACGTCAGCATGAAAACGTATGCTGGTGTTATCCCATCTGTTGCATTAAGGCAGAGCGGATATTCATGATGGACACAGTCAGTCCAGTGCATGGGTTAATGTGCAACGCCCCATTCACATTTTATTTCCAAATCAGAGAATTGTAAAATAACATCCTCAATCTCGCTGGCACAAAAACATAAAAAATAAGATATGTCACATCTTTATCTATAGTGTTATCACTTTGTACAAGCTCCCAGGGGGGCATTTCAATTAATGTAGTCACCCTGATCAGTGAGTGTCACGAGGCTTTAGACAACAACTCCGTTTCTATTTTGGATTATGATTGTGATGTAGTTTACTTTGCTTGTCTTCTTTAGTCAACGTTTTAGTCATTGTGCTTTCACAATTATTCGTTTTGGCCGTGTAAGTAGCGTTTTCTAACTGTACCTTGGCTAAATTGGGACACATATTGTTTCAATGATGAATGTGTCCCACTTTCATTGTCATCTTGCAGAAAAAAAGTTTCTGAACTGTTCTTGAAATTGACTGTTTTCTTTTAGGACACTTACATTAGCTCTGTAGTGTTTTGGACTCAATGACTGCATTACCTGGGAGGTACTACATTAACAATCAGACAGTGTAGTGCTAAGAACAAAATAGTAGTCTTGCAGAATGCCCCTGTTTCACAAAGTGCTCATTGTGCATAACAACTAAAATTACAGATGACCAAAATGCAGATCCCCTTTTTAGTTTGGCCTTTTATGTGTTGCTTGCGACATTTATAAGCTGAAACGATTACATTGGAGTACAGATAGGGAGGAGGAATGGCATATGAGGAAGGACACAGAGAAATGACATTTGAGGAGGGACACACAGTCTCTAGGTGTTGTTTGGTTATGTTCCCACCAATTGCCTCCCCATGGCCATGCTAATCCCTATGGCCATTCCCACCTCTTCCTGCCTCTACCGGCCAAAAAAGACACCTCCTAATGGGAACTCTATGAGTTTGCTTTAATCAACCTCTGCTATCAGGCTTTCCATTCAAAGTGCCTACCAGTGTTTGTCAAAGCAGTCTTCTGAGAGTTAATGACTTAATTGGAGTTGCAAGAAATGTCTTGCCAGGCCTTCCTTCAGCCACTAGATTTATACAGACTCTGTGTGTCCTTCACTAAAGTTCTGTTATAAACAAGCATTAGCAAAGCCATAGCGGTTCTGTTTCAAACAAGCATTGGGAAAACCAACATTTGTGGCTTGTGCATACGTTTTAAGCTTTTGCTAGGCACTGATATTAGATGCCCAGCTACTTGCACCATTGTGCACGTGCTAACAACAATGGGTAGTTAATACTACTATGGCTGTGCCTGGCAAGTGCCCTTCCCATGCCTACACAAAAGCCCAAACTGTTGGCATTGCCAATGCATGTTTACATAGGAACTGTGCTTGTTGTTGACGTTTCAGGCTATCAACACATGCATTGGGCAATCAGTACATGGTTTGCAAAACTTTCAAAGACAGAGACTCGCCTATTGTGGGGATGCCGGGTTGGGCGAACCAGGGGGCAGCAGGGCCAGGAGAGGCCGGTGGCACCCTATAGGCACTACCTCAAACTAGTTTGGGGCGGTGGATGCTGGCCATGGTCGTTGTTGGGGCCGTTCCGTGGTGTGCTGCGCTGTAAAGTCTGGCATAAAAGGAGGGTGGAGAGGAAAGTGGTCATCGGTCCCCACCTCTCCTGGCATATAGTGCACCGCCGTGCTCCCGCTGCCTGAGCCCACACCATCATGACTGCCCTTCATTTAGATGTTTTTTCTGCTGCCGCTGGCACCCCTGCGACTGGCTAACATCCACCTGCTATGCTTTCTTTAGCTGCCTCCTTCGGGTTGGGATTAGGTGACTCAGCGTTTGTTCCGACATCTGTGGGGGAAGTATGTTAAGATAGGTCAGGGGCGAAATTTGTGTGTGGAGCATGGGGGGTTATTGTGGGTCAGAGGGTTGGGAAGCGCACTTTCTTGTTGGTATTAGGTGGAGGAGATATATATGTGTAATCTGCAATTTTGATTAGGGAATGAGGGAAGAATGATGTATTAAATTGCCGGATGTTATGTGGACTAATGGACAGATTTGACAACATGCATCGTAGGCATAGCAGCACTCATTTCAACTTTGCTTTGTTCCAGTGTGGGGATCATTAGTTACTGAGCATTCTTGATTTGGCAGCAACATTTTCCAAGTGTAATTACTGCTCTTTGCAAAAAGAGGAAGAGGTCATTGTCCACCCGGGCTTGCTGTTTCGGGACAGTGTCTCTGTAAGTGGCTATCATCATTAGTTAGGGAACAGTTTTTTCGGCGAATAATTTTGCGCGCCATGGATGATGGATCGCGCAAATCTGGTCACTCTATTTTCCATGCTTTTGGGGAAGCATCTGGATAGTGGTTTTGGTTCCTTGGCTCAAGAGGCAGCAATGATAGTGGCAGGGATAGCCTCAGAGCAGGAGGATGTTCAGGGACAGGTTTTATCCCCAGACTGACCATGGTGGAGGAATGTCACTTCCAGAGCGGCAGCTTCCCACCAAATAGAAGGAAGGGGGGGCCCAAAGAGTGGGACGCAACCAGTGTTTGTCGAGGTGACAGGGCCTCAACACCACCAGGGTTTCAGGGACAGATGACAGGAGTTATGGAGATGCAGGAGTTATTGCACCACAAGGGATCAATGGAGGCAGACTGGGTGTTTAGGGGCAGTTTCTTGCCCAGCTCCTCAGCCAGACTTGGCCAGGGTGGATCTTGTCCCCAAGGACCTACCAGAATTGGAAGCGTGGGACACTGGGTGGTAGGTAGTGTGCTCCTTAATTAGTTTCTCATGGGGCTTGACCAGTGACCAAATGTTGGCTATATATGGGGGGCACACCTGCAGGGATCATCGGGGCAGAATAGTGGAATGGGCAATTTTAGGGGAATGGTCTGGAGGGTACCAGCACCAAACCTTGGTGTGACCAGTGGGACTTGGTACACCACAGGGGGTGTGGTCAATGGGTGGGCCTCCAAACCAGGGACCAGGCGAGGTAATGGCAGTTCCTGTAGGTCAGATGTTGCTGGCGACAAAAGCAAGTGAAAACCATTTGGGGCAGGTGCCCTCACATGGGGTAGGGGGGAGGGGACATCTTAGTGGAGCAGTTAATGCAAGCTGCACAGGGTCCAGTTTGAGCGGTGGGCTCTGGTGGTTACAAGCGCCGGTTTGAGCTAGGCAATTGTTTGTCCCATTGGTTCTGGTGGTCCTGTGGGGGTCAGGATGCTGGGGAACGTGGGTGGGTCTGATCCTGTGCTGAACAAAGGCCCATCAGGAGCTAGGAACGCAGCGGTCACCTCCGTCCCCCACTCAGGTGGTGGCATCAGGTCTGCTCACATGGCACATTCCACATGAAATAAGGGAAAATATTTGTAAGGACAAGTATATTGACATTTTCTCCCTGCTTGATTATAGGAGAATCAAAAAGAAGAGGGGAAGTAAAGAAAGTTTTTGTCAGAGAAATCTATTGCCAATTGGGCCATGGATTTGCAATATTTTCTGCAATACTACTCGAAAAGTTTCTCTGAGCGTCACCAGAAGTTGCTATCGTATAATCGTGTGGTGTCGTCTATGCACCATGATTGCACATTTGGGGCATGGCTTGTTTATGGTGAAAGGTTCAGAAATGCCAAGGTAAGGAACACACAAATGGACTGGGGCACTAGGGTAATGGACTTATGGGCAACCTGCACTGTGGCACACACTGCATTAGGCAAGGGTTTCAGAGTGGCTAGGGCAACACAGACATTTTGGAACGGCCCAGTCACTGGGGACAGGAAGGGAGCAGTCTGGTCATTTAATAAAACATACTGTTCGAGACTGGTCTGTAGGTGTAGGCACGCCTGCACGTTTTGCAGTTGTTGGGCAACGGGGAGTCAAAGTGCGGCAAGCGCAGCAAAGAGCATAAATAGGGGTGTGAGCCTGGTGGGGGACCTTGCAGGCTTGCCCTTGCCCTACGGTGGATGTGTTGCAAACATGGGCAAATGGCTATCATCGATATGAGGATGCAAGATTGTTGGTTGAAGGTTTTTTCTCAGGGTTTTCGGATTCCGGTCCAGGGGTTTATCCCTCCCCCATATCCCGATAATCTAACGTCAGCCAGCAGCCATACCTGGAATGTTATTGAACAAAGTGGAAAAGGAGTTGAAGTTGGGTAGGGAAGCGGGTCTGTTCGTGACCACCCCCATGCCGGCCTTTGTGTGTTCCTCAGTGGGCATTGTACCGAAGAAGGAGTTATTAAAGTTCAGGTTGATACACAATTTATCATTCCCAAAATGGGCTTCAGTGAATGATACGATTGATGAAGAATTGTGTTCAGTAAGGTATGCATTCTTTGATGGGGCATTTGTGCAACTGCGGCAGCTGGGAAAAGGGGCACTATTGGCAAAGTCTGACATTGAATCTGCTTTTAGATTACTTCTAGTTCATCCTGACAACTATCATTTGTTGGCCTTTCGAGTGGGAGAAGAGTTGTACTTTGACAGATGCATGCCTATGGGGTGCTCCATCTCTTGCTCCTGTCATGTTCATACATTAGTTCCATCTACATCGTTATGTGGAAGGCTGGTTAGGGTGGGGACGGGACCCAAGGGAAGGGAAGTGACGCAGAACGGGGAAGCAAATTTTCAGTTACAATATAGTTGGAGTTGAGACTGGACCTACCCGTGTAAGCCTCCTTATTTTCTCCAGCCGTGTGCATGCGGATACAGCACGGCTGTATGCCTATGAGCACTGTTCATACTGACACTGCCGATGAGGCTAGACAGACCTGGTGCAGTCCTCCAGTTCATTTCCCCACTCGGAGCAGAAGCGGGAGGTGCAGCCGCCTCCACCGCCCATGTGGACCCAGAGATGCAGCAGTGATTGGGCCCCCGTGGTGTGGCCGGAAAAAAAAGCGGTCCACACAACAGGCTTTCAGCATGGGCTGCAGCCGTGATTCTAGCCATAACACAGCCTGTGCGGCTCCCCAGTGGCCACACAGTGATAAAGACCTGCAGGCCCGAAACATGGGAGAAGAAGCTCCTCAGCCCCGGGGCCAACCCATGGAAAGCAGGCCCAGAAGACACCACCCACTTGGAACATCTGGGTGAAGACCACCCACTGACTAAACCCCAAATGGACACTGTCAATCTAGGTTTATCATTTATTCCAACATCCAGTACTAACAATTTTGAAGAAGAAGTCCACGTATTCAAACTCATACGCAAAATAGAGCTTAAAGTCTTTTTTGACTCACTTCCAGAACCTACTGGACAACAGAAAAAACATGAATACCTTGAATTAAAGAACAAAAGTGCATTTCATCCACAACTAAAGCACCCGGTGATCAACCTCTTCAAGTTTAAAACCTCTAAAGAACTCAAATGCCTTAAGTACAACTCACCTAAAAATATCAATATGAGAAAATACCAACTCAAATTGATTAAAGAATTGGCAGAGGACCCTGCTATAGCACTAAAACCAGCTGATAAAGGTGGGGCATTGGTATTAATGGACAAGGATTTCTACAACTTAGGTTGTTTGAATTTACTCAATGATCAAGGGACCTACCTGGTATTGGACTCTAATCCTATTTCCTCAATCAAAGAAATTATCAAGAAAGCAATTGAGAAAGTGTCGGATATGGATTGGATATCAGACCACACCTGTGACTTCCTAATCAAGACATTTCCAGTAACTATGTTTTTCTATGCTCTTCCAAAAATACACAAAAACAAGACTAATCCACACTTTAGACCCATTGTCGCCGGCACTGAAAGTGTATTTCATCCTCTAGCAATCTACTTGGACCAAGCCCGATCCAAAAAACATCTACTTATTTGAAAGACACAGCCCATTTTCTCAGACTTTTGAATGAAGTACAAATCAACAACGGTACAGCGATTCTTTTCACACTTGATGTGAATAGTCTGTACACATCGATCCCACACCAACAAGGAATCGACACATTGGAATGGTTCCTGCTTAAACACAGAGATATCATGATACAAAAAGTGTTTGCAATAGAATTAATCCATATAATTCTGTTTAACAACTACTTACGGTTCAATGGCAAATACTACTTACAGACAGCTGGTACATCCATGAGCTCACCAGTAGCCCCATCGTATGCAAACATTTTCATATTCCACTTTGAGGAGACCCACATACTGAATAAAGACCCCTGGAAAGTCAAGATCAAATTTTGGAAAAGGTTCATAGATGATATCTTCGGGATTTGGCAAGGTACTAGAGATGAACTCAACCAGTTTTTTCAATGCCTTAACAGTTGTAATGAAAGAATCACCTTTTCTCTGGAGATAGGTCAACCTAACATCAATTTTTTAGACATCAATATTGAAAAAATAGGCACCGACCTACAGACCAGCATCTACAGGAAACCCCCAGATTGCAACAGCACACTACACTTCAACAGCTTCCACCCAACACCCACCTTAAGGACAATTTGCCCTTTAGTCAGATATTACGACTAAAGAGGATCACGTCAGATACTACAAAACTCCAAGGGCAATATGAGGACATGAAGCAAAGATTTATAAGAAGAGGTTTTCCAAATGAAACATTAGATAAAGCTGTCAGAAACACAGAGGTCCTTACTAGATCAGATCTCCTTGAAGAAAAACCCAAGAAAAGCACAACCAGACTTATCCACACTCTGACATTTTCCAGCCAAAGTTATCAGATCAAGAGGATTAGCACTAATAATTGGGATCTGATCAAAGCAGATCCTATCCTTAACAGATTGTTCCCGGAACCACCAATGTTGGCATATAAAAGGGGAAAGAACCTTAAGGACAGCTTGGTCAAAGCAGAAAAGAGAAAAAACACAGTTCAAACATCTTTGAGAATACAAAAACCGGGTACTTACCCATGCCTACGCTGTCAACATTGCCCTAACATCATTAAAGGAGAGTACATCCGCCATCCTAGTAACGACAAAAAATATTCCTAACAGAAGACGCAACATGTGACAGTAAAAATGTAATTTATGCCCTCAGATGCCCTTGCAGGAAATATTACATCGGCAAAACAATCAGGAAAGCAAAGGAACACTGGCAGAACATAAATCGAATATCAGGACCAGTAATGATAAATCACCAGTGTTTAGACATTTTAAAGAAAATGGCCATAATATTTAACAGCTGAGATGGGCAGTTTTGGAGGTAGTACATTCACTTCCCAGAGGGGGAGATTTCGCTAAAAAAACTTACCCAGAGAGAACTCTATTGGATTCATAAATTGGTCCTGGTGAACCCACATGGTTTAAATGAAGATTTCTACCTGGGGACATTCCTTTAAAGCATATCATTGACATTATTCCATACTGAGGACACCGAACTACTTCTGATAGTATAGGCTCTAATCCTGCTATTTGTCGTATCGCATTGACATATATAGGGGGTATTTACTTATATATTCCAACACTTGTAGGGTATTTAATATATTACCACACTGAACTTTTAACATGTTGCAAATGAGACTTATACACTCACGGATCATTTCTAGATTGTGAACTCATTTTCCAGAGACAGCAGTTGTGGTAAATAATGTAACTTATCTCTTGACATTGGCCTTACTGAATAGATTGGGAACTCTTTCTGTGGAGACAGCAGACAATTTGATTGATTGAGTGATAGCGAATGTGGTTACACAATGTCATCATTTCTTGTACCTACTCCCTAGGAGCAACATCTATGTATGGAAAATTAGATAACAGTTGCAACAAATTTCTTTTTCTTAAACCAGACACTTGTCCAGGAGAACCTCAGCAGCATATTGCAGGGCCATCTGTTAATTTTTACTCTATGAATTTCTCCCAGTATGACATTCCTCCATACAAAATTACCATACACACAGGCTTTGCTGCATACGTGACAAGACTCACAGGCTTTGCCGTATACGTGACAAGACTCACAAACATTTCTCCACAATGTGAATTTTTTGCTGTCCACACGGCAGAGATCCTAATGTTAACCAGTGACGTCATGGGCATTATTTAGGACATGGCGCAATACACAAATTTCCCCTCTCCAGTTATCTCACAGTAAGTCGTCATAACAACGCAACCGCATTGTTGACATCTGTGATGTCATTCACGTTCTAACGTGACCATGTCACACCAATGGCGCATACATTAGCTGCCATCTTGACAGCTGTAATCACAGCGCTTGTCCGGATCGGCTCTATCAACTTCTACACTTCGACTGAGACACCAGTAAGTGCTCTGGTCCTATCTCATCACGTAATGGGAGGCTTTGACAAGGGGGATGGCACCCTCTTTCCAAGGGCCACTCTAATACTTACCTAACACACTTAGTGGGAGTCTGTTCATACACGAGTCATTTTTATGACACTAACACATGGCGCCATTTTTTCAAGGTGACGCTGACGAGACTTGGAGCGCGTATTTGTCCCTTTGAAGTCCATTATCCACCGCTTTCAATTGAAGCACGGATTAACAGCTTGGACATTGATCAGTAAGTCTCTACCCACTCCTAACAACTCCTATAAGTTAGTAGGCAGCGCATTGCTGACACTACTTTTTATACAGTATTCTGTTTTCTCCACAACAGAGGATTCTCACAACCTCTCCATTTGGAGCTACATTGTTGAGCATTTCGCCTTTACCCTTTTATAAGGCTTACACGGTATGATCTGTTTTTTTTACAATATTGGTATATATAATCATTTTTTCATTTAGGCTACAACTTATGTACAGAACTACTTGTTTAACTAAGCCCTTTGGGTAAATCATTTGGTTTTAATGCCAATGTTCCTAAATATCATGTACTTGTACAGAATGTATTCTGATTTCTATATTTACATTGAATTTCCCCCAGGAAATACCAATTTATTGAGCTTTTTTTTAGCCATAAATAGAGTGCAGGGGAAGGGAGTTCTCTAAGTGGGAACTTATCTTGTCCTTATTTGTATGTACAACCCATATGCCAGGGTTGTTATCTTTCTCCCCTGCACCTTGAAATACCCTAAACACAGCTCTCTTTTCTCCGAAGAGAGTCCAATAATTCTAATCATTTCAGTAGCTAATTAAGAGTGCCAGGTGTTCACCTTCCAGAGTGGCATCCATACACATGTCTCGTGTGTACACTTTTGCCCTTGTGCTGCCCCCTGCAGAGTCCATTGCATTACTCTGCTGTCACATCCTTGTCCCATTTCTTAAAAGAACTTGTTGTGCCCCATACTATCGATAAGCACCCTCAATTCTCCAACTATGTTTCCCAACCTTTTAATTAAGCCTCCCTTTCAGAGAGCAGTAACAAAAGGACCTCTCGCAGGCTTTCTTTTTTGACTTTCCACTGCTAAAGGACATCCCATGGCTTAGAAGACAGTCTTATGCATTGTATGGGGCAGAGATCTGAGGGCATGCCAGTTGCACAAAACATTGTGTTATAGAAAATAATGTTCCTAAAAATATTCTGGGATTAGCAAATAGTACATCTACAATACTTCTACATGAAGAGTTGGGCATGCCGTACCTAGATCAAATTGAAAAGCTTAGACTCTCTTATCTATCAGTTGAGGTTGTGGTGTTTACCAGAACTGAGCAAATACAGGGATGCAGTAACTGAAATTCTTGGCAAGAGGTTGGTTCATTATTACAGTGGTTTCATCATGTTAGAAACAATCTATAAAATATAATTGGCAAGGGGTTAGGAGTTATAGTGTCGGGACAAGCTGGTCCCCTGTGCAACCTTTCGTCTGTGGTCGGAGTTTAGCCTGAAGCCTGGCACATGTTTTGTCTGGGAACCAAACTCAAGGATTTCCGATTAAAAGTTCTAGGTGAGGTGACAAATCCTTGTTAGTTGTGGGCGCTGGCAAGAAAGTGGTTAGTACAGTACATTCGATAGTTATTCACAATTCAGTCTTGAGTTGTTGTTGTACATTGTTTATTGATTGTTCAGATTCAATATAGCACTTGAGGCACTTGTGCCAGAGTGGTGAAACAAAAAAAAGCTGATGCGCGTTTGAACCGTTGTCTTTATCAAGGCAAAAATAAGGTGGTCGAGGAGGCTTGCGTTGGAGCGCTTAGAGGAAGCACCCTGATTAGGGTGTTGGATGACGGCTTAGAGAAGTTAGCGTCCACACCATTCAGTGTGGACGCTAACTTCTACACGAATTGGGAATAACAATCTCATCTAGATATTGCTCACACTCCTTTATGAAGGCAGACTATGGAAGGTTGGGTCTTACCAACATTGACCTTGTAGAGCAATATGAAAATATAGGTACATTTATAATGCAGTCCAAACCTGCAAGAGCATACACATTGCGGAAGCCACAGTGAAGCATCAGAATGTTTACCTCAATCAAGCCACAATAAACACACACACAGCAATGAAGCAAATCAGCCCATCTAGGGTAAATCATTGCATGTAGGCATAACATAGCCTGGCAAATACCCTTTTTAGGCAAACACCCATGTACTTTTAACCTAAACCTACTGTGGTTTGCACAAGCTTAAGAAATATAGAAGATGGTTTCAGAATGATAGAATGCAGGAGTACCACCAGTTTTCATCAGCTAAACACATTACATGAGAACTCCAGATTTAGTCGGCCTCCCTCTCTGTGAGAGAATCCTCCCCCACTTCTGAGGATGAAATGTTAGGCAGGTTCATGTGGAAACACACACACATATATTACAAATAAGACATAGGGGGTCATTCCGAGATTGGAGGTAGCCAGGGCGCTATTTGCACCATGGCTGCCTCCAATACCGGGTCCGTCACCGGTCTGGTTTAATGGGGACTTACCCAGTCAGTCCGACCCTGGAGAACCCGGTAAGTGCCCATTCACCTAACCATTCCCCATTCCCATTTGAGCCCCCATAGGGCTCAATGGGAATGGGGAAGGTGCTAATAACGGGCCCGCGAATAGCAGGCCCGTTATTAGCTCCTTTGTCCCTTAGCGGGACCCGTAAAGGATGTGTGGTCAGATCACACATCCTTTATGGGTCCTGCTAAGGGATCTCGGAATTGGGCGGTAAGGGATTACGGCACCAGTCTCCTTACCGGTGCCCGGTATCCCTTACCGCCCACCTCGGAATGAGGCCGATAATCTTGTGCTTTGTAAGATAGACCAACATCATATTGCTGTAGGTAGGAAAATCGATAAGGAAAGTGTTTACTATGTGATTGCCAGTACTTCACTTTAAGCTGAATGCTGCACACAGAGAAGGAAAAGAGACAAAATGTAAGAAACCATTCTCAGACTCTTCCTTATCAGTTCTCACTAGAAGCAGCAATCATGGCCTTCATTGAAAGTTGCATTTCACAGTTTGTAACATAGCACGGTCAAAAAGCCTAATGTCGCACAGAAACTGGCAGACCGACAATGATGAACTAATGCAGCCTTTTTTCAGGTGTTTCTCTTCTAACAGCGAGTGATGTAACTTAAAAGAGAGTTACAGAAAACAAGACAAGACAGTGTGCACCGTTTAAGCCATCTGCACACATTATAACATTTCAAGAAGTGAATGACACAATTCAAACCAGGGTGATTGCAGAGTCAAGGCAGACATAACACCACAGTGCTTCCAACTGGATTAATGACATTTATGAAGTCCTCTGTGTTTCGAATGTGATATTCACTAAGCAACTTAGAATTGAGCTAATATAAGACCAATAGGGATCTGCTAATAACTCACATGAGTACCTCAGCCTCACATCAGAATTACTTGAGACACATTACTTACAGATAATATTGAATGCAGCCTCTATCAAAATAATATACATTTCTGTATATGCCTAGCAGCACTACGGCTGATAAGTAAATGATTGTGAACAACAGAAGGTCACGTGCATAGGGTCGATGCATTCATGCATGCAGAATCGTTCCACCGAGTGACTTTGCAAAGTACACTGGTAGATACAGTTCCTAGGAACAGAGTGTTGGTGCCAAACAGGGAAACCCCTGAGAAAAGGATGTTGATTCTTATATTTTGCTATATGCAACCAAGCTGTTAAATCTAAGATATGTGTTTCACTTTGACTCACCCTGGAACAGCCAATGAGAAGAAAAGTCTGTATTGCTACATGTGTCAACTTCTTATGTTAATTTGGAATTCATGTGAATTTGGAATTAACCAATGAACTTTAGTGTATGCATAGTGCACATTTTTACAAGCCAATCGGAGTAGGGCCAGCCGATACAAATGTAATGCTTTTACTTTTTAGAAAATTATATAGTATGTACTCTCTCTCTGTTAATATTCAGATGTCTGTTAGATATTTCCCTGCCTGGCAGATAATCACAATGCATTTGCTTTCGTTGTTCCTGTATCTGGTGCATCTTATTTTTGGCTCTGTTTGGATTATTTTATTTGCATCAGAAGGGACTCCCATACAACTCCCTCAGCTTAGTAAGAATATTCTCTGTCTCTTTATCCAATAATTGAAAAATACTGCCGCAATTTGAACTATTATAATCGAACCATCAGAACTTGTGACGTAATTCAAATCTAATGGCTTTAATCGATATATGCTTAAAACCCTCCTGCTCATTGTTCCTTCTTTCGCCTCGAGCCATTCCCTGAGAGTATGTGGCAGCAATTCACAGCCATAAAGAATCAAAGGTGTAACCTTGGTTTTAAACAACTGAATAACTTGCAGCAAAGAAAATAAACATATCCTCCTATGTGTACCCCACATCTGTAAAGAAATGGCCTCTACTTTTATAGTCTATTTTTAACCAAGCACAAATGATTTGTGGGAGCAAATAAATAACCCAAATAAATAAGGGAGGGGACCTGTGAAATTGTTTCCTAACGAATCAACCAGGAGTAGCTCTTAAACTTGTGTGTACATCAAAAACAAAACTACTTGATTTAACCGGATTAATAAGCAAACAATTTTCATTCAGGTAGCCCAGTGTTAAGTCCAGTCTGTGCTAAAAACCAAAAAGTGTAACATCCATTAATAGATGATCATCAGCGTAGGCTAGCCATCCTACTTCTAAATTCCCCAGACTTGGGGCAAAGAGGGAGGCATGCAAATATGCAAGGGGCAGGTCTGAAATATACAAATTAAATAGAGCAAGTGCCAATACACAGCCCTGATGAAGTATGGAAAGTACTGCAACTTTCCTAGGGATAAACCTTCACAGTTAAGTCTTATTTTCAAACTTGTGTTAGTGTGGAGCAGAATTAGCATGGATAAACGACCTTGGGGAATCCCCCATCCACTCAATGTCCTACATAGTCTACCCCTATCGACCTTATCAAAGGCTCCTGTTGCATCCAGACTAGCTACATATAGTTGGAAATGTTTATCTTGTTTAGCAGAAGCTTGTAGGAGTGAGGCGGTCCAACCATTTGTTATCGTTCCAACCCATTTTCTAAAACCATTTAGAAAGAGACTCAACCTTTTTGTCTCATTGGCCCTGGCTACCTGATCTTTTAAAAGAAATCAGGCAAGGACCTTAGGGGTGGCATCTAGGAGAGAAATTGGCCTATAATTTGCAGGGGAGGCTTGTCCCCCTTTTTGCTTTTTGTATATGGGGCCACAATGGCTTTGGACTAAGATGCATTAAGCGCCATTCGGTTAACCACCAGGGTAAATAAGCACCACAGAATATTAGACCATAACTCAGGGTTGGCCTGTTAAAATATAATTGGAAAGCCCATCTGGGCCTGCCGCTCTGTAAGGTTTTAAAAAATGTCAGCCAATTTAAGATAGTTGTGATCAAAATACATTTTCCACCGAGCCAATACATACTGTTTTTCTACCACAAGTTTCTCTTACCACAGGTTTAAAGACATAACATATAAATCAAACACAGGGTTGTATACATTGGCAGTTGATGAACTGGCCCTACGATACTTCAATGATATTTTATGCGGGAGGATAGCTATGGGGCAACGCGTTTGTCTTGGAAGCAAAACAACTTATAGCAACGCTGGTTGGAATCCCGGGTTTACCCTTAGAAACTGGCCTCTGGTATTAATTGCGTACTAAAAGAAAAATTATACTAATTATAATGCATGTTTTTTTGATCAAGCAAAGAATAGGGATACGAAATAGACGAGTTGTAGTAAGTAGCATTAAATGGAATTAGCATGTGATTGATGTACTGAGTGTATTCCTAAAAATTGCTAATTATTTATTGTGGTTGTTTTTGTTGCCAAAGGGGTTTTTTAAGCTCTACGTTGGAATTTCTTTTATATATATCATATTGTGCTTTTATCATGTTTTATACAAAAATAAAGCTAAAGAATGAAAGAATGCACATTTCCCATCTATGTTCAATTTCCTTTGTTTTTCATAGCCACGTGGGGCCATATTTGTTATTGGGATTGGTGCCTCTGCGCAAACAATGAACATAATATCTGCCTGCCCTGTGTCAGGCCTGAACCTGCAGGGGGAGGGCATCAGATTGTAACATGTTTCATTCTGTATCAGAAGCAGTTTATCTTTGCTCTTTACCAGTTACCCCTTTTCTCTGTTTAGACTAGCATGGTGTTCTTTTTTTTCCTGTGGGCATACACCAGCAGCCAGTTCTGGTACTTGGCAGTGCCAGAGCACTTTGTCTAGCAAAATAAAAACCAGGCTCCATACATTTTTCTATATATGTTTTGTCTAAACCATGAACCTTTCTGAGAAGGAACACTTCAGGAGTGATTCATACGGAATAGAGGGTTGGTGAGATTGACTCTGTGCGTGTTGAAAGGAGGTATGCAGAAACTAGGGGGGGGATATATTTGAACAGCAAGAACTATACGAGTGGAGCCAGTGGCACCATGCGTTTGTCTCTTGGAATGGTGTCCACAGTCGCAATGCATAAGAGAAGAACTGTTTCCTGGATTTCTTATTGTGGCATTATTTGATTTTCTATCTCAAGATGAGCTCTGGAAATAGCTAGCTTTTCAGAAAAGGAAAGGTTTTTCTTTAGGCAGCACTGCCTTGAATCTAATTAATACTCTTTTAAAGATGATCCACACCAGGTGCGTCCGGTGCAGGCCCCTGAGGGCAGGGGTGATATGCAATCATTTATTTTGGTGCCATTACTGCCAGGGGAGTAGGAGACACAAAAAATCTGGGGGGGACAAGGGACATCTTGGGGACTTTGCTTTATTTATTTATTTATTTATTTATTGTGTTTTAGTCAAAGAACTCGACTTTTCACAAAATTAGAATTAAAATAGCAGTACGTATTAAATTACAAATATCACTGTATGAAACAAGAGAAAAGAAGAAAAGAAAACCTAAGAAAATGTAAGGATGCAGCAGCAAAGAACATGTCTTTGTATGTTGTATTTCTGGATTTTTCATCTGACTATGAGCTCATGGTAAGAGAGAGGAAATAAAAATTATTTCCAGTGGGCCACAGCTAGGACGCCAGCTCGTTAAGAGGCAGATCATCTGTAAGTGGAATCCTGCCAAATAAAAGAGTTGCAGCCTTTTCTACCAACTGCAAGTTGCTACTTTTTTGTGTGGGGCAAGGAGACGTGTGTGTGTCTCTTGGAAAGGAAGGATGGGGGTTTCAAAGAAAGAGGAAATCTTGTTTGTACCTCTGAGTAAGCCCTGTTATGGGAGTAGAGGGACCAGGTGTGTGATGTTGCTGCTTTAACTGTCCTCCAGGGGAGTGTACAGCAAACAAGGAGGATGGGAGATCGCAAGTCCACCCCCTCATAAGCACTCCCCAGGTCCACGGCCGGATGTGTCGGACCCGGGGATGCCTAGTAGGTGGGGTGTGTGTGGACCCAGGGGTGTGGCCAGAGGGGCAGCCCGCTATGTGGGCTGCCCCTCTAGCGCCCCTGCGAGGGCCGGGTCAGCCTCTCACGATGAGTCTGGTCCCTCTTATTCCACCTCAAGCTGGCTTTGGAGCCTAGCCTTTCTTTGCCTTTGTTATTCTGAATGCAGAGCTGGACTCTCTTCCTTTCTCGTTTAACATTTGCTGCAAAGCCTGATCTATTTCATTCTCTCATATGTTACTAGGACGGCAGAGCATGGGTCCTCTGTCCTGTTACATATTCA
Organism: Ambystoma mexicanum; assembly: GCF_040938575.1. NCBI lineage: Eukaryota > Metazoa > Chordata > Amphibia > Caudata > Ambystomatidae > Ambystoma > Ambystoma mexicanum. The sequence goes on from NC_090922.1 coordinate 885,612,117, forward strand.
AAGAGCCCCTCTGGCCTTTCTTTTTCTCTCCCTTGTCTCACTGCTTGCTTAATACATACCTCCTTGCTTGAACACTCAACATATTCTCCCTAACACAGCAATGGCAGCTGCAGTCTGTCTTAACTTCTATTTGTTCCGTGTCTTGAATTGGCCTCTTATTTCCGCTTTTCTGTCTGCAGGGGAAAGACATCTGTCAGTCACTGCCACAGTGGTTCTACCTGGCCATAAGAGGGCAGCTAGCCAATATTGGAAGAACATGGGCATATTATGCCAGAGGCTGGCAACTGCCTTCCTAATGCCTACACAAGAGACACAACTCTTGCCTTTGTTTTTAACAGTAATTCAGTGGATGAAGAAATGCGAGAACACACATATTGTTTATAAATGAAGGGGATGATGTCACACTTGGTTAAGACATTTTGATCACGCCAGGAGCTACTTTCCAGCTGCAATTAAGCAATTAAGCGATTACCTTTTAGACTTATGGCTTTAAATAACTTTAATATCACCTGGAAAGCATAGAGGTTGCTGAACAGGGTTCCTGGAGCATGAGGTGTACCCTACTCGTGGGCATGGATGATTGGAGGGCATTCTTGCCCTGGTTTGGAGTCTAGCCCCTACAGCCATGATGGGGGGAGGGGCTTATTACTTTTGGTTGTACGTACCCCTTGAGGGTGGGCAGACATTGCCTCCTGCTTTAGCCCACTAACAGCTCTGCTTTGCAACTTTATCACACATACCTGTCAGGTGGCATGTAACTCAATGCTACTAATGTTATCAGCCTCAGAAGTCTGGAAACCTTTGCCACATCAACTAGGGTACAGGTTTGCCCCCTGAGACTTACCCATATCTGTCGCCCTGTGGGGAAGACACACACAGAAAGAGCAGGGCACAGTGCCCTTGTAGGTTTTTCACACTTCTTCATCAGGGCGGGCACAATTCACTCTGCAGAGAAAGAGCACATGCTGGGCAACATTGTCCCACTTTTACAATGTCACCCAAAGAGCAGAATTGGCCATTTGAAATACCTCTGCGCGAGATGGCAATTAAGGGCATTTGCCAACGCACTACTAAGAAGCACAGGACACCCTCTTATCAGCGACATGCCATGCTCACTCATTCTGATCACGAATTGCCATTTATCTGGGATCATGTTAAATGTATTTATTTATTTATTACATGTGGAGCATCACGCAAAACCCCGAAGCATCAATGCGCAATGTAAACTACATGGAGTGGAGCACATCCATTGGCGCACGTTTTTACTTTTCTGCCACAAAATGGAAGATTTTATCATAAAAGGCAGGTGAAATCACATTGCTTTTCCACTTTGAAAGAGTATAAATACCTTGCGCAATTAGCGATTGCTGGCAAAATTGACAATGACTTCCTCTGGACTCTGCCTGCTTTTACTAGGTTTCATTTCCAAGCAGATCCCAGAGGAATCCCTTTCCTTATTTCCAGCATGAGAATCCATGCTGGCATTAAGGCCACATTAGTATGGTGGAGAGGGAAATGCAAGGGGTCATGGTGTGTCCAATCGGCTCCCGAATTCCACCCAGAAAATGAACGAAAATCTGGCCAATTAGAAAAAGCGACAATAATAGTGTTTTTCCACCACTTTTTCTGAACCAATTGATCTGGAAAATGCTGTGTTGCATCGGAAGCTGAATGCACTCACTCTGCCTATTATTCCACCGGAAGATTAAGCAAGGTGCTTGCTTAACACAGGTGTTACATATTCCTGTGCACAATCTGCATTTGGAGCATTAACTAACTGAGCTACTTTACAAATGATATCTCCTCTAGGGCTTTACCGTCTTAACCCCTTAACTGCCATGGGTATTTCCCCCCAGTGCCAAGGCCTTTTTTGGTGATTTCGGTATGTTGCCATTCAATCCCTTGTAACTTCTTTGTTACATGAGATATCTCGGCCAAAGATGGCCCCTTTTTTCCCACATGTAGATGGTCGTAACGCCACCCAGGAATCCTAGTTTGCTGTAGGGAGGTGAGAGAAAATGACCAAAAAGGAAAACATTTGTTTTTTTTTCTCCAGAAAATGCCAATAAAATGTTGTACAAAGAAGCCTGTGGTGTTTTCCTTGTAAGAGCTAGGAACACATGGTTTGCTGTGCTGGATTTGCCATTTTCCAGGCTTTCAAGAACAGGTTGAGTGGAAACCAAAATAACATATTTTGATGTGCTAATCAGCCGTTTTGTGAGAGGTAGGCGATTTTGGTGTTTTTTGTCCAATAGGACATGTGTGGACGGAATGGAAGAAAAGGGTAAGAAAACTGAATGGGAAGCCAGAAAGGCATACATTTCTGAAAAGTAGACAATATTCCAAGTTTAGGAAGGGGTGATTTGCGCAGGTCAGGCAACAACTATGTAGGGAAAGATTCCCTAGTTTGGGGGAAATCGGGAAAATGACAGAACAAAAAATGTCCGCACATTTCACTCTGGTCACCCACCGAAACAAGCAGTCAACAAAACATGGCCTACCTTCCTGTGTTCCCACAGGTTTTCAGATGAAAATGGTACCTCACAAGTGTGGGTGCACCTACCTGGGTGCAAAGGGAAAAGCCTAAAACACTGGTAACCCCAAGTCTTTTCGCACAGCAGATTTTCAGGAATTTTGGTCATGTGGACAACCTACAGATTTGGGCCTAGGGTGTCGAAGCCACGAAGGAAAACAGGGAACCCCATATATTTCCGAAAGGAAGACACCCTTGGGAATCCACAGAGGTCTGACTTGCGCGAATCGCCCCATAATTTATAACCCACAATCCCTGACAAAGTGCTTTTTTCCACCAAATTTCAGAGACATTTCCCTCTGCCCACCCACCGAAACACGCCGCCAACAAGAGATGTCCTACCTTCCCACATTCCCACAGGTGTCCCGACGAAAACGGTTTCTCACATGTGTGGATGCACCTACCTCGGCGAAAAGGGAAAAGGCTATCCCACTGATAAACCCAAGCCTTTCGGCAAAGCAGATTTTGCTCATGTGGACAACCTACAGTTTTGGGCCTAGGGTGTCAAAGCCACCAAGGCAAACAGAGAACCCCATGCATTTCTAAAAAGAAGACATCCGTGGGCACCCCCCTTTCCACTAAAAACATCTATGGTGGTTTAGTGACCCCCACACCCACCCAAAACAAGTTATGATTTTTTTTATTTTTGTTTTTGTTTTGCCTCTTTCCTAGGGGCAGATTGTGCTAGCAATCTGCCCCCAGGGAGGGCTACATGAGATGCCCCCCATCCATTTGGGGTGGGGAGGAGAGGGCCACCCCCCTTTCCACTAAAAACATCCATGGTGGTTCAGTGGCCCCCACACCCACCCAAAACAAGTTATAATTTGTTTTATTTTTGTTTTGCCTCTTTCCTAGAGGCCGATGGACACATGTGTGTGGCCATCTGCCCCTGGGAGGGGGAAATGTACTGCCCCAGGCTTGCGGGGTGGCTCTGCCAATATTTGTAGTGGACTCCCCCTCACCCCAAATGGATGGGGGCATCCCATGTACCCCTTCCTAGGGGCAGAAATCTGCCCCCAGGGTAGGCTATATAAGGTGCTCCCATTCACTTAGGGTGAGGAGAGAGAGCCACCCCCCCTTTCAAACACAAAAAATCCTGGTGGTCTAGTGGGCCCCCAACCCAAAACAAGTTAAAATATATATTTTTGTTTTGCCCTTCCCTAGGGGCAGATGGGCACATGTGTGTGACCATCTGCCCCCAGGGGGGTGGCAAAACATACTGCCCCAGGCTTGGAGGGTGGGGTTGCTCTGCCAATATTTGCAGTGGCCTCTCCCCTCACCCCAAATAGATGGGGGCTTCTCATGTACCCGTTCCTACGGGCAGAAATCTGCCGCCAGGGAGGGCTACATAAGGTGCCCCCCATCCACTTAGGGTGGGGGATGGCCACCCCCCTTTCAAACACAAAAAATCCTGGTGGTCTAATGGGAACCCCCCGTCTCCACCCAAAACAAGTTATTATATATATATATATATATATATATATATATATATATATATATATATATATATATATATATATATATATTTGTTTTTCCCTTCCCTAGGGGCAGATGGGCACATGTGTGTGGCCATCTGCCCCCAGGGGGGGTGAAAAAAGTACTGCCCCAGGCTTGGGAGGGGTGGCTCTGCCAATATTTGCAGTGGCCTCTTCCCCCCACCCCAAATGGATGGAGGGCATCTCATGTATCCCTTCCTAGGGGCAGGAATCTGCCCCCAGGGAGGGCTACATAAGGTGCCCCCTCCACTTAGGGTGGGGGGGAGAGGGCCACCCCCCTTGCAAAAATCCCTGGTGGCTAGTGGTCCCACCTGCACCCACCCCACCCAAAACTATGTTAAAAAAAGAATTATCTTTTTTTTTGTTTGCCCCCCTTCCCTGGGGGCAGATGATCACCCATATGGCCCCAGAGTATTGCCCCCATGCTTTGGGGGCCAGGGGGAGAGGGCATCTTATATAGTAAGCAGCCCCTCCCCCTACTTCAAAAACAGATCCCTGCACCACATACCAAACACATATTCTGGGGGGGATAAATGGTATAACATCCCCCCCACTTAAAATTGTGGGGGGATTTGTCCCCCCTGTATCCCCCATGTCCTACGCCCATGATTACTGCAAGCCTCTTACTACCAGTCAACTGTCCAGAATAAGAACAACTAGACAGACAGTAATTCTGATTGTTTCGCTCTGGTAGGATATGTCATGATTCTACTCCGGCAAATACAATTTCCCCAAACGAGGCCTTTTTAATTTCTCAAAGTCTTCTGCGATCCCTTGTTCCATTGTTGCAGTTCTACCAATGACTGCATCTATAAGATGAAGATAAAGTAAGCCTCCAAAATCTGAGTTCATTAAGGAGCCCAATACCTCAATACACATTTCCCACCGTTGTCATACCATTATGGCCTATAAGCAAAATCGGGCCGCCTTCCAATGTGTGTGTGAAAGAGTTACTGTTCAAGGACAACAAACTGAGTAGCACATCTGGCATGTTTAAATGGAGGGATTTGAATTGGGGCTGTCCTCCCCTACCCATGTAGGTCAGTGGGTGGTAATCAATACCTTTCTAGGCCCTTGCTTCTATACCCAGCAGCATTGTAAGGTGTTCTCCTTTAGAGGACCGATTACTAGAGTTAATACACCAGTTTGGAACTGCCATTGAATGAGTAGGTTTGTAAAAACCTCTTTTTGTTAGAGTATTCTCTGAAGCTATTGCCGCTTAAGTGTTTTGTCATAATCACAATTACCTGAGCTTGGTAAGTATGGCAGTAAGGTTTTCATATTCCTCATATTCCTTACTTTTGTTGTTCTTGGTGCAAGGTGGTTTCTCCTATTCACTTCTACCAGGCGATAGTCCTACCCAGGTACTATGATGTACAACAATATACAAAGCCTGATTCAAATCTCCTAGCAGAATTGCCCTAACAAAATACAGAGACTACCTTACGCCTACCCTGGGTACATTGTGCCTCTGTTTGTGCCTACTATCGTCTTCTTACACGGCCTACACCGAGTTGAAGCCGACCAACTTCCATCACGTCAAACACTATGATAATAACCGTGGTATTGTCACACTCTTATTCCATTGTGCGCCACCAATATTCTGCATAGCTCTTGACTACTGTATCGTAACAACCTTTGTACTGCATTAATTATTGTATTGTACTGTATTGTACTGTAATAGAACCAGCCTCATGTCCCACTATGCTATGGCATTCAGCTCACCATATAATCATTAAGGAATAAGTTGTCTCAACCCTTCATATTCGTAAAGTATGCTACACTAGAATATGGCACCGTAACTATGCCTCATCTTACTGTACTAGCCCTGCCAGTGCCATATTAATGCACTATATAATGAATTCTAACTATCCTATTGCATGAGCCCTTTTGTACATCTGCTAAGGAACAGTTGCAGTGGTCTTCATTGTAATACCTCATCAGTCCAGTTCATGTACTTCCGAGCCTCACCATATCTAGCAAGTTTTGTGTAAGTAAGAGCTAACCCTATCAGCTATAACAGACACAATGTATGCATAGTATATGTTATTGCTAGGCCTCCTCAAGGTATTGATTGTGCTAACACCATCTAATCTCATTATCGAAACTTCCTTCTTACACAATATGGCCTCAACCTTAAGCACTATTAACTTAGTGTTGTCAACTAACTTGCCATTGACAAACATCATTCAGCCATCAACATTCTTAAAACCATGTCTTAACAGGTTTACATATGCTCCCCCTCATCTACTACCTACACAGGTTGCCCTAGACCCTGATGCTAAAGTTAGGCCAGATATTGTAAAACTTAAACTATGGTGGTCATTACGACCTTGGAGGTAGCCATGCTGCTATTTGCAGCATGCCTACCCCCATTCCGGGTACCGAGTCTGGGTCCCTGAATGGGGAAATACCATGCCATTCTGACCTTGGAGGGCCCTGTATTTCCCCATTTCAGGAACCCATCCCCATTCGAGCCCCCATAGGGCTCAATGGGAATGGGGAGCATGCTTACAGCGGGCCCATTAATGACAGGCCCGTTGTTAGCATGATGGTCTGCTCGCGGGACCCGCTAAGGATGCCTGGTAAAACCAGGCCTCCTTACCGGGTCCCCCGAGCAAACCTCATAATGCAGCGGTAGGAGGTTAACGGGGCCAACAGCTATACCGGCCCATTCACCCCTTACCGCCACTGTCATAATGACCCCCTATGTCTCTTATCTAATTGCCTAACTATGGGGCGCCTAACATCAAGTTACCCATCACAAAGAACCATAACACATTCTCGCCTCACATCTCACCTATGCCCTTTATTACAGAGAAATTTCAAACCTGGGTCCAGACTCCCACAACACTACAAACCTAAACTTAAAAATAACCAGTCCACTTCATCCAGTACAACCGACGCCACTATAGAACATACCAAAACAGACAACAACTGTATAACACAGTCTCTGCTACCCAGCATTATCACCAACTCATTAAAAATAGGGCTTATCAATGTCAGATCTCTCCAAGCAAATACTCTAGACATCTTAGCCATCCTGGCCATTAATGATTTCAACATCCTGGCCATCACTTAAACTTGGCTGCCCCTCACATCTGGCCCAGCACGTGCATTAGCGTTACCAGATAACTACTCCATTATACGTTCTGACAGAGTGGCTAACTCTGCTAAAGGAGGTGGAATCACATTTATCGATAAAACAACATTAGAATTAAGAATGATTAACAACCAGCATCTACCCTCCACTGAACTACTCTCAGCTAAACCATCTACATCTGCCACATCTACCATTACCATGCATTTGATTTACCGATCCCCTGGTAATTCTACATTTGAAGATGATATCTCTCATCTACTATCAGTTAACACAAAATGCAAATTACAAATCATAATTCTAGGAGACTTTAACCTGGGGTTGAATGACCCTAAAGACTCTAAAGCATCTTCCCTTAAGGATACCATTTCTAACCTGGGCTTCACCCACCGTATCACTAGTCCAACTCACAACAAAGGTCGTACACTTGACTGGCTGGCAGACCTCAATTGCAGCATTAATGTTTTGGCGAACACACCATGTGCATGGACTGACCACCACTTAATCACCTTCTCCATTTACAAAACTAGACCACAACCTCCACCCGCCCAAGCCCCTGCATCCATGACAAGAAGCAAACGTAATCTCACACTTGAAAACTTGCTACCACTACTATGACCTATAACGCATCCCACAACCATTCTCTCAGATCCATTTGAGCTATTAAATTTATACAATTAAACTATCCTCAAAGCCATCAACAAAATAGCCCCACTAAAACTACAGAAATGAAAACCCTGTGCCCACATTAATAAATGGTACACACCTCAAGTTACTTAGGAAAGAGAAATGTTCAGCAGAAACTACATGGAAAAATTCCCCCTTTAAACAAAATAAAGATATCTTTACAGTAGCCTCCTTCAATTACAAAATAGCTATCATTCAGGCTAAAAAAGATAACTATAATGACCGAATTGTGAAAGCCAATTTCAATACTAAGGAACTGTTCAACATTCTCAAAGAAAAGGAAACACCTACTCCTACACCTGATTCTTGCACCAAGGACACCTTGTGGTGCACCAATATTCAGAATGCATTACAAGATAAAATCACTCTCCTTCTCAATAACATTTCTACTAAAAAAAATCTCATAGATCATGCCTTACCACAGAACCCGCCTCCTACCACTAACCAAAGCCTGACACAATTCAACTTCAAACCTCTAGCCATTAAAGAAGTAGGGTTAATCATACTCAAACGCAAACCATCCAACTGTAAGGGTAATGTTTGCCCAGCTACGATTATTAAGGAAGCTACTACTGCACTTGCTCCCTTTATCATTACATTTATTAATGCATCTTTTCGAATCAAGCATTATACCTACCAATTTGAAAGATGCTTGGGTACTCCCTCTTTTGTAAAAACCTACACTAGATCCCAATAACCCATCTTATTAAGACCTATCACAACAGTACCATTCTTGTTAAAAATATTGGACCGTGCAGCATACCTCCAAATTCAGCAATACCTGGAAACTAACAATTTTCTAGGCCTAAGACAATCAGGTTTTAGACCAAGACACGGGACGGAAACTGCACTATTAGACTTAAAGACACAAATTCAAGCCTTAAAAGATAAAGAAAAGTCTGCCCTCCTCCTATTACTCAACCTATCCGCGGCATTCGATCTGGTGAACCATGAAATCCTCTGTAAACACTTGTCATCTGCAGGACACTTCTACATGCATGCTAACTCCTGGATCAATTCTTTCCTTAGCAATAGATCCATGGTTCTACGTTATATCGTCGAAGTACTTTTCATCGTGGGACTTTTCATCGCCACTTTTTCATTGACCAAAACTCTTATTTTTTATTTTATTTTTATTTGCGGGGGGGGTACCCCCCTAGAACCCCCTCTTATTTACATAATCTTACCCCAACCCCAAAAAAACACCCCACAAAAAATATTTTTTAAAAAAAAGAGTTTTGGTCGATGAAAAAGTGGCGATGAAAAGTACTTCGATGATATGCGTGTATACCGATCCATGAGGGTCTTTGCACCCACTGCATCATCTTCCCACTCACCAGTCTCCTGTGGAGTCCCTCAAGGGTCCTGTGTGTCCCCGACACTCTACAACGTTTTCACCACGCCTTTATTTGACATACTTGATTACCTGCGTTTTACAAACTATGCGGACGATACTCAGGTACTCATACCCACCACCGGTGACTACGCTGCAGATAGCAAAAAGCTGAATGACATATATAGCATGATACAAATATGGATGGTCAAGCATGGTTTATGTGTAAAAGACGACCAAACTTTTCATCGTGGGACTTTTCATCGCCACTTTTTCATTGACCAAAACTCTTTTTTTTTATTTTATTTTTATTTGCGGGGGGGTACCCCCCTAGAACCCCCTCTTATTTACATAATCTTACCCCAACCCCAAAAAAACACCCCACAAAAAATATTTTTTAAAAAAAAGAGTTTTGGTCGATGAAAAAGTGGCGATGAAAAGTACTTCGATGATATGCGTGTATACCGATCCATGAGGGTCTTTGCACCCACTGCATCATCTTCCCACTCACCAGTCTCCTGTGGAGTCCCTCAAGGGTCCTGTGTGTCCCCGACACTCTACAACGTTTTCACCACGCCTTTATTTGACATACTTGATTACCTGCGTTTTACAAACTATGCGGACGATACTCAGGTACTCATACCCACCACCGGTGACTACGCTGCAGATAGCAAAAAGCTGAATGACATATATAGCATGATACAAATATGGATGGTCAAGCATGGTTTATGTGTAAAAGACGACCAAACTTAACTACTCTTGCTTGGCTCTCCACACAAACTGAACAAACTAGGACAGTCATTCAAAACCTTCAATATTTACGGCAACATCATTAAAGTTGCCAATGATGTGAAAACACTTGGTATCTACCTTGATTCCACACTGTCCCTCACAAGACAAACAAATGCCTTAGCCTCAGCTACATCATACACATGTAAACCTATTACAGCATGTCACCCATATTTATCTTCAAACAACTGCACTACAGTAGCAAGAGCCTTAGAACTATAGAAGTTAGACTATTGTAACGCTCTATACTTAGGAACTTCACAACATAACATTAACAAAATGCAAGTCATGCAAAATAATGCAGTCAGATCAGCTTGCAATATCCCCAGAAAACTGCACATCACTTCAGCTATACAGAAACTTAAATGGCTCAATATCAAGCAAAGTATAGACCTCAAATCCTTATCAATAACACACAAATGCCTCCACAACCAGACACCCTCATACCTTTGTGATGTCATAGTTCGACACACATCAGCGCTACCTAGCAGATCAGCACAGTCCTACAGTATCACCATACCAAGATTTAACCAACAACGAGCTGGAGGGGTTAGTTTCCCTGTCTTGGCTGCCAAAAAATGGAACACACTACCCGTCTCTGTGAGGTCAGAACCCTCTTTCACGGTGTTCCATAACAAGGCCAAAACCTGGCTTTTAAACCAGGATCATATCCCCCCCACACACCAACGTACATCACTCACCACTATTACTACTTCTGTACATACTTTTCGCCTCTGTATACCTTATGCCATTTTCTGTATCAATGTATGATTACTATATCAGCTTTATTATCTAATTGTGTAGATGTTTGCAAACTATTGAGCCTGTAATATCGCTATTTCTATTTATAAATAGTGATATCTGTATAAATGTATATTTTTTTTGCAAGAACAGTGTTCAGTTGCCTCTGGGTCTTGACGCGCTATACAAATAAATAAATACAAATACAAATACAGGTTCTTTATTACCTCCGGTACCCATAGACAGAATGTTATGGGCATATGCTAGAAGTCAAATGAGCAATGGTAATATACCTAAACATTACAGTTGCTTGTTCAGGCAGTTCACATGTTTCAACCTTGGTCCACTGATGCTAAGGACAAGAAGCATTTTTAGGAATGCAGGGCAGATAGTTTGAACCTGCTATTTCTATACCCTCATATTTGGTTTAGGCTGAAGTTTTCACAGGGATCCAAGCTCTTTTGAATGGGGGAGTATGGCCTCTTCCTGTATAGATACGCAGAGAACATCTTTCCGTGACATTTGTAAAATGGTGGTCTCTTGAACTTCCCCATCAACCTTTATCTTTTCTCAGGAAATGGGGATCAGGTTTCCATGTCATTGGGCTCTAAGGTTCCATGACCTTTAAGAAACAAACCACAGGCTAGGTTACATCATTTTTGTGGTAGGTGTGGATTTGTTTCAGTGGGGCTGAAATCAAATGCATACAGTTGGGTTATATTCTTACCTGGCTAAGGAATGTGATTCAAAAAAGGAAGTGAGAGTGACACTAACATTAGTTTCCTGAATCTTCATTACTTCACTTCTACTATCCTTGTCTGAGCATTTCCTCTCCTCCTTCCCTACGTACCATGAGATGTGGAGCATGCATAGCTATAGAGATGGCTCCTTTTATTTGGATTTATTTTCTTTATTAGACATTTGTATGGCATCTATAAACAAGTGTTTCGAGGTGCCTCACGATAAGTTGTGGGGGCTGGGGAGGACATGGGAAAGAAGTAGAACAAAAAACAGTTGTATTGCCCTTGTGACAATCCTACTGTGCAAGACAAGGTGGTAAGGGCAGGGGGAGGGGGACGAAGGAGAAGTGCAGGAGTGGGGTGCCCAAGGGAGGTGGGTGGGCAAGTGCTGGGGCGGCCAAGGCGGCAAATGCCAGGGGGAAAAGAGAGGGAAGGGAGGATGAGTGCAGTGGACAGGGAGGACCAGGTAGGGCTCGTCCGGGGAAGGGGGCCCACGGGCAAGCGCTGGCAAAGGATGCTGGGAGTACTGGTGGGGGGTGGTCTGGCCCCTGTGTGACTCTGAATGGACCAGGCCCCAGTCTCTGTAGCTGAGGGAACTTTAGCACAGGAGGGGGAGATAGAAGGAAGAGGAGAAAAGGAAAGTCTTGAGAAATGTCCATAACTTATGAAGATCTGGCTCAAGTCTGAGGGGGGCAGGGAGGCCGTTCCAGAGGGTGGAACGAGCTGAGAAAAGGGATCTACCTCCCACTCTCTGCTTGGAGAAACGTTTGACCTGCAGAGAGTTGGAGCCAAAGGACTCTGGCAGGGAGATATTTAGGGAGGGAAAGCTGGATGTAGAGAATTCCCAGGCTGAAGACAGCCTTGTGGATGATGCAAAGGGTCTTGAATTTGATCCTTGTGGTCAGCGGGCACCAGTGGAGAGTTTGTAGGGCTGGGGAAATGTGTTCCCTGGGCTTGAGGCCAAGGATAAATCTTGCAGTCCTATTCTAGATTAGTTAAAAGGGGCGAAGAGAGAAAAGAGGCAGATTGAGGAAGAGGCTGTTTCAGTAGATCAGAATAGTGAGAACCAGGGATCTGGAGATGTTGAGCTTCTGGGGGAAGGTGAGGAAAGTTAGAATGCCCCTGAGGAGGTGGAGCTGAAAGTTGGAATTCTTGGCAAGGAGCATGATGTGTGTAGAGAAGGAGAGAGAGGAGTCAAAGATGATCCCAAGTTGTTTGCCACACACATGGGTGAGAATATACGGGAGGGAAAGCCCAAACTACGCACAGGACTAAGGGCTGTCACACATGGGTGAGAGCAGGGTATCCAAGGAGGCTGGCCAGAGAGTATGTGGGGGCAAAGATCAGACATCCCAATGAGAAGGATCTCCATCTTACTGGCATTAAGGCAGAGGTAATTGGCAGAGCACCATACCTGATTAGCAGTCAGGCAGTTAGGTATGAGGGAGGAGGGGTAGGAAGTAGAGCATGGCAGCTTGGAGGAGTACTGTGTGTTGTCTGCATAACACTGGAAATTAAGGGAGAAGGTGGAGATCAGGTGGACCAGGTAGATGTTGAAGAGCCATGGCGATAGTATAGAGCCCTGAGGGACGTCACAGGTAGAGAGTGAGGTGGAGGAGAGAAAAGGACCCATTTGAACTTGGAAGGGTCTGTTTGAAAGAGTGTAGGTCAGCTACACCAGTGCTCTGTCCATGATGCCTAGGGACCACCCTTTGGACCAACCAACTCTATGTGGGCTAACATGCCAGAACAGTTGCCATTCTGTGTTTAAAGATGTAAAGGCAGGTGCTCTGTTACCAGTCTTTAGCTTCTCCTCCTAACGCACGGTTTCATGACTTCATCAATCTTCAGGAAGGCTGAGTTACTTTGTTTTTTCAGGCGGGTCTGCATTTCTGTTTCAGGTGTGACAAGTTAATTAGCTCTGAGGAATCTGGTACTTGTATTTTTCGCACTTGATTTTGCTGGCAAATGACTGGAAAAAACTCCCTCCATAGCACAAATGTTCCCCTTGATGGGGGGAGGTGGAAAGCCATGGTTGTGGCTCTCAAATGTAAGGCATGATGGCCCTGCTGCTCTGCCTTTCCTGGGATTTCTGTAACAGGCTACCGAAACTGTGTAGTACAAGCTTATACCAAAGGTTGGGTTTCCTATACCTATAGTCAGAGTTGTTTGTAGTGTTCCCAGAGGGTATGTAAGGGGTGTCAATCAGGCACACACCCAAGTCTCGCCTAGCTTGTTGTGCACAAATGAAACCCTTATTGTATTTGTGTCTATAAATTCAATATTCTGAATGATATACCACTCATATCACACCCTTCTCAAAATACCCCCCATGTCACAATAAACCCAGATTCAGGCAAGTTTTTAAAGGTAAAGATTTATTTATTTATTTAATATTCAATCGCACATAGGTTTAATATAGATATATATGGGGCAGCAATCACCCAAAGGGTGACAATACAATTCTGAAAGGTAAGAAAAGCAATTTAATTCACTTATAAGGAGGCAAACTAGAAAACATGGGGAAAAAGAACAGTTTGTTGTGCACACAGAAAGCGTTTAGGTTAATGTTCCACCTGCAAAGTTTTGTTTAAATACAATTGAGCAATCCTACACCAATATGAGTAATCAGCAGGTTTTCAGGAATGAAATACAATGTCTAGAGTTATAGGTAATCCTCCCTCCCAAACAAGAGAGAAAACCTTATTTTGGCAAATTACACTTTGAAAATGACAGGTGAAAATGGCTTAGTGAAATACTGCAAAAAGGTGTAAAAATGCTTAATTAGATAGAAATTCTAAGAAAAGCAACACTCATCAGGTCCTAACATACATGAACTATAATATAAAGAACAATACACACGTGGGATTAGGATGGGATGGAAAAAGCACTTTGAAATGGGGAAATGACACGTGTAAACTTGGGAATTTTGCAAATTTGCGGCAAACTTTTACTATGCAATATTGAAGAAAAATTGGTCAAATGCACTGTTTCGCGATGCGATTTCTAGTTAGCTAAAGATGTTAGGTATCAGTGCAAGTTGAAATTTCATTTCTACCTTTAAAATTGAGGGAGTTACAGAGGTTTTAGTGAGAGCGTTTTTGCAAAATAGGTGCGAAATTGAAAACAGAAATGTGCATTTGAAAATGACAGATGGGTTTGATTACACTATATTATGACTATGAAAAAGAGAATGCCACAGATGGATCTTACAGTCACGTGATCAGCGTAACCCGCCCTGTTGTGGATACTCTACTTCTTCCAGGGATATACTTTAGTTATTCAGAATCACTATAGACTTATGGTTTTGGAACACAGGTAAGGCAAACAGCGCAAGAAGGATTCTAACACTACTGGAGTTCTGAATTAAAGATGGGATAGGTTGAGATAGGGATAATACAATGCAGATATACTAAGGGTCACTGTTCATGCTGTTAATACTTACAGAAGAAGTTATTAAATTGGACCGTCAGCTCTGCTCAATAAATTGTTTCTGGTCTACCGACAGTAAGGCACCTCTAGTAGGATTGGATCAGCATGGCGATTCTGGTCAACTGGGCTGCACCTCAGCCTGGATTTGGAAGGGCCCCTTCTGGTTACTGGACACAGTAGATAGCAGGATGCTAGTTTTTGCAGGCAAGCCTTAGTGGTAGCAAGCCAAGCTGAATCAGAATTAAATCCGTTCAAGTTTGGGATGTTTTCAATTGGGTCAGGCTAGCAATAATTTTGCAATGCTAGAGTCTGGGTTCTGCAAAGAAATCTGGAACTTTAAAGAATTCTGGAGTAAGCTACAAGTTGAAGAGTTCTGGAATAAGGTGCTGCGCGGACATCTGTAAGGGTTCTGCAATCAGTGTGTTCTGGAAGCAGCCTCCTTTTTTGTGTAGTGAAACTTCTATATTTATACATTACAAATGCTATCCCGCAGTTATGGTGTGGGCAGAACTTCATAACACACCCCCATGTCTGTGAGTGGCTACTGGCATGTGTTTTGTCCTGGTTGGCAGTCTAAACAGAGCTGTCATCTTATGACAGGATTTAGGAACTCCGACCTGGATTTTTACCCAAAACATACTTTTGCACAAATATACATTTCTACCATTACGTACCCTCATAAAATTGTGCACATATACTTTATACTCGATTATCTACATTTACATCCCCTTCCCATCTTTTTGAGAGCTTTCTTGGTCCTTCTATGGATTTGTATCAATTTTACCCATAACACTTTAGATTAATCATTTCTAATTTGATACATCTCTGGGCGCTGATCAGGGGATCATGTACATACAATTTTAAGCTTGCAACATTAATAGTTTTTCCACAATCAGTGTTTTAGTGTATCTTTGGTTCCTTACGTAGTACAAACTCCTACCACATCTTCAACTGTCTAGCATGAGTTAAGATTTATAAGTTTGTATTTTTCACTTGTCTACTTATTTTGGCTGTCATGTTAAATGTCATAAGGTGCTGAGGCAAAAACAAGTAATTTCCATTCAAAATCCAGTCCAGGGTTTTTTTCTTCTTACTTTCAAAGAGAGCAAATGGCCAGTTCTTTGAAGTTCACTGAGAAACCTCCTCCACATCCGGCCCCTCCTTTAGGAAGGTGGGTGTCCAAGCCTTCCTTTGTCCTTGGGTCAACTAGGAGACAAATGTCTGAGGCTTTCTTTGTTTTCATTAGCCTTCCTGTTCTCAAGGAAGTGTAAAGCAGAGATGTCAGTTTTCCCAGGCCAGGCTATCAGATCATAATCACATAGTGGATTGGTCCCAGACTGGGCCCTTTGACATTTAAGTTTTTTCATTTCCCATATAAAATATAAGCAAGTTTTATAAAGAATTTAAACATTTTAAAAGAATTAGCCCTTCACCAACATGCTTGAAATAGTGTATTTTGCAATTTTTCAGGACCCAGAAAATACTTTTAAACTGGGTTTAACAGCCAATTTTCTGATGTAGCTGTCAATCAATCAGTGAGGCCTGGATTCCCCTGACTGCCTGAAGAATCCATGATTTCAGCACACTTTTCTTTAAATAATTCACTGGGGAAAATGACTGGATTTAGCGCCAAAACAGCACTTTCAAGGTTGCCATTGATGAGTTAACTGTATTTAATGACATTTTTGGATTTTAGCCCTTCTGTGGCCTTGTTTCAAGTGACAGTGACAGATAACAAATGACAGCAGTGATTCCTGTTTTTACACCAACATTGCCTGTGTGTGTAGCAGGGTGTGCAGCTCTTTTGGTGATTATATGCACCATGCACAATTTTTCAGATTTTGGTTATTTCCTCCATTTTTCACAGTGTTCTTTCCCCATTGGCAAAGGGGTGCAGTGTGGCGCATTGGCGTGGATAAAAATACTCCACAGGTACTGCATACAAACTTTGCCTAACACTGGTGGCAGGCGGCGAGGATATATTGTAGAGTTGTTACTCTATCAACTTGATTTACTTTTGTTCAACTTTAAACCTTCACAAGGCTAAGCTTCACTAGAAAAGCAATTGTAACATGCCAGATATGGATAACTTCAGGCAGGAAGCCCTGATCATTCTACCAGTAGATCAGCTGAAAGAAATGTGAAAAGTCAGGAATCTCCCTGTTAAAGGAAAGAAAATTGAACTGATTTCAAGATTGTTGAATAATCAAAGTCTGGGTAGTAGGCCTGTCACACCTACTATCCCAGGAAATGTGGAAAATGATAATTCAGAGTCTAACTCTAATATTGTTGAAGAGTCAGAGGAGTCTCAGGAAGAGAGCCCCTCTTTACCTCAACAGGCCCTTTTGCCTCAACCTTTAGCCACAGGGACCCCATCAGGTCCATCACTGAGTCCAGAATGTGTGTCTCTTGAGAAAATGAGACTTGAGTTAGAGTTCAAAAGATTACAGATCCAAGCTGAAGCCAAACATCAGGACATCAAACTAAGGGAAATGGAAATGCAACATGCTCTTGAAATGAAGAAATTGTCTCTTGAAAATGTTTCTATCCCAGAGTCTTCTAGGTCTTCCAGTGCAAAGAGACCTTGCATGCCTAAAGAAGCAGTGAGTATGTAAGATGTGAAACTTGATATTTTGGATTGGTTGGGTGCTTTTGGATATAGCTATGGGATTCAGGATTTCACAGGGAATAAGTTGATTCCTTGGGTTTTGTCTACGCTCCCCCAGGTTTTAACTGATGCTGTTATGGAGGTGGGGAAACATGAAAGATTGGGGTATGAAAATGTGAAGCTAGCTTTGATAGCTAGATTTGGGAAAACTCCTTCCCAGTACGTTAAGGGGTTTAGGACCCTTAAAAAGACTGTTTGTACCCCTTGGGCTACCTAGGTGTGTGAATGTTTGAAAACTGAGATGGCTGGGTTAAGGGTTACAGAGGGTACTCTATTGAAGGAATGAGAATGTTTTTGTTGCAATTTATTTGTGATGCCTGCTTTCCTGAGCTGAGACAGCACTTGGATGACTCAAAAAAGATTGATCCCAAGAAGTTAGCAAAAGCTGCTAACATGGCTACTCACAAGGATAATGGGGCCACTCATAAAAAGGGTGAAGGGAAACAGCACAAGAAAGATGACAAAGAGAATTCTAAAACCTCCCATCTAAAAGAGGACCATAAACATAAGAAGGGTAAGCCACATGGGAAACCAGGTCAATCTAGTGAAACGTCTGGTGCTAAACCAGAGGGAGGTCAGCAGAAGCCTTTATTTGTTAATACATTTGGAAATTGTTATGCTTGTGGGTCAACTGACCATGTGAAAGGGGATCCCAGATGCAAGGGTAAACCTTAATGGGTCCACATTGCCTCCTTAGCCTTCATCCCTGAGGGAGAAGTACATATGGCAAGTGGAAACTTTCAACTATTGGTTAAAGACCCCATTGGAGTCTCTGCCAGTGGTTCTTTAGTGTCCCTGGGTCTGTTGGAGCAACGGAATGTAGATGTGTATAACTCTATACCAGATAACACAAATGAATACTACAAGGACAGTCTACTTCTAAATGGACAGGAGACCCCTGCCATTAGAGACACTGGAGCCAGCATCACAGTGGTGGATGAAACCTTTTTCAAACCTGAGGATGTTGCTAAGGCACACAAAGGCCCCACTAAGCTTGTTGGATGCCCTATCCCGAGGGTTCCAATACTACCAGCTCTCATCCAGTGCAACACTACGACTGTAATAATACCTGTCAGTGTACAAAGTGAGGTGCCTGGGAGTTTCCTGCTGGGGAATGACTTAAACACTCTTGGAGTTGTATCAAGCACCCCCAGGCCTCCCAGTAAAAGGAAGCAGGAGCAGACTATGAAGGCCAGAGAGCTTACTTTAAATGACTCTCAGTGGGTTGTTACAGAAGAACCTCTAACACTCAGTCCACAAGAAAAGCCAACTTCTATTTCCAAGAAGAAAGAGACAAAGGGAAACCCCATGGTCTCAGGAAACAAGAAAGATAGCACTTCTGTGCATCAAACCAGGACATTCCTGAGAGGACAGTCCAAAGTCACACCTGTGACTACACCACCAGCTGAGGCTGAGTGTGAGGTCCAAACAGAAGAGGTTGAGTCAGCTACTGATGACACAGAGCTGGAAGAAGACCTTTCCGCCTGTTGGCGATCTAGATCCTAAAGAACATCGTGAGTTGCAGTCTTTACTAGCAGAAGGTGGCCCCTGTAGGGAAGACTTCAGCAGAGGTCAAAGAGAGTGTCCTACTCTTGAAGGACTTCGCCAACAGGCAGCTTCCCAGCTGTAAGGGCAAGAGCCAGGGAAGCAGAGGTTGTACTGGGAGGATGGCCTCCTCTACAGTGAACCTATTGAGTCTACCCTAGGAGACTACAGGAGACTTTTGGTGCCCCATGAGGTGAGACCTCAGTTTCTGCAGTTAGCTGATTAGATTCCTTTAGCTGGTCACTTAAACTTTAAGAAGACCAAAGAAAGGATTTCTCTTTTTTTCTACTGCCCTAAGATGGGGTCAGATGTATATAAATTCTGTAGGAGATGTCACACTTGTCAGACATCTGGCAAGAGTTGAGCCAAGAATTTGGCACCATTGGTGCCTCTCCCAGTGGTGGGAGTCCCTTTTCAGAGGGTAGAAATCGACATTGCTGGTCCCTTAGACCCTCCAACATCTTCAGGCAACTGATTTATATAGGTTGTGGTAGACCATGCTAACAGGTATCCTGAAGCCATACCTATGAGGTCTGTCACAACTCAGGCTGTGGCTAAGGCCCTACTTGGTATTTTTACCAGAGTAGGTTTTCCTCAGGACAGGGGATCTAACTTTATGTCCCACTACATGCAAGCCATGTGGAAAAACTGTGGAGTGACCTACAAGTTCTCAGCAGCCTACCATCCCCAGACCAATGGATTGGTGTAGAGGTTTAACAGAACTATGAAGAGCATGATAGGTGCTTTAGAAGAATCCCTTAGAAGAAAGTGGGACCTTCGACTGCCATGCCTTCTTGCTTATAGAGAAGTCCCTCAGGAAGGGGTTGGATTCACTCTCTTTGAGCTTCTCTATGGTCATCCAGTTAGAGGTCCATTGGCCCTAATCAAGCAGGGGTAGGAGAGTGGTCCTTCCCACAAGCCAGTGAGAGTCACTGACTATGTGTTAGGTCTCCAAAGGAGAATGACACACATGATGACAGAAGCTTCAGATAACTTGAAAGCAGGTCAGTCTCTGGTGAAGCATTAGCATGACCAGAAGGACAGACATGGTTGAGTTTACTCAAGACCAGCTAGTTCTAATTATGGTACCTACAAGGCAGAGGGCCTTGCAGGACAAATGGATGGGACCCTTCAAGGTTGTGGGAAAACTTGGAGAGGTGAACTATCTGGTGGATTTAGGCAATCCCAAGGAGGCTCCTAGAGTCTTTCACATCAACCGTCTAAAAGCTTATGTCTCGAGACCAGAACTGGGAGGTTTGCTTCTAGCTTCAGCTCAAGAGGAGGAGGAGAGCGAACGTCTACCGGACCTCCTCAGAGGCAAACCTTTAGATGAGAAAATAGAAGGAGTCAATCTCTCTTCTAATCTGACACCTGAGCAACAGGAGGAGTGCAAAGTTTTGTTGAATCAATTTGCCTCCCTGTTTTCTCTAGCACCAGGCTTGACCCCTTGGGGCTGCATGATATTCAAACTGGTGACTCTTTACCTGTCAAAAGCAGGGACTACAGGATGTCAGAAAATGCAAGAACCCACATCAAAGGAAAGGTCAACAAGATGCTTGATCTCGGGGTAATAGAGCCCTCTACTAGTGCATGGTCTAGCCCAGTGGTGTTAGTACCAAAAGCAGGATCCAAGGAGTTGAAATTCTATGTGGACTATAGAGCTCTAAATGCAGTCACTAAGACTGATGCCCATCCTTTGCCAAGGACAGATGAGCTGGTGGATAGACTTGGTTCAGCCAAGTTCCTCAGAACATTTGATCTCACGTCAGGCTACTGACAAATAGCCCTGACTGACCATGCCAAGGAGAAAACTGCATTTTCCACCCCAGTTGGTTTATACCAATTTAAGGTGATGCCTTTTGGACTAAAGAATGCACCTGCTACATTCCAAAGGATGGTTAATCAGGTTCTGAATGGGATGGAGGACTTCTGCATGGCATACTTGGATGACATTGCAGTGTTCAGCCATACTTGGAAAGAACATGTTGGCTACATAGGATATGTTTTGCAGGCTCTGCAACAGGCCCATCTGACCATAAAGGCAAGCAAATGTCAAATTGGTCAGAGTAAAGTTGTCTACCTTGCGCATGAGGTAGGAGGTGGGGAAATAAGGCCTTTGCTCAGCAAAATTGAAGCTGTGCAAAATTGGACAGCCCCTTCTACTCAAACCCAAGTGAGAGCCTTCCTATGCCTCACTGGGTATTACAGGAATTTCATTGGGAACTATGGTTCCATAGCTTCTCCACTGAATATAATCTCTTCTCCTAAGTTCCCTAAAAAGGTCAAATGGAATGAGGAGTGCAATCAGGCCTTTGAAAGCCTGAAGAAAGCCCTTTGCCAAGCTCCAGTTCTCAGAGCTCCTGGCTACCACCAACCTTTCATTGTACAGACAGATTCTTCCAATATAGGTATAGGTGCAGTACTCAGTCAACTGGATGAGAAAGGTAGGGAACACCTCATTTGCTTCATCAGTAGGAAACTGAAGGAACCTGAGACAAGGTGGGCATCTATTGAGAGAGATTGCTTTGCCATTGTGTGGGCTCTGATGAAGTTTAGAACATACTTGTATGGATCTAATTTCATCATTCAAACAGACCACCGACCCTTGAGATGGTTGATAGGAATGAAAGGGGAAAACCCAAAACTGCTAAGATGGTCAATCTGCCTCCAAGGGTTTGGTTTTACCATTGAGCACAGGTCAGGATGTCACCACCAAAATGCTGATGGTCTCTCTAGGATGTTTATTACCGACAAGAGGTATGGAACTCATCCAGGAGTGGATTATACCCTCCTGTCCCTTAGTCTGGGGGGGGGGGGGTGAGTGTTAGGGAGAATTCTCATTCTATGGCTAATTTCCCTTACTTATAGAGTCCCCCAGCAGCTTAACTGGATTTGAAGGGTTTGTTTCTTTTTACCTGCTAAGAGTGAGACTCTTTTTCCCACTCTTAGGCATTTTTGCTATGTGTGTTCTAGGCTATTTTTGTGTTTAATGCCTATGGGATTTTCTCTCACCCATAGGAACAATCTTTATTCACATGTGTTACACAGCACCCTCAGTGCATTGACACAGGTTTGTCGTAGCGACCCCCAAACATAGACTCCATACCCTGTGACTGACTACTGTCTACCAGGGCATGTAAAGTCCCCATTGACTTTACTAGACAAATCTTACGAACTTAACCAGTCCAACCCATCTTACTATGGAGGTACTGGAAAGGGTTAATAGTTTTTCCCTTGGGTTCATTTTCGAGGGGGTACCTTAAAGTCCCGCTCTCTAAAGTTTCTGGCTGGTGGCAGTGGTCACTACCAAAAATATTCAACCGTGAATATTTTCCTATGGGATTTTCCCATTGTTCGAGGCTAACACTTTTACTGACAGCCTCTAACATACTGCCGGTTTATTTTATTATTAACTTTACTCCGGTAGGTTTTATTTGCCAGAACTTTAATATAACTTCTTTCGCGGGTCTTACTCTAAACTCGTAACCCAGGTCGGGGATCCTTTGTTCGCTCTTTTGGCGGGCTTCTGCCAAGAAGCCCTCCTTTCGGCGCCTCTGAATCTGGGGTGGGTCTGTTGTTTGGGAGGGGGAGTAGAACCCCTGGACAGAGTTGCCACAGCAACTCAGGTCGCACTCTAACCTGATAGGCTGGAGGGTCTCCCGCCAAGAAGACTACTCCACTGTGTGAGTGACAGCTAGGCTGTATGAATGGGTCTCTTTCTGCATAAAAGCAGGGTCCTGAGGACTGGAAGAGCAAGACGTTGCCACTGGAACTACGGAACTGAAGGGGAGAGAAGCCAGAGACATCTTCAGCATCTACACCACCGGTGAAGCACTGCCGGATCGTCTCACCACTTTTCTTCCACCCGACGAGAGGAGATCTTCATCGAAAGAGCCTTCTTCCCTTGAGCTGGTGGGAACAATCAGTTCACCCATCGCTCCTCCGGACCTGCCTCGAATCGACAGTGCCCAGCACTTGAAGGCCGGATAGCCAGGCAGCTATTGACCCGGACCGCGATTAAAAGGAGCGTATCTTTTAAACTTCGTTTGGCAGCACCACGGCTGGTTTCATCCCTGGGTAGGGCAGTGACTCGAAGCTTCCTCCACGATGAGAGCCTCTCTTCCTCTGCTGGACCCCTCGAACTGCATGAACTACAAGGAACAACCACCACCGCAGGAGCCACTTCTTCACTTTTAAGGTACATTGTTCCGCCAGGCCTCCCTTTCCCTGTGGTAGCCCTAAAGGTGTTTTAAATCCTTTATCTACTTGTTGGGTTGGCCGCCATCTCTCTTAACTATGTCTTTCACCTCGCATCTCCCTTTTCAATATTCGTTTACCAAAGACTTGATTGCAGCTGCAAGAACATTTTTGCTCCTAAACTCTTGGTCCTGCACCACTGACTCTGGCTCAGGACTATTGACTCTGGCTGAGTCCTGCAGAGTCCTTGTCGTCCTTGGAGCTCTGCGCATGTTTTGTTTCAACAAGGGGTTAATTTTCATGTTGGAGGCTGGAGGCGGTACTTTTCATATAAAACCCCCCGGAAGCGCGGAGCGCTCGGAGTCCTGCAGAGTCCTTGTCATCCTTTGCGTCCGGTGCGCTGTGGAGACGTGGGGGTATCGACCATCTGCCCACATTCAGTGTTCAGCGTTCATGGTCCCCGGCCCTGGAAATCGCCTGCCTGCCTTGCTGGGCCGTTTGAGTGAGCAAGCGTGTGAGAGCCCGTGAGAAGAACAAGCGTCTCAGCTCCTCAGCTTCACTGACTCGCAGCGTCATTAAGGTACGCTTGTACACTAAGTAGTTTAGTCTGTTTACCGCCGCCCGATTATCACCAAGGACTGCTGGAGGGCGGGGGGAGACAATGACTTTGGCAGCTCCCCAAGCTCCCGGGCGTTCCCCGCCCTCCAGTCCCTGTGATTCCCTGTGATTCACTGTTTTCACTGGGTCTTTGGCCTGGATTTAGAAGTTCTCCTCTTCTGGTCATTTGGTCTCTTTGGACTTTTTGTGGATCCCGTCAAGGGATTATGTAGAGACTATCGATAAAAGGTCAAAAAGAATGTGTTGGGTGTCATGACCCACATTTGAATTATTAGGCTACAACATTTGGTGCTGTGGGCTTAGAAAATCCAAGATGGTGGAAAAGCCCACATTTGCGCCAGAATCCAGGAGAACCACGCAGTTTTGCGCACACCAAAATGGTCGCCCGACCTGCCACCCACCAGTGCAAAGAAAGATGGTTCTGTTCAAAATCTGTTTTTATTAATGTCAAAAATTGCTAAGATCATGGGCCCGGAACCACCAAACAAAAATCCAACTCTGGTTGAGTGTTTTACTTTACTCTACTGCAGATCCACATCAATGCCATGTCAAGCAAGGATCATATACTATCAAGTAAAATCCTTTCTTTTTGAAATGTATTAATTCAAGACAACTGTCAAAATTAGGTGCAGTACTGGCATTGGACACTAACCGGCGCTAGCGATCTAAACTCTGACAGGAGAACTGTATTTCAGGAGTTGCAAAAGGATCCTGAGCTAGCTGGGACTTCAAAGGCTTGCTGATTAATGAAAATTCTTAACACCTGCTTTCCCAGAAGGCAGTCTGATTCAATTAACAGTTCAGAGACCCAGACAACAGCCCAGGATATCACATGGCCCTGTTGATTGAGAGGGAGGAGTTTCCCCTGCAGCCTGCAGGACACAACACGACAGACCCTTTCAATTGAATGGGGTATGCTGATTTTGGGTGTGGACTGTAAACAGTCTTCTGGAGGAAGGAGAGGCCTGTGATCTCTGAATCAACAAGCTACTGGGGGCGGGCCAGACTGGAATGTGGATTCATATTGCAGCAAATATATGTTTAAGTTAAATGCTTTTGAAATATTGTATTAAGCTTACAAAAATGTACAATTTGGAGATCCTTAATCTGAGAAATGTGCCCACAATTTGAGACCAGACTCAACTCTGTACCATGTTCTAAGGCAAAACCCCATGAATCATGGAGATTGCAGACACGGGGTTTATGCTAGAAAAATGAAAATTTACTGGAATATGTGTAGAGAGCCGGTGTACATCTGTGTAAAGATTTGATGAAAAACCAATGTTGCTAAAGCTACCAAAAACGAAAAAATGTTGTCATTTCTTAACCCAAGCTCTTAGAAAGATCAGAGTTGGGCAAGCATGTACCTTAATTCACCTGCAATGTGTACATGTAATTTCAACAAACTGTGTATCTGGTAAATAAGTGTTTTGGGTAAAATTGATTTTTCTAAGTAAAATCAAAGGGGCGTTTCTTAAATAGATTGTAAAATGATGACTCACTCTGACTCACCCTGACACACTATCCCTTCTCAAATCAGATCACAGAAAATCCTTGACCTATCAAATCATGAGAGGGTTGGACATGCAGAATGAGCCGACCCACCCACTTTCAAAACACATAAAAAGAGACTGCTTTGGACAGGCAACGGACTCACTTTCCACTTTCTTGCGAAACACTCTGCCGGACCAGACAATATCCAGAAGGACCATCTCCAGAACTTAGAATCCAGACTTCAGAACTTTTTCAGCAGGCCTCAAAAATCTTTTGCAAATTATTCAAGCAGCCGGGCTGAGCTGTTTGATTCTGGCTAGAACCCTGTGGCAGTACTCAGAAAGCAGAGCTGTATCCAGAACTGGTAGCAGACCCAGAAAGCAGTGCTGTATCCAGAGAGACCAGAACCAGAGAGACCAGACCGCTGTGGAGTGCTGCTAGCAGACCCAGACCAGATCGCTGTGAGCAGAGCCAGTACCAGAACCCGCCGGAAGTCCAGTCCAATCCTGACCCGATCCGTGGCGAAGTCGCATTCCTGTCCAAAATTAGGAGTGAGTATGCAGCTAGAACTGTACCAGAACCAATCTCTTAGTCTAAAATAATCTGATTCAAAACATTTGAACCTGTCCAGAACTGCATCATAGGAATGGTGTGTTCATTCGGTCATTTCTAAACTGTAAAAGTGTCATTTTGTCATTCTGAAGTTTACTTTCATTTCGAGAATCTATCTCCACAAAATCCTCCGTATCTCTGGAAACGCGTGTGCTAGGAACGAGACTTAACTTTCATTTTAAAGCTAAGAATCTAAGCTTTCCGCCAAGCTCTAAACCGACTTGCTACTCCTTATAGTTTCTCCGTAATCGCGATTGACACACTCAAAAAATGTGCCACAAATTGACATTTTGCTTCATTTCAACCACGTGTAAAAATATCTGTCTTTTGCTTCCGTTATTGAATTCCGTTTTCAACCTGATAACCATCCCTGAATCATTGATAGTGCTGACCTGAACTAATTCAAATTAGCTATCACCTACCCTGAACCTCCTATAGGGAATTAAAAGCATTTTTAGCATATTTTTACTTCATTGCCACCACATTTAAAAGGATTTGCCTGCTTTAAAATCATACCTGTTTTCCTCTAAGCTCGCTGGGGGGAACTGGAACTTTGTATTGCATTTTTTTTGTATTCCTGAAAATTGTGTGCTCCCCTTCCATCTCCTTCTATTGCATAGGGGGGGAGTGAATTGCCACAAGGGGAAAAGTGAACGTATTATCTCTAGTGAAACCCCATCAGTTTATTTCTGTACTGCATTCTTTCCATCATTGTTTTTCCTTAAAACCATAAAAGCATTCTCAGTTACCTTTTCCTTCCTATACCAACTCTTAAGTAATTAAATAAGAGTACAATTGTAATATTATCCATTGTTGATCACTGTCATATTCTTAAGTGTGACATCAAATATTAATTTATTATAAAAGTGTGATATATATATATACTGTTTATTTTTCCAATAAATCTTTTAAATTGCAAAACAAACCTACTTCTTGGCTCAGTGAGGTCAGGGGGATTCAAAGAGAGGGGCATTATATAAGGGTTTATCATCCAGAGTATAACTTGTCATAAAAATATATAAATAAGGGCTTCCCTTGGGTGTCCCAGACGAGGCACTGACTTAGTGGGATTGCTGAATAGAAGTCGCTTAACAGATTGGGGGCTCGAGCCGGGGATTCTGGATTAGATCTATCACTTGTGCAGATTAATACAGTGTGCTAACTGACAGGATACATAATCCTGTTGGATCACCATGCCGTGTTACACTGTAAAAAGACCCCTCAAAGGAACGCTCTAAGGAAACGGTCTGTTTTGCAAAATAAAATACAAACTTCTGTAAGTCAGGAAGAAAATCAATTTCCAGAATGACGACCTTGGTAGATATCAAAATAGCAAGAGAACACCTCTTACATAAGCTATTTGTGAGAGGTGAGTGGGCCCATCAGGACCAGGCGGTTTGGTTGCAGGCAATCGCACCCCAGATCACTGAAACAGGGTCAGACATTTGGAGAGATCAAGGTCCATTACATGTGGCCCTGAGTGAACTATATATGGCCCCTAAGGCCAAGGATGAGCACAACAAGATTGCCAGGGTAGCGGCATATTTATATTTATATATGGAAGCTATACTGGACAGATGTGCTGAAGGCCAAGATCTGGCAAATAGGCAACTGAGGGCATTAGAGAAGGCCCAATCTGATCTGGACTCTTCTGAGCAGAGGCTGCACAGAAGCTAGGAGTCAGAAAATGAGAGTAGACAGTACATCATTAAAATAAAGGAGGATATGGATATACTGCAACAGGAAAAGGCTGACCAGGATACCAGATTTCTGGCCTTGCAGAAGGAGTACCAAGAAGGTTTGGACTCCCTACTGCAGAGCCAGAAAAAGCTGGATCAACAACTGGACTTCAACAGGGCATGCACAGAGCAGGTAGCCACCCTGCAAATCCGACTAGACAGAGAGAAAGAGGAAGGCAATAAATTGATTTTGAAAGACCTGGATAGCCAGGCAGAGTTTGAGGAAGGGCGACAGAAAGCTGGTGCCTTCCAAAGGCAAAGGGACGACCTGGCGGCACAGTAGCAGGCTCTTAGTCAGGAAAGGGACACCTTAGACCAGGAAGTCAGCCAATTAAAAGAAAAAATTGAAGAAAATCACTTGGCCCTCCAGGGACTGGGTGACCTCCAAAAAGAACATCAGAACTTTTTAAAGCACACCAGAAGGGTGGAAGATGCTCTGGCAAGAAAGGAACAGGCCAGTAGGGATGGGACTCAGGAGGTAACCCTCCTGCAGCAAAGACTGGCCCAGTATTCCAGGACCAACCAGGAGGCGCAGAGAGAAAATGAGGCTCTCTGTCAGCACAATGATAGGCTCCAGCAACTGGTAGCCATGCAGGAGAGACTGATAGAGTCTAGTAAGGCCTTAACTGAGGAACTGAAAGCGCAGGCTCTTGCATTGCAACAGGGAGCAGGGGCTGACAGAGATGAAGTTTGCTGGGAAAGGAAAACACCTGAGCATAACCTCAGGAGCCGTAGTACCAGAGGCCTTCATCTCTCCCAGTCCTTGGACTCTGCCACCCCCATGTCCCTTGGCGCACATGAGCACAGGGCCACAGAGATGGCAGAGTACTATCCAGCCAAAGGTATGGGGCTCATAGGCCAGTACCACCCAGGAATGGATGGGCGGGCATCCGGGTATGAGCACCTAAGTACAGTGCAATTTAGTGGGGAACCCCAGGAGAGTAGGCCCACTAAGGGCATCCTGAAAACCTCTGCCCAGTTAGGTCAGTGGGGGGGGTACCCATCAAATCCTGGCAGCAAGGAGGAATCTGAAGACTCCTCTGAACGTCACAGGACACAGGAGACCAGTTCCCCACATTCTGCCAGCCATTCCCAGGCTCGCAGAATCCAGGAAAACCTGGATGATCAGACGAGCACCTCTGGGAGCAGTGCTTCTGAGTCAGAGGATGAATGGACCCGGGTTACCCAAACCAAAAAGGCCAATAAGGCAAAAAGGGCCTTGCTTAAGGACCCCTTAAAACAGATTAAGGCAATAAGGAGTATCATCACCCCTTATCACAAGAACTCCAAGTATTCTGTTTGGGAACACTTGGAGCTTTACGAGCAAATGATGGAGACTTTCCATTTGAAAGACAGCAGTAGCTGCATTCAGTATGTAAAATGGACATTCTCCCCAGAATACTCCAGTTTCTTTGCGGGGCTGGATGACC
The DNA here is from genome assembly GCF_040938575.1 of Ambystoma mexicanum. Lineage (NCBI taxonomy): Eukaryota > Metazoa > Chordata > Amphibia > Caudata > Ambystomatidae > Ambystoma > Ambystoma mexicanum. The sequence goes on from NC_090922.1 coordinate 885,641,271, forward strand.
AAAATCATTCAAGATCGTCCACCTATAGGGCGGCCATCTTGAAACATTTTTCTGTTCACAGAAATCCCCAAGAGGCTCGCAAGGCAGCCTACAATTTGAAATGTGGGGAGGATCAGGCCCCATAAGAATTTGTGCAAGAGTTAAAGTGTGCTTTTGCGCAGACTACAAAAAGGGTACGCACGGACAGTAAAGAAGTTGTTAATACTTTTTTCCATGCCTTACCCAAATACATAATGACCCAGCTCGTGAGAGATTTTCACGAGAAAAGATCTTTAGACTGGGTCATTGAGCAAGCCACCCGCATCCATGAGGTGCAGAAACCGGTGGAAAATAAAAATAACACCCACAAAAGCCCCAAATCAACCAGCACACCTGCTGCTGCCAAGGTGGCAGAGGTAAAGGTCGCCCCCGTTTTAGATTTGGAGATGGGGGAAGCTAACAACCTGCTTGCACCAAATAATTATAAGCCCAGAAGGCTCTCGGGCCAGTCACAGACAGGGAGTCAAGGAGGTAGTCCCACAAATGGAGTCCCTCACTCCCCTGATTATGTAAGTCACAGTTCCAAGGGAAACCGACCCATCCTGGGTTATGTGTGGACTCCTCCAGCCCAAGGGGGGGGTCCAACCCAGGGAACTTCCCTCCTAACTTCCCACAGGAGGGCAGAAATTCACCAAACCCTGGGCAGAAATTTTTCCCCAGGTATCCACCCAAATTCCAGCCCCAAAATCATCCATCCTTCTTTCCCCACTTCCCTGAGCCCAGACCACATAATCCGGGAGAGGGGAGGCCAAGGGTGGAGGGGTACCCAAATCTTCCCAACCCGGGGTGCTACCAGAGAAGGGATAGCTACCCTTCCCGGGATCAGCCCAGGGGAGAAAATAGAACCCTGTATCAGCCTGAGCGGGTTTCCCAACTTGAGCGCCAGGTCCAAAATATGGCACAGGAGCTGGGTCGCGTGCTAAGGGATCAGCAGAACCCTCAGATGGGCATGCCGGCACAGAATGCACCAAACTCTGGGCCTGGTGCTCCAGAACAATGACCTGGGCAGCACCCCGACAACTCACCGGTTCCCAGGAAGGAGGCACAAAGGGAAGGCCTTGGAGGAAGCTTCCTTCCCCACTTGTAAACCGCCCCTGGAAAACCAGGAACCGGAAACATAATCTCCTACCCCTGAAAGCCTGCCCCCCAAGCAGCAGAGAGGAGGTAGGAGAAAGAAAGGACCCAAACAGACCCATTTTGTGGAGGAGGTACAGGTCTTCCAATTTGAGGGAGAGGGATCCTCAGAGGATCCTGGGAAAAGGATCTTCTCCTTCAGAGATGGGGGAACGCCTCCCAAGGAAAAATGGGTCCCAAGGGATTCCAACCCAGACTGGGTAGATGTGGGGATTGAGCTGTCGCCGCCCATCATTCTATCCCAGAACCAACAATACCGAAAACCCCTGGTTCAAACCCATCCTGGTGACTGCCTCCAAAAAGGGGGGGGCGGCCCAGAACCGGAACCAGGGGAGCCTAAAACCGAATCAATAGACTGGGTAGATGTGGGGATCGAGCTGTCGCTGACCATCATCCTATCCCAGAACTAACAATACCAAAAACCCCTGGTTCAAACCCATCCTGGTGACTGCCTCCAAAAAGGGAGGGTCGGCACAGAACCGGAATCAGGGGAACCCAAAACCATATCCAGTTGCCAACTTTTTCTTTCAGATTCCCGAGACTCTCCACAGAATTTTGCCCAAATCTCTTCTCTCTCAATGTCCAAAACCAGAAAATTAGCCCCCCAGTTGTCCAAAAACGTGCATTATCTGTGCCCCCTTACAGAGAAGGAGGGAAGACAATATGCCCCGGTTCAAGTACAGGGCAGGATACAATTTTGGCACTGGTGGACACGGGATCCCAAGCTACCCTTCTGTCCAAAAGGGCCTTTGATGAGCTAAATTTAGGAAGGGGGAGAATTACCAAATTCCTCTCACCTCTCTTCCTGGACAACTTCAGAACTTTGATGGGAAGGAAATTCCCGTTGATGGGACTGCAGATTTGGACATCAAAATTGGGCGACACAAGGTGAAGCACCCGGTCATAGTAGTGACTCCAGAGGGCACCCCTTGTTTACTAGGGAATGACCTCCTGAGAAGGTTGTTACCCCTAATAGATTGCGTAAACAAGGTCCTCTGGACCCAGACTAGCCGACCAATAAAATTAAAGCAGAGTGTCAACCTTGTTAGTTTAAACGGCACCTGCCACATGGTTGAACAAAAATCTGACCAAGTAGAATTTCACTTCCAGAAAAACCAAATTCCAGACGTGACAGTAATAGCAGTAGAACAACAGACTGGTGATGGGGGGTCCTCTCTATTTCTGAAAATTAACCTTCCTTCCAGTTAAGGTGGTATTCCACACTGGAAGGAAACACTCTGAAATTCTTTACTAATCCACAATCAGACACTCCCAGTCCGATAGTCCAGAAAGATGTGAAATCAGCTCAGAGCCTGGCTGATGTTCAGCAAATTGGAGAACAGTTATTCATCCCTGTTCAGTTAAATGATGGGAAGGACTCTGTTTTCGCTCGAGTGTTTGTGAACAACGGTAAGAGCTTCATCAGCGAAGCCATGTTCCGCCAACTCCCAAACGATCCAGCCATTCCCACATTCAAATTGATAGACACATGGGAAATGGATTTGGAAACACCCAATTCCAAACAGGTGTATGCTCAAAATCTCCAATGGCAACAAGAGCATAATCCATAATTGTTGGGTCGTGCGAGACGTCACTGGCGCCTTTTACTTAGGCAGTGACATTCTTAATCGCTTTGCCATTATTTTGGACCTAATAAACTTCAAAGCTTGGTCCTGATTAGCGGATACTCCCATGGGTTTTGATGATCCAGAAAAAGCATTTAGGTCAGCTCAATTGCTACCATATGCAGTTGAAATTCAGGTTAAAGAGGAAGTCACCATCCCAGAAAGGACCCGACAATTCTCCCTGGAAGTGAAAGTTAAAAGAGGACAAAAATTGAAAAACCCTGATGCTTATATTCATCTAAATGCTTCTCTCCAACAGCAAGGGTTGGGGGTAAACCCAACACGATTAGTCAACATAGAACATGACACCATTCCAATAGAGGTGGATAACAGTGACTTAAAGAGTATTACTCTAGCCGCAGGCACCATTATTGGAATGGCGGTGGATGACCGACATTTCTCCATTGATTTAGGAAATGAACTGTTAGGACCAATCCCCAAGGACTGTTTTGACAGTGACAGTGATGACAATACAACACCAGACAGGATCTTTACCCGGCATGGGGGGAACTTCCTGGTGTACACTTCCTGCCCTTATGGTAAGGAAGATGTGACTTGTGACTTCCGGAGGGATGAGGTGATTCTCCAGGTCCATGAGGGCTGCCTTTCCCACCTGAAGCCTCCAGTCCAAATCAGCACTCTGACCAGGGACTCCTCAACCCAGCTGGAGGAGGCCGCTGAGATAGCAAAACCAGAAGTCTTTCCAGGCTTCAGGCAGATGGTGGAAGATAGAGTCAACCTAGCTGATGCCTGTGTGACTCTGGAACAGAAGCAAAAGTTGAAAAAAGTTTTCTTGGATTTCCAAGATCTCTCTGTGGTAGACTCATATGACTGTGGTCGCACCGACATCCACACAACAACAATTCCCACGGACCCTGGCATGACTCCAGTGTTTGTGAAGCAATATCGTTTGCCTCTCACATCAATGGAGTCCCTTACTGAAATAATTAAGAACCTTGAGTCCCGGGGAATAATCCGTCCAGTTCAAAGCACCTTCAATAATCCGGTGCTGGGAATATTGAAGCCAAACGGCCAGTGGAGACTCTGCGCCGACCTTAGGGAGCTCAACAAACGGGTCCATACTTCCCGATGGCCTCTGCCCTACATTGACCAAGGGCTGGCATAGATTCAGGGGTCACAGGTATTCACTGCAATAGACCTGACCAATGGATACTGGACCGTGCCTGTCAGTAGGGAGGACCAATACAAACTGGCTTTTAACTTTGGGGGCCAGCAGTACACATGGACCCGAACTCCCTTCGGATACCTCAACTCCGGCAATGAATTCAACATTTTCCTACACAAGGCCATGCCCGACCTGGGTGCGAGGGGTAACCTGGCTTATGTAGATGATGTCCTCATCAAAAGTTCAACTGTGGAGGAACATATAGCGGAGATCCGTTATGTTCTGACCCAGTTGAGGGCCGCCGGAGCAAAACTTTCCTTTCAGAAAGCACAGTGGTGTAGAACCCGTGTTAATTTCTTGGGGCATGAGATTACTCCTCAGGGTCTCTGTCCCCAAGAAAAGAAAGTGGAAGCACTTCAGAAACTGAAAGACCCCACAACTCTGCGGGAACTAAGGAGCCTCCTTGGACTGACTAATTATAGCAGAAAGTTAATTGAGGGCTACGCAGAGATCACCAGACCCCTGATTCATCTCTTGAAGGGGGGGTCAAGTGGGAATGGGGTCCAGAACAATCTGAGGCAGTAAGACAGCTCAAAAGAAGCCTCTCACAAGCGCCCTGTCTAGCTTACCCTGTCAGAAACAAGGAGTTTTTCTTGGAGACAGGGTTCTCTAATACGTGCTTGACGGCAGTATTATACCAAAAGCATGAAAAGGTCAATAAAGTAATCTCCTATGCCAGCAAAACTTTATCCTCTGTGAGAAGGCACTCCTGGCAACGGTGTGGGCATTGAAGAATTACGCCCGTTTATCCAGGGGGAACACATCATAGTGGAGACTCCACACCAGCCTCTGCAATATCTCCAAAGTGACAGAATCCGGGCCGGAAATGTGAGTAATTCCTGAATTACTTCCTGGATTCTGTCAATGCAAGGCTTTCCTGTGGAGGTCAGATATGGCCAAAACAAGAAGAGTCCCCTCGCGCAAGGTCTGGCTGACTTGCATGATTGTGCCAGAGAAAACTGTCTCGTGGACGAAAGTCTAAATATCAAGGACAACATGGAGGCATACCTTAATTCCCCCCACAAAGTCTTTGAAGAAGACAAGTATAAGGGAATGGCCACTGTCTATGTGGACGGATGTTCTTACCATGTTGACAACAACGGGGAAAAAGAACTTGTGGCCGGCGTAGGGAATGCACGGGTGAATGAGTCCCCAGAACCCTCTGCTGGATACAAAATTGGTCCCCGAAGTAGTCAGGTGGCGGAATTGATGGCTGTGTATCAAGCCATCCTCACTGCTGTCCAACATCAACTCCACAAACTGGTCATAATCACAGATTCAGATTATGTACAGAACGGGTTCGTGGAGCACCTGGTTAATTGGAAAACCAGAGGCATGTTATGTGCTAATAACAAACCCTTGAAACATGGGAAGTTAATTCAAAACATTGATGATCTGGTCACCTCGAACGGGATGACCATCTACTGGAAAAAGATCAAGGGTCATTTCCAAAGTAGAGGGACCAGACAAAACTGGAAATGACTTCGCTGATCAGCTGGCCAAAACCGGGGCCATCCAAGGGAATCTAATAGAGATTGAGTCCCTGTTGGGGGAGATCCAGGTCACAGCTATCACTAGGTCCCAGACGAATGCTCGCAATGATCTTTCAACTGCACAATGGAGTAAGGAGCCCCCTGATGCTGATTTGATTACGGCGCAGAAGGGGGATCCAATAATTGGTAAGTTTCACCAACACATTGAGGACCCTGAGAACTTTCCCCTGACGGATACTTATTACATTGGGAAGGGGGGCCTTAGAGTGTTGATGAAATGTCCAAAAATGTTCTGAATCCAAGACGGTTTTTTGGTAAGGAAATCCCAAGCTGGCCATGATCAGTGGGTGGTTCCTACCTCATTCCGAAGCCTGATGTTAAGTCACGCCCATGATGCGGCCACTGCCGGTCATATGGGGTTTCACACAACACTTGAGATCTTAAGAGAGGTTGCTTACTGGCCACACATGGGGCAGGACCTGGATCAATACTTGAAGGGGTGTCTTGTGTGTGCACAACTTCAGCCAACATCCCTCACACACCGTGCGCCTCTCCAAAAGAGGGGGATGACACTGCCATGATCAGATTTGCAAATCGACTTCATAGGCCCCGTGATTCGCTCTAGGGGATATAAGTACATGTTGACCGTGACATGCTTATTTACCAAATTGGTGGAATGTCTCCCGGCCCCAAACTGCAAAGCAGAAACAGCAGCTGCCCTGATGATCAACCACATCTTTTCGCGTTTTGGTCTACCCCAAAGGATTGAGTCAGACAGAGGTAGCCACTTCAACAGCGAAGTAATGACTAAGATGTGGGAGATACTGGGAGTTAAAAGGAAGCTACATATTGCTTACCGGCCCGCCTCTTCTGGTGCAGTGAAGAGATACAACAGAACCATTGTGAGCATATTAAAAAAAATTGTGGCAGATTCTGGGCCAAGTTGGGATATTCGATTACCTCTGGTCCTAATGACCATCAGATCTACCCCTTCATCTGCAACTAAAATGTCACCGTTTGAGCTGATGACTGGACGCAAAGATGGTGCTTTCCCAGCATTTGCTCTACAGGACCCAAGAGCAGACATTGATCAATACCTCCACAACTCATGAGTATGTTGAGAATTTGAGGAAACACCTCAAACATGCTTTTGCCTATGCTCAGCGGAATCTAGAAAGATCAGCCGAGAGTATGAAAACTCTCTATGATTTGAAAACCACCATGAAAGAATACCACGTGGGAGACCGGGTCTATCTATACAATTTCCAGAGGAACCAGGCCAAACAGCGAAACTTTCTGCCTACATGGAAGGGACCCTTTGAAATTATAGACAAGATCTCTCCAGTCGCTTACAAGATCCGCATCCCCAAAGGCAGTTTGGCGGAAGGGGAAGACAAGTGGGTCCACATCAATCAGCTAAAGTGTTGCCATCCCAGGCACACTCTGCAGAAACTGGAGGAGTCCTCTGCAATACCAGAGGGGGCCGCTCCAGAGTAATTCAGTTCCAACCCTAAAATATCCCACATCTAGTCTCTAAAATATTATGATTCTTGAATAATTCTTCATTATATCTTGTTTTTTTAAAAATAAGAATGTAAATGTCAATTGATTTATAAAATGTATGTGCCGCCCCATTATATCAATAGTGGGGGAGAAATGTCTACGAATAGGTATTGCCGCTTTGCTTTGTCATCCTAGGAGAAAGAAAACCTGGAGACAGACCACGGAAGACGACCTGGGGACCGGGAGCAAAGATCAGAGGGGCCCGGGGTACCGCCCAATACTCCCATCAGTACCGGCGAGGAGAACCAATCGATCCACCCTGATGGAGGAAAAGATGCTGAACTTTGTCATCTGCGGAATCGGAAGAAGATGATGCGGACATCCCAGCGTGTGGATCAAAACATCCCTTGCGCCCGACTCCCCCTCGACTTGAAAACAAAGTGCCGTCGGACGGGGGGGCTTGTTGGGTGTCTTGACCCACGTTTGAATTATTAGGCTACAACATTTGGTGCTGTGGGCTTAGAAAATCCAAGATGGCGGAAAAGCCCACATTTGCGCCAGAATCCAGGAGAACCGTGCAGTTTTGCGCACACCAAAATGGTCACTCAACCTGCCACCCACCAGTGCAAAGAAAGATGGTTCTGTACAAAACCTGTTTTTATTAATGTCAATTTATTAATGTCAAAAATTGCTAAAATCATGGGCCCGAAACCACCAAACAAAAATCCAACTCTGGTTGAGTGTTTTACTTTACTCTACTGCAGATCCACATCAATGCCATGTCAAGCAAGGATCATATACTATCAAGTAAAATCCTTTCTTTTTGAAATGTATTAATTCAAGACAGCTGTCAAAAATAGGTGCAGTACCGGCATTGGACACTAACTGGCAATAGCGATCTAAACTCTGATATGAGAACTGTATTTCAGGAGTTGCAAAAGGATCCTGAGCTAGCTGGGACTTCAAAGGCTTGCTGATTAATGAAAATTCTTAACACCTGCTTTCCCAGAAGGCAGTCTGATTCAATTAACAGTTCAGAGACCCACACACCAGCCCAGGATATCACATGGCCCTGTTGATTGAAAGGGAGTAGTTTCCCCTGCAGCCTGCAGGACACAACACAATAGACCCTTTCAATTGAATGGGGTATGCTGATTTTGGGTGTGGACTGTAAACAGTCTTCTGGAGGAAGGAGAGGCCTGTGATCTCTGACTCAACAAGCTTCTGGGGGCGGGCCAGACTGGATTGTGGATTCATATTGCAGCAAATATATGTTTAAGTTAAATGCTTTTGAAATATTTTATTAAGCTTACAAAAATGTACAATTTGGAGATCCTTAATCTGAGAAATGTGCCCACAATTTGAGACCAGACTCAACTCTGTACCATGTTCTGAGGCAAAACCCCATGAATCATGGAGATTGCAGACACTGTGTTTATGCTAGAAAAATGAAAATTTACTGGAATATGTGTAGAGAAGCGGTGTACATCTGTGTAAAGATTTGATGAAAATCCAATGTTGCTAAAGCTACCAAAAACGAAAAAATGTTGTCATTTCTTAACCCAAGCTCTTAGAAAGATCAGAGTTGGGCAAGAATGTACCTTAATTCATCTGCAATGTGTACATGTAATTTCAACAAACTGTGTATCTGGGAAATATGTTTTTGGGTAAAATTGATTTTTCTAAGTAAAAGCAAAGGGGTGTTTCTTCAATAGATTGTAAAATGATGACTCACTCTGACTCACTCTGACACACTATCCCTTCTCAAATAAGATCACAGAGAATCCTTGACCTATCAAATCATGAGAGGGCTGGGCATGCAGAATGAGCTGACCCACCCACTTTCAAAACAGATAAAAAGAGACTGCTTTAGACAGGCAACGGACTCACTTTCCACTTTCTTGCGAAGCACTCTGCCAGACCAGACAATATCCAGAAGGACCATCTCCAGAACTTAGAATCCAGACTTCAGAACTGTTTCAGCAGGCCTCAAAAATCTTTTGCAAATTATTCAAGCAGCCGGGCTGAGCTGTTTGATTCTGGCTGGAACCCTGTGCCAGTACTCAGAAAGCAGAGCTGTATCCAGAACCGGTAGCAGACCCAGAAAGCAGTGCTGTATACAGAGAGACCAGAACCAGAGAGACCAGACCGCTGTGAAGTGCTGCTAGCAGACCCAGACCAGATTGCTGTGAGCAGAACCAGTACCAGAAGCCACCAGAAGCCCAGTCCAATCCTGACCCGATCCGTGGGGAAGTCGCATTCCAGTCCAAAATTAGGAGTGAGCATCGAGCTAGAACTGTGCCAGAACCAATCTCTTAGTCTAAAATAATCTGATTCAAAACATTTGAACCTGTCCATAACTGCATCATAGGAATCGTGTGTTCATCTGTCATTTTAAAGCTGTAAAAGTGTCATTTTGTCATTCTGAAGTTTGCTTTCATTTCGAGAATCTATCTCCACAAAATCGTCCGTATCTCTGGAACGAGACTTAACTTTCATTTTAAAGCTAAGAATCTAAGCTTTCCGACATGCTCTAAACCGACCTGCTACTCCTTATAGTTTCTCCGTAATCACGATCGACGCACTCGTAAAAAGTGCCGCGAATTGACATTTTGCTTCATTTCAACCACGTGTAAAAATATCTGTCTTTTGCTTCCGTTATTGAATTCCGTTTTCAACCTGATAACCATCCCTGAATCATTGATAGTGCTGACCTGAACTAATTCAAAGTAGCTATCACCTACCGTGAACCTCTTATAGGGAATTAAAAGCATTTTTAGCATATTTTTACTTCATTGCCACCACATTTAAAAGGATTTGCCTGCTTTAAAATCATACCTGTTTTCCTCTAAGCTCGCTGGGGGGAACTAGAACTTTGTATTGCATTTTGTTTGTATTCCTGAAAATTGTGTGCTCCCCTTCCATCTCCTTCTATTGCATAGGGGGGGAGTGAATTGCCACAAGGGGAAAAGTGAACGTATTATCTCTTGTGAAACCCCATCAGTTTATTTCTGTACTGCATTCTTTCCATCATTGTGTTTCCTTAAAACCATAAAAGCATTCTCAGTTAACTTTTCCTTCCTATACCAACTCCTAAGTAATTATATAAGCGTACAATTGTAATGGTATCCATTGTTGATCACTGTCATATTCTTAAGTGTGATATCAAATATTAATTTATTTTAAAAGTGTGATATATATATATATATATATTGTTTAATTTTTCCAATAAATCTTTTAAATTTCAAAACAAACCCTCTTTCTTGGCTCAGTGAGGTCAGGGGGATTAAAAGAGAGGGGCGTTATATAAGGGTTTATCATACAGAGTATAACTTGTCATAAAAATATATAAATAAGGGCTTCCCTTGGCCGTCTCAGACGAGGCACTGACTTGATTGCTGAATTGAAGTCACTTAACAAATGTATGGGCATAGGATTGGGCCCACAGCCATCTAACATATACATTGACAGTGGACATTAAGATATAAGCTGTAACATGGTTTTCTAAACTTTGCATAACTTGTTTTAAAGTTTTATTGCGTTATTACGTTGTTCTAATACGTGGCTCCTTTTACCTGTTCTTAGCGTTATATTTTTACTTTTTATTTTTATAGAGCCAGCAGAAGGGAGTAGGCTGCGAGGGGGCTGCAAGACATTTCTCTCCCCCTACCCCCCGGCTATACAAGCTTTTAAAAGCATAGACATACTCCTTTGTAACCAATCTGGAACTGTCTCTATTTTCTCTAGGGCACCCTCCACTTACCCACCATTTACCTCTCTTAAAGCCAACAGTTACTCAGCTTTTATTCTTACTGTTATTGTGTATCCTTTTCTTTTTGGGTCATTTGGGTCACTTTATTAATACTGTTTTGGTACTTTACTGATACTGTATTGCACTCATTCAGCAGTCTCATACTACGGGTTAGTGCTCTATCTTTGGCCATAACTGGCGATATTGATCTTTGTCTTCAACTATTGTGGTTTAGTCGGAAGTCGGGCATTTGAGGATATATTGGCCCAACCTCACACTTGCCATATGGGGAAGAGAAAAGTGGGGGATGGGGGGTTGTATGGAAAAGGGCTAAAAAACCCAAAAATGTTACAACCACCAAAATCAACAAACCAACGAAAACTGTTAAACCTCCTCCTAAAATAGCCGCCAACTCATCCCAAAGATCCCTGGATTCCTATATGGATGTGCTGGCTAACAAGATAGTAAATTGTATGAATGCAGCCGAGGCTGCCTCTAGAGAGGTTGTTCCTCAGTGCGAGGGACCGGGCACAGAGGGTGTGGGGGATGCAGATACAGGTATCAGGCCTCTGCTGATTGGGGATGCTGAGATTGCGGCCAGTGTTGGAGTGGGGACAGCCCAGGTGCTGCCGCCACCCCAGTACCGCAGGGAGGGGGTGCCCAGAACCAATCGTAAAGTCCATGAGGAGAGCGATTCTGTGTTATTGGATTGCTCCACAGCCAGCGAGGGGAACAAAGAATGGTTGGAGGCCTTATTGGATGAAAAGCTAAAACCACTACAGCTGTTGCTGAACTCCTTGAGGGGGCTAAAAGAGGGGGTCCTAAATTCCTTGGCAGTCATGGATGACTCCATCAGGGCAGTCTCTCTCAAATTGTGTGACCTGGTTAGCATTGTCGAGGAAAGGGGAGTAGCCGACAGGCGATGCCAGTGTCCCTCAATTATACCCTCAACCGGTGATTCTTCTTCTAGTGGTGATAAGGTTACAGATATACAAGGTAGACAATCTGATGTTGTTGTCATAGTGGACCAGGAAGTAGTCCCAGTGGACCAAAAGGGGGTGAGTGGGTCTGGAAGGGACAGGGACACTAGCAATCGAGATAGAACCACATATGCACAGGGGCAGGGGAGTGGGCAGGGGAATGTTTCAATTTTGAACCTACCCCCGGAAGTGGTTCCCTTTGTTGGGATCATCACTCGACTACCCGGGCTCTCAATGGGGAGCTTTGAATCAACACTCTCCCTGATTAACAAGACATCCCACTGGATTAATTTGAATCTGATGGGGCTCAAGATAGATCCCAAAATTATCTGCATGGCCAGGCGAGTGGGCTGGGTAGGGAATAAGCCCAAGAACATGAGTGGGGACTGTGTGGTGATTACTTTTTCAGACTCACAGATAACAGATTACCTTTTGAACACCAATTTAGCCCGGGGCCTTAAGCCTAATGGCAACAAACTGTCTAGTAAACTTCTTCCCCTGGACTATTTTATGTCCAGGGCGGGGGACAGATGGTGTGAAACCAATCAACAGGCAGTAGGATTGGTGGGGCTATGTAGAGAAAAATACCGCCCCGGGTCGGTTGTTACCAACCAACACATCATTGGGCAGCTGGAGCACCATCCCAACCAAATAGAGACAGTGTAATATCACAGAGAGGAATGATTTAGCCCCCTTGCCCCTGGACAACCACTTTGAGATCCTAACGTCCTGTGAGGATGTAGATTGACAAGAGGCTGCTGTAGAGGGTAGTGCAATCGTGCACATCCCCTCTGTACCACCTGGGAGTTCTGCAAATAAAAGCCCACAGTTTTGCCTGCTTTCTTGGAATATTGCAGGCTCAACTAGGAAGATGAATTAGGGGCAGGCGATTGAGCTCCTGCAAGGCAATTCAGTAGTTCTACTCCTAGAATCTTGGGCAATAGAACCCCGTACCTAGATGGTTTCATTTCTTTTGATATTCCAGCAAATAAAAAAACGAGAGGTAGACATTATGGTGGTTTGTGTATTCTGATTAAGGCTGCCCTCAAGTGCAGGACAGCGGTGATTCCGACAGGGTTGGACTTTTTGCAGGTGCTATCATTAGTAATGGAAAGGGAGATGCAATTTGCATTATCAACTTTTATAACAGTCCTCATATCTCGGATCTAGACAGATTAACCAAGGTCAAGAGGTTCATAGAGGACCTATTGTCCAAGGGCAGGAACAAAACTATATCTTACATCTGGGGTGGGGACTTCAACATCAAAATGGGGGGGGGGTACATAAGGATATTCTTGACCCCCTGGAGGACTTGGTAGAGAATATCCCGCCCAGGTGCATGAGAGGTGAGAGAGTGTGCCCAAAGGACCCACAGTTAAGCCTTTGGCTGTTGGAATGGGGTTTTCGTATAGTTAATGGCCACCTAGCACCGGACATACCAGGTGAGGTGACCTTTAACAATCATCAAGGTTGCTCAACAATAGATTACTTCTGTATCTCAGTGAATTTATGGGAATGTGCTGTAAGCTTTGAGGTGATGGCAGATATACATAGTGACCATTTACCCATCTGTCTGTCACTTACGGGTCTGCTGGGGGAAGGGGTCTCGCAGGACATAGCCCCTAGCCCATTGCTGGGAGTGCCCATTGGCTCAAGAAGAATTAAATGGGGGACCATCCAAGAGGAGGAGTTACACTATAAATCAATTAGCGAGAATGAACCCCTTGTGATGGATATCCTGGGTGACTATTTATCTGTGAGGGTAGTCGTCGATAAATTTGTAGAATTGTCGGCTGCCCTCACAACTAAATTCACTATAGCCAGAAGGGCCAAGGGAAACGCAACAAAGAGAGGGTGGTTCGGTGAGGCCTGAAAAAGGGCGAAGAAAACCTTGTTGTTAACACTCAAGGACCCCACTAGTAGCAGATCTGTGATTGCCCAAGTTAGGAAAATTTACCAAAAGGAGTTAAAGAGAAGGAAACTTGAGATAGAAATGGCAGCCTGGGAAGGTTTTTGAAGGCCGCCATGAAGGGGGACCAGAAGGATTTTTGGGCTTATGTAAAAAGTGGGCCGGAGAGGTGTTGGTCTAATGTGGGAAGTGGTACCCATGTGGAAGAAGGGGCTTGGCTAACCCATTTTGGGAATCTGTTTGGGTCAGAGTGCTTACAGGCTCATGTAGATCATGCAGGGTCTCGCCTGAAGTTCGAGGTGGAGGAGACTGAAAAGGCCATCAAGCTCCAAGCGCATAACCGAGCGCCGGGCCCGGACATGATCCCTTCTGATTTATTCCAGGATCCAGTAGACATGTGGCTACCACTCTTAACTGTGGTGTTCAATGCCTGCCTACAATCAGAGAAGTATCTTCCTTCCTGGAAAAAGGTGATAATTTTCCCAATTTTTAAAAAGGGGGATATATCCAGCCCCGGCGCGTATAGTCCAATATCTTTGTTGGACTCCTCCTTTAAAATTTTTGGGAGAATACTGTTGGCCCGAATCGAAACCTAGATCGGGGAACAGTCGATTCTCTCGGACATTCAATTTGGGTTTCGCCCGGGAGTGGGCACAATAGAACAGAGCCTCAATCTTTACATTTTAGTGGCCAATTCAGTCTTTTGTCGGGGCGAGGCAGTATATCTGGTATTCATGGACCTGAGCACGGCCTTTGACAAAGTGGACAGAGTGAAGCTCTGGGCTGTGCTCGGGTCCTTAGGGTGCATCGGGGACATTTTGCAGGTGTTGGTCGACCTACACACAGACAATGAGGCTTGTGTGCGTAGTGGTCCAGGTGGGCATTGTAGGGCCTGCTTTCGGTGGGGTGTGGTGTAAGGCAGGGATGTGTGTTGGCCCCTATTTGTTTTTGCCTCTACATTAATGGCCTCTCACAGGACCTCATTGATATTCTGGCCGATTTTCTGGTACTGGGGGAAGGGGCTTCCCAGTATTGGCCTATGCGGATGACAAGGTCCTACTAGCAAGAACACCAAGGGCCTTACAGGCCATGATCAATGCCTACACAACATTTATGGATAACTTGGGCCCAATAATTAATACCAAAAAATCAGCAGTAATTACCTGTGTAGGCAGAAAACGCCCAGTGCCCATGAAACCTATGCTCTGTGCAGGGGAAATTATACCCAGAGTCAAGGTCTTTGACTATCTTGGAATAAGTTTCTCAGAGGCTTTAAATGGTAGGGCCTATGTGGCCAAACAATCTGCAAAGATGAGTCAACAGATAGGCGGCATCTTCAGATTTATGTCAAAGTGTAGGGGCCAGCCTCTAGATGTGATCATAAAGATCTATGGCGCACAAACTGTGGCAACCACTATGTATGGTGCACCCATCTTACCCACTACAGGTACTATTACCAATGGAGCTTGAATGTTTGCACCACTTTTGCCATAAATCTGACAAGTAGCACAACTCCTGCATTGACTTTCTACATTTGCCCCCATCTTAGGCCAGTAGAAGGGCCTGGTCAGCCTCTCCTTAGTCTTTTTCATTCCAAGATGAACTACAAGAGGGACTGCATGCACCAATTGCAGGAGGAAGGATCTGATCTGAAGGGGAACCACCATCATCTTGTGGTCTCCTTCAGAGGACTCTGTGGGTTCACAATGTATCCCATTTGCGAGGGAAGGGATTGTAGGTGTTGGTCCTTTTGACCCTTCTACATCCTCTGGCAAAAAGTTTAACTTTGTGGTCATTGATCATGCTGCATGATATCCTTAAGCCATCCCACTGAAGACTAAGACTGCCAAGTCAGTTACAAGAGCATTACTGGGCATATTTATTACAGTTGGCTTCCCTAAAGAAGTTGTATGTGACAGAGGCAGCAACTTCATGTCCAAGTATCTCCAGGCTGTCTGGAAGGAATGTGGGGTGCCATATACATTTTCATCTGCATACCATCCACATACAAATGGCCTAGATGACAGGTTCAATAGGGCCCTCTATAGCATGACTGGTGCTCTTGAGCAGCACCAGAGGAGAAAGTTGGATCTCCTGATGCCATGCTTACTTTTTGCCTAAAGAGTGGTACCTCAAGAAGGGGTTGCCTTCAGCCCCTTTAAACTCTTATGCGGTCACCCTATCAAGGGACCCCTTGCCATAGACAAGGAAGGTTTGGAGATGCCCACTCCTCCTTTCAATAACAATGTAGTGGACTATGTGTTAGGATTGAGTAAGGGAATGGCCTAGCTGACGGCATCTGCCAATGACAAGTTCAAGGCTGGACAAGCACTGCTCAAACAGTGATATTAACAGAAAGCTTCACATGTACATTTTCTCCCAAAGCCAAAAAATCCTCAGAATTAATCCAATAAGACCTAGAGATTTACAGGACAAGTGGTCTGGTCCTTACCATATTGTTGAAAGACTGGGTAAGGTACACTATTTGGTGGATCGTGAAAGACCTGGTCAGGCTCCCGAGGTGCTCCATGTATATAGGTTGAAGGCATCCATCCCTCGGGTTCAAATGGGAGCCCTGCTTCTGGCCTCAGATAGGAAGGAGGGAAATGAACCTCTCAATTACCTGTTCCAGGGTAGCAGTTCTGATGGCTCCATTGAGGGTGCCAAAGTGTATGCTCAACTGACTGCAAGGTGAGTTGAAGTGAAGACTTTGCTTAGGCAGTTTTCTCAATACACTCCCCTGCACTTGCACATTCTCAATTTCACTGGGCCTAGTAAGATAGTTGTTTTTGTTCTCCCTTGTTCCCTCCCTTGCCTCGTCGCGCTCTCAAACACATGTGTATAAGTGCGATACAAATAAAATATCAATCTTCTCACTCCAGGCTTGACACGTTGGTGCAAGCATGACAATGAGACTAGAGACAGTATGCCTACCAAGGGTAGGAGCTATAGGATTTTAGAAAAAGTCTGACGTCAAAAAACTGTTGTATCTAGGGACGATAGAGCACTCGAGGTGTCCTTAGCCCAGCCCTGTGGTTCGGGTACCAAAAACAGGAACCTCTAATTTGAGATTCTGTGTGGATTACAAAACTCTTAATGCTGTCCCAGAGACAGATGCACATCCCCTTCCACGAACCAATGAGTTAGTGGACAGGATATGTGCTGTGAAGTACCTTAGCACCTTTGGCCTTACTGCTGGGAATTGGCAAATATCACTGACAGAAAATGCCAAGGAGAAGATAGCATTCTCAATGCCTGAGGGGTTTTCCCAGTTCATGGTAATGCCCTTTGGCTTAAGGAATGCACCTGCCACTTTTCAAAGGTTGGTCAACCATGTCCTGAATGGGTTAGATGAATTCTGCATGGCTTATCTGGACGATATGACAGTTTTCAGCCCAACTTTGGAAGAACATGTATGACACCATGTTAGGAAGAATTCTCCAGAATGGCTCATTTCCCTTACCTACTGAGTCCCTCAGCAGCTTTGCTGGATTTGTAGGATTTATTTTTTTTCACCTGGTAAGTGTGTGAGCCTTTTTTCCCACTCTTAAATATGCTTTGCTGTGTGTTTAACATTGTTTGTGTTCATAGACTGTGGAACCTCACCTACTCCATAAGCATAATCTTTTTACTGTGTGTTACACAGCACATTTAGTGCAGCAACACAGGCTTGTCTTTTTCAGACTTCCCACTTTAAACTCCATTTTCTGGTACTGACTACTGTCTCACAGAACATGTAAAGTTGCCATTTTTTTTTTTTTTTTTTTTTTATTGAAACGTCAGCCTAAAGTACCACATTGCAAGCAATGTGGCATCAGACTTTTATTACAAAATAACATCATTCATCGAAATTCGTCCAGCCAGAAGCCAATTCACGGTACTGCATCAGATATTCTGAATGGGAAGAAAGATTCAGTTTCAGAGTAAAGTTGCCATTGACTTTATTAGTCTGTTTAAATTCACAGACCCAGTACAAACTATCTTCCATAGAGTACTTACTTTTATTTGGTTCCGATTGGTTTATTCGCCATTTCTTTTTGTAAAGGTCTTTCTCGAGTTTTACTCTGCGTGCCAAACCAGGTTTGGTTCCTTTGTTTGCCGTCCTTTGGCGGGCTTCTGCACAAAAGCCCTCCTTAGCAACCTGAATGTCTGAGGGGAACGGGATGTGAGGGAGGGGTTTGAGACTCCCTGCACAGGGTGTCCTTGGAGACCCATGTCGCACTCTGTATGATTGGATGTGGTGACTGTCCCGCCAGGACAGCCACCCTGCTGTGTGATTGACAGCCAGGCTGTGTGAATGGGGGAATACTGCTTAAAAAGCAGGTCTCTGGGACTAGGAAGGCAGAGTCGCCACTGGATCGAGAGAAACAAAGAGAAGCTGAAAGAGGAGGACCTCTACCATGACTGAACCTCCCGGTGAAGCCCTGCTGCGGGTCTGAATCTCCAAACTTCACAAAATTTTTGTCTAAACTTGTCTTTCCCTCCCTTTTAAATTGCTGGAGTGCCATTTTGCTCACCCTTCATTTTGAGCTTAACTTGTCCAGAATATATTGGGTAGTGTGTAGTATATTAAGAGTGTTATTTTTCTACTGATTTACTTCAGTTAATTGTTTTACAACTGATGTGTAAATAAATGTATATTCTTTTACTCAGACACCTTGAGTCAGTCTTTGTTTGAACCATAGTAATTGTTTTCCTATGTGTAACTATTGATACTGCTCACTTTACTCTTGAGATAAGTCTGGCTGCTCATCAGCCATCGCTACCACTTTACTGTGTAGTACAGGCTTGTACCAAAGGTGAATTTGTACTTGTAGTCTTAATTGTGTGTGGTGTTCCCAAAGGGTACTGTATATGATTATGCCTAACACGCCATGGGATTGTGTTTCCAACTGACCATAGGGGCTACCAAGTGCCAGATCGGTCAGGGTTCAGTAACCTACCTTGGGCATGAGGTTGGTGGGGGCAAGATGCAGTCTCTTCCCAGCAAAGTACAGGCTGTACAAGACTGGGAAATGCCCACAAGCCAGACCCAAGCAAGAGCTTTTCTAGGCCTCAATGGGTATTACAGAAACCTCATGGCAGACTATGGTACCATTGCTGCCCCTCTGACTGCCCTCATAACTCTTAAAAAGCCCAGGAAAGACACTTGGACTGAGGATTGTGAGAAGGGTTCTATGTCATTTCATCGTCAGGCATTTCAAAGACTGCAATTTAAATGTGTTTGACACCCCCCTCCTGCACCTATTTTTAACTATACCCAACCCCCAAGGACTAATCTCCCCATCCCACGCCCCCCCCCATAAAAAATTCAATGAACTGTCAACACGTTTAAACTGCATGGTTTTGTAATGACTGACGATGAAATAACGTCATACCATGAGAAGGCTTTCCAAGGCCTTTAGGATTTAGTTTGTCAGACCCTTGCTCGCAGGGAACCTGATTAACAGAGAATGTTTGTGTGTAGACAGTTGCCTTTGACACTGGGATAGATGCTGTATTTTCACAGTTCGATGGCAAAGTCAAGCGACATCCTATTTGTTTTATTGGTGGCCAGTTTAAGGACAGAGACCTCAGAAATGTTTTTCTATAGTGTGGACCATTCAGAAGCTCAGAACCCTACCTCTTTGGGACTCACTTCAATGTGCAGACTGGCCATAAGCCCTTAAAGTGGCTACTGAATATGAAGGGAGAAAATCCTAAATTGATCCGGTGGTCCATAGGCCTTCAAGGCTTTGACTTCACTATTGAGCATAGGTAAGTCACAGAACATAACAAAGCTGATGGGCCGTTCAGGATGGATAACCGACGGAAACAGGAAACCCATCCAGGGGTGGGTGGATTAGATCATCATGTCCCTAGTCTGGAGTGCTAGTTATAGGAAACATTTTGCTTTTGGCAACTTTCCCTCCATATTTCTATGCACCACCAAATGTTTTACTTTTGTTTCTGAACCTGTCCTGACCTTTTAAAGGGAATTAAAGCCTTTAGTTTCACTCCGCTGGCCTTTTGCTAGTTTGTTATGGGGAAACTGATCTGGGTAACTATGTTTCCCTTGTGTCTTTTACTTTTTGTAACTTTTTAACATTGCACACAGCATTTCATTATGCAGTGCAATGGGGATAATTCTGTATCATCCTACTCTTTTACACTTTGGCATATTTGGTTAGTTTGATATGTGCCTAAAGACAAGTTGGGGGCTGCAAATATATGCCCTGAAACAGACACATCACAAAATGTTTGCTTGTTCTTTGGTCATATTGTTGTTTGACCTTTTTCCTGCGTTGCCAGCCCAGGAAATCCCATGTAAGGTCATACACTTGCCAAGGAAAGCTGGCTGCTACTTTTGCAGGCCAGTGCGTGTGTGTGTGTGTGTGTGTGTGTGTGTGTGTGTGTCTAACTCCACATCTGAAAGGCGAGGTATGTGGCATGAGTGAATCCAACAGTGGTCCCTGATTAGACCACTGCTGGCTGTTTGAATGGACTGGTGATCTTGGACTTGCTTCCAGTCAGGATTTTGGATAATCAGAGGACTCCTGCAACCATTTCTTCAGATCAACGGTAGAGCCAAGAGTCCTGTGTAGAAGAACAGCTGATGGTAGACCCAAAGAAGAATTCTCAAGAAGAACAGATTCCTTCCTGGGTCTGGCCTGGTGAAGCCCTGTTGTACTACCTGATCTCTGAAGTCCTGTGCAATGCTTGAACCCCTGGTCTGGTTGGACCAACCAGTCTCAACAAGCCAGATCTTTGGTGGTCGCCAGTTTGTGGTGAAAGTTGCTGTTCTGCCAAATTCTAGCCTCTCACCTTCAAGGGATATTGCTCTAAAGGGTCTTCTTCAATCATGAGTGGATTGACGCCTTCCATCATCTGTGTGCTGTGGCCGTTGTTATAACTTACATTCCCCCATTCTGTAAAGTGTCCTGAAGAGGTCTGCATTGGTACTATCTGCATTCCTCCATTACCAAGGGTTGCACTCTGCTCCTGGAAATGACCGGAAGAATCCTCGTGGGCACCTCTCACCAGAACGTCAGGAAAACCAACTTCCAGCGACCCCTAGTTGACCCATCTAGTCATTGGGTACAATTAGAGTCAGGGGGTGAGCAAACAATGCATTTGTCTCTGCTTGTCCTCCTAAGGATAACATTGAGAAGAAGTCTATTTGTAAACTTCCATTCCGCTGCTTTTGGTTGTCACACCTGAGCAGTGAAACCTGAAAAATAAGAACACCTTTTTACTTACCAGTAACTTTGCTGCATCTCTTATTTTGAACACTCACCAATGCAAGGTACTTTACCTGCAGCAGATACATTTGGGGCGGGGGGTTACAATGTGACTTTTGGGCACAATGCCCCAGTGTTCATAGTGATTGTACTTCTCAAGTGAGGACATATTTCTTGTGACTTAGTTTCATCTTACTGCATTACTTATTTACCTTCTTTTATTGATTTAAGTTATTGAATACATTTTAAGAACCTATGGTTACTGTATATGTTTTTATTATGAGTGTTTTGCGATATTATTACTTTCTTGTTTCATTTATTGGTGTGCTTTTTGGGCTTAGAATACTGTATTTTTGTACATTCCTGTCTAAATTGAATTATTGTGCTCTTCAATGTGTGGACCCATTGTGGTACCCTGACCTGACTCACAATATCCTGAGAATAGCCTTGACTGCTCTCCATTGCTACCTTGATTGGGTTATGGCTACCCTCTCATAGTTACCCTGTTCACTACAACTAGGGTTGCTTCCTACAATCTGTCCAGCAGGCCAGGTTCTAGAAATCCATTTAAC
The DNA here is from genome assembly GCF_040938575.1 of Ambystoma mexicanum. NCBI lineage: Eukaryota > Metazoa > Chordata > Amphibia > Caudata > Ambystomatidae > Ambystoma > Ambystoma mexicanum. Next base: position 885,662,683 of record NC_090922.1, read on the forward strand.
CACCCCCTTTCTGGATTCTCTGTCCCTCGTCACTGCTTCGGCTCTTTGCCCACCCAAAAGGTGTTGCATGTTGGAAAAAATCATAAAGAGCGGGTTAAGACCTGATTGCTTTCTCTGTACTGGCTGCGGCAGAATTTCTATGATAGCTTTGCCATCCCAAAGTTCCAGTTTGTATGGAAAGGTTTGTGTCCTGGATCTGTAAAGGTATAGATGCCCAATATAGGTTCTGAGTTACTTGGTTTTCTCTGGGGTGGTCTAGTGGGCTCCGTGATGTCTGTTGTTTTTGTGAACCGCAACTCAGCTGCATAGCTTGGTCCCTGTTTTCAGTGCTTGCTGTTGGCTCTTGGTTCACTCTTCCTCTCCCAGGAAGCAGCTTGCAGAGGTACACTCTCTGTTGGTTATAGTGCTTACTGTAGAGTTGTGTCTCAGTGAACGTGTCCAGGTCTTTAATGGCTCACAGTTAATAGCGTAAAATGCTAGCTGCTCTTGCTTAAACTGCCATTCAACTGCATTTTCGCTTGAAAAAAATCAGTGAAACTACCTTTCACTAACATGCACCGCAGAAATGGAATTCCTTCCCAGCAGCTGTTAAAACTGTGCATTTGTTAGTCATCTTTGAGAGATGTGTAAAACCCCTTTTTTTAATAGGGTTGACTAATCTATAATCTTGCTGATTTGATTTACTCGGTTCCTCTGCTCTCCTCTTACTTGCTACAATCTGAAGCCCTACGGCATGTAGCGCCTTACCTAAAAATTCAAATAAATAAATAAATGGATTCTGCTAGGCTGGTGGCACTAAAAATACATACATAAACTATGGAAACATTCTTGGAGTCATGGTGTGAGACAAAGATATACATCCCACATATGAACTGGAACAAGTGGAATTGGAAAGGATTACCCTCCCCAGTTGCCTTACCCTCAGGGCCAGGACTGTCTCTGTACTGCTCGTTGGCAGGGCTCCCTCTCTTTACAAGTCCAGAGCACTGGCATTGTCACAGTACATTGACCAAAATTCACATTGATGAATCCAACATTGCCTTTCACATTAATTGGCCTGGCAGTGTAAAGGCCCCTTTTGCCTCCTGGTATATATATAAAATGAGGCTCCGTTGTTATCTCTTCCTGGTATATATATAATGAGGCTCCGTTGTTATCTCTTCCTGGTATATATAAAATGAGGCTCCGTTGTTATCTCTTCCTGGTATATATATATAATGAGGCTCCGTTGTCATCTCTTTATAGGCAACCAACAAACAGACCCTTCCAAATCATGAACTTTGGCAATTAAAGCTTTCAAAACCTCATACTCAGGAACACCATGTAAAATGATATGTTTCCACATTCGAACTTCATCATTTAGCACGAACGCATGGTTTTTCTTTTGCATCAAACATACACATCTAAATGACATTGACCCTTTCTCGGTGAATTTATGGAATATAACCTCAAATACAATACATACAAATACACTAGAGGTGGTAAATAAAAACAAAAACCTCATGTATATTTTGTTATATAAACGTTACATGCAACCTAAGTAGAAACCTCATTTTCTTAATGCAAGGCAATATGGAGAGCAGTGAAGCAGGCATTCTACACTGTCAAGTCTCATGGCACTTTTCTTTAAGCACAAATATTGTCAGCCTGAATGGAAACCTGTGTTTCCTTTAAACAAGGCAATGTGCGAGAAAGAGAAAATACCAGGCATTCTACTTTATCCCATCTCATATTTCATCACATCATTGGGAATAGCTAATTTAAATTGCTTGCACATTCCGAATAGTGGGCATAGAATGTACTGAGAATGTGTCTCCAGCGACTAATCGATTGAATTTGAAGCAATAATAATGTTGCTGCCCCTTCACAGGGCTTTTGTAGATCTGGATTGCAGCAATTCTGAAATGGGGTGCACAGACTATCACAGGATTGTTCTGTTCAATTGAGTCAAAACGGACATTCCAAAATAAAGTGAATGAATTGCATTCCTATTTCGCAGATGTGAGTGATGCCCTGTTAGCTGTAAGTGGCAGAAGTAGCTTTCACATGGAGCCTCTGCTTAACTTCCTGGCCAAACAAAAAACATCCACAGCCCCTGCCCAAGTCAACCAGAGAGTACAGGTTTAACTCCAAACGACCGGACTGTGTTTGTTTCCTTACTCTTTTCTGTTTAAAGGCTTCATTCCAGTATTTGCCTTTCTGTAGATTAAAATGCCTATTCCTATATGTTTTAACCAGGCCACTCCTGTATTCATCCAACAGGGCCTGCCTCGTTGCTATGTGTCACCCCTCCCCCTTCTAATGTTGCTCTGGTTTGTTAACTTTATTCATGTTTCAAGAGCGTTCGTTCTTTCCAATTACTTGCTCTTTTCCACTGGAATCGCCCCGCTCTCCCCATCCGCTCTTCTCCCTCCTTTCCTACCTTTTGCACTTCTCTAAAATCTTATTTCTTTCATTCACCTCCCTAAACCTCCTACATGCTCACTCTGCTCTGATGACCTCTTCCTACTCGCTTCTCCACCTCTACTCTGCGCCCCTTCCCGCTTCCGCTCTTTCCAATTACTCACTCCTTTCCACTGGAATCGCCTCCCCTCTCCTTCCTCTCTTCTCACTCCTTTCCTACCTATCGCACTTCTTTAAATTCGTATCTCTTTCTTTCACCTCCCTAAACCTCCTACTCCCTCTCTCACTCTCGTCCTTCTCCACTCACCCTTACATTTTCAATAATGTAAATTGTTCCTTGTACTGTTTTCCAGTTTGATTCAATTGTTATATAATGCTTGCTCTGTTTTTTGCTTGTTCCTCTTGTGAAGCACTTTGTATTCAAGCGGTATATACATTTAATAAAATACAAATAAAATACAAAATACAAATATATAACCAAATCTGGCAACATCTATCCTCTATCGGCTAGCCTTGGAAGAAATTGATAATTCACTGACACATTATTTGCACTGACAACATTCCATTGTTACTCAGTTCACCCTGTATCATAATTTTGATAAGAAACATTTGCCAGCATGCGGCATGCCTCATTTCTGGTGACTTCCCTTTCTGCACCCTTGTGAAGACAATAAGTGCAAGCAACTTCCTCTTTATTTATTTATTTATTTATTTATTTATTTATTTATTTATTTAATGTTTTATTTGTATTGATCATTTGTAAGGTGATTTATACAACATGATTGTGTTTTAAAGTGCCACAAATCTAAATGGGTAGGGAACAGGGGAAATAATAACAGTATTAATGACAGTGGCAAGAAACAAAAAAGCAACAATATATATACAGTCGTGGTCCTACTAGGACTTGTGGCATTCAGCCGTGCAAGTGCATTGATGAGAAGTGCAGGGGAGGGGACAGAAAGGTGGAGCCGAGGAGTGGACAAGTGCTGGAGGAGGGCCCAAGAGGGAAGTGCAAGGAGAGTCGGGTGGAACACCTCAGACTAAGTGCTAGTACAGGCAACTCTCAAGGGTGGTGGGTGGAGCCACCAGGCAGGGGCCAACAGGGCAATGCAGTGGGGGTGGGGTGCTGGTAATGACAGAGAGGAAGGGTCTTTGGGGTTCACGAGGATCAGGCCACCAGTCATAGTGGCAGTGGGGTGATTAGCAAAGAAGAGGGAAAAAGGTAGAGAAGAGCAGATTTTTTAGCAGATCCATACCTTAAGGAGGTCCGGCTCAAATCTGAGAGAGACAGTGAGGCTGTTCCAAAGGGAGGCACCAGCATCGGAGAGAGATCTGCCCCCAGCTCTCTGCTTAGTGAAATGTTAGTCAGTCAGAAAGTTGGAATTAGAGGAGCGTAGTGCTCTAGCAGCTGAGTATTTAGGGATGGAAGTTTGGATATAGCATGGTCCCAGGCCCCAAAAGACCTTGTGGACGATGCAGAGGGTCTTGAATATGATCATTGCAGTCACTGGGAGCCAGTGGAGATATTTCAGGGCTGGAGAGATGCAATCCCTGTGCTTCAGGCCAAGGATAAGTCTTGCAGCCTTATTCTGGATTAGTTAGAGGGGCAAAGAGAGGAGAGGGGGTGATTGAGGAAAAAGGCTGTTGCAGTAGTCCAGCCTGGAAAGGACCAGAGCTTTGGAGACATTGAGCTTCTGGGGGTAGATGAGAAAAGTAAGAATGCCTCTGACGATGCAATGTTGGAAGTGAGGCTTTTTGGTAAGGTCCATGATGTGAGAGGTGAAGGAGAGAGCAGAGTCAAAGATGACGCTGAAGTTTTGGACACATAGGATGGTGGGGCTAGAAGGGCCCAAAGAGGCTGGCCCAAGGGTGAGAGGAAAAGACAGCAGGGGTGTCCTGATGAGGAGGAGCTCTGTCTTACTGGCATTTTGACAGAGATTGTTCACTGAACACCATGACTGAATGGTGTACATCCAGGGATGAGAGAGGAGGAAGAGGGGGAGGAAAAGGGAAGTTTGGAGGAAAGCTATGTGTCATCAGCATAACACTGGAAATGAGGATAGAAGGAGGCGATCAGATGAGCAAAAGGGGTGAGATAGATATTGAAGAGCCAGGGTGATAGGAGGGAGCCCTGGGGAACACCACAGGCGGAGAGAGTGGTGGAGGAGGAGAAAGGGTCAATTGCAGCTGGGAAGTGCAGTTAGTGAGGAAAGCGGTCAGTCAGTACAGTGCCTGGCCAGTGATGCTGCGGGTGTCACAGAGTCGCTTTATGAGAATGGAATAGTTGACCATGTCAAAAGCAGATGAGAGATCAGGAGAATGAGAACAGCAGGAGAGTTGGAGTCGAGATTTGCGAGAATGGTTTCACAGGTGTTCAGGAGAGCAGTTTCCGTGCCTCGGGATGCCTGGAATCCAGATTGGTGGTCATGAAGGCAACCAACAAGGTCAGTGTGGAGGGCCAGTTAGGTGAGGAACAACTTTTCCAAGAGTTTACCCAGGAAGGGGGTAATAGAGACAGTCTGCAAGGGCCGGGCAAGAGAGGAGATGTTGTCCTCTCTCATTCTGGAGGACCACTGTGCCTGTTTGGAGGAGGCCTTCCTAAAGCGGACCACTTTGGACACCTCATATGGTGTTATGGGCAGGAAGGAGGAGAGTGAGGGCAGTGGAAGGAGGGGGCCAAGGGAGGCGGGGGAGTAGGAGTGGGAGAGGAGATGGGGTGGAGGAGAGTGAGCAAAGGATGTCCTACGTTTTGGATGTGAAGTGGGAGGCCAAGGCAGTACAGAGGGCCTGGGAAGGAAGGAGAGAGTTGGAGACTGTAAGTGGATTGGCAAGTTCCTTACTGATTTTGAAAAGTTCTGCCATGTTTTTAGAGGTTCCAGTGATGCGGGCTTCAATGTGGGTCTGCTTTTTGAAGCAGATGGAGAAGTGATATTGCCTTTGGAGTAGGCGGCAGGCCAGGCTGCCCAAATCTGTGGTAGTCATTGAAGGGCATCTGAGTGCCCATCCTAGCCTTCACTTTTATTTAATTATCAGGCCATTGCTTCTATGAATGCACATACTGCTCCTGGTATAGGTAATTGCCTTCCCCTAGAGCAGCCTCTTTTCCTGAATGGTATGACACATTCATGATGCAGTTTTTCTTTACAGCTGCAAAACTACATTGGTAGGAGAGGCACTCAGTCTTAACTGTGTAGAGTGCAATCTCTCCAGCTCGGTTTACCAGTGCTGCCACCTCCTCAGACGTTGGGCCAAAGCTGATGGACTCCCTCACGTTGATCCAGTCATGGGTGACTAATGCGTACCTAAAACATTATCCCTCCAAGACCAAATTCTTACTGCTTGCCAACAACACTGAACACCCTTACATTCAGACCTGTCTTTCGGCTATGAACCTCGAGGGCTTCACACCCCAGATGACCACTTCAACATTGACAAACACCTCTACTTCAAGGGGCACATAGCCTGAAACAAACAAATGACTTGGTAGCAGCTTTCCCTCTGGTGGAAAATCAAGCCTTTCTTCCCAATAAAACAATAAACAACTTGAGATCTGTAGTCCAAGCCATGGTCCTTTCCAACCTGGATGGGGGCAAAGCCCTCATGAAAAGTCTTACAGCGACAACCCTGGCATGCCTGAGATGTATCCTATATGCTGCATTATGACTCATCAAAGGACTCTGTGTAATGTTCACCTGATGTCTTGCAGGGGCGTCTGGCTTTCTTGTGAAGCATCCCACACCACTTCCTACCACAATCAGGTATGGTCCTCTAGAATGTCACACTGACGTGTTTGGGTAAAGGGGTAGGGTTTTGATGTGGAGATGGGTGCACTAGGGTGGCTTGTCATCAGCGGTATACCCTAAAACGAGAACGGGTGGATGTTACTTCAGGATTGGGACCCCCCCACTCCCAGGATACAACCCAAATGGGGTGCTGGACCAACCATCTGTAGCTTAGCATGCTTGTTATCCCCTATCAATTACTTCACTGGGGTGGGCCCAGTCTGGCTGTGGCCAGTGGTTGCCCTTCACGTTGTGTTGCCTTGTCTAGATTCTCTTACTGTTCCTTGTCTTAATGTTCTCAAAAGGATAATGAATGTTAAGGTCTTTGATGCTTGATGATCTAATGTCTTCCTTCTTGTTTGAAGTTAAGGCAATGACCAGGAAGATTCGGGCCCAGAGGGCAGTGGAGCAGAGCCCTCTCAAGGTAGGTTGAGCAGCGCTGCTCGCTATGGCTTTTAACCCTTCTTCCCAGATGGCGTAGCACATTGTGCAAGATGAGTGTTTACTTGTTGTTTTCTTGTGTTCATGAAGGACACAGATCATGGGAGTGAGCAGGTTGGAGACGAGAGAGAGCGGGAATCCCGGTGTCCGAGCAGAGCAGCGTGAGTTTCTAGTGTTGATTAAAGGTGTTCTGAACGGGCACACAGTGAGCGCTACTGTTTCATGACAGGTGGCAGTCTTGAATGCGAAGCACGAGCGTGGACCAAGGGTGTGGTTTATATAACCTTGGGTCCAGTGCCCTGGTTGCATGGAGCGTTAAACAGAGTATGGGCTCTGTGGACTAGGCGTTAGCCATGTTGCATATCTGGTCTTGTCTACAGGAGGCGGCCATGTTGGAAGGGCCTTGGTTCCATGAGAGAGCAAGTGTTCCTTGAGCCAATCATGCACAGCTGATATTCCTTGAAGAGCCAATTATGCAACAAAGTGGTCCAGCCTCCCTCTGTCCGTGGTGCTGCTGTGTGCCCTAGATACGCCCGGGCAGTGATAATGACACTGAAAATGCAACCATGTGCCTTATCCAACTGCACCGGCTCCTGCTGAAAGCATTTATCACCTTCAGATTCCTGCTGTATAATCTACAAGGCCATCTCCCTCAGGTCCCCAAGCTGCCTTTTCTGAGCATCTCACCATTTCTGGAGGCCTATGATCCACCAAAAGGAAGGATATGTTCAGATGTGGACTCTACTGCTGCAGGAAGGACATAAACAGAAGAAAGGCTTATCTGCCAAGAGAGCCAACCACTTGTTTCTACTTTTCAACTCAGAGCACCCTAATATCCATACCTGGCTCTCCGCTATGAACTGTGAGGGCTTCCCACACAATTTGACCACTTGTGCCAAGTTCCTTGGGTTTATTATCGACAGTCATGTCTCCTTCACAGAGCAAGCTCATTGCAGGGAAGACACAAGCCGCTTGGTAGCAACGTTTATTCTCGCTGAAAGCTTCAAATCTGCTGTCCAAGCCTTGGTCCTTTTCCAACTGGAAGGCATGGCTGAGATGTGTCCAACATGGTACAGCGTGCCCCATCAGAGATATCTGCAAATTAAATCACAACACCTCATCCCTCATTGAACTGCACTTGCTCCAACATATCACCATTAAATCCAGCAGCATAATCTACATGGCCATTGACCTCAGGTCCCCAAGCTACCGCACTGAGAAGCTCAGCATCACCATAGTCCTTTGGTCAACCAGAAGCAAGGATATATGCAGACTTGTACTCAGCTGCTGCAGAAAAGACACTACCAGAAGAAAAGTGTCTATGTCAATGCCCGTAGACTGTGGACAATCCTCCCCATCAACACCACACTTGTGCCTTTGCTTCTACCCTTCAACACAGAACAGCCCTACATCCAGATTTGGCTTTCCACTAAGAACCTCAGGGGCTACTCAGATCAGAAGACCAATTGTACCAAGTCCCACGGGTCCAAAATCTACAGACACCACTCCCTCATGCATGGCATGGAATATATAAACAATTTTGTAACAATATTCCCTCATTTGGAAAATGAAGCTTTACATCCGAGCAAACAACTTCAGATCTGATGTTCAAGCCTTGGTCCTCTCCCAACTGGATGGTGGCAATGTCTTCCTGGAAGGCCTTCTGGTGTCCACCTGACATGCTTGAAATGTGTCCCACAGGCTGCAGAATGACTCATAAAAGGGCTCTGCAAATTCAGCCACAAAACCCCAACCATTATCAAACTGCAATGGCTCCCACTGCACATGCTTATCACATTCATCTCTTACAAGATCATCTAAAAGAACATCAACCTGATGTCCTCAAGCTACCTCTCTGAGAAGCTCAGCATTTCTTTAGCCCTACTATTTATCAAAAGCAGGAATATCTACAGACTTGAGCTCCACTGGTGCAGAAAGGAAAGAACCATAAGACAGGCTTCTCTGCTGATGCCCCCTGACTCTGGAACCTCCTCCAGACAAGCTCCAGAATTACTCCCTTTCTTCTACATTTCATAACATAACATCCTGACATCCAGGCCTGGCTTTAGGATATGAACGTCAAGGGATTCACACGCCAGATGTCCACTCGTGCCATGTTCCTAAGGGTTCATCATCGACAGACTCCTCTCCTCATAGTTGGAAGCACATAGCATGGAAGATATTAAGGGCTTGTTATCAACTTTACATCCTGTGGGAAATCAAACCCTTTATCCTAGTGAAAAACTTCAGATCTGCTGTCCAAGCCTTGGAGCTTTCCCACCTGGATGGTGGCAATGCCCCTATGAAAGGCTTCCTGGTTATCACCCAGGAATGCATGAGATGTGTCCCACATGCTGCAGTGTGACTCATCAAAGGGCTCTGTAAATTCAGCCACAACACCCAGACCATTAGCAAACTTCATTGGCTCTCACTACAAGCGTTTATCATATACAACTCGTACAACATCACCTGCAAGACCACAGCCCTCAAGTCCCCAAGCTACCTCGCTGAGAAGCTCAGCATCTCCAGAGCCCTACAATTTATCAGAAGCAAGAATATCTGCAGACTTGAGCTCCACTTGTGCAGGAAGGAAAGAACAAGAAGACATGCTTCTCTGTTGGTGGCAAAACACAAGAACAAGCATCGGATGTTGCCAGCCGGTGGCCATATGGTGCACTCCTATAGGGATATCCAAACGCTAAAACAAATAACTGAAGAAAACTAAAATGGTACTTTGTCACGAGTGATCGTTAGCTCATCTTATCTTACACAGCCTGTTAGTTCAAAAGTGGATTCATTTATATAAATATTAATAATTTTCACATAAAAAAGTAACCAGAAATGCAACAACTGATTATTCCAGTCATAACACATTGACTTTGATATGAAACTCAAAAGCAAATAGACCAAAAACAAGCACAAGAAAGAGCATGTAATGGAACAAAGAAGTTCCCTTCTATTAAAAAAAAAACAACAGGAATTGTTTGTGTTGGGGCCAATATACAGCTCATTGACCCAAAGGCACACCATGCATAAAATAGAAACATATGCATGAATAAATATAGTTACAAACATTTAAACATTGGTCAATCATCCAAAAACACTTCCTTCAAAACAATGTAATGCTGACGCGTTTCGGATTTAACAAAATCCATCTTCAGGGCTAGAAGTGTTAAGTTCCACAAAATAGTATTCATTGCTGAATTTCCATGTTGTATCCTATGGAGACGAACATATACGAGTTTTAGTCCTATTGTTATGGAGTGATGCAAAGCTAGACTGTTTGATGTCACACACTGACCTTATATCCAGATGATATAGCCAGATTAAGGGATCCTGCCTGTATGGTAAAATAGATTGTGTTAGTAAGGTGAAGACAACAAAGTCTCTCTTCAAACTACTCAGGATGCCTACCAAAGTGCGGTAAAATGTAATTGCTTACCCGGTCAAAGACGTAAGTGCAGTAATCCGGGTAGAGAAAATGTATGGCGGGTGACTCTCCCACTGTGAAAACTAATGGAGAGATAGAAGATGTTTCACAAAACCTTCCCATATCTAGCTGGCACAACTCCATTTTGTTGGAACTGTTAATGTCCCATCACGCTAATAGTGCATCTAGTGCATTTCATTCCATGTGCTAATATGTCCAGAATTGGCTAATGGTTGCAGAGTAATGTCTACATCGTTGAGCTGGCAGTTGCCATCAAAGCCGTTGTATATAAAATGCTATGTGAGTGTGCACGCCACATCACATCCCATAACCCAAAGCAATGGTACATGTGTCACCCCTCCCCCTTCTAATGTTGCTCTGGTTTGTTAACTTTATTCATGTTTCAAGAGCGTTCGTTCTTTCCAATTACTTGCTCTTTTCCACTGGAATCGCCCCGCTCTCCCCATCCGCTCTTCTCCCTCCTTTCCTACCTTTTGCACTTCTCTAAAATCTTATTTCTTTCATTCACCTCCCTAAACCTCCTACATGCTCACTCTGCTCTGATGACCTCTTCCTACTCGCTTCTCCACCTCTACTCTGCGCCCCTTCCCGCTTCCGCTCTTTCCAATTACTCACTCCTTTCCACTGGAATCGCCTCCCCTCTCCTTCCTCTCTTCTCACTCCTTTCCTACCTATCGCACTTCTTTAAATTCGTATCTCTTTCTTTCACCTCCCTAAACCTCCTACTCCCTCTCTCACTCTCGTCCTTCTCCACTCACCCTTACATTTTCAATAATGTAAATTGTTCCTTGTACTGTTTTCCAGTTTGATTCAATTGTTATATAATGCTTGCTCTGTTTTTTGCTTGTTCCTCTTGTGAAGCACTTTGTATTCAAGCGGTATATACATTTAATAAAATACAAATAAAATACAAAATACAAATATATAACCAAATCTGGCAACATCTATCCTCTATCGGCTAGCCTTGGAAGAAATTGATAATTCACTGACACATTATTTGCACTGACAACATTCCATTGTTACTCAGTTCACCCTGTATCATAATTTTGATAAGAAACATTTGCCAGCATGCGGCATGCCTCATTTCTGGTGACTTCCCTTTCTGCACCCTTGTGAAGACAATAAGTGCAAGCAACTTCCTCTTTATTTATTTATTTATTTATTTATTTAATGTTTTATTTGTATTGATCATTTGTAAGGTGATTTATACAACATGATTGTGTTTTAAAGTGCCACAAATCTAAATGGGTAGGGAACAGGGGAAATAATAACAGTATTAATGACAGTGGCAAGAAACAAAAAAGCAACAATATATATACAGTCGTGGTCCTACTAGGACTTGTGGCATTCAGCCGTGCAAGTGCATTGATGAGAAGTGCAGGGGAGGGGACAGAAAGGTGGAGCCGAGGAGTGGACAAGTGCTGGAGGAGGGCCCAAGAGGGAAGTGCAAGGAGAGTCGGGTGGAACACCTCAGACTAAGTGCTAGTACAGGCAACTCTCAAGGGTGGTGGGTGGAGCCACCAGGCAGGGGCCAACAGGGCAATGCAGTGGGGGTGGGGTGCTGGTAATGACAGAGAGGAAGGGTCTTTGGGGTTCACGAGGATCAGGCCACCAGTCATAGTGGCAGTGGGGTGATTAGCAAAGAAGAGGGAAAAAGGTAGAGAAGAGCAGATTTTTTAGCAGATCCATACCTTAAGGAGGTCCGGCTCAAATCTGAGAGAGACAGTGAGGCTGTTCCAAAGGGAGGCACCAGCATCGGAGAGAGATCTGCCCCCAGCTCTCTGCTTAGTGAAATGTTAGTCAGTCAGAAAGTTGGAATTAGAGGAGCGTAGTGCTCTAGCAGCTGAGTATTTAGGGATGGAAGTTTGGATATAGCATGGTCCCAGGCCCCAAAAGACCTTGTGGACGATGCAGAGGGTCTTGAATATGATCATTGCAGTCACTGGGAGCCAGTGGAGATATTTCAGGGCTGGAGAGATGCAATCCCTGTGCTTCAGGCCAAGGATAAGTCTTGCAGCCTTATTCTGGATTAGTTAGAGGGGCAAAGAGAGGAGAGGGGGTGATTGAGGAAAAAGGCTGTTGCAGTAGTCCAGCCTGGAAAGGACCAGAGCTTTGGAGACATTGAGCTTCTGGGGGTAGATGAGAAAAGTAAGAATGCCTCTGACGATGCAATGTTGGAAGTGAGGCTTTTTGGTAAGGTCCATGATGTGAGAGGTGAAGGAGAGAGCAGAGTCAAAGATGACGCTGAAGTTTTGGACACATAGGATGGTGGGGCTAGAAGGGCCCAAAGAGGCTGGCCCAAGGGTGAGAGGAAAAGACAGCAGGGGTGTCCTGATGAGGAGGAGCTCTGTCTTACTGGCATTTAGACAGAGATTGTTCACTGAACACCATGACTGAATGGTGTACATCCAGGGATGAGAGAGGAGGAAGAGGGGGAGGAAAAGGGAAGTTTGGAGGAAAGCTATGTGTCATCAGCATAACACTGGAAATGAGGATAGAAGGAGGCGATCAGATGAGCAAAAGGGGTGAGATAGATATTGAAGAGCCAGGGTGATAGGAGGGAGCCCTGGGGAACACCACAGGCGGAGAGAGTGGTGGAGGAGGAGAAAGGGTCAATTGCAGCTGGGAAGTGCAGTTAGTGAGGAAAGCGGTCAGTCAGTACAGTGCCTGGCCAGTGATGCTGCGGGTGTCACAGAGTCGCTTTATGAGAATGGAATAGTTGACCATGTCAAAAGCAGATGAGAGATCAGGAGAATGAGAACAGCAGGAGAGTTGGAGTCGAGATTTGCGAGAATGGTTTCACAGGTGTTCAGGAGAGCAGTTTCCGTGCCTCGGGATGCCTGGAATCCAGATTGGTGGTCATGAAGGCAACCAACAAGGTCAGTGTGGAGGGCCAGTTAGGTGAGGAACAACTTTTCCAAGAGTTTACCCAGGAAGGGGGTAATAGAGACAGTCTGCAAGGGCCGGGCAAGAGAGGAGATGTTGTCCTCTCTCATTCTGGAGGACCACTGTGCCTGTTTGGAGGAGGCCTTCCTAAAGCGGACCACTTTGGACACCTCATATGGTGTTATGGGCAGGAAGGAGGAGAGTGAGGGCAGTGGAAGGAGGGGGCCAAGGGAGGCGGGGGAGTAGGAGTGGGAGAGGAGATGGGGTGGAGGAGAGTGAGCAAAGGATGTCCTACGTTTTGGATGTGAAGTGGGAGGCCAAGGCAGTACAGAGGGCCTGGGAAGGAAGGAGAGAGTTGGAGACTGTAAGTGGATTGGCAAGTTCCTTACTGATTTTGAAAAGTTCTGCCATGTTTTTAGAGGTTCCAGTGATGCGGGCTTCAATGTGGGTCTGCTTTTTGAAGCAGATGGAGAAGTGATATTGCCTTTGGAGTAGGCGGCAGGCCAGGCTGCCCAAATCTGTGGTAGTCATTGAAGGGCATCTGAGTGCCCATCCTAGCCTTCACTTTTATTTAATTATCAGGCCATTGCTTCTATGAATGCACATACTGCTCCTGGTATAGGTAATTGCCTTCCCCTAGAGCAGCCTCTTTTCCTGAATGGTATGACACATTCATGATGCAGTTTTTCTTTACAGCTGCAAAACTACATTGGTAGGAGAGGCACTCAGTCTTAACTGTGTAGAGTGCAATCTCTCCAGCTCGGTTTACCAGTGCTGCCACCTCCTCAGACGTTGGGCCAAAGCTGATGGACTCCCTCACGTTGATCCAGTCATGGGTGACTAATGCGTACCTAAAACATTATCCCTCCAAGACCAAATTCTTACTGCTTGCCAACAACACTGAACACCCTTACATTCAGACCTGTCTTTCGGCTATGAACCTCGAGGGCTTCACACCCCAGATGACCACTTCAACATTGACAAACACCTCTACTTCAAGGGGCACATAGCCTGAAACAAACAAATGACTTGGTAGCAGCTTTCCCTCTGGTGGAAAATCAAGCCTTTCTTCCCAATAAAACAATAAACAACTTGAGATCTGTAGTCCAAGCCATGGTCCTTTCCAACCTGGATGGGGGCAAAGCCCTCATGAAAAGTCTTACAGCGACAACCCTGGCATGCCTGAGATGTATCCTATATGCTGCATTATGACTCATCAAAGGACTCTGTGTAATGTTCACCTGATGTCTTGCAGGGGCGTCTGGCTTTCTTGTGAAGCATCCCACACCACTTCCTACCACAATCAGGTATGGTCCTCTAGAATGTCACACTGACGTGTTTGGGTAAAGGGGTAGGGTTTTGATGTGGAGATGGGTGCACTAGGGTGGCTTGTCATCAGCGGTATACCCTAAAACGAGAACGGGTGGATGTTACTTCAGGATTGGGACCCCCCCACTCCCAGGATACAACCCAAATGGGGTGCTGGACCAACCATCTGTAGCTTAGCATGCTTGTTATCCCCTATCAATTACTTCACTGGGGTGGGCCCAGTCTGGCTGTGGCCAGTGGTTGCCCTTCACGTTGTGTTGCCTTGTCTAGATTCTCTTACTGTTCCTTGTCTTAATGTTCTCAAAAGGATAATGAATGTTAAGGTCTTTGATGCTTGATGATCTAATGTCTTCCTTCTTGTTTGAAGTTAAGGCAATGACCAGGAAGATTCGGGCCCAGAGGGCAGTGGAGCAGAGCCCTCTCAAGGTAGGTTGAGCAGCGCTGCTCGCTATGGCTTTTAACCCTTCTTCCCAGATGGCGTAGCACATTGTGCAAGATGAGTGTTTACTTGTTGTTTTCTTGTGTTCATGAAGGACACAGATCATGGGAGTGAGCAGGTTGGAGACGAGAGAGAGCGGGAATCCCGGTGTCCGAGCAGAGCAGCGTGAGTTTCTAGTGTTGATTAAAGGTGTTCTGAACGGGCACACAGTGAGCGCTACTGTTTCATGACAGGTGGCAGTCTTGAATGCGAAGCACGAGCGTGGACCAAGGGTGTGGTTTATATAACCTTGGGTCCAGTGCCCTGGTTGCATGGAGCGTTAAACAGAGTATGGGCTCTGTGGACTAGGCGTTAGCCATGTTGCATATCTGGTCTTGTCTACAGGAGGCGGCCATGTTGGAAGGGCCTTGGTTCCATGAGAGAGCAAGTGTTCCTTGAGCCAATCATGCACAGCTGATATTCCTTGAAGAGCCAATTATGCAACAAAGTGGTCCAGCCTCCCTCTGTCCGTGGTGCTGCTGTGTGCCCTAGATACGCCCGGGCAGTGATAATGACACTGAAAATGCAACCATGTGCCTTATCCAACTGCACCGGCTCCTGCTGAAAGCATTTATCACCTTCAGATTCCTGCTGTATAATCTACAAGGCCATCTCCCTCAGGTCCCCAAGCTGCCTTTTCTGAGCATCTCACCATTTCTGGAGGCCTATGATCCACCAAAAGGAAGGATATGTTCAGATGTGGACTCTACTGCTGCAGGAAGGACATAAACAGAAGAAAGGCTTATCTGCCAAGAGAGCCAACCACTTGTTTCTACTTTTCAACTCAGAGCACCCTAATATCCATACCTGGCTCTCCGCTATGAACTGTGAGGGCTTCCCACACAATTTGACCACTTGTGCCAAGTTCCTTGGGTTTATTATCGACAGTCATGTCTCCTTCACAGAGCAAGCTCATTGCAGGGAAGACACAAGCCGCTTGGTAGCAACGTTTATTCTCGCTGAAAGCTTCAAATCTGCTGTCCAAGCCTTGGTCCTTTTCCAACTGGAAGGCATGGCTGAGATGTGTCCAACATGGTACAGCGTGCCCCATCAGAGATATCTGCAAATTAAATCACAACACCTCATCCCTCATTGAACTGCACTTGCTCCAACATATCACCATTAAATCCAGCAGCATAATCTACATGGCCATTGACCTCAGGTCCCCAAGCTACCGCACTGAGAAGCTCAGCATCACCATAGTCCTTTGGTCAACCAGAAGCAAGGATATATGCAGACTTGTACTCAGCTGCTGCAGAAAAGACACTACCAGAAGAAAAGTGTCTATGTCAATGCCCGTAGACTGTGGACAATCCTCCCCATCAACACCACACTTGTGCCTTTGCTTCTACCCTTCAACACAGAACAGCCCTACATCCAGATTTGGCTTTCCACTAAGAACCTCAGGGGCTACTCAGATCAGAAGACCAATTGTACCAAGTCCCACGGGTCCAAAATCTACAGACACCACTCCCTCATGCATGGCATGGAATATATAAACAATTTTGTAACAATATTCCCTCATTTGGAAAATGAAGCTTTACATCCGAGCAAACAACTTCAGATCTGATGTTCAAGCCTTGGTCCTCTCCCAACTGGATGGTGGCAATGTCTTCCTGGAAGGCCTTCTGGTGTCCACCTGACATGCTTGAAATGTGTCCCACAGGCTGCAGAATGACTCATAAAAGGGCTCTGCAAATTCAGCCACAAAACCCCAACCATTATCAAACTGCAATGGCTCCCACTGCACATGCTTATCACATTCATCTCTTACAAGATCATCTAAAAGAACATCAACCTGATGTCCTCAAGCTACCTCTCTGAGAAGCTCAGCATTTCTTTAGCCCTACTATTTATCAAAAGCAGGAATATCTACAGACTTGAGCTCCACTGGTGCAGAAAGGAAAGAACCATAAGACAGGCTTCTCTGCTGATGCCCCCTGACTCTGGAACCTCCTCCAGACAAGCTCCAGAATTACTCCCTTTCTTCTACATTTCATAACATAACATCCTGACATCCAGGCCTGGCTTTAGGATATGAACGTCAAGGGATTCACACGCCAGATGTCCACTCGCGCCATGTTCCTAAGGGTTCATCATCGACAGACTCCTCTCCTCATAGTTGGAAGCACATAGCATGGAAGATATTAAGGGCTTGTTATCAACTTTACATCCTGTGGGAAATCAAACCCTTTATCCTAGTGAAAAACTTCAGATCTGCTGTCCAAGCCTTGGAGCTTTCCCACCTGGATGGTGGCAATGCCCCTATGAAAGGCTTCCTGGTTATCACCCAGGAATGCATGAGATGTGTCCCACATGCTGCAGTGTGACTCATCAAAGGGCTCTGTAAATTCAGCCACAACACCCAGACCATTAGCAAACTTCATTGGCTCTCACTACAAGCGTTTATCATATACAACTCGTACAACATCACCTGCAAGACCACAGCCCTCAAGTCCCCAAGCTACCTCGCTGAGAAGCTCAGCATCTCCAGAGCCCTACAATTTATCAGAAGCAAGAATATCTGCAGACTTGAGCTCCACTTGTGCAGGAAGGAAAGAACAAGAAGACATGCTTCTCTGTTGGTGGCAAAACACAAGAACAAGCATCGGATGTTGCCAGCCGGTGGCCATATGGTGCACTCCTATAGGGATATCCAAACGCTAAAACAAATAACTGAAGAAAACTAAAATGGTACTTTGTCACGAGTGATCGTTAGCTCATCTTATCTTACACAGCCTGTTAGTTCAAAAGTGGATTCATTTATATAAATATTAATAATTTTCACATAAAAAAGTAACCAGAAATGCAACAACTGATTATTCCAGTCATAACACATTGACTTTGATATGAAACTCAAAAGCAAATAGACCAAAAACAAGCACAAGAAAGAGCATGTAATGGAACAAAGAAGTTCCCTTCTATTAAAAAAAAAACAACAGGAATTGTTTGTGTTGGGGCCAATATACAGCTCATTGACCCAAAGGCACACCATGCATAAAATAGAAACATATGCATGAATAAATATAGTTACAAACATTTAAACATTGGTCAATCATCCAAAAACACTTCCTTCAAAACAATGTAATGCTGACGCGTTTCGGATTTAACAAAATCCATCTTCAGGGCTAGAAGTGTTAAGTTCCACAAAATAGTATTCATTGCTGAATTTCCATGTTGTATCCTATGGAGACGAACATATACGAGTTTTAGTCCTATTGTTATGGAGTGATGCAAAGCTAGACTGTTTGATGTCACACACTGACCTTATATCCAGATGATATAGCCAGATTAAGGGATCCTGCCTGTATGGTAAAATAGATTGTGTTAGTAAGGTGAAGACAACAAAGTCTCTCTTCAAACTACTCAGGATGCCTACCAAAGTGCGGTAAAATGTAATTGCTTACCCGGTCAAAGACGTAAGTGCAGTAATCCGGGTAGAGAAAATGTATGGCGGGTGACTCTCCCACTGTGAAAACTAATGGAGAGATAGAAGATGTTTCACAAAACCTTCCCATATCTAGCTGGCACAACTCCATTTTGTTGGAACTGTTAATGTCCCATCACGCTAATAGTGCATCTAGTGCATTTCATTCCATGTGCTAATATGTCCAGAATTGGCTAATGGTTGCAGAGTAATGTCTACATCGTTGAGCTGGCAGTTGCCATCAAAGCCGTTGTATATAAAATGCTATGTGAGTGTGCACGCCACATCACATCCCATAACCGGCATTGCGCACAAGATGTAATAAATTGGACTCTCACTGCAAGCTTTTCTAACCTTTAAGTCCTGCTGCATCATCTAAAAGACCATTACCCGCATGTCCCTAAGCTACCTCGCTGCCCCCAGACTCTGTAACCTCCTTTGCATCAAGACCAGACTCGCCACTTTGCTTCTACATTTCTGCACTGATGTAAAACGGCTTTCGTGCAGTATTATAATTATGGCAAGCATTGCTCCATTGCAACAAAAGTGTTCTTAAAATGCACCTTTTCGACAGGGATACGTTTGATATACTGCTAGTAGATCAGCATTTTACACCACGGCCAATATTGCCCCAGTCACATATCTGTGCACTATGGGTTTTCTGACCTGGAGATAATAATGTGCAAAGCTGCAATTACACGGGTGTACAGTTTCTGTAATACAGGGCCAGGTGCACAGGAAAGGCACATCCTAATGAAAGCACAATCAACAAATTTCACATGCAGACGTGTTTGGTGAATATTTCCAGCTGCATCAATGTTCCATTTTCCAAACTTGCAGTTGAACTTTGTGAACGCAAGTCAGAAATTTGGTTTATGATTTCACCCCAACATGTTTTCAAGAAACTTAAAACGAGTAAGTTTTTCTTTAGGAATCTGGGATATTCTTGCTGCACACAACTCATAAATTACTGTGAAGCTTTTTTTATTTTTTTTATTTTAGCATGCACCCGTCGGAATGCAGACTCCCAAAATTATGTTCGGTTTACCTCTGGCATTTAACAAATTCACGACACCAAGTAACACTTCCGATTTCGAAATGTAAATGTACTCCTGCCGCCTCAGACCAGAGAAGCGGGCTATGAGTGCAGCGCGGCAAGATGGCGCCCGTGACTTGTCCAGGAGCATTCCGCTCCTCTGCACATTAGCTTGCAGCCTCTTCAGTTTGACTATTAATAAGAACGAGGATGTTCCCTCGCTTTGAAATTGTGCCGAGTAAGTTTTCAAAGTGAAATATGATCTACTAACTGTGCCGAGGGAACAGCTGAGCAATGAACTCTCTATTGATGTGCATACAGAGGAATAGAAACGGCGGCAATGAACATGCTGAAAAGCAATAAACCAACAATTTGATTAATACTAATGAATTGCCCCATCACCCAAAATAGCAGCCAAATAAATCTGGCAGTAAATTGAAAATGTGCAATGGACCGGTATTGGCGGGAGTGGTTGAAAACTGTAAGTGAATCGTATTATCTTTAAAAAAAATCCGCACAACCTAAAAAACATGTTTAACAGTTCGAATTGGCAATCATATGAAGTGCAGACCAAAACATCCCTAAAATAATCACCACCTACAAGTCTCAACACCCGAGCCAATTAAATGGCAACATCCTTTCAGATTTTAGGATCTCTTCATTGAATGTACATGTGTACAAATTAAGTATAACCCGTTTCGAAGGAGAATATGTACATGTGTGTTGATCAATCTAAATACCCGATTTAGATTTTACTATCGAGCGGATAGGCAAGACCAGTTGCGACTTTCGGTACTCAGAGGTGTATGTATGATTGAAAATCATAACTGCAATGTTAATTCCTCTAACAGAAAATGGGCCACATTATTCTAGAACTGAGATCTGAGTTAAAAGAAGTGCTAAATGAGATTCCATATGCTCTGGATATGGCAAATTGAGCTATTTAATACCTCTGGAAATGCCAGATGTTGCTGTTACCCAAAGCAATGGTACAAGTTATTTTGACCAAGAAAAGGTAAATGTCTGAAACAGCTCTGCAATATCCTTTACATTAAATGGAAATATCTACTAAATGTATCAAATCCAAGCCTAATAGCTTACACAATGAAAAACCTACAATGGGCAAGTTTTATCCTTCTACGCTATAAAAATAATTTTCTGACCGTGGGACAATGGTAAGATTTGGACTACCAGGAAACTGTCACATTAGTGTTCTATTTGGTAAAGAAAATAAAGAGGCCACGGTAAAGGGGGGAGAAGGATCGTCTTCATCTGCAAAGATAGCCCAGGTTCAATACATGCTTGACATCAAGAGCACTGTTGTTACATTTGATTTGGGAGAATGCACTCCTCTCACAGCTGAAAAAGGATTGTAAGAAAACTGGTGTTCAAAATCTACCCTCAGAGTCAGTTATAGAGTGGAGTCCACCCTTGTTTGGATGGCAGATAACTTTCATATGCTCATGTGCAAAGGTCTATGACATCATTGACTATGGTGGGTTGCGTGCCTATCTCTGGAGTATTTCATGGATTCTGGGAACTACTTTATATATAGTTTTTGCAGTTGCAGCAAGCAATTACCCTTGCTTATGGGTTCCTATGTCTCATATGTTTCCAATGCCCCGCCCACCTGGTGCCGTCCTGGTTGCTGCTCTTTTTCCCTACTTAAAGAGCCCTACAGCCTCACCTGGCCTAAGCCTGATACATGTGGTGCCGTCCTGGTTGCTGCTCTTTTTCCCTACTTAAGGAGCCCTCCAGCCTCTTTTCCTTTGCAGATGGGGAGCAGGTGCAAGTGGACCTAGGTCACCTGGCCTAAGTCCCATCCACCTGGTACCTTCCTGGTTGCCACTCTTTTTCGATACTTAAGGAGCCCTCTAGCCTCACCCGGCCTAAACCCCACCCACCTCCTTAGCCCTGCCTCTTTCTTCCTGCTCTTAACTCTTAGATCAAGGGCGTCTCTCGCCCGGGCGTCTGAAGCAATGGGCAGATGAAGAAAAGGGCAATTCCTGTTTGGACCAGGAGGACCCAGTGCCCGAACCCCTGCTCAGACAGTAGGTATGCATGCAACAACATGTGTATTCTCCATCAGGAAACACCAAAATAAACTTCTCCGGTGCTGGGGTGAGGATAGGTGTTCTGTGGCACTGTAAGTTCTACATTCGGTAAAGTTTTATTCTCGCGCTGCATGTGTGTGCAGTTCACTCGCATCATGTGTCCCTGACCACGTGGTCCCTCGCAACTCCCTATTGTGTGTGCCTCGTGTCTGCCTTCTCCAGCCTCCTGCACCCACGCGCCCCCTTTGCTCTTCCTCATTGACTGCCCTGTATTGCATTGTATTGTTTTGTGTTCTGCTGCATTCTTCATTCTTCTAGGTTTACATTTGACTGCTGTGTTATTGTGTATATTGTTCTGTGCTCTGCTGTGCTCCACCCTCCTCTAGGTTCTATTTTTAATGACTGCTCTTTTTCTGATGCCCTGGTAACCCGATTGCTTACCTGAATGCCTTGTCCTTCCATCTGAGCTCTTGTCTACTTAGTCAATCGTCCACTATTGTCTTATCCTTTCTGTCTCGTCTGCTTGCACCCCTCCTTGTGTTCTCCCCTAGTGACTCCCCCCACCTTTCCCCTCCACCACTCTACCTCTCTCCTCCCCACCTACTCTATGGTGCTCTCTGTTTCTGCTATCTATTAAAACTGTTTCTCTATCGACTATCCTGCTCTCCCCACTAAGACTGGTAGGAAGAAGTTCAAAAATTATATCCTGGTCGCTGTCATGACACTCTAAAGGAAGAATGGAGCTGGCTACCTGGGACTTTAGCTTCTAAATCATAACGCCCACAGCATTCAGACGTCACCCTCTTCCAAAACCTGGTCATCTGCTCCTGGAACACAAATGGTTTTGCACATCTTTTTGGACAAGGCGACTTAGGTTTCGAGAAATACAAACTGTTGTGTTTCCAGGAGACTTTGTTTAGTGCTGCACCAACTCTGGAGGGTTACAAAATCTTTCTGAATCCAGCTACGAAAAGGGTGAAGGGAAGACCAATGTCAGGGCTGACATCGGCAGCAAAAGAACTAATGGATGGACCAAGTGTTCCTCACAGAACCCCTCCCCACTCGTACAATTCGTGTTACTGGAAAAAAACTACAAACTTTATAAGTTGCATCTCCTAATTTGCAACCTTTATTGGAACCCTGCCTCTCCATTGGCAGACAACCTTTTAGAAACTCTTATGAATTACATAGACGATACAAGTCAACTATAACAACTTAGACATACTAGTGTGTGGGGATTTAAACATGGAATGTTTTAACTCCAAGCAGGAGCTAATAATTAACATACCGAATAACGCCAACTCAAAGATCCTTAGTGGCCTTCGGCTGAGAGAAGCCCTGGAAAAAAAAAACATCAACCTAATGAATTGAAGTTTAAAGGGTGATATTCCACCAAAAGCCACTTGCTTCAGAGACACTCTAGGGACAGCTGGGTCACCTAGAAATGATTACCTGTGTAAACAGTGACCACAATTTCCTAGTGGTGGGGAGGCCCGAAAGCAAGGGGAGAATAGGGGGAGCCCTGCAACTACACCACATTTCGAGCATTGAGGTTACGCCTGGCCTCAATTGGCTAAGAATATCATCATCTGGCATTAAGGGGCTGATTCGCCTCTTGGCAGCAGGCAACAGTAAAGATGAACCTGGAACACTGATAACACTGCTTCAGGGGCGTGACTAAGCAGCCATGAAATAGGGCGTGCTTTCTCGAGTCTTTTGCCGATCCTCAATGATCCTGCCGTGCACATGGTACAATGCCAGTGCATTTGTGTTCAAAATGGAGCTACCGACGTATAAATAGAAGGATCACGCGAGAGCGAAATCTCATGAAGATCCTAGACCAGGAACCACAGCTACAGAGATAAATGTAACGGGTGACTCTTATGAGAGACACCAGGAAAATGGTGCCCGCCTGAGAACAAAGGGGTTAACACTCGGCAGAGCGGAGGTGAGACGATACTGCCAGGCGAGATCCCCGGACGCGCTATCCAGCGAACGAAGCTGTGCTGGCCTGGAGCGCAGCAGATGTGAAAGCCCTGGTGGACAAGCTGACGGTGGGGGCTAACGGAGCTGTAGGTGTAATCTATCGGACGTAGCCCCAGAGAATACGAACTTGGACAGCGGAGCGGCCATCTCTCTTATGGGCATTGTGTGCGGCGGAGACCTGCAAAGCTGACCCAGTGACATACGCGGTGCGCCCGACATGTCAGACGCGGTGTAACACACATTCTGGACTGGATTGGTGCATCACTGTTTTGCTTGGATGCCACTGCAAGTATTAACAAAATGGGACAGGGATCGCGCAGCACCAGAAAGAGGTGCAGTGCATGCTGGCTCAGCAGGCACATTACATACCGCGGGGGCCGATGCAGAGCCACTGTATAGCATGAAACATGGCTACACATCTGAGCTGCCCGCGCCTGCACGGAAGATCCCGTACGGCACATCGCGAATCCTGGGGCTGTGTGCATGATTTGGAAGCTGCAGACCGGCTGGTGGCCAGTGGAGCTGAGCTTCTGAGGTGCTCGTGCGCATGCTGACAGATCCACACGAACAAAGGTGACCGGCCTGAAACAAACAATATTAGAACACATGGTCCGGAGGTCACCAAGGACTGAGTCCCGGATGCGAGATATAATGTATCCAACAGGTTGCCCGATCCGCGATTTCGAGCCCAAGGCATGTGACGAGAGAGCCAGTGACATAGAGCGCCCAGTGCAGTACATATAAGAGCCCTATGTGATGCAATCTAATTAAGGTGCGGGACAACTCTGTGAAGCTGAATTGCGGCAAAGCAGGTGGGTGGAGCCCCAAACAGAGATCAGGTTGACTGACATATCGGAAGACCCCCGTATATGGGTCATGGATAAGTCATGGTACACCACTGAATCTGTGGCCTGATGATTTTGGTGCAGTAAGTGAGCCTGCAACAGAAGGCTAAGGGGTGGCAGGATGAGTAAGGAGAGACCTGAGGGCCCACACAATTGCGTTCATGGACCAAATAAGCTGCTTTGGAATCCAAGATCGATGCAGTAGGAGTGGATGTCAACCTCCTGAGACACGGTGTGAGAGCGCTAGCAGAACTCACGAGTGGAATGGAAACTGCCGTAAAGGCCAATACTGATGTCAGCACTGCCAACACCAAGGAGGTCCACATACTCAAGCAACAAGTGCGCCACCTGGAAGACCGGGCAGAGGAGGCAGAAGGGCGTGCGAGACGCAATAACATCCGAGTTGTAGAGCTGCCTGAAGGAGAAGAGGGCTCGGACCCCATAAAATTGCCCAACTTTGAGGTTTATTATCTGGCCAGCCAATTACAATATGTGGCTAAGTGGTTAATGGAAGACTCAACATCGGAGTCCAGATTGTTGAGGTCTGAATGTGCTCCGTTCTTTTTAAAAGAATGGATATGGCTGCCAAAACCAGAGCTAAAAGGGTGCACAAGGATGTTGGAACTGGGATGGAAGATTTGGCATAAGGCATGCCAGGCCATGGAGAACCTGACCCTGTGTTCTCCGCAAGTGCCGCTAGTGGCATTGACCGGTGTGGATGAGCAACTGAGGAAGACGATTTGCACGAATTGGGAATCGGTGGCATCGCAATGCTGGGAGATGTATGGCAAGATGGGAAGGTAATGGAATTTAACATACAGGTAGAAGAAACGGGTATACACTTAGGGCAGTATATACTACATCCGATTGGTACGGCAGGTGAAAGAGACATGGTCCGAAAAAGTGCTGGAAGACCAACCCGACACGGCCATAGAAACAATTTATGATATCTCAGAGGGGTGGGGGGGGCACGAGGTCTCTCGAATCTATGAACTGCTGATACCCAGGGTGGGAAAAGAAGTGACCCAGATGAGATGGGACTGAGAAGATGAAGCAGGGGAACCCATGAACGATGGGTTGTATGAGAGATATCATAAAAAAATATCTAGGAATGCAAGGCTGCAACAGATCCAGCTATATGTTACCCACAGAGCATACATGACCCCCCAGAGGATTGCTCGATTCAAGAGTGCAGAAATACCAACATGTCCCAAATGTCGGGAAGTGAACACAGGGATGATACATATGTTCTGGGTATGCCCGGAAATTGGAACATTCTGGGGAGAAGTAGTCCACTGTTTAACCTGTTGAACTCTGTTTCATCCACCACATGGGAAAAACATTTTGCAGGTCTGTTCTCTAGCTCGACTATTGAAGGCCATGACACCTTAAAACCCTCTAACTCAGTCTGGTGCTTTGATTTTGACAAAGAGGAGATGTTGTCAATTATAAACAAAGCAAGTTCCTTGAGGGTGCCAGGCCCCGACGGTTTAACAAACGCCATACTAAAAAAGGATCCGGAGGAATGGGCAGACTTTATGGTACTACTATCTGAGTGAATCAAAAAGACCCAAAAAATTCCTAAATCTTGGACTAATTCAATAGTGGTGCCAGTCTACAAAAAGGGCGATAGGTCTGACCCTACCAACTACAGACCTAACGCATTCTTGGAGTAGTGTGTAAATTGTTCTCTGCAATACTTTTGAAACAGCTTAATAAATGGTCATTGCTAAAGAACCATCAAGATCGCTGGCAGTCAGGTTTCAAAAAGGGAACGGGAACAGCCTTGAACTTGTTCCTAATAAACTTGTTCAAATGAAGGGCAAAAGCGACCAGGCATAATAAAATCTACATCGCTTCAATAGATCTGACCCATGCATTTGATTCGATTGACAGAAATCTGCCCTGGAAGAAGTTGACAACTTGGGCTGCCCGACAGATCTAAAAGAGGCACTGGAACAACTACACTCTGGAACATCGATAAGAGTAAGGCTGGATAGAGTCTGAACATTGTCAAGAGGAATCAAGACCACAAAGGGGATCAAACAAGGATGTCGATTTGCACCAGCCATCTTTAACTTTTATATATATCTGACGTAGAGGAGGCTTTTGAGGATGTAAGATGCTTCCCTCCAAAAATCATTGGAACATCAGTCGGAAGACTTCTTTACGTGGATGACCTCCTTCTTCTTGATCAAACTGAGATAGGGCTACAGCGACAACTAAACACTTTGTCCACAATATTGACGATTGGTGATACAAGGGGCCCTAGACGCTTAAAGAGAAGTTGGTACTTGCAGGGGGAGAACATCCCAGAGGTACAGTCAATGCAATACCTAGGACTAACCTTAAACACCAGCATGGTTGACTCCCATTGTGAAACTAAAGTAAAGAAACTTGGCTACTCAGGTGAGAATCATTAACTACAAATACGGTAAATTCTCTCTATTAC
Organism: Ambystoma mexicanum; assembly: GCF_040938575.1. NCBI lineage: Eukaryota > Metazoa > Chordata > Amphibia > Caudata > Ambystomatidae > Ambystoma > Ambystoma mexicanum. Next base: position 885,689,253 of record NC_090922.1, read on the forward strand.
CAGTTATCAACTTTTATAATTTAAAGGTGGTGCCGATACTAACTTACGGCTCGGAAGCAAAACTACAGCTGTCAGGGTCTGTTTGGGCTCAAGTGGAGGGAGGTTTCTGGACACGAGTCTTGAACATGCCCAACTCTCTGCCAAGAGAGGTGATAAGAAGATGTGGAAATCTTAATTCTTATTGAGAAAGTACTTAAACCCTCCAGGAGAATGTGGTGTTGATGTATTGCACAAGGCCCTGATTAATAACAGTGAAAATCTGCTTAATGAATGGAGGCACACATGTGCCAACATCCTAAAAAACTAAGCTTTAAATGAAGAGTTGCTAATTGCAAATCCTGATCTGGTTAAGAAAAAACTATTCAACTTAGACTGGATCTCTACAGGAGAACGGATTTGACTAATGAAAAGTGGGGGAGGAATATCCCGAGAAAGCAGGAAATGTGGCGATCTCCCTAGATACTTGAATACGTTTCCTTCATCTGCTCTGAGGCAAGACTTTATGAGATTCCGCTTTAACCTCTACCCAACGAGGGAAGTCACGGAGAGAAGGAAACCGGAACTGGTCCGTAATTACGCTTATTGGCTCTGTCAAAACCCTTGGGAAAACCTTGCACACTTAACAACTGAATGTGGAGCACATAATGACTTGAGAACAAGGCACTTGAGTCCACTCTTTCAGCACTCAATGACATTACCTTCTAATGAACTTTGGGACCATTTGAGTCAAGGTAGGAGAACCACTGAAATTTTAACACTATTGGTGTTCGTTAAAAAAAATCTAAATGTGGTCATCCTGATGCTGCAATAGATTTATGCATACTGCAGCAGCATTGTATTCTTTTCTATGATTAACGTATGATCCTTTTTTTTCTCTTACCTTTTATCTATAACATGTAAAGCATAAAAAGTTTAAATGTAAACTAAAATAATGCTTAATAAAAATAAAGAGAAAAAAAAGAAAATAAATATATATATCCTGGTCTACAACCAAGGCCTCCCTATCATTGACACCTATACCAGTGCTTCCTCCAGACAAACCCTCACCACATCCTCTTTGTCATTCCCTCACCAAACCTATGGACTCTTCATATGGTCTCTGTGCTCTCTCCTTTCTCCCAGTAATGGTGGCAGCCGGTGAGAGGCCCTCCTGTGCCCCTTCCACCCATCTAAGGTCATCACTAATGTTTACCTGAATGGCACCATCATGGTCCAAGGCCCTCAGGCCAACATTCTCCTCTTTGATAGATGCTTCCTGCGCCTTATCAATGTCCTTTGTTTTCCTGCTGTGCCTTCTCTCCCTTCTTCTGCTTCCATGCCTCCCCCTCTGCCTCCTCCTTGTCTACCTTGCCCTCTTCTCCTTCCTCTTCTGCCCCCCTCAGGCTCCTCTCGGGAAGTCTTTCAAGGTTGGCAACCTTCTCCATATTGCCACTCTCAACTCTCGCTCAGCTGTCAAACACTCCTCTGACATCTTCCACCTACTTGATCTCGATGTCCTCAGTCTTACAGAGACATGATTCATGGCCAGCTCTGTCGCGAGCTTTGGCTGATGGCTAAATGATCCTCTCCGCGCCCAGACACAACCGTTCTGGAGGGGGTGTAGCCATGATCTTCTCAGAGTGGATTCCTGCCTCTGCTACTCCTATGCAGGCCTACACCTCCTTCAAATGCCTTGTCTGCAGGCTCTCTCTCTCTCCTGGCCACTCTAATTGCATTTCTACTATCTGTTGCCACCTAGTCAGATCACCTCCTTCCTCTCTGAATAGACGGACCTCTCCTCCTCCCTCCTGGCCTTGACCACTCAACTTCTCCTTCTAGGAGACTTTAGCATTCACCTGGATGCTTCCTGTTCCTCCTCTGGATTCGTTCGTGACATCTGTGACTCTCTCTCTTTCTATGCTCCCCTCTGGCCTGACTCACTCTGCAGGGTACACTCTGGATGTTCTGATCTCCTCCGAACACCCCCTCTATATCCCCCTCATCAATCCTCTCTCCTGGAGTGTTCACTTTCTCCTTTCCTCCAATCTCTCCCACTCTACCCATCAGGTTAAGCCAATTCCAACACTGCCACCTAACTTCTCCGTCATCCGGCCCATGAAGCGTGTGTTAGTTGAGGCTTTTGCAGCCACTTTCTCTCCCCCTCCTACTCCTCTGTCTGACTCACATCCTGGCACAGCCATTTCCTTGCTCCACTCTTCTATCTTTAATACTCTTGATGGTCTTGCCCCTGTCATGAGGATCTGCTTGAAGCCCAAAGCCAAGTGCAACTCCTTATATGACTCTGACCTTGTCACCCTTAAACACAAGTCCAGGGTGGCTGAGAGGAAATGGCAAGCTTCTTGTGCATCCTCTGACAAACTGGCCTGCCGCCTGCTCCAAAGGCAATACTGGCTCTCTGTCTGCACTAAGAAGAGAGCCCACATACAAGCCTGCATCTCTGCTCCATCTAACAACTCAGCCAAACTCTTTGAAATCTGGAAGGAGCTGGCCAATCCTGCTGCAGTCTCTACCTCTCCTGTCCCCTCCGAGGCCCTCTGCACGGCCCTGGCTTCTCATTTCATCTCTAAAACCCAGAACATCCTGTCCACCCTCTCGTCCTCTCCTCCTACCTCTACCCTCTCCTTAACCTGTGGCCCCCCTCTGGCCACCTCTCCACCTCTTTCTCTTTCTTTCCTCTGTTCTCCCTTGACAAGGTTTCTAGATACGTCCGATCTATGAAAGTCTTGTCAAAACAGGTTCTTCCCTGTTCTTCCAAAACCATCAAGGACCACATTGGCACCCTCACCCATGCCCTGTCTGACTTCTGCAAGCACTCCTTCACCACTGGAGCCTTCCCTTCCCCCCTGAAGCATTCCTTTGTGCACCCTCTTCTCAAGAAAACCTTAGCTGACCTCTCCTGCCCGGCTAAATATTGCCCGATCTCCATCACTCCTTTCCTGGGCAAACTCCTGGAAAAGCTGGCCATCTCCCAGCTTAATCTTCACACTGAATCTGTTGGTTGTTTCCATAACCATCAGTCTAGCTTCGGAGCCAGAAGCATGGAAACTGCTCTCCTGAACATCCGTCAAGACCTGCTCTCTACCCTTGGGCTAATCTCCCCTCTGTCCTCATCTTACTCAATCTCTCTTCTGCCTTTGACACAGTCAGCCATGCCATCCTGCTCAATCGTCTATTGGGAATTCGTGTTCATCTTCCAGTGAGCATTCTACTGATCGAGGAGATTTGCCGAGCCGATTCAGCAGCTTCCAGAGGTAGTGCACACTGTGCCCTATTAAAAATCTCTTTTCCTTCCTTAAAAAAGAAAAATGGGCAGCATTAGTAGCAATATCGTCATGCCAGATCCTGAGAGACGTCCGTGATGTATTAAAAGCCATTGCAGCAAGTGCTCATACCTTTGCATGATTTATGTTTGCATTCTGTTCATAGTGGTATTGCTCTCACTTACAGTATGAACTGCTTACTATATAGACGGAAGTTGAGCAAAGACTCCAGTGTATCCTCCTGTACAAGAGAAGGATACCAATGTGGCAACTACTAGGCAATCAAGACCCTATGGAATCATCCCGGTCCCAGTGGATGATGCAAAATTATCTGAGCCGGTGGCAAATGTCAGTAGTCATCCTTCTTTGAGAACAAGTTGTGATGACCACTTCGTACCCTCTGCAAAACCTTTGGTGTAATAACAATAAGGGGAACGTTTCCCGGAGGGAATCCTTTCTGACTCCTTGCTGCAGTCTAGTGTGTTCATCTCCAGCGCCGGAGGCTCCGTCCACTTCCGGAAAGACGGTATATCCGGATGATGAACCCCAGGCTCGTCACGTTGCTACTCTCTTAGGAGTATGCCCACGCTCCGTGAGTTCACCTAAGGATTATTCTCTCTAGGTGGCTCCAGAATTCTAATTTCTAATTTGATATTCATGCCTTTCCTCTTTTCTCTTACCGATACAGATCTGTTACTCGGTCTTCAGACCGAGGCCTCGTTCGATATCGGTTAATCATCTTCGTTCAATCTCCTACGAGAACGTCGCTTGCCAGACGTCACAGTAAGCCTCAGACTCTGCCTCTTTTCTCGTAGGCATTATTCTACGCATAGGACGCGTTTCCCATTCTTCCTGCTTTCACTGCGCTCTTCCTATTCTTTGTCCCTCTGCAGAATCAGACTTTGGTTCCAACTTGTACTCGACGCAGCGCTTCCTCTTTGGTTAGGAACGCTCAATCTGTTCGTACTCAAACGAATCTCGGTCCCAATCTGAGGTATAGGATTTCTGAGATATTTTCATTCAGCGGTGAGTTCGCTACGCTGGATCTGTCTAAACGCTTTCCATTTCTCCTTTCTACTTTTCTTTCGTTCTGTCTCAGATTTCGATGGGAATCATCCTTAACTTCACCTTCAACATTTAACTCCAATGATTCACGGTGCAAGGGTAAGGAAGACAGGAAAAGGGGGTGCTGTTAGGGGAGAGACTTACCATTTTAATAATATTCTCCTCTCTCTTTCAGATACTGTAGACATCCAGCCCTGGGACCCATTCTATGGGTAAAGACAAGAGTGCCACTTCGGCCTGACAGACTTTGCTGATTCCAAGGAGAAGACATTCAGGATTCTACGAACACTAGCTGCTATTCTCAGGGTTTTTTCCCTTCGGGGTTTCCCTGGGGCCTTCACTGAGCCCAAGCCTCAGGCCGGGGTCCAGAGAGGGTCTCAGGGGGATTTCCTTTTGCCACGATCACGATTAGGAAGACATCCTTTCCTGTACTGGGTGGAGAGAAGACAGCTAGCAGGAAACCGGTAGGTGCATGGTGTGCCATTTCGTACTCTGGGTGAAAAGCGGAAATTTAGCATAACAGATAGCAACGCCTAAGAATAGTACTAATTGAGGTGTAATAGGCTATCATCCAGAGTTAGGTTTGACACACATTTTACCTGACGGTTTTTCTGACTGGTATAGCATGGATCAACAAATCCAACAGCTTAATGCTGCAGTTCAGTACCTCACTACAGAGGTACAGCACCTCAAACAAGAAAATGCCACCTTACAGCAAAATCAGCAAAACCAACAACACGCGGTGCAACAAGCCGCTCAGCAAGCTGCTCTGCAAGCCGCTCTGCAAGCCGCTCAGCAAGCTGCTCAACAAGCCGCAGCTAGCCGGATTCTGCATTGTTCAGAGGTCCCGCCAGGACCTTTGCCCGGAGGACAATTTGATGGGAACCCCCACAAGATGAAGGAGTTTACAGACTCCTGTTCCATCCAGTTCACCTTTAAGAGAGCATATTTTCACACGGATAGGGACAGGGTTGGATATATGATTTCTCAAATGACAGGGCCAGCCCTGGCCTGGGCCACTCCCTTTGTTACCTCTGATAATCCAATTTTGGATTTGCCCATGCCTTTTGTAATAGCATTAGATCAATGTTTGGGAGGCAGGAGATTAGGGCCGCCTCACAAGAACATCTGTTAGACCTCAAACAGGGGAATCAGGACATTCTGTCCTATATTACTCGCTTTAAACAAATGGCCAGCGAAACTACTTGGGCGGATGAGGCATAGATGACAATATTTCACATAGGGTTGTCCGAAGAACGTAAGGACGAGAACTCGCGGATACCCAGAGCTGCCACCCTTACTTAACTTATTTCTTTAGTTCTACAAATTCATTACCGATTGAAAGAACGTCAGTACGAACGGCGGAAAGGGAAGACCATTCGACCTGTACCACATCCCCCTAGCACAAGTCAAGTTCCGTCGATGGATGAACCTATGCAGTTGGGGACGGCGGCCAGGGGTCCATTATCTCCTGAAGAAAGAGCCCGCAGGAGGACTCTAGGCCTCTGTATGTACTGCGGGGCTAACACTCATACAGTCCATGAATGTCCAATTGCTCCTCCTCGCAGGTCGGGAAACGCCAGCTCCCGGCCGTGAGAGGAACCACGGTACGGGAATCTGTGTCACCACAAGGTTCCTCATTGAAGACACATACTTCAGTCTGTTCTCCGCCTTCGGACAACTGTATGTTGATACTAAAGGTATCATTTACCATGGGAAAACGGATGTTCCAAAATGTCCCGGCATTGATAGACTGTGGGGCGGCAGGGAATTTCATGGATGAACATTGGGCTATGGAACATGACATTTCCTGCATCTGTAAAGCGGAGACGATCCCTGTCGAGTGTGTGGACGGAAGTCCGTTAGTCTCCGGACCAATTAAGGAACAGACAGAGTTACTCAGTTTGACCATCTCTTCTCATCATGAATCTATTTCCTTGGATATTATTCGAGCTGCTCATCACCCCATAATTCTTGGGCTCCCCTGGCTAAGAAAACATAATCCGTTTATTAACTGGTCGACAGGATCATTTTTCTGGGTTTCGAATACTATCTGGAACACTGTCTGAGAGATCATAGGAATCTCCAACTCGAGAATGTTTCCTCTTGTGAAGAAGAGGCAGGGGTTGCAACTCTCTGCCAGGTGGCGGGTCTTCCGGAGGAGTATCATCAATACAAGGAAGTCTTCTCCACTTCGGAATATACACAACTACCTCCGCATCAGAGGGATGATTGTACAATTAATCTACTTCCAGATCTTCCCTTACCGTTTGGCCGAATGTATATTCTGTCTGATTCAGAAAAGGAAGTACTTCAGGAACATCTAAGGATAAATCTCAAGAATGGTCTGATAACCAAATCCACATCGCTGTTAGGCGGAAACCTGTGCAGTTCCCTCTGGGACCACTGCAAAAGATTTAGGCCTACAGGCGTTGGCGGTGAACCCACTTGGTAGCAGTCTGCACCACACAGATTCACGTGGTAGCTGTGGCTGAGCAGTCAGACTTCTCTCAAGAAAAGTTGAGCAGTATGTGGAGTATACAAAATAGGGCAATTCTTCACAGCAAGATAAGCAAGCACGCAACGAGGCTTAGTGTAAAGATATTAAGGTATTTATTTATAACAAAATGTAGGAATCTCCAACTCGAGAATGTTTCCTCTTGTGAAGAAGAGGCAGGGGTTGCAACTCTCTGCCAGGTGGCGTGTCTTCCGGAGGAGTATCATCAATACAAGGAAGTCTTCTCCACTTCGGAATATACACAACTACCTCCGCATCGGAGGGATGATTGTACAATTAATCTACTTCCAGATCTTCCCTTACCGTTTGGCCGAATGTATATTCTGTCTGATTCAGAAAAGGAAGTACTTCAGGAACATCTAAGGATAAATCTCGAGAATGGTCTGATAACCAAATCCACATCGCCAGCGGTGGCTTCTTTATTTTTCATCCCAAAGAAACACTCAACGGAATTAAGACCCTGTATAGTTTATCGGGGGCTGAACAAGATCACGGTCCCTGATAAGTATCCTATGCCTCTCATCCCTGACATCTTGGAATCTTGGAGGCGGTTAAAGGAGTGAAGGTGTTTACCAAGTTAGATCTTAAGGGAGCTTACCACCTCATTAGAGTTAAGGAAGGCGATAAGTGGAAGACCGCTTTCCGGAATCCGTTTGGTCATTACCAATATCAAGTGATGCCCTTTGGTTTATCAAATGCACCAGCAATATTTCAATGTTTTATGGATCATTTATTTGCAGATTTACTGTTACATACAGTTATCATATATTTAGATGACATCCTGATTTTTTCCTCATCCGTACCAGAACATTATCATCATGTGAAGGAAGTCTTGAGATGCCTCCAACAGAATCATCTATGTTGTAATTTGGACAAATTTTCCTTTCATCAGTCCCAAGTAGTTTATTTGGGATATGTTATATCTTCTAAAGGTATTACCATGGATCCCCAGAAGGTATCCGCTGTTAAAGACTGGCCAGTTCCAAAATCTGGAAAAGATAAACAAAGATTTATTGGATTCGCTAACTTTTATAGAAAGTTTATTCCGAATTTGTCTTTTCTTACTCAACCACTGACCAATCTATTAAAGAAGGGTAACATATTTGAATGGGGTCAACAGACTCAGAAAGCTTTTGAAAGACTTAAAGATCTATTTACTTCAGCTCCCAGATTTGATGAACCCGGATCAGCATCGTCCATTTATAGTGGAGACGGACGCTTCTCAATATGCATTGGGAGCAGTTTTGCTCCAGCAAGATGATCAATCTCAAGAACGTCCCATAGCCTTCCTATCAAAGACTTTATCTCTGGCTGAATTGAACTATGCTGTTTTAGAAAAAAAGCTTTTGGCTATTAAACGGGCCTTTGAAGAATGGCGACACCTCTTGCTGGGGGTGAGATTTCCGGTAGAGGTACGCACTGATCACCAAAATCTTTGAATTCTTCAATACGCCCAAACTTGCAATAGCCGGCAGGTCCGATGGGCTCATTTTTTTTCGCCCTCCGAATTCAATTCTCTTTCATCCCAGGAAGGATCAATCTTAAAGCAGATGCATTATCTCGCAAAGAACCCATCCTAACCGAACAATTTAGATCGGAAATAATTTTTCCTCGACTAGCGTTGGGTTTACAATCCTGCCAAAGTTTTCTAACTCGATTGCAACTACAATCTAAGTTTCTAGTGAAGTCTTCTCTATCACCGAGATGTAGATCTGCTCTCACTAAAATGAAAGGTTGCTTTTTCTTTGGTCCCAGAGCCTTCATACCCACAAAGAAACTTCAAAAAGAGGTCTTGGAGATGTGTCATGACTCCAGAGCCGCAGGACATCGAGGGGTGGCAAATACACAGGAGTTGGTGTCTCGTTACTTTTGGTGGACTTCCTTGAAAACAGACATAAGAAATTATGTGGTATCGTGTCCTGTTTGTCTTCAAACCAAATGTCCTCGTCGGTCCCCAGTGGGAAAGTTGGTGCAAATGCCTATTCCAACACACCCGTGGCAAATCATTTCAACAGATTTCGTGGTTGACTTACCGAAATCAGAAGGATGTTCAACTATTATGGTTATGGTGGATTCCTTCAATAAAATGGCACACTTCATCCCCCTCGTGGGAATTCCGACGGCAGCCAGATAGCACGCATTTTTGTATCTCAGATCTTTTCCCTTCATGGTCTCCCCAAAACGATAATTTCGGATCGAGGATCGCAATACACTTCCAGATATTGGGGTCGAGTATGTCAGATTCTAGGCATTTCTCGAGCCCTCAGTTCGGGCTACCACCCGCAGTCCAATGGACAAACTGAGGGACTGAACCAAACCCTTAAAGGGTACCTGCGGAGCTATGTAGGAGCAGCACAGGACGAGTGGAAAGAATTATTACCTTTAGCAGAATTTGCATATAATAATGCTTATCACTCTTCTCTTCGTTCTACTCCCTTCTTCTGCACCTATGGATTTCATCCAAGTTCTTTCCCTACTACAATGATATCATCTTCAAATTTTCCTGATGTCGATCATTTAATAACGAAGATTAAGGAAGGGCACAAGACAGCGGCCTTTGCCTTAAGAGAATCCCATGGTCGTAGGAAGAAATTTGCGGATCGCCATCGCACTCAGGCTCCAGAGATTCAATCAGGTGATCGAGTTTGGTTATCATCCAAATTTCTGCCTCGACATCTGGTTCCTTCAAAATTGTCCCCCAAATATTTGGGTCCCTCTCGAGTCATCAAGGCAATTGGTTCAGCAGCTTTTAAACTCCAACTTCCTAATTCTTGGGCCCGGATACAGTTGAAGCCAGATCTCAGAAATCATTTTCACCCTAAAGTGGATGTACGTCCTCCCCCAGTGTTGATTGAGTCGGATCCTGAGTATGAGGTGGCGGATCTATGTGACTCTCGATACCATCGAGGGCGGTTACACTACTTGGTAAATTGGAAGGGATACTCTCCAGCTGATCGTACATGGGAACTAGAATCAGCAATTCATGCCCCACGTTTAGTTAGGAGATTCCATGCCCGACATCCCGACAAACCAGGGGGAAATACCTCTAAGAGGGGGCATACTGTGATGACCACTTCGTACCCTCTGAAAAACCTTTGGTGTAATAACAATAAGGGGAACGTTTCCCGGATGAAATCCTTTCTGACTCCTTTCTGCAGTCTAGTGTTTTCATCTCCAGCTCCGGAGGCTCCGCCCACTTCCGGAAGGACGGTATATTCGGACGGCGAAACCCAGGCTCGTCGCGTTGCTACTCTCTTAGGAGTACGCCCATGCTCCGTGAGTTTGCCTAAGGATTATTCTCTCTAGGTTGCTCCAGAATTCTAATTTCTAATTTCATATTCATGCCTTTCCTCTTTTCTCTTATCGATACAGATCTGTTACTCTGTCTTCAGACCGAGGCCTTGTTCGGCTTGGTTAATCATCTTCATTCAATCTCCTACGAGAACGTCGCTGCCAGACATCACAGTAAGCGTCAGACTCCGCCCCTTTTTTCGTAGGCATTATTCTATGCATAGGACGCGTTTCCCATTCTTCTTGTTTTTACCGCGCTCTTCCTATTCTTTGTCCCTCTGCAGAATCAGACTTTGGTTCCAACTTGTACTCGATGCATCAGTTCCTCTTTGTTTAGGAACACTCAATCTGTTCGTACTCAAACAAATCTCGGTCCCAATCTGAGGTATAGGATTTCGGAGATATTTTCATTCAGCTGTGAGTTTGCTAAGCTGGATCTGTCTAAATGCTTTCCATTTCTTCTTTCTACTTTTCTTTCGTTCTGTCTCAGATTTCGATGGGAAACATCCTTAACTTCACCTTCAACATTTAACTCTAAAGATTCACGGTCCGAGGGTAAGGAAGACACGAAAAGGGGTGTTGTTAGGGGAGAGACTTACCATTTTTATAATATTCTCCTCTCTCTTTTGGATATTGTAGACAACCAGCCCTGGTACCCATTCTATGGGTAAAGACAAGAGTTCCACTTCTGCCTGACAGCCTGTCCTGATCCCAAGGAGTAGATATTCAGGATTCTACAAACACTAGCTGCTCTTCTCAGGGTTTTTTTCCCTTCGGGGTTTCCCTGGGGCCTTCACTGAGCCCAAGCCTCGGGCCGGGGTCCGGAGTGGGTCTCAGGGGGATTTCCTTTTGCCACTATCACGATTAGGAAGACATCCTTTCCTGTACCGGGTGGAGAGAAGACAGCTAGCAGGATACCGATAGGTGCATGGTGTGCCATTTCATACTCTGGGTGAAAAGCGGAAATTCAGCATAACACAAGTGTTGTGGAGATTATTCTTGAGCACCAGAAACAAGCTTGAAATGAGAGACAGAGGAAGAGATTGACTAGGAGTGAACCTACACAGGTAGTACATGTAAACGCACCCAGTCCACTGATGAATGTGCCTATGATTGGTCCAGTAAGAAGGAGTTATGCTGATATGCTTTATGAGATGATCATAAAAGATCACAAGAAAAGAACGAGGTCCAAGAGAAATGCTAGGGAGGATGATCATGAGCTAAATGATTACCTGGATAGTACAGCACACTTGGGGAGCTATCAGTATATGAAGGAAGTGTTAAGGAGGACCTCGAAGGAGGAATGCTTTGTATGTGCACTCCTACCTTGTAGCATGGGAAAGTCTAAAATCTTCATAGCTACTGAAATAGACGTCCAGACAGCACATTTTCTATCACACATAGCACTTTGCCGTACAAGTTGCCAGTTTATGGGTCGAGATGCCTATCTCAAATGGGCAACTGAATGGACAGATCCAGATGAAGATGACTATGTTCAAAACACAAAGACAAGAGACAGAGATCATACCAAGAATCATGTGATCAGATATAAAAGCCTGGAGTAAAAGGAGCTGGAATCAGATGGAAGTAAACAGAAGACTTGATAGTCCAGGAAAAACTGAAGAAGACATCCGACATTGGAAGAACAGAGGCCAGATGCAGATCTGCGGAACAGTGTTAGCACCAGATGGCTGGAAAGAAGGAGTGGTTATCTGCAGAGCCTGGATGGTATATGATTGTCCTGAATCAACTGTGTGGAATGCACAGGTGCTGTGCAAGCCATTATGGCCAACACTTGCCAAGCTACTGACCTGGGTCGAAGACAGAGGATGACCCTTGCAGAGAGTGCCTTTGGAAAGATCAAAGCTGTGCTTCAGAAATAATGGCAAAAGAAAAGTCAGAGAGAACCAGAATGGTAGTCGGATCTTTGATGCACCAAGAATGAACATTTGAACAGCAGTGATCATGGATCACTATTGAGCGTGTGGAGCCAGAGCTTATATGAAATTGCCTACAGATTGGGGAGGAATATGCACTTTGGTGAATATTCATGTTCCAGCATTGATGATTCCTAAAGGTGACTTGAATCTTGGTTATTTCCCCAAAAGCAGATGCTCACCTGAGGAAGAAGAGATCTGTGGAGCTCGTAAGAAGAATGAAGAGAGAGAACTACTTCTCAACAAAATAAATAGAAGCTTTTGATGCCATTCCATATGAGCACAGACTGTTCAGTCAGACTTTGTCAGTCTTCACATTGATCTTTATGCCGAGAATCCAGGTTGGAGCAAATACCATATGGCTGCAGATTACCAGAATTGCTGTGGCTGATCAACACAACCATAAAGTATTCAATGCAGTCAGAGAAGAGATGATAGCCATAAGACTAATGACTCTTCAGAACGGATACGTTTTGGACATGATCACAGCTATGGATGGAGGTGATTGTGCAAAAATCAGAGAATCATGTTGCACATTCATACCTTCTCATGACAACAAGAATAGCACTCTGACTGAGGCCATAGAGATGCTAACAGAGCTGCATGTCCAGATGATAGACGAAGTAGAAGACATTGCTGATGACAGTTGGTTCGGATCACTCTTTTCTTGAGTTCCACAATGGATGGCAGATATGTTCATATTCCTTGGAGCCCTGATAGTACTGGTGTTGCTCGGATTCTGTGTGTTCAAGATAATAATCACATAATGTAAGAAGACAGCAAAGAAAGCCATAGGGATGAAAATCATGATCGATGTTGAATCAGGATCGAAGGCCAGAGACTTGACTGATGAAGAAATCAGAGACTTTGTGAAGGCCAGTATCCATGCACCTGAGGGAATGAAGTTCCTGTATCCAAAGAACCATAAGAAGTATGTGGGAAGATGGATCTATTACAGCCCAAGTGGACAGTGCATGCTCATGACTTGGAACAAGGATGAGCATGTGAAATCAGCGGTATGCCTGAGGAAGTCATAAAGATATGGATCCCTAAGAAGAATTTCTTCAGACAAGGATGTCTAGATGTGAAGGATGATGAGAGAGTGGTCAATGAATCGCCCAGAGGGGGGAGTGTAGAGAAGGAGCTAAGTACCCCCACCTCAACCACATCACCCATATTGGCTATATGTTGGGAGCCAGAGATTGAAACACGGGCGGTACTACTAAGAATACTGATACCAAAGAGAATCTTGGAAGCAAGGTTCCCATTGAGAAAACCATACTTTCATATGAGAAAATAGGATGGTCTTTTGAATGAAATCCCGGAAGAAGCAGAGCAAGTGAATGGCCAAGATGAATGGTGACATCATGCAGAGTCGAGCTGATGTACATAGAAGAGATGCAGAGACAAGAGTGTGCAGATATTCTATAAGGCATCAAGAAAGTATCAAGGATAAGTGACATCTTGGGACCAAGGTGAAGAAGCTTATGCCATAGAACTGACAAAGAGATCAAGCCAGTTTACACGTGTACAAATGCAAAGAAACACAAGCACAAGAAGTATTCTTGAGGCTAGCTTTATAGTGAAGACATTACGGCATGCACCATCATGTACATGTATGCATAAGTGAGTAAAGATGGGATGTTTCCACTATGAACTATAGTACAGTTGGGCTTAAAAAAAGGAAGGCTTCTTTTCCAGTATGTCACAGTAAGAAAACAATTCAATTGCAAAGTGAATCTCAGAAAGGCAATGCTGGATGAGCCATGAAGCCATGCTAAGAAGCCAAAGTCTTATCACGCTGGAGTGAGCAGACATTGGATACAAATCGTGTGAAAGAACAAAACTCCTGTTCAGAAGGCATGAACAAAACAAGGAAGACATCAGAGGTCTATTAGAAAATGGTATTCTTAATACACGAGAGGCACAAGAGGGTCTTCAGTCACGTGGACGGATGAAGTTGGACAAATATGATGCTCACACCTACGCATGAGGGCAGAGCGTGCCTTCACTCCCCTGAATTCTCCAGAGCTAAAAACACTCCCAAGGACAAGTTCAAAGTCCTAATTGACAGCAGACCACTAAGGTGATGATAGATGCATATGCTAATTGGTGGGAAGCTATGGTTAAAACGAGCCCACCAGCACCTGGAAAAGTACTGACGAAGGTTAGAGTGCCAACCAATTTTAGGGGATCATGTAATCAAGGGTCCTATAGTTTGTGTAGCCAATAGGACGTTGTGTATTTAGTGATGTTCATAGCGACTTGTTTAAGGGGAGGGCTTATTTGCCCCACCTGATGTTAAGAAACCAATAATTTTCTTTCACTGTCCCATACTAGTATAGAACTTAGATATCCCTTAAGACCCTATCATTTTCTTAAATAGGTTTTGTAGTTTGGTACATAGGATGATGTTAGTAAATATGTGGGTTGATGTCACCTATGATGATTTTTTGCTATAAAAGAATACTTTTTTCCAAGATGCCATGAGAGAATTTGCGCTGAGATGTCTGTTAATATCTGTCGTATTCCCTGTTTTAGATAATTTATATTAAAAAAATGTATCCTCTTTGTCAACTCCCTGAGTCGTTTTGAATATTGATGTATGAATTGATGTCTGCATCCCCATCCATCTCAAGGGTATTGCTACTCATCTTAAAGAGCTGCAGGTCACCCGGTTCAGTAAAAAGGTGTTGGCTTCTTTGAAGTGACCAGGAGGCAATGCAGAGTGAAGTGATCCTATATAGAACATCTCTGCCATTGTGGTGAACTCACTGCATGTTGTTAGCAGGAACAGAGGGAAGGTGAGGTTGTAAGTGGCAGTGAGGGAAAGGCAGGTGTGAATCCTAAGTGATGGTGTGCTTCTACATGAGTAGTGGCCTTGAAAAAGAACTGTGGGCATGTATTTCATCCAGAAGGGAGAGGCCAAGATTAGCTAGTCAAACAACACTATGGGGACCTATTTAGCCACTGCTATGCGGGATATGAAAGGGCTATAGAGGTGGGTGGTGGTTTTGGGATGTTAGTGTGTTGTGTAATTAGGCAGCACACCCAGCCCTTGGATTCATGTGTAAGGTTGCTTCTTTGAGTTGTACAAGGTGGATACAGAGACAATAGGATGTAAATGAGGCATGGAGGGAGGAGGTGATTAGATGAGGGGACTGTTGGGTTCAGGATGGTCTGTCTGGATCCATTTGAATGTTTGTTCATGACAAAAGATGATGTTTCCTTCTTTGCTAAGGCTAGCCAGAGCCTATTTTCGGTGTCCTGGTGAGTCTGATTGGAATCAAGCTGTGATCCATCAGGAGGAGGGTGAGGACATCCTTGAAAAGGAAGTGAATGAGAAGATCTCATCTATGGTGAATCACCCGATCGGTAGGAAGAGAAGCCAAATTAAGAGGCTCAAACAGTCGACATGGTCTAAGTGCTACATTGTTGTTCAGTGTACAGCCCAACCAGACGTTAAAGTCAACGTAGACGAAGAGTTCATCAGAGATAGATTTTAATGAGGTCCAGTCATTCCTTCACGAAGGCAGAGGCCTCACCATGAACTCTATACAAAGGCTTTGAAAATAGTTTTATTGCAATCTATATTGCATTTTCATGTAAGCCCGTCAAATAAACAGGCTGGGTTTGTAGGTACCATCACATTAATGATATAGGTTGGGAAGATAAGCACCACTTGTTCACTTAGGTGTACCGTTCACCAGGATTTTATAGCCTTCTGGCAGTATTATGTCCATATAAACAGTACGTTTATCCAAGATCCAGGTTTCAGTCACAGCTGCAATGTCAATGTTCAGGTCTTCATTGAGTGAGTAGATGAATGAAGCATACTTGTTCATAGATCTGGTGTTAAGTGAGTCAACATTTGGCTCACTTAACATTTGCTCAATATTTTGCTAAGGGGGCAGATGACCAATGGCAGGGATCCCTCTTCTTGCAAGCTGGTGGTGGTCGTGACATTTCTATGACATATCTCTGATTGAGAAGATAACTGGTTTCAATAGGAGGTATGCCTGTGCCAAGGAATTTTCTGTGCATTGTCTATGCTTCTGGTCTCAGAGAAAACAAAGAAGAGTGGGGATGATGGAGTTGAAGACCAGGAGTTCTCTATGGCAGACCTGCACCATGGTAGTTATTACAAAGCAGACGGTGGACACAAACAGGTACCATATAACCTATGTATTCTTCAACACATCAGAATACACTTCATAAGCAGTAGTGTGAGCAGCCCCATCCTCGTGCTTGGCTCAGGCTCCTATCTCTTCAACTGATTGTTACAAAGCAGAGTTCTTGGGGCTTTAGTCACCATTTCAGAACCTATTGTAATGATGTTCCATTTATGTTTATGTTTATATTTACAATACAATCTTTCTTCTGCATACTTGCAATACAATCTTTCTTCTGTACTTATGATTTGCTATTTGCACATGTTACATATGTAACAGAAGTTCTCTTTGTGTAAATGTTCACAACGTACTTGATAGTTGACATGCAGGGTTAAGAGTTTATCTGGTGCCTGTATTGATAGTAGTATTGTTTTTCAGGGTCAATTTGGCCCAACTGTAGGTTAGTAGAGGGAACTGATACTTTTGATTATCCGTTCTCTGTAAGTGACGTTTATGTAGGTGCCCCTCAAGCTGCATGCCTGGAATGCATCTCAAGGGCCTGATTACGAGTTTGTAGGAAAGTGGTGGATGTTTTACCGCTCTCCCACAATACAAGTGTCAAACATAAAACTCATATTTAACGTCTGCTTTTGGTGGTGTTGTAATCACTGTCACACAAAAGCATTAGCTCATCTGGTAATTACAGCATGCAGTAATACAGAATCCCAGCGGAATGGAATCGGTACTCCAAAATGGTGAATAACATTTAAGTCTGCATGACTTGTAAAGATATGGACCTGAAAAGGTGCTGCATTTCAAGTGGAAATACGACAAAAACCGCCCCAAAGTGTCTGTTTATTGGGCATTTTCATGAAAGTTTGTGCGGTGCTGTTGGCTAGGTATTTGATTGAAAACTACTTTTCAAACATGAGCTAAGTGAAACTATTTGTAGTATGGAAGAGGATGTAATCAGTTCAGGGCTATACCGAATTTATTTAAAATAGATCAACCAAAAAGTCACATTTATAGCAAGTAAACATGGGCTTATTGTGTAGCTAATAATCTGAGTTCAAGTGTTGTCCACATAGCTAGGCTTAAGTTTAAGCACTGCTTATTAAGACAGAGCACATTAAGGCAAAGTATATGCAGAGGGGTGAGGCGTGAGTCTGGTCAAAGCAATCCCACAACATAGGTCGGTGTATGGGTAAAAGTCCACAGTCTCCGAAGGGATATTCTCACAGGTTCAGTATAGCTTAGCTCTGGCATATGAGAAGTGATGTGCAGCAGCAGCCAATAAAGTCGATTTACATTGGTGTTATGATATATTATGGTATGAATTGAATGTAAGTAGCTACACTTGGTATCATCGAAATGTGTAATGTCAAACAATATTTCAGTGTCATCGTGATCCTGAATGACACATCTTGTTTCGTTGAGTGGCTTCTGGCTGATGCTTTTTTGTTCCTATAGCCTACGTACATTTGGCGAAAATGTATCCACCTCTGGATTTTCTCCACCGAGTGGTTTCTGAAGCAGCTGACATGTGGTTCATGTGCCGTATGCACTAGGAGTGACAGGCAGTGAAGTGTGCTTTGTAGAGCTGTACTTTAACAAGGATACAGTGCGATTGTGTATCCGTGACAGAAGATGCATAGTTTTTGCTCAACAAGTGAACAGTCCTGTGAAGCACACACTGTACAATAGGGTTTTGGTTACAGCTTTGTCTTTACATTCAATATACAGTGCTTAATTTGTAAAAAAATAAGTGCCAGGACCCAAACAATCTTGCCTCACTAATTCTGGCACAGATGGCACGGTTTCGGCAGTCAGGCTCAGTGCTAGATCGGCCCACCACCAGTCCATCACACTGCTGCTACTCCATCTCACATGTTTGGCACTTCAGCAACTGCTGGCACTGGCTAGTAGTGGGATGGATATGATATGATATTATATGGCCTTTATAACGTGCCTGTAAACAAGTGTCTCTAGGTGTGACAAGACAAGGAGGGGGAAACAAGGGAGAACAAAACAACAATCTTACTATGTCTGGTGGCATTTAGATTGTGCAAGCGCAAGGAGGGGGGAGAAGTACAAAAGGGGTAGGGGAAGTGGAGAAGTGCAAAGGGAACGGAGAGGGAGTGCTGGTAATCAGAGGGTGCAGCCAGAGGTTGACTAATAAGTGTAGAGAATGGGTGGACTGTAGGGTTACAGATACAGACCACAGGTGCTAGCAGGGCCAAGAGGCAGTGTGAGGTGCAAATGGACAGGCATGGACCTGGTCCTAAATTCAGAGTTTTACAAAGGTGGCGGGCGCCCCTCTCTCGCAAGAACAGACATGATAACCTGTTCAGTGGTTATTAACCACTTGAGAGTTCGCAGCCACTGCTTTTACTCACTGTGCCTTTCACAGATGGGAAATATCCATTTGCATATCAGTCTTTGTCCTGCCCAGGGGCAGTCCAGCACCGAAATACAATGGCAACTCCAATCTGAACGAGAGTACCACCAGCAACCCCATACACGTGTTTCACCCTTGTTGGGGATCATCAGTGAGGTGAAGCTGATGCCTCTCTAAGCACAGTGAGAGGGAGACCACGTCTGGTTGCCCCCAGGAGACCTAGGGTTACCAATCCCAGGTTCCTTAAAAAATAGTTTTACAAAGGTAGCGGGCGCCCCTCTCTCGCAAGAACAGACATGATAACCTGTTCAATGGTTATTAACCACTTGAGAGTTCGCAGCCACTGCTTTTACTCACTGTGCCTTTCACAGATGGGAAATAACTATTTGCATATCAGTCTTTGTCCTGCCCAGGGGCAGTCCAGCACCGAAATACAATGGCAACTCCAATCTGAATGAGAGTACCACCAGCAACCCCATACACGTGTTTCACCCTTGTTGGGGATCATCAGTGAGGTGAAGCTGATGCCTCTCTAAGCACAGTGAGAGGGAGACCACGTCTGGTTGCCCCCAGGAGACCTAGGGTTACCAATCCCAGGTTCCTTAAAAAATAGTTTTACAAAGGTAGCGGGCGCCCCTCTCTCGCAAGAACAGACATGATAACCTGTTCAGTGGTTATTAACCACTTGAGAGTTCGCAGCCACTGCTTTTACTCACTGTGCCTTTCACAGATGGGAAATATCCATTTGCATATCAGTCTTTGTCCTGCCCAGGGGCAGTCCAGCACCGAAATACAATGGCAACTCCAATCTGAACGAGAGTACCACCAGCAACCCCATACACGTGTTTCACCCTTGTTGGGGATCATCAGTGAGGTGAAGCTGATGCCTCTCTAAGCACAGTGAGAGGGAGACCACGTCTGGTTGCCCCCAGGAGACCTAGGGTTACCAATCCCAGGTTCCTTAAAAAATAGTTTTACAAAGGTAGCGGGCGCCCCTCTCTCGCAAGAACAGACATGATAACCTGTTCAGTGGTTATTAACCACTTGAGAGTTCGCAGCCACTGCTTTTACTCACTGTGCCTTTCACAGATGGGAAATATCCATTTGCATATCAGTCTTTGTCCTGCCCAGGGGCAGTCCAGCACCGAAATACAATGGCAACTCCAATCTGAACGAGAGTACCACCAGCAACCCCATACACGTGTTTCACCCTTGTTGGGGATCATCAGTGAGGTGAAGCTGATGCCTCTCTAAGCACAGTGAGAGGGAGACCACGTCTGGTTGCCCCCAGGAGACCTAGGGTTACCAATCCCAGGTTCCTTAAAAAATAGTTTTACAAAGGTAGCGGGCGCCCCTCTCTCGCAAGAACAGACATGATAACCTGTTCAGTGGTTATTAACCACTTGAGAGTTCGCAGCCACTGCTTTTACTCACTGTGCCTTTCACAGATGGGAAATATCCATTTGCATATCAGTCTTTGTCCTGCCCAGGGGCAGTCCAGCACCGAAATACAATGGCAACTCCAATCTGAACGAGAGTACCACCAGCAACCCCATACACGTGTTTCACCCTTGTTGGGGATCATCAGTGAGGTGAAGCTGATGCCTCTCTAAGCACAGTGAGAGGGAGACCACGTCTGGTTGCCCCCAGGAGACCTAGGGTTACCAATCCCAGGTTCCTTAAAAAATAGTTTTACAAAGGTAGCGGGCGCCCCTCTCTCGCAAGAACAGACATGATAACCTGTTCAGTGGTTATTAACCACTTGAGAGTTCGCAGCCACTGCTTTTACTCACTGTGCCTTTCACAGATGGGAAATATCCATTTGCATATCAGTCTTTGTCCTGCCCAGGGGCAGTCCAGCACCGAAATACAATGGCAACTCCAATCTGAACGAGAGTACCACCAGCAACCCCATACACGTGTTTCACCCTTGTTGGGGATCATCAGTGAGGTGAAGCTGATGCCTCTCTAAGCACAGTGAGAGGGAGACCACGTCTGGTTGCCCCCAGGAGACCTAGGGTTACCAATCCCAGGTTCCTTAAAAAATAGTTTTACAAAGGTAGCGGGCGCCCCTCTCTCGCAAGAACAGACATGATAACCTGTTCAGTGGTTATTAACCACTTGAGAGTTCGCAGCCACTGCTTTTACTCACTGTGCCTTTCACAGATGGGAAATATCCATTTGCATATCAGTCTTTGTCCTGCCCAGGGGCAGTCCAGCACCGAAATACAATGGCAACTCCAATCTGAACGAGAGTACCACCAGCAACCCCATACACGTGTTTCACCCTTGTTGGGGATCATCAGTGAGGTGAAGCTGATGCCTCTCTAAGCACAGTGAGAGGGAGACCACGTCTGGTTGCCCCCAGGAGACCTAGGGTTACCAATCCCAGGTTCCTTAAAAAATAGTTTTACAAAGGTAGCGGGCGCCCCTCTCTCGCAAGAACAGACATGATAACCTGTTCAGTGGTTATTAACCACTTGAGAGTTCGCAGCCACTGCTTTTACTCACTGTGCCTTTCACAGATGGGAAATATCCATTTGCATATCAGTCTTTGTCCTGCCCAGGGGCAGTCCAGCACCGAAATACAATGGCAACTCCAATCTGAACGAGAGTACCACCAGCAACCCCATACACGTGTTTCACCCTTGTTGGGGATCATCAGTGAGGTGAAGCTGATGCCTCTCTAAGCACAGTGAGAGGGAGACCACGTCTGGTTGCCCCCAGGAGACCTAGGGTTACCAATCCCAGGTTCCTTAAAAAATAGTTTTACAAAGGTAGCGGGCGCCCCTCTCTCGCAAGAACAGACATGATAACCTGTTCAGTGGTTATTAACCACTTGAGAGTTCACAGCTCCTGCTTTTACTCACTGTGCCTTTCACAGATGGGAAATATCCATTTGCATATCAGTCTTTGTCCTGCCCAGGGGCAGTCCAGCACCGAAATACAATGGCAACTCCAATCTGAACGAGAGTACCACCAGCAACCCCATACACGTGTTTCACCCTTGTTGGGGATCATCAGTGAGGTGAAGCTGATGCCTCTCTAAGCACAGTGAGAGGGAGACCACGTCTGGTTGCCCCCAGGAGACCTAGGGTTACCAATCCCAGGTTCCTTAAAAAATAGTTTTACAAATGTAGCGGGCGCCCCTCTCTCGCAAGAACAGACATGATAACCTGTTCAGTGGTTATTAACCACTTGAGAGTTCGCAGCCACTGCTTTTACTCACTGTGCCTTTCACAGATGGGAAATATCCATTTGCATATCAGTCTTTGTCCTGCCCAGGGGCAGTCCAGCACCGAAATACAATGGCAACTCCAATCTGAACGAGAGTACCACCAGCAACCCCATACACGTGTTTCACCCTTGTTGGGGATCATCAGTATTTCGGTGCTGGACTGCCCCTGGGCAGGACAAAGACTGATATGCAAATGTATATTTCCCATCTGTGAAAGGCACAGTGAGTAAAAGCAGTGGCTGCGAACTCTCAAGTGGTTAATAACCACTGAACAGGTTATCATGTCTGTTCTTGCGAGAGAGGGGCGCCCGCTACCTTTGTAAAACTATTTGTTAAGGAACCTGGGATTGGTAACCCTAGGTCTCCTGGGGGCAACCAGACGTGGTCTCCCTCTCACTGTGCTTAGAGAGGCATCAGCTTCACCTCACTGATGATCCCCAACAAGGGTGAAACACGTGTATGGGTTTGCTGGTGGTACTCTCGTTCAGATTGGAGTTGCCATTGTATTTCGGTGCTGGACTGCCCCTGGGCAGGACAAAGACTGATATGCAAATGGATATTTCCCATCTGTGAAAGGCACAGTGAGTAAAAGCAGTGGCTGCCAACTCTCAAGTGGTTAATAACCACTGAACAGGTTATCATGTCTGTTCTTGCGAGAGAGGGGCGCCCGCTACCTTTGTAAAACTATTTTTTAAGGAACCTGGGATTGGTAACCCTAGGTCTCCTGGGGGCAACCAGACGTGGTCTCCCTCTCACTGTGCTTAGAGAGGCATCAGCTTCACCTCACTGATGATCCCCAACAAGGGTGAAACACGTGTATGGGGTTGCTGGTGGTACTCTCGTTCAGATTGGAGTTGCCATTGTGTTGCGGTGCTGGACTGCCCCTGGGCAGGACAAAGACTGATATGCAAATGGATATTTCCCATCTGTGAAAGGCACAGTGAGTAAAAGCAGTGGCTGCGAACTCTCAAGTGGTTAATAACCACTGAACAGGTTATCATGTCTGTTCTTGCGAGAGAGGGGCGCCCGCTACCTTTGTAAAACTATTTGTTAAGGAACCTGGGATTGGTAACCCTAGGTCTCCTGGGGGCAACCAGACGTGGTCTCCCTCTCACTGTGCTTAGAGAGGCATCAGCTTCACCTCACTGATGATCCCCAACAAGGGTGAAACACGTGTATGGGGTTGCTGGTGGTACTCTCGTTCAGACAGATTGGAGTTGCCATTGTATTTCGGTGCTGGACTGCCCCTGGGCAGGACAAAGACTGATATGCAAATGGATATTTCCCATCTGTGAAAGGCACAGTGAGTAAAAGCAGTGGCTGCGAACTCTCAAGTGGTTAATAACCACTGAACAGGTTATCATGTCTGTTCTTGCGAGAGAGGGGCGCCCGCTACCTTTGTAAAACTATTTGTTAAGGAACCTGGGATTGGTAACCCTAGGTCTCCTGGGGGCAACCAGACGTGGTCTCCCTCTCACTGTGCTTAGAGAGGCATCAGCTTCACCTCACTGATGATCCCCAACAAGGGTGAAACACGTGTATGGGGTTGCTGGTGGTACTCTCGTTCAGATTGGAGTTGCCATTGTATTTCGGTGCTGGACTGCCCCTGGGCAGGACAAAGACTGATATGCAAATGGATATTTCCCATCTGTGAAAGGCACAGTGAGTAAAAGCAGTGGCTGCGAACTCTCAAGTGGTTAATAACCACTGAACAGGTTATCATGTCTGTTCTTGCGAGAGAGGGGCGCCCGCTACCTTTGTAAAACTAAATTCAGAGTTTGGCCAGGTAAGCCAGGTGCATGGAACAGATGGGTCATCAGCATGGGAGAGGAAGAGAGAAGGCAGAAGTGAAGAGGAGGGTCTTGAGCTGGTTCCAGAACTGAAGACGGTTCTGCACAAGCTTGGGAGAGACAGGGAGGCTGTTCCAGAGGGAGGTCCCAGCCAAAGAAAAAGATCTTCCCCCAAACTCTCTGCTTGGAAATGTGTCTGAGCTTCAGAGAGTTGGAGGTGGATGAGCTGAGTGCTCGAGAAAGGAGATACTTTGGAAGAGAGAGATGGAGGTAGTGCAGACCCAGGCCCCAGAAAGCCTTGTGGACAATGCAGAGGGTCTTGAACTTGATCCTTGCTGCCACTGGGAGCCAATGAAGAGATTTCAGGGCTGGAGAGATACGATCCCTTGGCTTGAGGCCAAAGACAGTGAGCTTCTGGGGGAAAGTGAGGAAGGGAAGAATGCCTCTGAGGAGGTGCAGCTGATGTGAGGAGAAATGGGAGGCACGAAGGAGAGGGAGGTGTCGAAGATGACCCCAAGGTTCTTAGCCTCAGAGGTACGTGAAGGAAGAGGACCCAGATTGGACAGCCAGAGAGAAAGAGGGAAGGAGGTAGCTGGTGTACCTATGGGGAAGGAGCATAAATGGGTTGAGGAAGTATAATGCTTTAAAGTTGGAAAACAATTGTTATGGTAGTGGTTCTGGTAGCCCCAGATGCAAAAAAGTGCATTTGAACGCATTTCTAGACCATACTTGTTACACATCTGGACCATAATTGCTGCACTTGAAGAAATAATGTATTTGATAAAATGTTCGGGAACCTATGGATGTTATCTTATTTGTCAATTTTGTGTAATGCCACCCGGCCCTCAAGACCATATGCCAACGGTGCACATGCGCCAGCATTGCTACAGAGCACAAATTAGCGGCTCCACAGAATGTACAACTGTTGTAGCATTGATGAAAGTGACACACCTGGAACAATGATCAGAATACATGTACCACAGAATATATGGGGTATATAGTTTACTTAGTGGTCTCATTTCTTTAAGTAGTATTGCCACGAGTTTGCCAAGAAACACATTCTGATGCAATATATACCAAAGCTCCCTAGCACTATATCTGAAGCAGTGCTACCACCAATTAAACCATGAGTGCAGATTTTTTGATGTGCACACACTGAGAACTAAATTAGAGGAGCTGACCATTTTGAAATATTAGGGGCTGGGTCTGGCAATTTGTACAGGTTGGGCCAGAGATGGAAGTGTAGTATAAATAATTGGTATGCCTTAGTACTAGTTCCTTTATTTTTACAGTGTGTAGATTTAGTCCAAATGCGTCCTTCTCCTGAGGCAAATATAGAATCAGCTCAGGCAGAACATTCAAGCGCTGCCCATTTCCAAGTGACAGCTAGGCAGACACACACGCCACGTCCATGGATATGCAGGTCGTGAAGGTGCTCAGGTTGCAAAAACATTTCTTTTATCAGTGTCAACGGCCTTCATATGCATTTTGGAACAATTTCATCTCAAAGAGCCCACAGAACACCAGTTACCTTGATGTCTGTGCAATTTAAAGTGAGCAAAACAAAGTGCCCATTTGAAGATTTGTTTATATCTATGATGTCAACATCATAAATAACAATGAGCTGGAAGTTTGTGACAAAGAATCTGCATAACTATCTTTGATTGTTAAAGAACTCCTTTTATTACATGTCTTAAATCACTGAACGTGCCGTACTACATTTTTCAGGTTGGCATTATCTTGCATTCTGGGACTTACAGTTCACCACTCAGGATGTGATAATTAAAGCCACAATAATGTTTGTTTGGCTTAACATGTTGCTATAAGGATGTACATGCTATCATGTGGCTTGTGTATGCAATTTGTGTTTGTTGTAAGTAAACTCTGTAACACATTATTACTGTAGACCTTGAAATCCAAATATTTGAGCTAAAGGTTTGTGATCCTGGGCAGACCACCACCCCCGTCAAGCTCTTGATATCACCCCTGTCCTCTCGGCCACCTGCCTGACCATCCCACTCCCTCTTCTTTGGATGCAGGCAGAGTACCACTAGTTCCTTTTTTTTCCACACTTCCACGCCTAGCTTTAACTTACTCACCTTGAGCCGAGACTCCAGGGGAGAGGACTACTGCTCCTGACTGCTTCAAGCCAAAGGGACCGAATAAGAGGCTCAGTTTGCCGCCAGCCGCCTCTGCTGTGCCACTGCCTGCCCATGCGCACCAGCCACGGTGTGTCTAAGACTCACTGAGTCGGTGCTCCCCAGCCTGGCTGGCATGCACGGACAGTTATGCAGGCACACACGTCCAGAAAACGGGTGACCTGGCTGACCCAATGTGACACGGCACACCAGCGTTGCAAGAAAAAAAAAGAGCTGGTGCGCCTCTCAGAGCATGATTGCTTACCGGGCTGCGCAGCCAGCAGTAGTTTTACATTAATTAGGCTGTCAGGGCACGGGCAGCACACATTACTTACTTTATTTAAGTATGATATTACTGCTAGTATTGTGTATGCATTATGCTTTTTAAGTGTGATTTCTGGTGAATGCTTTAACACTTTTATACATGATCATATCCATATCGTGCTTTTTACATGCAATTAAAAAGAATGCCAAAAAAGTGTGCTTAGCAAAGCATTCGCAAATCATTCAGCACAAGTGCAACTAAGCAAAAGCTGAATGACATACAGTATTAGTCCGCAAATCATCCTACAAACTCTGTGATGCTCTGAAGTAATCAGTAAGCCATCCCCAAATCATCAAAAACAAACACGTTTCATGGAGATGCGCTTGAAGTCATCACCATGTCACCATGTCATCCCAGAATCATCCCCAAATCATCAGGGAAACACATATTGATGCTCTTGAAGTAATCGGCAAGTCATCCCAGAATCATCCCCAAATCATCAGGAACAAACATTGTGATGCTCTTGAAGTAATCTGCAAGTCATCCTAAAATCATCAATAACAAAGAGTTTTCTAAAATAGGGATGATGCTGGCATAATCAGCAAGTCATCCTAAGCTCATCCCCAAATCATCGCCCACCATTCGGAGACATTTGCTGATGACTTTAATAGCTTGATGACTTCTGATGATGTGGAAATGACTTCTAATGTAGTTCGATGATCGTCGGATGACTCCAGGATGGCCTCTAAAGTCATCCTTTTTGACATGGGCGGGAGATGACCGACCCTCTGCAGCAACCGTGGGTCGTGCCCCCGGCCTGACGGCAAGCATTGCTATATTGCTGGGCCCAGCGACAGCAATGAGCATTTCATTGCTAGGCCGCTGCCAGGCTTGTGTGGTGCCGCTGCTGCAGTGCAGGTGGCCAGTAGCACTGCGCCAGCAGAGGGCTAGTGGTGCCCAGGTGATCTTCACGACTCCTTCTCCTCTCCCCAAAAATGCCAACATGACAGCCGCACAGCGCGCCTCGTTGTTGGCATTTTTATTGTGAAGAAGATCTGACTGTCTGCTCTACAGCAGAGCACTGGGAGCGGTCAGATGTTCATCTTAAAAAAAAATGCCAACAGCGAGTCGCCCGTGGCCAAACTGCACACCGAAGTCCTCTGCAGCTGCCGGCCTGCCTGCTATTAACCACTGAGCGTGTGGAGTGCTTAATAGCAGGCCAGCTGCTGCAGGGGCCTGCTCTTGGTGCACTGTGCAGGCACCTCTTTGTTGGCCTTTTTTGTGAAGATCTGACTGTATGGTCCGCAGTGGAGCACTGGGAGCAGTTAGACCGACACAAAAAAAGCGCAAATAACGGCACACATTAAGCACTCTATCTTGATGCTTCATTTCATTTTCATTTGAACAAGTGCATACCAAGCACCAGATTGCAGTCTGAGGAGTAGCGTTCACGGTTAATTGTGGACATGGAAAATCGGCTGAAATGAGAAATCTCGGTGCCACCAACTGTAAGCAGACGAATGAGTTACTCTTTGGCTACATGCATGTATGTATGTGTTTATTGAATTGATGCTTCCTGTTAATGTAGGGTACAGTATGAATGGGTGGACCGTCTAAGGTTCAGGGCACAGAGTGAGCGTGTAATCTTTGCTAGATATGTGCCTGCTGTCAGTTTTGCGCTTTTGATGCAGTGCATGTGTTATTTTGTATGTTTGTAAAGCAAGTATTGCTCTCTTAATACAGTGCATAAAGGGACATGTAGTTTCAGCCAGATAATTAACCCAGTTCAAGGTTGGATATGTACTCTCTGCCGGATCGATGCCCAAAGTGAGTTTTGAGCACTGAATGCAGTGCATGTGTAATGTTGTATATTTGTAGTATGTGCTGTCCTCTTCACGCAGTGCACGCTCGGATGTGTAGACAATGTGCGATATGCGCCCACAGTGAGATTTGTGTTCTTAGCGCTGTGCATTCTGGGATGTGGCATCAATGGCAGATATGCACGCACTGTGATTTTTGTACTTATTTTAATAGTTGTACCACTATTGTTGTGCTCTTATTGCATTGCATGCCAGTATGTGTAGCCACCGCCAGATACCCGCCCACATGCGTTTTTGCTATGAACACAGTGCATGTTCAGAAGAATAGTCTCTGCCTGATATGTGCTCATAGTGGGTTTATAGCTATTAATTCAGTTATTGCCGGCTTTCTAGTCAATGCCAAATATGCACCCGCAGTGAGTTGGGTGCTTTAACTATGATGCATGTAGAATTATGTACATATGTACTGCAAGTTTCGTTGTGCTGTTAATGCAGTGCATTCTCGGATGTGCAGTCAATGCAAGAAATACACCCACAGTGAGCTTTGCGCTTTTAGCATAGTGCGTTTGTAATTTCTGTATACTTATCCAGCAAATTGTGTGCCCTTAATGCAGTGTATGCTTGGATGCCTAGTGACTGCCAGATATGGCCCACAGTGATCTTTGTGCTCTTAAAGCAGTGCATGCTGGGATGGGTCATCAATAAAAAATAAAATATGGGGTTGAACCACTGTAAATATTGCAGCACTTTATTATGATGTGCATATATACTAATGTTGTTCTGTCTGGATAGAGTTGGGGGCATTTGAAGTTCAAATCAATTGTCAAAGCACTTTATTCACTTCATAAAGAGTCTGGCACATGAAGTATGCACAAGGAAAACTGAGTGCTACATCAAACAGTACAAGAATTATTACATTCACATGGATTGAAATAGATAAAGAAAATGAGTCCAATTTACAAGTGACACGTGTTTCAACGCGAGGGAGAAAATGGTATTGCTGGAATATATCCCAGATTGTGTAAGGGTTGCAATCACAAGTAACAGTGTTGTTGTGATGTCATGTCCATCCCTCTCTGCCGCATCTTCCTCAGGGTGTTTATAACTCATGGAGAACTCCAGGTGCCATGGTATTTTAAATGGCATGTGCTTTAACGCAAGGTAGGTGATGGTATTGTGGGCATATACCCCAGATTGCGTAAGGGTTGCAATCACAGGTAACACCATTGTTATGTTATGTTATGTTACGTTACGTTATGTTATGTTACATGGTCTTGTACTGTGCACTGATGCCACTTGTGTGGTCTCCTGGCGCTCTGGCGGTTCTGCTATGGAAGGGGGGTTGGGGGATTTCTTAGTGGAACTGAGAGGGAGAAGAGCAATAGAGATTTGGTGTGCTGTTGGCAGATTCAGTTCAGAAAAAACGTCCCTGAGCGTTGGTGCAATTTTGGTTAGTAGCAGTTGTGTTGCGATGTGGATGTGCATGGGTGCTTTGTGTGTACTTGTGTTTGGTTGCCTGTTGGGTGTTGTGAAGTGTGCGTGGTTTGTGCTGCAGAAGATGTAGGTTTGTGTTTAGTGTCTGGATGAGGTTGCAGAATATTGACTTTAGGTACTGTTAGTTGAGTGCAACAGATTTCCTACCCCAAAAAATCCATCCAAGTGCAACACTTTTCCTACCCCCAGAGTCTATGTGCAACCCATTTCAGATCCCCAAATATCCATCTATGTGCCACAGCATTCCTACCCCCTAAATACAGATAAGGATGTCACATTTTCTGCCCCCAAAAATCCATCTTGTTGCAGCATGTTTCCTACTCCCGAAGTAAAGCTGATTGCAACACGTTTCCAAGCCCCTGAAAATCCATCACCCATTTCCTACCCATGGAGTACGGCTAAGTGCAGCATTCTCTCTGTTCCCAACAATCCATCCAAGTGCAACACATTTCCTACGCCCAAAATATAACCAGGTGCAGCACATAGATGGCTCCCAATAAATGTTTCAGGTGATGTAGGGGGTGAGGAAGGTAATCTGATCAGCGTTATAATATGATGGTGGTAATGTAGAACTGGTAGGGTTTTAATTGAGTAGCAAGGTTCAACATAATGTCTAACTGGAGAGCTCAGCAAGGTTTAACGCAATTGCTAACCAGAAAGTGCAGCGAGGTTCAACTCAAATGGACAACTGTAACTTGAAGCAAGGTTCAAGACAGTGGCTATCTCTGAGGTGCAGCAAGGCTTAAGACAATGTTATGTGCTCCTGCACCGCTGCCACTAGCCTGCTCTCCCGGGGCCCCGGCGGACCTGAAGGGTAAAGGAAAGAGGGCAGGGGGTGGGGGCAGTTTGTTAGTGAGTATATGCAGTATGCAATGCACTGGCTAACACAAAGGTGCATGGATTAGTTAGCTTGGCCGCCTTGCAGGTTGCATGCAAAGAGTGGACATGCCAGTTCTGAAACTTCATTGATTAGTAATTGACCTACCAACTGCCAGATGGATGGCAAACATGACGATATTATGGAATAGCATCCAGTCACATGTATACTACCTTCTCACATTAGTAGGGAACAAGGTCTGGCTGTCCAACAAAAACACTGATGCGAACACACATCTGCTGTGCATAGACAGCTGTGGCCATCAAGCTATGAAAGGACTGGAGCTGTGGAAGCCAGTGTACTTCAGGGGACATGCGCATGTAGGATCACATTTGCTGCTCCCACTTAAGGAGACAGAGGATCTACAATAGGATCTAAGGCTGTTTTCCTGTCCTGAGCCTTCCCACTAGCAGAATCGTCCCACCGGAGGAGCAGGATCTCCGAGATCACTGCAGCATCAGTACCCCTGTAGGTGGAAGAACCGGAAGATTTATGCAGTCCAGAGGTAAGACTCTGGACTTGCTCCGTCTTTCTGCAAAAAATCGCTGTTTTTCCGGCAAAAATCTCAGTTGGATCATGTGAGACGAAATATTATGCAGGAAGCATTGTATGATCTGGATACTTGCAACATTCTACTGTGTTTGCACTAGCCATCCACCATTGTGCACCACGAGGCTGCACCGGCAAAGATGGCTGCCCCCCTTCTCACCATGGTTGCAGCAGTCTAGCACCAGCCCCTGAGGCACACCAAGACCACGGATTGGCCAGCCAGTGCTACTTCTGCACCTATCCGATGTCGCAGGAGTAAGCCGGCATACGTCACCAAGGCATAGGATCTTAGGCTGTTTTCCTGTCCCCAGCCGTATACGCCGTTAGGCAGTCCCACTGCCCTGATCGCCTCTCTCAACTCAGGCTCACGTTCACCCAACCGGCGAGGAACAGTAGATCAAGACGCTAAGAGTATGCACAGTAAATTGAAGTCCCTTTGCTACCTGTATTGCCTCACGAACATATTTGATACACCATCACGTACTTATCCTCATACTATCTGCCATGCGCTGTTGTCCCTAACATATGTGGCACGCTTTTCACGGATGACTACTCCGACTGCAAAGAACTCCTGCCCAATATTTCTGTGTGTTCGGATGATCGTATATTATGCTCCTCAACTAATGTACATCCTACAACTTTACAACTTGGCCATGTGCCACATAATGTTGCTACACATGTCTGATTAGTGTCTGTACAACTTCTCATCAGTTAGCGCATCGATCAACATTACTTAAAGTACGACCAGCTTACAGTGCCATCTATCAAACTTTATCCTGCACCTCGCGCCTTTACCTCTCGCTCTTGCACAATCGCTCCTATTGGTCACGGGACTGCGCCCTTAATGCATATGAAGCTTGATTGGGTTGTCTATTTCAACCCGTAATTGGCTGATGTTCACACTGCCCCCGCTGTCTGATTCAGCTTACTGTCACACTGTTTTTACTTGCTAATTAATTGCCACCTGACCGTGCCTAAACTTCTTACTGCCACCTGATCTGGCTTATGGCTCTTGACCTGCCACTTGATTGTGCTCACTCTGCCCTCGACATTTGAATCAGCTTACTGTTTTCACTTGCCAGTTGAAATGGCTATTGATTTACTACCTACTGCTCTATTACTTATTGTTTTTATTCTGCCATTCGAACTGCCACCTGAATGTCCTTGTGTTGTCCCTCCCATTTGAACTGCCTACTGCTTTTAACCTGCCACCCGTCTGTGCTCACTCTGCCCTTGCCGTTTGAACTAGCTTACTATTTTCATAAAGCCTTTATGACTACTGTGACCATGGTAACAGTATTGCACGTAGGCAACTGCAACTATTATGTTCCCAGATAATTGCACATCTGTGCCTAGCTGATTTTAGATACCTGTGTATTTGTGCCCATTTCGAATCCAGATAGCTGTGTATATTTCGAACCTAGCTCCTGTGCCTATACTGACTAACCTCTGCGACCACCGTGACAGTTTTGCACCTAGGTATTTGCGCCTATCTTGAATGTAGATATTCTTGCATCTGTGCTTACCTCGATCTCAGATACTTGTGTATTTGTGCTTATTTTGGTATCTAGAGATTTGCGCAACTGCGCCCATTTTGAACTTAGAAATTTGTATTTGTATTTGTATTTATTTGGTTTATATACCGCTTTACGCCAAAGCGCTGCACATTATAACAACAGGATATAATTATCAATAACAGAAATAACAGTAATAATAGAGGCAAGATACAATTTGAATCAGATCAACAAAGCAGTATGTGGAGCAATTAGACAGAAGGAAAAGGAGTGGAGGAGTAGAACTGAGGAGTAGAACTGGGAGGAGGAGGGAGGAATGGGAAGGAGGAGGGGGGAGATGGAGGTGGGAAGAGGATGGAGTGGGGGGTGAGAGGAGGAAGCTGATAACTGCACATCTGTGCTTAATTTGAATCTAGATATTTGTGTTTTGGTGCCCGTTTCAAATCTGTATAGCTGTGCATACTTTGAATCCAGCTCCTGTGCTTATACTGACCCATGCCTCTCTGTGACCACTGCATTAGTTTTGCATATATGCCTATTCTGAACCTAGATATATGTGCACCTGTGTTTACATTTTAGATATTTGTGCACACCTTGAACCTAGCCCTTGTAGTATCCACTCCATCGTGAAACCACTGCTTCTAATCATCTGTGCCACTATTGCTTAATTGCTATCATTCTACCCTAGATAGATGGCCCATATCATCTACTCATTTTCTACAGCTTCCACAATACTACCTCACTCAACTACTGACGCCTGCGCTTCGATACCCCAGTAACTTTAATGCCACGCTTACCATTAGCCAGCCATTTCACACAAAAACGATGCATATGCCTCTGAGCTACACTGTCCTACTAAGGTCTGCCTTATACCTATTAAGGTTACTAGACCCTACCATGCCACGTACCTGGCTAACATTATTGCATACATATGCAACGCTGCACAACAAACCCCTTGTCTAAATGGCCTGACTACAAGACCTTGCTCTCTCCTCCAAAGAAACCTTAAACTACGCGCCAGACTTCCCAAAATGTTTGAACCTCTAGCCAAAATATCATATCCTCTACCTAATAACACTATGGGGACCGAAGAGGCCAGCAGCCTCACTCCAAAACCCCCTCTCATAAAGGTACCAACACTCAGCATCCACTCCAGCTCAATAGCCAAATTACTAGAGACTACAACACCCAGGCACTACCCTTGGAGCCCACACAGACTGGTATAAAAGGAGCTCTAATAAACACCCGTTCCATGGTGGCCCACGCTACCGAAATAGCCAACCTTCTCCTACTAAATCTTGGCTGCATTCAGCTTCCGGCCCAGCGATCATGCTAGCCATCCCCAAGGACTACATCCTTCTAAGATTAGATCACACCACCTCTCGAGGCGGAGGCTTTGCCATAATTGCTAAAACTAGCTTAGCACTGAGATTCACACCCCTACTAAAGGTAGACTCTTGCGAATCCCTCACCGCCAAGCTGACCATTTCTGACACACAGACTCCATCCATTCACCTCATTTACAGACCTCCAGGCCCACTAGGCTCTTTTGAAGAAGACCTTACTAATATCCTGTCTGACAACCTTAAGAACTCCTCTCGATGCCTTCTCTTAGGAGACCTTAACCTTGGCTTCAAAGACCCATCAGATCATAACGCTATGCAGATCAACGATTCCCTTGAAGAATTAGGGTTCACCCAAAATGTAATAGGTGCAACCCATACTAAAGGCAGAACCCTTGACTGGACAGCAGAGAACAACTGCCAGACCTCCATCACCTCCTCAACACCGCTGTCCTAGTCCGCCCCACCACTTGATTTCCGTCTGCCTAGAGGTGACAGCCCTCCCACAGATTGGATAGCATAGCTCCTGCCATTCCCACTAGAAACAAAAAAAATATTACTTCCGACAAACTCATCCCCCTGATTCTCCCCACCTCTTCGTGCCCTCACTAACCCATTCACCTTAGTAGAACAGTACAACAAAGTAATGCTATCTGCCCTAGACACTGTAGCACCTTTGAAAGTCAGAAAGCGTAAACCGAAAAAAAACATGTGAACACTTGGTTCTCTCCCCACCTGAAAGCAATCAGACTAGAGAAATTCAAAAGCAAACAAATCTGGAGACTAGAGCCTTCTGACACCAACAAAAATAAACTGAGCAAACTAGTTTCCCTCTACCAAAAATAAATTATCCTTGCCAAATAAGAATCATACAACCGCTGCATTACCCAAGCCAATTCCAATACTAAGGAATTGTTCACTATCCTCAAAGAGATAGAAACACCTATCCAAGCTCCAGATACTTGCCTCAAAGACAAAAGTTGGTGCACTAGTATTCAGAGAGTGATACGGATTGGTTTGATCCCAGAAATTGCGCACACAACCAATTTTAATTGCTTAGTTGCAAATGATTTAATGTGAATCGAACAACAGCCGACACGTGTTTCGAGCAAAGCTCTTCTTCCAAGGCTGAGAAAATTACCAAAATTGTGTACAGTTTTGACAAACAATAAACAGCAGTTAAGCATCATGCAGATCCAAAAAAACATGCAGTAAGCATGTGGGTGGCAACGAAAATGCAAAATAAGTATCACAATATTAACAAACAATTTACAACAATTAATATGCATTGCAAGGTATAATTATATGACATGACAAAATTAAAAATAGACATGAAAGGATATATAGACCATAGGTTGTTGGGGTAAGGCGAGCCATCAAGTCAATGTCATATATAAAAGAAAAAAAGGAAAAAGATATATGCAAGAGAGTGAGTGATGGGAACGTCCCTGTAAGCACAAGATGCATCATACTTATATCTGAATAATGGAAGTCGTTAATGAATTAGTTTACCTGAGGAGTCTTGGCACTAGAATTACTAATTTAGAAACCAAAGACAAAAAACAGAAACCAGAGTATTTATTTGAG
Source organism: Ambystoma mexicanum (assembly GCF_040938575.1). Lineage (NCBI taxonomy): Eukaryota > Metazoa > Chordata > Amphibia > Caudata > Ambystomatidae > Ambystoma > Ambystoma mexicanum. The sequence continues at coordinate 885,724,449 of NC_090922.1, forward strand.
AGTGGCCATATCAATAATTAGGCAAGCCGCTAGAAATAAGAATTGCCATGTTTAATTGTATAATATCTTACCTGATTAAGGTAGATAAGTATCCGACAATTATAAGTTGCGGCTCCGCTGTAAGCGGAACAAAAATCTAAGTTAGCCGCTTAACATATGGTGGGATTAAATAGCATGTTATAATAGGAAAAAATAAAAAATCATACCTATATAAACGCGTGTGTGTATTCAATTGTGGCTTTCAGCCAAAGCAATAAGGACCTAATGCGGTAGAGTTGAAACAGACACGCGGCACCGTGTAATGGGGGAGACAAAAAGAGGAAAGGACTAATTAGTCAATTAAAAGACACTCGCAAAGGCGAGACGGTCACATGCGTGTCCCCCCAGGGTAAAGTATCCTTAGGGGTCGACGCGAAAGACCTTCACTTACCGGCGTTTCCGCCCGAACTGATGAAATGGAGCCTCGTGCATGGTTGTTGAGCTTGTATTTAATACTGTCAAGCCCAGTTGGGCAACTAGAGCTCTGATGTAGGCTCTGGCGGCCATATTGGGTGTGAACCCAAGTTATAGTTTGAAAGGTACGAAGGTCCATACACATTTGAATTGATGATCAAGAGATAATTAAAACTAAATAAGGAGGCCATTTGTTTACAATTAAACATGGCAATTCTTATTTCTAGCAGCTTGCCTAATTATTGATATGGCCACTCGCAAATAAATACTCTGGTTTCTGTTTTTTGACTTTGGTTTCTAAATTGGTTTCTAAATTAGTAGTTCTAGTGCCAAGCCTTCTCAGGTAAACTAATTCATTAATGACTTCCATTATTCAGATATAAGTATGATGAGTCTTGTGCTTACAGGGCCGTTCCCTTCACTCACTCTCTTGCATATATCTTTTTCCTTTTTTCTTTTATATATGACATTGACTTGATGGCTCGCCTTACCCCAACAACCTATGGTCTATATATCCTTTCATGTCTATTTTTAATTTTGTCATGTCATATAATTATACCTTGTAATGCATATTAATTGTTGTAAACTGTTTGTTAATATTGTGATACTTATTTTGCATTTTCGTTGCCACCCACATGCTTACTGCATGTTTTTTTGGATCTGCATGATGCTTAACTGCTGTTTATTGTTTGTCAAAACTGTACACAAATTTGGTAATTTTCTCAGCCTTGGAAGAAGAGCTTTGCTCGAAACACGTGTCGGCTGTTGTTCGATTCACATTAAATCATTTGCAACTAAGCAATTAAAATTGGTTGTGTGCGCAATTTCTGGGATCAAACCAATCCGTATTATAGTTAATATATGTGAACACTAAAGGCAGGGTGTTCACACATTGCCCCCTATTGCTGCCCATGAAACAGCTCTTAAATCCTCCTTGTCAAGTGCGCCAATTCCACCTTTGTCCTTTTCTGCCACACACTTCTTTCTATAGTATTCAGAGTGACCTATCTAGCAAAATATCAACCCTCCAAGCCAAGATCAATAATAAAAGAGAAACCCACCTATTCGCCCCTAATCCAAATAAAATCTTGGGTTCCGTGCCCCTGATCACCCGCCTCCCATTCCTCCTTCCCCACACACACCCCACTCCCATTTCAAGAAAGTATCCATTCCTGAAGTCGAAAAAGTCATCCTTACCCTCAAACCATCTAATTGCCACGGCGACCCTTGCCCAGCACAAATTATAAAAGATGCTGCACATGACCTCTCCCCATTCATTACCAAACTTATAAATGCCTCCTTTTCCACTGGCACCAACCCCAACAACCTGAAACAGTCATGGGTCCTCTCACTCCTCAAAAGACAAACTCTTGACCTATCCATACCCACAAACTATCGCCCCATCACCACAGTTAAGTTCCTGCTTAAAATCTTAGACAAAGTGGCATACCTCCAAATCCAACAATATCTGGAATGCAACCATCTACTAGGAGTACGTCAGTCTGGTTTTAGACTCCGACACGGAACGGAAACTGCGCTTATTGACCTCAAAGCACAAATAGACGCCTTGAGAGACAATGGTAAAACAGCACTATTATTGCTACTTGATCTCTCAGCGGCGTTTGACTTGGTCGACCATAAATTTCTCTGCAACCATTTCGATTCTGCCGCTCACTTCTCACAAGAAGCTAGAGGATGGATTCAATCCTTCCTTGACAACAGAACAATGCGGGTCTTCTCACCCTCAGCAGCCGCTGACCCCATACCCATCACCTGCAGTGTGCCCCAGGGCTCCTGCATCTCTCCTACTCTGTACAACATCTTCACAAAGCCCCTTTTTGATGATCTAGATGGCCTGGGTATCACCTACACTAATTATGCGGATGATACACAGATCCTCATCCCATTGACGGGAGATTACAACAAGGATTTGGCCTTTGTGAATAGAGTGTACCTCATCATCCAGGCATGGATGACCTCTCATAGTCTATGCCTGAATGATGACAAAACTAAACTCCTCATTCTCAGCACCCCTACCAACCTCCACAAACTAGGCCATCTCTACTTGAATTTTAAAATAGACAATAATGACATCACAGTAGCCAAGGAAGTCTAAACCCTTGGATTCTATCTAGACTCTACTTTAATCTTTAAAAAACAAGTTAACTCCATGGCCTCAGCTACGGCTTAAGCTAATTAGAGCAGCCAAGCCCTTCCTTTCATCTAATAACTGCATTACTCTAGCAAGAGCCCTTGTCTTATCCAAACTGGATTATTGTAATGCTCTATATGTGAGGAGTAACAAAAACATCACCAATAAGATTCAGATTCTTCAAAATGATGCCCTGAGAGCAGCCCTAGGTATCCCCAAGAAAGCTCACATATCTGACTTCAGAAGATCCAAAAACTGGCTCTATACAAAACATAAAATTCTTATCAAAACAGCATCATTGACACATAAATGCTTACACCATGCTGCCCCACAATACCTCTTTGCTAGATTCTCTAGACACTTTTCCAATTGCCCCTCAAGAACAGCCAACGCCAACCTCCTACTAGTGCCTAGATTCAAACACATAGAGACTGGTGGAAGCAGTTTTCCGGTCAAAACTGTCCAAAACTGGAACTCGCTCCCACTTACACTAAGAGAAGACTTACCCTATCTTCGCTTTAGATCCAACCTTATCCACTGGATTAAGGAAAATGACACTTGACATTCTAATACATTCAGATAACACTACCTGCCCCATCTGTATATACTGTATATATTGTTTTCTTGATGTCTTCTGACTTAATTATGTACATAATGTATGCTACTCTACAGCAATGTAACCAAAGCTGAATAACCTAATACTTTAACGTGTATATAATGTATGTTACTTTACAGCAATGTAACCGAAGATGAACAACTCTCTTTTGCCTTCTGCGCTCTGATACCCTCGGTCTGGCGCGCATTATAAATATTAAAACAAACAGTCATATTCTGTGTAAAGGTGCCTCAGCCCACTCTCCTACATAGATACAATCCATTATTTTGGAGAAAGTAAAGGACATAGAATTGTGAAACCAAAATACTCAGATGTCAAACAACTCAATCCTCTACAAAGATTGAAGGAGAAAGAGCGTTGGCATACCCAAAAGGTCCACGCACTGAAGACAAAGTTCAAGACCGTTCAGCGAGAAGCGACAGACATTTGCTCCACTTCTGGTGGCTCACCGCTTGTGTATGCCTAGCTGGTATAATTCATCTGACCACATTGGGGAGTTGAATTTCCATTCAAATTAAGTCAGCAATCCTTGCTGAGAACATTTCTGTACAATTTACCTTGTTTTATAGATACGCTTGCTGCATGTTCACTCAACTTCCTGGCAGTAATTAGGCTCATGTAGCTTTAAAGGAGGTCTGGGTTTTGCACTCATGCCTTCTTGCAGGAGTGGACCCCTGGGGTGGAGGGGCAGATGCTAGGGTTTTATATGAGTATGTGAAAGACCTTCATAACATTGTATCTGGTGTACATTACAGTGGTATTCATTTTGTTTTCACATTATTCTAGGTAAATCTTCTATAAGGAAGAGTAGACATCCCTTTTACTGCCAGGTAACCGTCCTCTGGATTTTGCAGATCGTCTTGGGCTCTTGTGTTAATCAGGACCATCATTATATATGATGGGGCTGAAGGACCAAGAGTGAAGGAGATATTTCAGTGAGTAACCATATTTTTCACAGGTTCTCAGGCTACAGGGCAATAGTAGGCAGTGATATTTAGAAACACTCACCCAACCACAAGAGGGACTTTACATGTAGTTGTATACGATTTTTTTGTTCTGTGTGCAAGCTACTGTAGAAATCGTCCGACAGTTCACAATTGTTACTCTGGCAGAAGTGGGTATTGTTTTAGCATACTGAGTGGAGGGGATGGTGTCAATAGAGAATACTACGAACATGGCTCTTCTTGTAGCAAGGTGAGAGGTTTGTGCTGGGGGGCAGGGAGGGTTCTGCTGGGCCAATGTCTGGTAACATGCATGGTGCGATGTGAATCGAATGTTCATGACAGGGTAAATCAGGTACCTTAAATGGTGTATGTTTTGGCCGAATTTGTGACACCATAGGTGTGAACTGGCCAATTCCGGCCATTAAGAGTCTCCTTCAACACCCGTTTCATCGTCCCTTCAAGGAACTGCTTCTAATCCATGTCAGGCCCAAAGATTTGCGAGAAGGTGAATCGCTGGACACCCTGCCCGATTCTATGTGGTTGTGACCTCATTTACACCCTTCCTGCTTCTTCCTCAGGGTTGTTATATTTCATGGGTAACTTTAAAACAGAGGGAAATTCAACAAATAAAACATGTATATAGTATCAAATCTCATGTGTGTTGTGCCTCTATTGCAAGTCTAAAGTGAGCATTCTTTTAAAAATATGCCGTCAAATTACTACAGCAGATCAACAAAAAAAAAAAAAGAAAGGCACCTCAATTGTGTAATTCTGATGTCAATGTCTCCACATGTGGATAATCGTTGCTGCAATGTTTCATGCCACATTGGTACATTCATGTATTGTTCCGAACATGAGGCTACAGCATAATGGCTACCTTGCAACTGTAGGGCTTGTTTTGGAAAGCACAATACAAATAATTGTCAGATAAAAGGGGGCGCACCCAGGTCCCTTGGTATTTGAAATGAGCCTAATTCTTTGCTGCTATGGCATGGGATGTGTTGTCAATGCAAGAGATGCACACACAGTGAGCTTTGGGCTTTTAATGCAGTTCAAGAGAAATTGGGCCTCATTACGAGTCCGACAGTAGCCATGCTGGAAATACCGTAATACCATTCTTCCTCTGTGATTGCCGTGATTGCATTACAACCCCGGTGACCCGGTTATTCCGGAGGCGGAATTCTGTAAATCCCTATTCCCATGGAGTCCCATCTATGGGGATGGGGAGCATGGAAATACTGGTTCCGTCCATGACAGAGCCAGTGTTTCCATGTTTGCCTGCAGGCGGGTGGTGTTAATCCCGCCAGGGCAGACCTGGCGGGAGTGACACTTCCCGCCTGCAGGACTCTGAATCAGTCGGTCCGGAAACAACGGTGGCAGCGGTTTTACTGCCACCGTTCTTTCCAGACCGGCAGGGTCGTAATGAGGCCCATTGTGTCTATTTGTATAGCAAAGGTTGTGTTCTAAATGCAGCGCATGCTGTGATATGTATTAGCTGCCAGATATGCGCCCACAGTGGTGTTTGTGATGTTGACAAAGTGCATGTCTGAACGTGTGGTCACTATGCGGTATGGACCCCAGGAGGTTTTGACTTGAACCTATCCAGCATGGCAAAAGCCTGTGACATGACTGGTGATGCTGATGTCGCACAGCAGGTGAGGTGCTCTTTTCAATCATGCATGGAAATGTACACGTACATGGATTCATAGAAAACATTGAGGACCTACTGTCTTCTTTTATGGACCCATGTGTAACGGTAAAAGTGGATGTTCTGGGGAGGAGGACTTGACGCAAACATCACAAGGAGGGGAATTGTGCAAATGTGCAAGGGAGTTTTGCTGCAATGATTGCAATATCAGTTGGAGAAATAATGCAGGCAGCAGGAAGTGCATCAACCAAACTAACTTTTGCCAACTACACTGTGAATGTGAATCTCAGTGTTAACGATATATATATGTTTAGTACATCACTTACACCAGTTGAAGAATTTTAAAAGCAGTCCAAATGCACCCTAATGCGTGGGGATGTTGTGGAATATATTCAGTACAAACATGCCATTAACGGAAATAGATAGTGGACCATCACATGCAAAGAAACTTGATAATGATTTACTGGACAGTTCACCCATGGAAGGGGCAGAGACCCAGCACAGCATTGGTGCAGCAAGTGGTCTGTCTTGGCAGAGGCTCCTGTGTGGGTTGCTGTTGAATCGCTTGGCTATGCCCCACACCCCCTGTCCCCACCCACAAATATGCAGTATAAGGGAGGTTTTAGTGTGGCAAGGGCTGTTGCAATCATCTCTAAACACAGGAGAAGACTTGCAATGACGTATGTTGAACAGTTGATATGTACCCACTTGTTCATTACACCTGAAGGGGGTTGTGTTATAAGCCAGGTTGCTAGTGGGCCTATGAGTGGCAGGCAATTGTAAATTCTCATGTAGGTTGTCACCAGGACATGCCCTGGACCTTGCCTTTTTTGCTCCCGCTTCTCATTTTTCCAAAGGCCCTCCACATTTCCAAAGACTGTAGCCTCATCTCCTTTCATGGTCTTCTGCAGCACATTGGCAAACTACTCCCAAAGCAAAGACTATGTGAGCTGTATGGGATTTAGAGGTGTTTGCCCCTTGGGGCTCCTCCTGGTCCTTTATTGACCCTGTCACAAAAGCAATAGAAGGGCATGGCTCCTCATCTTCCATCTCCTGGCCCCTCATCTACTCAATCACAGTCTAGTAGGTCTGCAACCTACTTGAGTTACCTCTGCAGGTTGGTCCGTGCCATAATTCTCCTCTTCACACCCCATCCTCTCATGTTCTGCAGCCTTGCCCTGCTGGATAGAGACCACCTCCTCTTCAATGTCCACCACCCAGGCGTAAACTGTCCCATATGCCTCTGCACATTAGGAACATGGCCATGCTATTCCGCTACACCTTCACGCAATCCTGCTTGTCCATTCGCCCTGCCTCCATAGAGTTGTTCATGGGAGGCATTGCCTGCTCTGCCTCCATGGGTGCCACCACCATTAGCCCTGCCTATCTTGCCTCTGTGATCAGGCTATGTTCCAATGGCCCTGATACTGTCTTCTCTCCCACTCCTTCCCCTGTGGCCTCCCTACATTGCTCAGCAGGACTCATTGACTCAGAAGACCGGTGATGATGAGCAGCCGAGGCCCTTAAATGGGCGCAAATGACCAGCACAAGGTTCCCCATACAGACATCCATCACATCCATCATGGGAGGATCTTCCTCCTTCCGAGGGGCAAACTGTAGCTACTCTGCCTTGCCTCCCACATTCCTGCCCTACCAGTGATGTATTTGTGCCATGAGAGAATTGGCAAGCAATGCACCAACAAAGAGAATTGGGAGAACCCTGATCACCCAAAACATTGTATATATCCCAAAAAGTTACATTCTTAAACAAGCAAATCAGCTCACTATTACACGAAAATCACAGCACAGCACTATGACAAATCAACAGAAGACTATGCTTTAATATATATATGGGTGAATATAACAAAACACTGAAAAAACTGTCATACAAAGGGGTACAAGCATTGACAACTAAAACACACCCGAGACCAACTAACTCTAAGAAAATAAATGTCACTCTGCTCAAAGCGCTCCAAAACATGTCAAGCACTGCCCAAGTGTGAGCCTTCTCTGTGTAAACATTCCCTCATGGCCTAACAGAACACACAACATGAGAGGAAGTGATCTGGGCCTTTTATATAGTGTCAAGTTCCTTTGGAGATTCAAGGGATCAGATTGGCTAAACAAACTATTGTAATCAGCCTGAGAGGGCTCTGATTGGCTCAATGAACCCACAAATAACTCAGAGATTCGACCCATGAACTGAGGCTCCCAATTGTATGATGAATCAGGCCAAAAGTCTTCTCCAAGAGCAACCTCTGATTCTGCTACGCCAAATACCTATCATACACTTGGAATATAACATGATTTGCTCCATTAAGATGTGAGGTGCCTGTGGTTCAGTTTTAAAAAGTATGCCCATACTTACGTTTTAATCCATAAAGGCAATCATCTCTCAACATATTTGAATTGTGCAGAAATGGACTAAAGAAAACATCCAAGTACAGTGTTTTTCAGACTTCTTCAAACTCGGTTGTGATCGTAAATAAATAATGCAGAACTTATTCCTATTCATGGGCTCAATAACATCAATTTGCGAGAGTAGTCCATCCAGTCCCGATTTCCTTCTTTGCAACTACTGAAGTCTATCGAAAATTATTTTGTGAATTGTATCTTATTTTTAGCTTATTTAGGCAGAACATACAGGGTCTCGAAGTACAGCTTTGCACCTCTAGTGCCACTGGTCACAATTACCATATTTAGCTCTGGTTAGAGAGTGCTTCATCACAACTATACTGTATTAATGTACACATTTCTTCTCAGAGCTATACAGTCAACCAGCAGACTTGTGAAGCACAAAGTAACATTCTTCTGCTTGTATAATTTTGAGGCCTGCTTCCTAATTGGGACGAAAGAATTACAATGTGGGGTCCCAGCAGCATAAAAAGTATCGGAGCCGATGGAGACTACCTGCAGCAGTGGACTGTTTTTAAATATATTGGGCCTCATCACGACTTTGGCGGTAACCCTTAAATCCAGCGGTCGCGCTATTACCGCCGGATTTAAGGGTCCGCCAAATCAGGACTTTGGCGGATTTCACCCCAGCTCTTGGCTGGGGGGAAATCCGCCGAACATTCGCGCTATTACCGCGTAAGAGTGCGAATTTTCCCCATTGAGGTATTCTCGAATGGGCTCAATGGGGAATGGGGAATTACATTACTGCCAAACTCGTGATCCAGCGCTATTAGCGCCGGGGAGTTTGGCGGTAGGGCTAATACCACCGGTGGTAATACCGCCGGCGTTACCGCCAAAGTCGTGATCAGGCCCATTGTCATTTTAAAGTCCTTTCTAAACTTTTAGTTCTGGTGAAGTGGCGTTCATGCTCCATACAAACTAAACAGGACAGACAGATTGAAGCGATCTCTGGTGCAGATTTCAACATGCATTTAGTGCAGGCTAGATCTGTGGGAGAGAGTACGCAGAGATGGACAGGTGGTACACATAAATACAGAGACATAATAGCTCAAAGTCCTCAAGGCAACTGCCACCCCTTACACGCACTGCTAGAGTTGTCATGGACAAAAACCTATCCCATTCTCTGAAATACATACACAAACGATGATCGTGTTGGCATGACGTGCATCTTCATCCATCTTTGCACAATCTTCTTCTAAAATCACAGTGAAACAGGAATTACTAACATCATATCCAAACTACTTTGACAGGTATCTGTATTTCTTTTATTATTATTTTTTTATTTAAAGTGTTTGTGGTTACAAAAAAAACATAAAACACCAAAAACATAACACCTTAATCAATCAAACATAATCACAAAAGATAAACAGCAATCATTTTCTGTAAATAATGATCTGACCAATGCGATATCAATTCATGACATAACACTTTAAAAACGTTTTTACGAACCATTAGCACCTGGGTTGAGGAACGCAGCCAATCAGGTTCCACGTATCGCAGGCTGAAACCTATAATCTCAACCCACGTTCCACAGAAGCCACAGACTGCCTCCCCATCCTACTCCTTCCCTGCATCTTTATTTATTTATTTAAGATCACAACTCCCCCATCCCTACTGACCTGATTGCTGTGGTGGCCACCCGCTGCAGCAGCTTCTCTTTTCCAGCCGCCATGGTCACAGAAGAGGGGCTCTGTATGGAGCCACATCTTCTATAACCATGGCAGCCATTTTGGATCAGTATTATCATTCATTAAACGGGACTTGCGCGGCCTCCCCTTCACTTAATGAAAATACTTTTTGTACCACCCTGGGTACTGCTTTGGTAACCCAGGGTGCTAATTTGTTCCAAGGGCTGGAACGGGGGTAATGACCCAGAGCCCTCGTTAACCACCCTTGCTTCGCTCGAGCCATTAACTTGGGCTGCCAGGCCAATACCTGTTCAAGCCCTTGGAGCAGGGGGAAAACGCCACATTAATATTCTTAATTACAATTTTCCAAATATAAAATATACTAACACTTAAAATCATGTTGCTTCTTGAGTACATTTTCCTGAGCCTACAAGGAAACCAATCCCATGCTTGCATTGCTTGTAGGCTGTATTTATCTATATAGTCTATCTCCTTTGCTATATAAATCTATCAATTTATAACAATTTATCAGCAGGTGTCTGGCTGTCTCTATTTCTAGCCTACAGATCCTGCACAGTTGCACTGATCGGGAAACATGTTACCAGGCACCCCCTCAACAAACGTGGTAACTGTTCTTGGTGCATTTGGAGAACAAATCTTCTGACTTTAGAATGTTTAATCTTTTTTCAAATAGCTAAAGGGAATATACATGTCTTTTATCCCGTTGGAGAGAAAATTGAAGTACCACATGATTGCTCAAGTCAGTTATACATAGACTAAATTCAGATACCAGTTGAAATAGGTATTTTGAGAGTAATACGTAGTCTAACCATGAGCTGCTCCAATCGGTAGACCAGACATAGGGGAGATCGCCCTTCGTGCCAGAGCTCTTAATCAACTGCACATGATCCAGAAATACAAAGAAAGCCATCCAGTCATCCTGTCCCTATCTCATGGATGTCATACGTATTATTTATCATTTCTTGGAAGGAGAGCTACTCCCACTTCCGCTTATTAATGCTAGATTGGTATTTTATATCCCCCAATATAAGAAAATATCTTTGGGGTTACTATAGAGCCATTCCTCAAGGGTATATATCAGGACAGAAAGGATCCGCTCCTTCAAAATACTAACCAGGGTGGCTATACATAACACAAATCAGTACTTGCTGATCATAAGTTCTCACTTTAAACAGAACTATAGCAGCCAAGATGTTTGCATTTGAGGTTTTCAGCGCAAATTCCTTCATACAACTACTGCCCTTAGCACCTATAAATAGTCCCCCGGACGGTCTACCCCTGTTTTTCCACTTTGCTCTTCTTTGTATCATATGACAGTCGTCCAGATGATATTTGTCTGTCATCCAGGTCTCCTGTAGTAAAAATACATCCGAAGCAAAGTGAAAGGCCTGTCCCCTTGTACTAACAGTGAAACAACTGAACCATCTAGTATTCCAGGATATAATCCCCTATTGTTCCTTGCTATCTTCATTTTATCAGCCAACTTGACTTGATCAAATACACTTTCCTCTTCTTGGCACACATGGCTAGAATGCTGGTTATTCTTGGCTTTTATGGCTGCCATCATTTTCTGTGCGAGATGGTCAATGTCATGTGCAGCAAATGCATTTGACTCTTCCTCCCTTTTTGGTTGTCTCTGCATCTTCCCCTTAAAGGTCACAGCCTGTTTTCTCTCAATGGAGAAGCCCATATCTAGCATCGCCTAATATTGCAAAACAAAAATTATTGGGGACACCAATTGCACTACTGCCCAATTTGCCTCGTAGATCGAATCTGGCATTACGACTAGCACAAATGTCTTTAGATGCAATTACATGGAGAAATTCGAAATTATGGAGTAGGTCCAGGATGGTGTTATGATTCAGGACTGGGCTGTTATTATTTGCAAAGAGCTCTAACATTTTTATTTTTTGGGCTAGATATTTTGTACCCCATTGTTCTTTAAGGGTGAAATGGAGTCTATTAATTGTCCTCTTTGGCTTTTGCCTCCTTTGGTTGTTATTTGGAGGCTCTTTATACCTTTCCACTTCCTTGGAGGTCCTGGCTCAGCCATGTTAGATCTCAGCTAAGAGATGTTATCCATCTTTTGCTTTGGCACTGGGGCCAAGACTTCAGGTGTTTTTCTTACCCAGGAATCCTATGAAGTATGCTGGGCTATCTTTGTAGGGTCACTCTTTGGGGCAGTTGTCTGAGTCGCAATACGCTCAAAGCAGGTGGATGTTTCTCTGCAACGTGGGTCGTTCTGTGGGGCATTAGCAAGTGAATGTGTTTGGTGCACTGGTATGGTCATATGATTTTTAGCCTCTATCTTTTTTTTGTGAGGCCCTTTCATTTTGTCATATCTTCTTTTCCTCTGGGCTTGGCTAGTATGGCCTCTACCTTTCGACCCTTCTGCACACTCACATTCAGATACTGATGTATTCCTTACGTCCTCACTGGACTGTAGCTCAGCCTGTCGTTGTATTGTCAGAGAGGACGTAGCATGTATACTTACAGCTGAGTGCTGCTCCCTTATGCCTCTGTTCTTGTCAGCCACTTTATCTCCATCTGCAGTCCTGCTGTTGGTACTATGGAGGGCTTTCTAGTACCGTATCAACAAGACAAATTATACCTTGCTTAATTGTGAATACTGTTACCTAGAGCTAATAGGGCCTTAAGCAGACTGGGTGTTTCTGTTTCACCTTGTGATTCTGCATCTGAAAGAATCCGACTTGGTATATGATGTGCTATGAGCCGGGGACAAGGAGTAAATACTCTCCGCAATCCTCACTAGGTCAGGTGACCTGGAGAGGTTCTCCCAGGTTAGTGGTACTGTCTCTGACGTGATGTGCCTCTCGAACACCCCACTTGTTCTTCAGACATTTCAATGTTTGGCATGACGATGGTTTCCTTGTGTAGACTGAGGCAAAGGTTTAAAAGGGAATTGTTATCAATGGGATCTCCCGCGGATAGGTCTTTAGGGTTCTGCATACCGTTGTCTCAGACCACAGTAGGTTCTTTTAGTGGTGTTTGCACTTGTTCCTTAAGATATGCCGTGATTTTACTTACCCTTGTTAATGACGTTTAAATTCCCCTCCTCATTAATGTTTGTCGTGACGCCTGCCTCAACCATTTTAAGTCCTGCAAGCTACTGTGCTGATGATCTATTTTTTTCCTACCACTAAAGTCCATAGGTCACAGAGCTCCACTTATTTCTTTTAGGGTCATCAGATCGATCTGCAAAAGGTTCCAAACTGCTTGATCGTACTAGGACCGACACCTGGCTGGCCACACTCATCTGGTTTTAATCAGCCGTACAGAGCAGAGGAAGAGCGCAATTCGTTGTGCAAACATTGCCAACAAGAATGCTCAAATTCATTGGGTCTAATGTTTCCAACCCCACTACCTCAGGTAATATGCTTTCACACTCGGGGCTTTGGCTATAATAATTTGATAAATTGTGTTCAGGATCGGCTGTGAACACAATATAAATTCCGCTCAGCAGAGGTGTTGCTAGGGGGGCCTGAGTGGACTATAGTCCCGGGTGTTTTGGTTGTTGCCCGAATAGAAGCTCAGGGGCTAAATCCAAAAGGCTAGCGAGCCCCGAGTCCTGAGAATCCTGACATTTGCGTAGTCCCAGATCTTTTCCAGACCTAGCAACACTCCTGCCTCTCAGGTAAAATTCCGCTGCTAAAGTTTTGCACAGGCCCCCAGCCACAAAAACTTCAGTTAAGTTATGGAGATACCATCCATATAACACTGACCACTGCCAACAGAGTAGATGACTACTCTATTATGAATAAATTGCAGAGAGATTGTGAGTGCAGATGTCTCCGGCCTTGCATACTTCAGTAACCAGTCCTCTATTCTTCGTACCGAAAAAGGAGGTGGACTTGAGAATGTGCATCGACTATCGCGCACTGAACCAGATTACTGTAAAAAAACGCTACCCCCTGCCACTGATCCCTGAATTGCTTGATCAAGTCAAAGATGCCCAAATCTACACAAAACTAGACCTGAGGGGGGCACATCACCTTGTTCACGTAAAACAGGGGGACAAATGGAAAAATGCTTTTCACACCAAATACGGCTTGTACGAATGTCAAGTAATGCCATTTGGCCTTTGCAACGCTCCTGCAGCATTTCAATACTTCATGAACGATGTCCTATGGGAATTGATTAATGTCTGTGCTCTAGTGTACATTGACGATATTGTAGTATATTCCGCATCAAAGCAGGACCACGTTAAACACGTCCGATCCGTATTGGAGAAACTCCGTCAACACCAGCTCTATGCCAAGCGTGAAAAGTGCTCATTCCACGTCTCTGAGGTGGAATTACTGGGCTTTATTCTCAGCCCAAATGGAATCCGAATGGATGTACACAAGGTAGATGCTATCCTGAACTGGCCATCCCTAAATTCATTCAAGGGGGTTCAAAGTATGCTGGGTTTTGCAAACTTCTACCACCGGTTCATCCCAGGATTTTCGCAAATTGTGCATCCCATCACGTCATTGCTAAGGAAAAGCAACAAAAAGTTCCAGTGGACAACAGAAGGCGAGGAAGCTTTCCAGGAACTCAAAGAACCATTGTCATATATTTATATTTATTTCTCAAAGACCTCTTTTTGTACATCCATAACTGTGTGTAAATATGAGTTTGCAAAAATATATTGTTTGACCTCGCTATAATGTGAATGAAAATACTCCCTTTTTAAGATGGATACATTCTTTACAAAATATTGTTGATTTTGTTTTTTTATTTTTATTTTGTATTATCCTTTACTTTCCTTGATTATCCCTTGTGGGTACTGGGGTGTAACCAGGGTGCCATGGCTGGTGATGGACTGTGAAGACAGTGGGAATTCCTGTCTTCATCTTCCTGGCCCTATATCACATTTTGGTTTGCTGTATCTGGTCCCCCTGGATCTCCCCAGTCCCATCCCCCAGCTTCCAACATGGGAATTTGGCAAACTGCACATACAAAGAGCAACTTCGGTTCAGTTGCTTTCATCAAGTTTTCTTTAGCTCAAGAACACTTGTCTGTAACTTCCAGAGAACTTACATTTTGAGAACACCTATTTTAATGTTTAAACCCAGTTCGCTGACTTTGGAGACGTGGCTTTATTTCCTGAATGTTAGCCCTTCTCTTGTGGTTTGTCTCAAAATGATCATCTTTATTTGCACATTTCTCCATGGATTTTTAGCACTGGCACGAATAGGTCATTTTTGTATTGCTATTTCTCTTTCACTTTTTAAAATAATGTTATTAAAACAAATATTTCTTGCAAATAGGACACTTGTTCAACAACAAGACCCCCGTTTATTCTACTGGGAAATCATTTGCTTCTTCTGATCTTATGAACCTGTTTGATTTCTTTTCTAACCACCCTGCTTTCAAACATGCCTACGTAAGTATACCACCTGCACCAATACTACCAAAATCACTCTCTTATACATACTCTTGGGAGCAAACAAAAAATACAAATAACTGCTATACCACTGTCTCAGTTAAATACCCTTCACTCAAGTTTCTTTGCTTCTTCACTGCACATTGAGTGGGAAAGTTTCCCATTTCTGAGACCCAGCAAATAGGGCACATATCAAGTATAGGTAACTTGGCAATGATCATTTATGGCTAATTTTCTCCCTGGAGGATAGCTCAGGGGCAAAGTGCTTCCTTGGAAGCAAGATGAAACTGAGGAACACAGGTTTGATCCACAGGTCTGCGCTTAGAAACCTCAGGGTATTAAGGGCTTCATCACGAGTTGGGCGGTAACGCCGGTGGTATTATCACCGGCGGTATTAGCTCTACCGCCAGACCCCCCGGCGCTATTAGTGCCGGATCATGGGCTTGGCGGTAATGGAATTCCCCATTCCCCACTGAGCCCATTCGGGAATGCCCCATTCCCCATTGGGCTCAATAGGGAATTTTCGTGCTCTTACCGCCGGCGGTAATAGTGCGAATTTTCAGCGGATTTTCCCCCAGCTCAGAGCTGGGGAGAAATCCGCCGAAGCCCTGATTTGGCGGACCCTTAAATCCGGCGGAAATAGCGCGACCGCCGGATTTAAGGGTTACTGCCAAACTCGTGATGAGGCCATAAGCGTGTTAAAAGTAACGTATCATATCATAAGTTTTATTTATTTATTTTAGAGTTAATAAAGAGACTACCAGAGCCCTGAAACCATCTCTGTGTTTTGCTTCAGAAGAAAATAGAACCAAAAACATGTTCACAATAGAAGACACTAGGAGCATTGAACGAATACGGATATTAGGGAAAGGATGGAGATCATGCACTTTTATGGGTTAAACCTTCCATCGGTGCAGCACCCATTAAGTGTTTAAGTTGAAACAAGTGTTGATTTACCAATATGTGATTTGAATAGTGTTCTTGGTTGATTAAGGATTTTCTTTACGAATCTTGGTTCTCTAAAGAACTTCATAGCATCTGGATCAGCCCACCCGTGGGGTTCTTGTCTAACAGAACATGAGCCTAAGGTCAGTTAGGCGATAATGTTAGGCTGGAAGAGAAAGCTAGAAGGGATTAGGAGTGGTCAGAAGCTATGAGTGATATCTGATGGTGCCTCATCAGCATGTATTTACGTTGAGGAACAGCACGGGAAAAGATTGACAAGTAGGGACTCAAAGGGAAATTGAAATGTGTATGACAAATACACAAGGCAGCCTCTCCTTTCACCCTCCAGTAGGCAATAGAAGAATGGGGGAGTGGGGGCATAGGTGGCAGGGTTGATCTATGATATTAATGTAGATAGGTCCGTATCTGCTGCCATTGAAAGGTTGGTTATTGGATGGTGTAGAGAAGTGAAGGTGTTTAAGGATTACAGTAAGAAATTGAGAGGTTGAGTGAAGTATCTAATGAGGGGGTGGTTCAGTTCAGGTTGTAATGCCTGATTTCACGACAAGGAGGGCCAGTTGAAAGCTGTGAGATATTTTCTAAATTGATGTACACTATCGAATGCTGTGCCACCTCTGTGACTCAGTGCAGCATTCAACAATGAAACTCCTCTCTGAAATGTACCCTCCTGATATATATGTATATATATATATATTTTTATTGTAGGAACAAAGTGAAAGTGGATTCTGCATTAAAGTGTGTTTTGCAAACAATGCCACTTTCCAACAAGGCTCTGTAGTTAGAAAGTGGTAAAAATGGGTAAACCAATACTGCCTTCTGAACCATGGGTGAAAAACTTGATCGCTGGCATTCATAAAGTGAATGCATAGGCACCTTTGCTGTGTATAGTCCACAGACTAACCATCTGCTGCAAATCGAAATGGCAGCCTCACAGAAACAATATTGCACGAAGTCAGAATGTGTTCATGATTAACTGTGCAGCTTATCACTATGGCTTGCTTCAAGAGCACATTGAAATTAGAAGAAGTATTGTACGGATGTGTGTTGGCGCCATAGACCTTAAATGCACAAAACAGCACTGGTTGGAGGAAGGGTGATATTAACCAGAAAGATTGCCACGCTCAGAGCTCTGTCTTCAAATGCCCTATCATACCTGGCGTTTATGCACTACCAAGCTACACCTTGAATGGTAGGCACTTGTCAACATGATGCACCAGACTGCCAAAGGGATATGAGGTGGGATCTAGACAATTAAAATGATGACAAATCAGTTTTAACCTTAATCACTGTTTCCATTTAAAGACGTCTGCTGCTGGAACAGAGTGCAGAGGCTGGGAAAGCAGCCCCCTCTTTCAGAACTGGCCTGGCCACACCCAAAGAAGCCTCTTTGCCAAACTAAATGCTCATTCACCCCTTATCTAGGTGTGTAGGGAGACTTCTAAAATTTGAGATGATCCCCAAACAGCCAATTATGGTTTGTACATCGGGGTATCATTGGGGTATCATTGGGGCAGAAGGTTAATGAATGCAACCAAGGCTGTTTGTTCTTGAGAAGGTAAGACAAGTGTGGAACAAACACAGATTCAGAGCTCGGAAAGATTGTGAGAATCTTCCAACACTTTGGACACCCAACCATGCTCAGAACCTGTCCCTCAGTAACTGCACATGAAGCAAGGTATCCTGGGAATGTGTGCAAACGAAGGAGGACGCCACACAGGGTAGAGTTTCACTTTGGTCCCAATATGTTGTTTAACTTGCTGTAGATCTAAGAATTCAGAGCCCCCTTCCAAAGGAGTAAAGACAAGGGAAGTGTTCAGAGATAAACTCTTTCCTTACAATCCCCGAGGAAGAGAAAGAGATCTTTCTGGTAGTATCAAGGTTTGGGCCTACTAGTGAGAGCAAGAGACCCAGTAGCCCCATATACTCAGTCAGGGACAGAGCCCCTGAAGAAGCCTTAGGATTTGGCCTAAAAGAGCATAAATGAGATGCAGTGTGTGTGGCTTTTGATAAAATAACTAACAGCAACTAAGAGCAGAGGAGGGCCAGTTCTGACTAATGTTGTTGACCAGCAGACCGCAAAAAACATAAGGTCCAGGATCAAGGCATTGCGCCACATTCTGCTGCCAGTTTAACCAGAGATTCCACATAGAGTGTCCTTCCCCCAGAGCCACTGAGATCTGTATCACTCTGTCAAACAGATGCTTGTGCCAGTCAAGTCAGATGCTCACAGGAATCAATGGTCTGGCAGAGTACAATCAAGACAAAACAAGGGCCTTGAAAGAGGCACGGTGACACCGTAAGTTTTATGTGCATTAAAATCTAACCTTGTGCATTAGAATCTAACATGCAATTATAACAGAATATCAAGTTTCATAGTCTCTCATCCACACAGGCTTTGACTTAGACCTATGCGAACCTTCTTCATTGCCTCTCACGCCAGTATTATCATCGTTTACAACTACCTCTCTTTCTTTCATCTCTTCCTCCAATTTCTTTTCATTGCTCACATTCACTTTCCTTCCTTTCACCTGCCCATCCAACTTATTCTCTTTCCCGTCCCCCACCCTTGCCAATCTTCCTTTTGACCAAACTTCTCCTCCCTCCAAGATGACAACATTGCTTTTCACCGCACATATCTTCTTCGGTCCCAGGAACTTACTTTCCACACATTTGTTCACTAATCTGGGATCTTTAACATACACCATCTCCCCAATCTTCCATACTTGTTCCTTCACTCTCATCCTATCATCAAACAATTTCTTATTCCTTTCTTGACTCAAAGTAATGAGTTTCATTATTTGACCCCGATCCACATTGACCACCTTGGCCATGCCTAACCATCCTGGACACAGCCTTGTTCCAGGTTCCCTACCTTTCATGGACACAAATGGAGATACGCCAGTCACAGAGTGCGGTGTAGTGACATAATTCCAGGTTAACATCGTTAATACCTCCCTCCATGGTTGTCCCGATTTCATGTCCATTTGTAAGGCCCCCTTTATATACCTGTTGACTCTTTCAACAAGACCATTCGCCTTGGGATTATACAATGCTGTCCTCGTGTGTTTTATTCTATAGCCTGCAAGAAATTTCTTCATTGCCACCAATACAAATTGTACCCGTTGTCAGATACAATTTCAACAGGTACTCCCTCCTTAAGAAAAACTCTCTCCAAAAAAACAATCAATTCCTTAGCCGTGACCTCTTTCACCGCTTCCCATTCAAACCATTTGGAATGGTAATCTACCACCACAAATACAAATTTTAACCCCTCTCCCAAACCTGCTACTGGACCCATAATGTACACTGCTAGCTTGCTCCAAGGCTGGTCTGGTACCACACTCGGTATTAACGGTGCCTCTCTCACCACCCTGCATTTGTCACTAGTTTGGCAAGCCATGCAATCTTTGACATACCTTTCCGCACTCCTGTCTATCCCCGGCCACCAATAGTTCTGCCTTAACTTCCTTTTCATGGCAGCTTCTCCAGGATGTCCCTGATGTGCCAGCTTTACCAACACCGACCTGAGTGATTGTGGGGGAACAATGCACCTACCCCTCCTTAGCCTGTTGTCACACAAATTCTACTCGTCTTTTATTTCCCACCAGGTATTGAATTTACTATCCAATTCTTTTTTTTCCGGCCATCCTCTCACAGTCCAACACTTCACAAGTTTAAGATCCTCATCTAAATCTTCTTCCTGTGTCCACTCTTCCTTGCTAACTGCACTCTGTATTTCTGCCACTATTTCTGCCACTACCGATTCCTCCTCTGCCTCCTTTTCTTTTTCTTCCACCAGATAACTGTTTACCTGCAGCCTGGACAGGCAGTCCGCCACCACATTTCTCCTTCCTGGCAAATAGCTCACATCAAAGTTAAAATTTTGAAGTCCTAAACCCCACCTGCTTATTCTTGGGGAACCCAAGGCCCACCTTCCACTCTCAAAGAGCTGAACAATGGGCTTGTGGTCCGACCTGACCACGAATCTTCTTCCCCACAAGAAGTACTTAAAATGACTCACAGCCCAGAACATGGCCAACGTTTCTCTTTCAATGACGGAATATTTGCACTCTGCACCTCTCAGCGTCCTAGACGCAAACGCAATTACTCTCTCTGTATTGTCTCTGTCATACTGCACCAATGTTGCACCCAGCCCCAACATGCTCGCATCAACCAACCACCAAAACAATTTTGTCCTTAGGATCAAACCTACCTATGGATGGTGCCCCACTCATCGCTTGCTTAATACACTCAAAAGCTACTTCACATTCTGCTGACCATTCAAACTTCGCACCCTTCTTGAGCAACATTCTAAGAGGAATGGATACTTTGGCAAAATCTTTCACAAACTTATGATAATATTCGGCCAAACCTAAAAATGATTTCACTTTTCTTTATCCTTTGGCACCGGTGCACATTGTACTGCCTCTACTAGACTCCTCTTAGGTCTCACCCCCTGTTCATCAATCTCATGGCCGAGATATTCTACCTTGCTTACCGCAATCTTACACTTGCTCCTTTTTACCGTCAATCCTGCCTCACTCAACCTGTTCAACACCTGTCTCAACACTTCATCATGTTCTTCAATGGAACTAGCATAAATCATAATATCATCTTGGAACACAATAATGTTCTTAACTCCGTTCAGCACTGTCTCCATCACCCTTTGGAATACCGCTGCCGCCGAGGCGAGTCCAAACGGCATCCTGCAATACTTAAATGTTCCAAACACCGTAATGAATGCCGTCAAGTGTTGACAATCCTCCTTTAGTGGAATCTGATGGTATGCTTGAGAAAGATAACTGAAAATACCTTGGCATTGTTAAGCACAGATAACTGGTCACCAATTATCGGCAGAGGATGTCTATCAATTAAGATATTCCTATTGAGATCTTGCAGGTCTACACACAGTCTAATGTCTCCATTTGACTTTGCGGCCACCACCACCGGCGACAGCCATTCCGAGCTTTCACTCTTCTCTATTATTCCTCTTTGAAGTAACAACTCCACTTCTACGTTTAGCTTCTCACCCACTTCATGAGGCACCGGCCTCACCTTGTGCATCTTTGGACTGGCGCCCACCTTCAGCTGAATCTGATGCTCAAATCCTTTCAACATCCCCAATTCCTCTCGAAACACTTTCGGGTATTCCTTCTCCCACTTGTCCTTTAATTCTGCCACATCAATTGGCCTTTCCGCATTCGCTTGTATTCTTATTCCCAACTTCCACTGTTCACCCCATCCTAGGAGTGATGAACCTTCTTGAGTAACGTATATTTCTGATTCGCAGCTTCTTCCTTTATATTTAATGGAAGCCTGGAAAATCCCCACAATTTCAATTCTCACCTTCCCATATGCATAGGGTTCAATATTGTGCTCCTTCAACAGTCTTATATCTCCTTGCATGCAACCCAGAAATGTTGCCTTTGACATTAAAGTCCATGGTGAACAACTGTCCACCTTCATTGTCACTACTCTTCCGTTGATCATGAACACATCCGTAGGCGCACCTCCTTTATTTTAAACGTCTGATACCTCCAGCACATGCTTTGCCTGGCCGCTCAGTCCCATTACTTGATCTTCCTCTTGTTCGGGTACTCTCCCACCTGCTTCAATATTCTGCACCACTCCCGATTCACGAAAAACTCTCGCGAAATGACCCTTCTTCTTGCATTTCAGACACAAGATATTCTTGGCCGGGCAAAACATGCTTGTAGAAATGTGGCGGTTGCTCCCACACTTGTAGCACCTTAATTCCTTGTTCGGGACCCCCTTTCGGAACCCCTTCACCGCCGCTACTTCCCCCTCTGGCTTGTCTCCTTTCATAGTTGACATATACTTATGGGTCTGTTCCATACTTCCTGCCGTGTCTATGGCTGACTCTAGTGATGCATCTTTCGACAACAGCCTCTCTTGTATCTTCACATTATTTGTGCATCGGACCAATTGGTCTCTTATGAGAGAGTCTGTGAGCGGTCCAAACTCACATGTATGGCTAAGCGACCTCAGTGCTGCAATAAAATTCTCCACTGGTTCTTGTGGACCTTGCACCCTCTGGAAGAATTTATGCCTCTCAAACATTATGTTTTTCTTAGCTTCAAAATGTACTTCCAATTTCCTCTCTGGCATAGAGTATTGATCCATTTCTCCTTGGCCCTGCTGCGGAAGATCAGGCAGTCCATCATAGACACTTCTGCCCTCAGTTCCTAAATTGTGGAGTAAAATTGCTTCTTTCCCTGCACATGCACATTTATCACCTCCTATGGCAATCAGGTAAGTATCAAACAACTTCTTCCACCTGTCCCATCTTATTGGCGGAGTACCTGGTTCTGACAGGAACGGCGGTGGTGGTGACATACTCGCTGCAGCCATCTTTATATTTTATCTTGTTGTAGTTACTCCCTAACTGCACTGCTCACTTTCCCAGACTTGAGTTTCTTATTGTACTCTCTGCCCTTGCCAGTCTCTCACTGGCTCTTCCTTTCACGACCTCCTTTCACAATGTCACTGCTTCCTTGGATGCTCTGACTACAGTTCAATAGTCCTTCAAACCACCTATATCCAATTTGTGTCCACTGGGTGGCACTATATCTATCTTCCAGGTGGCCCTGTAACCAGTCCTTCCACTTGAATGTGCCTCCCCCTCTTGTTGATTGTGTCCAGCCCAGTCCCCACTCCCCCTCTGCTCCTCACCTTTATATCCAATGAGGGCTGGGGTGGGCGGCACCAATCCGGAACAGCTGCGTAGGCTCAAACTCAATTAGTGAGCAGAGGCGGGGATAGCGAAGAGCGCCACACTCCTCGCCCGCCGCGGAGACCATCCCCCTGCAGCACCTCGCTGCCAACTGCTGCGGAGACAGTCCCCCTGCGGCCCCACACCTCTCCGTATTGCGCGGCCTTCTTCGCCCGCTTGGATCCGTCAGCGGCGCCGCGGACGTCCCGGCACACACTGCTCCTCCTCGAAGGGACGCCCCGCCGGCTCCGTGGCGAGCTCCGTGCCTCGTCGCCAAATGAAAGAGGCACGGTGACACCGTAAGTTTTGTGTTTAAGTTACTCTTTATAACGGAGCTCCCCGGAGCCCCAGCCAGCGCTCCTCTTTCAAACTCCAACTGCCTCTCACCGGTCACGCGGCTCTCGCTCACCAGCATATTGAGAGCGTGCGACCTTAGCTAGGCACAACGTTCTAACTACAGAGGTCTCTACAGGCCCCCAGCAAACCTGATGTCATCCCGCTTTGCCCTATTGAGCCACAGATCAAACTTGTTTAGCTGCCAGCCTTGTGAGAAAAGGCCATTGAGAGAGTTGAGATACCTGTCACTGGCACCATCTTGATCCAAGAAAGAAGCTTTATTCAAAAACTATTATTATATATCAGTGCCTTTTCTATTAGCACCCATGGTGTGAGAAGCAACCAATCAGGTTAATTGGATTTCAGGTTGAAACCGACAATATCAGCCCCTGTTCCGAGCAGCCAGATGGCTGCTACTCCTGCTCTGCTATCTTCCCCACCTTTCCCCCCTCCCCCTTGGGTGTCTGGTTCCTTCCCACCCACAAGCCCCGATTACCTGATTTGTGGGAGGCACCCCTTCAGCCGCTGCTGCTGCCGCTCTGTGTCCCTGCTGGACATCATGGAAGAGAATCCTTCTCCCTGAGCCATTAATATATTTATCAATCTGTCAAAGAGATGCTTGAGCCAGTCATGTCAGCTGCTCCGTGCCATCAATTTTCTGTGAGGCATCTTATTCATTCAAACAAAATACATTGATATTAGCACCCCGGGTTTACAGATTTAAAACCTGGCCTGCTAATAGCAATAAGCGAGCGTTCAGGAGGGCTTCACTGGTTGGTAACAGTGCCGTGGCCCAGTGTCAAGGACCTCCCGTCGCTCGGCCTATAACTTGGGCCCGGGTCCGTTACCATCCAGTGAAGCCTCCCAAATGGGTGCTTATTGCTTAAATCAATGACTATTATTGACATCCGTCCTGCATTGAAGTTCCCAGATATCCATTCTGCCTATTGTTGATAGTCCACCTGCCAATATGGGTTTGTTTCCTTACAGGTGTGGGTGGTTAGTGTTTAAGTGTGTACTGTGTTTGAATAAAAGTGCCTTTCTTGGACATTTCTTCACATTTTGCTTTGTGTTTACTGCACTGTTAACGGTTGAAAACTGACCCTTGTTAAACCCACTCTCTAGAGAGTATATCCTGTGGTCTTATATTGCTACGTATATACTCTCCTTGTTAGTATGAAATACTTCTGATCTATTCATACGACTGTGCTTTGGATAAAAAGTGCTATAACATCTAAACAAATATCTATTTAACCTTTAACCTATGTTTCTCTTATTTTATATCTTCTGGCCAGCCATGATTTTATCACACTCATGTTGAAAACAGCTGAACAGAAACTCCACTTTCGAACTAACTTTTGACAAAGAATCCTGCAGGCTTGGAGTGCCTTGTGGCGTATTAGTCACTATTCCTTTTGATTTTTCGCTGACATTATCTTTCCCCCTTCACCATCGAGTATGGCATTTCATGAATACTGTAAGGGAACAGGAAAGTTATCTCCTGGCCACTATAGTTTCTTTTTCCTTTGGGACCAGATATATCTGTCCCACTTGTCCTGCACACATGCATGCACCAGCAACATGTGGGCCCTGGCCATGAAATCCGATTCTGTTGGTGCCCATTCCATGACAATGGAGTGCCTGCCTAACCTATCAACACAGAAGCCTCATGATGGCGATGATGTCAATCGAGCAGCCAATATGACAGGCCCCCAACAGGTCCTTCCAGTTTCCTCTGTTGCGTCATCTTTTCCTGGAACCCTAATGGCTGCAGCAAAATGCATTTCCATCTGGATGTTTCCCTGTAGCCTTCGTCTCACGCTGCTCTAATCCCATGACCAGCCCACTCCACACAAAACAGAAGTGGGCAGGGAGTCAATGGCCCAAGTGGTCAGGTGAAGGATTGTAAGACAAGGGACAGCTTTGCCAATGGCCAAACAATTTACCAGCTCATATGGCGTGCCCTCTTCATCATCAGCTTCTATGTCCTCCAAGATGGTAGCGACCCTTTACGAATGTTGGTAAGACCAAATTGACTTTGCCTGATTATGGGCAGCAAAATTTGGATGCAATATCCTATCCATCAGGCTAGTCCCCTCCTCTGGGCTTATTTTCTGGGTTTCATTTGCTCCCTATTCACCCCACATATTACCCGGTACATGATCCAGTGCAACTAACTGATGCCCCCAACTCTGTTCTCTGTGTTTCCCCCACCATCCCCCTGTCATTTGATCGCTACCTCTACAACTTATGTATGGAACCTGAGTC
Source organism: Ambystoma mexicanum (assembly GCF_040938575.1). Classification (NCBI taxonomy): domain Eukaryota; kingdom Metazoa; phylum Chordata; class Amphibia; order Caudata; family Ambystomatidae; genus Ambystoma; species Ambystoma mexicanum. Next base: position 885,750,018 of record NC_090922.1, read on the forward strand.
AGGATTGCCCTGTTGAGTTTTGTTTCCTTTTTGCGATTATTGCCAAAATACCGCGTACTCTCAATTCATTCATATAAATAAATACAGATATGTGGCTTTTCTGGACTCCCTTCATTTAATATCAAACCTCCATGCCCCAATCCCTTGGACTGGGTCTGGGCAGACTTTTCTCCCCATGCACCTCTCAATTTCCTGGGGTTTTTGTGGTTCCCTTTTCCTCCCCAATCAATGTATTGTATATGGATTGATTCTGGACTCCCTTTGCTCACCATACTGGGGATTATATCACTTGCCCTAACCCTAGACTACCTCACTGCTTGCCAAAAGCTCTTTTTGTATTAGCTGATGTAAAGTGTTCTGTCTGGTATCTTCTTCCATGTACAAATCACCCAGCAACAGTAATGCCACGGTCATGCGTTTCTCCTTTTTACAACACCTTCTGATATCGCTAATAAAATACAAATGTGCATTACTGCAAACAACTTTCAAAAGCCCCATCACCTGTGCAATGCGATTAACGAACTTGCTCAACACTATATATTTTTTTTACATTTGACCTGCGAAGTATGTTTTCTGTTTAAAATGTATGGAATATGTTCGAATCAGTAGATTTCCAGGTGGCGATGTCCCACCCTACAAATACACACAGCACACACACTTAAGTGGGTGGCAGTATGCAATGCAAAGGATCAGGTTTTGTAAGATGTCGTCTCCTGTTTTATTACACTGCTGTTTAGCAGAACTGCGGTTCCGACACTGTGAGCATGAAATACTGGTCACTTTTAAGCAGTGGCGTCTTTTCTTTTAAACACATTCCTTCATTGGGTTTGTGTGATCTCTCTCCTCTGTGTACTGACATTGATGACTAAATATGGTTGCAGAGCTCCCCACTCCATGGTGCATTTCTCCCAGAGAGCAGTTCCTGCTTACTATTATCCAACTCTGAAAATAAAATCCTTTCCAACAGAAGGCAAAGAGTGGGAACTACGCCAATTCTCGAACTGCAAAACACCCAATGTTATTTACCTTATCGAATGTCCCTGCAAACTCCGGCATGTAGGACAAAACTCAATGGCCAGTCCATAAAAGTATCGGAGAACACAAGTCCATGATCAGGTGCAAAACACATACAGCACCCCTAGTCTCCCACTTTTTAGAATACCAGCACAGTTTTGACTCCTTCAAATGGTGGGTTATTGACAAAGTACCTGAATCCTCCAACAGTTCCAATGCCCGCAACTTTAAAGAGGCATGGTGGATTTCTAAACTGCAGACTGCCACCAGTGGGCTCAACGAGCTAACACCTTTCGAATACCAATAACTACAAACCAGCCTCCCCTCTCTACCAGTGAGCCAGCCTCATTAGCTCTGCGAGCCATGCCTGCACTCAGACTTGAACACATTTGGTCTCGACCTGCAGGCCTCTAACATTCAGTCATTCAACCTTGCTATCCCCAGGGCTATCTCCAACTTCACATTGTGTGGGGTTCCACCCACTTGGCAACAACCGGCCCCTCCACTGTTGACCAGCACTTACGGGGCCACCCAGGTCCCCCCGCACACATATAACAGTGCATAATGTCCTCCACATTGACTGGTACACAATGTGCCTGTGATCGAGTCTCCATGGCATACACTGTCATGCACTCCCGCGGCTGGTCCCTGCGTGCATTCCTATCAATCCAGCACAGAACGCAGACCAGTCGCACATGTATCTTACATCTTTCCAATCTACAATAATTTCTGAGTCAAGACCCACTGTTCGCCATTTACAGCGCTCCTTCCATGGCCCCCCGCCTTGCCTGATCATCCCTATTTCTTCACCGAGCGAGGGCCGCTGCCCCGAGTGCCTACGTGACCGACGCTAGTCACGGCAACCATGGCAATGGGTCCAGGACGGCACTGCGCATGAGCAGACGGGAGCCACTACATCTCTGCACATGCGTAATTGCGGGCTGACACACAGCTCCAGTTCCGATTCACACACGGACACGCGGCTGCCTCTCCACCTAGTCTTCACAGCTGCCCCACACTTTCAGAGGTGAGTGCCCTGCCTAACATGAACCCGCACCCTTTTCCAACCATCAGCAGCCTCCCTCGAGTTTACCAGCTCATGACTGTGTGCTCGCCCTCGCTTATATGTTTTTAGGTTCCAGACCCACCGGCTGGCGCACACAGGATCACAGGTTCGAGGATCCTCACAGCTAAGGGAATAGCAGACCTGAGCTGCATTATGAAGCCATTAAGGTACCCTTACCTGCCTCACCATACCTTTATCTATAGGCATTTCTGCTCCAATCTAAAGCTTACTGGGACTTCTGTCCCTCTCTACATCTCTCTGTTTCTACAGGCAACTACAGCTAGCTTGACCTACCCAAATCAGAAGTGTACCTACAAGCAAGCTGAAGTCATAACCACACAGAGCTTTTACCTCTAACTAGCTCTACTTAAGGTTAGTCTACAGGGTCCGAGGACCTCCCCCAAAAATATCCTTTCACACTCTTTGCTCACACCGCAAATGGGTGCCTCCTTTTTTAACCTTCTCTTAATACCGTTCTAGGTATGATCTACTCTCTGGTTTTACACTCAATATATCTATATATTGTTTTTATTCTTAGGGAGACCTGCTCACACTTGGCCCCAGAAGAAGGCTTTACCACTACTTAGCTGAAACGTCTATGGTCACAATGTTCCCGTCGGAAAGAATATGAACTATGACCACTAGCTTCATTACTACTTTCATTTTGACATCAACCAGTCTTTTGGTCATCCCTCCTAAGCCAGGCTACAGCAGACCCTATTTTTAAGGTCTAAATTCCACCTACAAGTGGACCAGTCCACAATCCCCGGACAGGACTCCGCCAACAGATGAACAAACCTTTCTGTCTCAAAAAAACTTGTGGCTTTCTTGGTGACACTTATACACCTGAAACACCGAAGATCTGTTGTGGATTGTTTGGTTTGAAGCAGTTGCATTTGAAACACTCACTGCATTTAATCTATTTTCTGTATATCCTTTTGGACAAATATGAAGTAATATTCAGCCAAACCATGCATATGTGAGTACACACTGTACAACTGTTTATGTGTTTTTCGGATTGGTTACTAGAGAACACTTGAGAACTCTGCTACTTACTTGATTTAAAGTGGTTTGTTCTTTGTCCTTTTGATACAATTGTGTATGAACTTTTTGGATTTGTTTACACAGAACACTTAAGAACCTTGTTACTTACTTTATTTAAAGTGTTTTGTTCATTCTCCTTTTGAAAATCTACATGTGTAGCCAAATTAAAAAGGCAACAGTAGTTACATTCCAGTGGTTGGATCATTCCTTTTCCAGTAACACATATTTGTTTAAAGTCTTACTGGTGATTTCTGGAGGTTTGAATAAATACTGCAAGAAATCATTGCAGCTTTAAAACATTTGAGGACAGGACTACCCCCTCGTGCATAGTATTATTTCAGCTTGTTTGTCCTGCCCGACCTTAGGCTGTCCCTTATGTTACACGTACTATTATCCAATGACACGCATGGAACCGTTGACGCGTAGATCTTAGAATACGTACCCCCCAGCCCTCATTCTGCCACCTTCTGTTTATCAGTGTTTCAGACCCAGAGTAAATCATGCATTCTAAGAACTCTCTTATCTTGTAATGAACCATTTTACATTTAATGCAAAAGAAAGTAACATGTCAGGATTGCTAACACTTCTCACAGAGTTATTTGGCACCCTTCGATAAACACTTCAGCATTACTGAGTTTTTGGTAGTGTACCTCCCCTTTTTGACCATATTAAAAAGGGCAAGCTCACTTTTCTGAAGACGTTGGGCTTCATTTACAAAATGTTTACTGCAGCGCACCGTTACTTTATGCTGTAAAAGTATACTTTGTTTCCGCACTAAAAACAAGTTTCCGATTCACAGATCAGACTTTTCAGAAGCCCTTCCCACTTAGCACTCTGCGCAAGTGGTTGGGGCGGGAGGCGCAGGAAGGGCCAGCACATAGAAAAGAAAGGGGGATGAACATGCAAAATCCACATTAAATGAGGAAGAACATGGACATCGGGAGGGTGGCACCGTGCAATCAACAAACACGCCCCACCAAGCAATAAATAAACACTCTTCGCAGAAGCGATCAAGCAACCGTGTTGACTCCAAAGGAGAAACATCACCTCGCGATCTTACCGCCACCAGATAATACTTGTCACAAAGCAAAATGAAAACTCATGCATAAAAGCACAATGCAACCCCAGTATTGAGCATACTACTGCCCAATGCTGATTCAGCATTAAATGAAAGGAGGAGGAATAGTCCAACCACAAACAACATTATTTAGGATGCCAAATGAGGAGGTGCATGGAAGATACTTCTTCCCTCCCCATGTCATCCTAGACCTGGTCAGGGAGTGGGAGAATGACCAGGTATCACCTGCCATGTGCTGACAGGCTGTGCTGCCTCTGGTTAAAGTGCTATCAGCCTTACACTTCCTGGGCACAGGATCATTCTAGCATACCACAGCCATTGTGGGTGGTATATTACAACCCACACAATCAAGGTGCTTTCATCAGGTCTTGTGCTGCTTCCTAGCACATTTACATGCCCCGCATACTGCAGGCAAGGCAGAGAGAGTGCCAGAAATCATATGCATTTGCACACTTTTACCAGGTCCTGGGATCCATCAACTGCAGCCATGTAGCACTGCAATCCCCCACTCCTCCAAGTCACAGCGCACATTTATCGCAACAGGAAACAGTGGCATTTCATTAATGTGCAGGTGACATGTGATGCGAATGGACACAACATGCATGCCAATGACAACTAAACAGGATGCACGCATGATAGCTACATCGTCTGCCATTCCCCCATTTACCAGGCCCTTGTATCAGGAACCTTTGTAAGCAGCTGGCTAGTGGGTATAAACTATTTCTTAACAGTACAGAATGGTTTTTGGAACAAGTGTTTTTTTAACACAAAGTAACATTCTCATTCGTACAAAAACATACAAGCTGTCCCTGAATGAAGCACATCCTGACCCTATCAGGAGATGCTCTCCCTAGATGGCCGGTGGTGCGCCCTGTCCCTCATCGCCAGTTGTCACATTCAATGAGTCATACTTCAAATAAAAATCCAAAGGAGCGTAAGTATATCAGGACAGATCTTATTGGATCAGGTCTTATCTACGTTCGGAAGAGGTGAACTGCCACGGGGGATTTCCTCAAAGTTTTATTCATCCACAGGGCAGAAGTCTCAAAAGACGTCAGTTGTCACTATTGGATAATAAAATATTCCTCTGTGTAGGGCCAACCTAAAAGGAGTGCTCACAAATCGTGAGTATATGTAATTATTAATGTATCCTAGATCAACTCTATGAATATCGCCATGATCATGATAGGTCCCATGATCTGTAGGATCGACCGGTTTTGATGACTGATGTGAGTGGTGTCATCTTCTTCAGGACCGATTTGTTCTGAAAAATTGAATAATTCCAACATTTATCCACATTGGTGGATTTGGCAGTCACCTCCATCCCCTATACCAGCTGGTGGTTGATGCTAGGAAGTGGGTTGGTGGCCATGATTGGGAAGGCACGTTCAATCTGTGCTAAGCTGTGCCTGAATGATTCTCATGGTCTGTATGAGGATGTTGTGCCGCCTAACTCGTGTGTCTGCTCGCTGATTGTTACTGGCATGGGCAGTATCAACTATCTCACACACACACAAGCAGTAACATGACACACAGATACACAATAAGTTACTATACATGCAATAAATAACCATTTACTCCTTTGCAGGGGACAGTGCCTATCCGCTATCACCCTTCTTGTTAACACCCATCAGGAATCCAGCCAACCCAGGTGAGGCACACTAGAACACAGCACACATAGCAGCCACCAGGGTCATAGTGGAGGGCTCCTTCGGAGGGAGTGCTTAAATAAGTCATGCTTCTACTCCCTTGACCACTTAGGTGGCTTTTTGTTATATGCACCCCCTGTAGTATGCACAATCATTGTGACATGTTGTGTCCTGCCTAATATTGCCACACGTCTTGGCCTAGCAGTAGAGGTCAGGTGGGCTTCCGCCCTCATCCACAGGTACCACCCAGTCCCTTAGCAGGCCAAAGGTCATAGGGACAGGAAACATGAAAACCTACTTCACATGAATAACAGCCCCTGTGGAACACACACAGTAACGCCACATCCCTGAGGCCTTCAATGATGCAATCGGGCCAATGCAGCTTGCCCATAACAACACCCTGAGAATGTACCTCTTGGATTTCCAAACTGTGTGTGCTCCATAACATTAAAAGTACACTGCAACATCACTGATATCCTTAACGTAAAGTGCACAAACCATGTCCACACTCTTGTCAAGTTGGAAGAAAATTGTTCATGTCACACACTCAAAATACATGACATAGCAAAGCCAGCCCCTGGCATGATGGCACTATTACATGTGTTCCCCTCAGCCCCTTAAATCAAGTACAAAGAGAATCTCTTACCTGACTGCCATCTTGAATGTAGGTTCCTCTGCACCATTGCACCATTGCAGCTGGTCCTGCTCATCACCATTCACCACTGCCATGTATGTTTTCCTGCAAAGGGGAAAATCAGCAGCTGCCCACCACCCCTTCCCATGCATGTCTCTGATACCCGCATAATGTCCCTTGTCCCATCATGAAGATGCACACCAAATCTCCCAAAGGGCTATTTAGTGACTCACAGAATACACAAACATAATAAAATGATGCAAGTTTACACACCCCACACTATCAACAGTCCCTGAGCATATCAATCAAACATAGCATTACACGTGAGATAGACAATTAGTCCTCTGACACCTGTACCCCACCAGCAATGCACCACATACTTCACACATCATCCACATGCATATTTGTCATCTGGATAATCTACCTATGTGGATTGTGTGTGTTGTGTGAGTCAGATGTTTCAAAAGCCCATGCATCATGGGCAGGGGTGTAATGGGAACCAAAAGAGATCCTGCTAATAATTCTCAATATAGTCCCATATCACATTCCTACAACATGTTCAACATGTCCAACCCTATTCCCATGAGAGAATTTGGAAATACCACACAAAAGAGACCCAGGGAGCAGAGGCCTACCAGTAAATTACCAAACTCCCCTATTGGCAAGTCCACCCCTGATTGTGGAGTGGCTATTTTACATATCACATGTCAGGAGACAGCATGCAAATCTGGCATGACAGGGGTGTAAATGTAATGCGGCACAAGAAAGGAGCTACTGCATCAGTCCTCTGCAAACCCATGTGCACAGAAACATCCAGAGGAGACTGACACCAAGCAGCATGTTGTGGAGGTATAACCAGTAACACAAAGCAGATGCATAGCTGATTAAGGAGACATGCACACACACAGTTATGCAGGACAAATCACATTTCCAGTGACAGTGACCATCACTCAATCATCGCCATATTATGTTATTCTTGCAAACCCTATGTGTGCCACATCATGCCACTATTGGGATGCATTTGTCACCAGACATAAAAATAAATGACAATGCACAAACGTACCTGGTGGTACAGCTCCTGTGCTGTCAATCTCTCACCTCCTCCACATAACATTGGGCCTACACATTGGTGCTAGGATGGTCAGTGCCCAGCAGAGGGATTGGGGACGTGGGTGGACATAGAGTGTTGGGCATCCTCTCAGGGAATATGGGCTCTGAATGAGGCAATATACCCGAAAAGACATTGGACATTTGCTTGGACCAGCTAAAGGAGTCTGATAGACTACATGTATAAACATCAATGTTGAATGGAATGTTCACCTGGATGTGGGAGTCTCTAGCAGTCCACAAGACCATTTTAGTTGACTCCACTGAGAATGTCGACTTCCCCACCTCGAAGATTTGCCCAGTACCATAAGCAGGTGACTCACAGCACTCATATTGCACAGGTGTACCAAAAAATACAGTCCACCTTGGGTTGGGGTACAGATAAAATTACAATTGAAAAATCGATCCGCCCAGGGGCGGGGGCAGAAAAATAAATGGAAAAACAATCCATGTCCTCTCCATGGGCTCACAGACAACAGGGTGCATGAAGAAGGGTTGGTGGTGCCAAGAAGATGTGTGTGTGCGGGGACATGGCCAGTGGCATCACCTGTGTGGTTCATGTGGAACCCCCATCCCGTGGGATGGTGCACTCTGACCACACAATGCCAATGCCTGGTCCTTATTGGCTATGGCCATTCATGAGAGGGTTGCAGGCATGAGGGCCCCAATTGCTACAAGGTCCTGATGATGGATGCTGCAAATGGTCAAAGAGTCATTATTCATGCTGACCCTTGGCATCTCCAACTGCATGTTGAGACATTGTCTCAAAGAATCCATCTCTTGACAGTGAATTTCCCTTGTGGCAAATGTTTCATCATGCAGAGATTACCTCAAGGAATCTGTGTCTTGACGGCAGTATTCCCTTCAGTCCAAAATCTCTGCATGCAGGGTTACCCTCAAGGTGTGCATCACATGCCTCAGTTGTTGCATGTCCTCTTTTCTCACCTGCCGTTAATAGGCAGAGTTCTGCAGTGTGTGCAGCATTTGAGAAGATGACATTTTCTGCCAGGCAATGAATGTGCCTGGCCATCTCCTGCAGGACCTCACCCCTTTGGGAACTTGCACACAGCAACTACTCCTACCACTCTGAGTGTCCGGCAGGCCCACATCCACCATGTGTACAGGACCTACCAAGCCATTATGCCATTATGCCGAGACCAGGGCCCATTGCAGTGAGTTCAGTGTCATTGGATGGCAGTCTACAACCCTTCGACTGACACCAATGTCTGCTGATGCCTCCATGATGGGCGAAGGCAATCTTACAGACACTGAAGCCACAATAGACTCAGGGCTTCCCACCGCCAGGCCCAGGGTCACCTGGCTCTCCTCCTCTGACTCAGCACCCTCATGGAACTCAAGGTGCTCTATGGCATCCAGACTATTCACTGGTGTACCCACCAACATGTGCCTCGGTATGCCCTCCACATTAGATCGACAGCCTCATCAGTAGAGTTAGCAGGCCTGCTGATGATGGCCTGCAAGAGGAGGGGGTTCTCACCAGGCACAGAAGCTTTGGCTGCACGGGTGGATGGTTGTGCCTCATCATCCTCATGCACTGCATCCTCACCTGAACAAAGTCATACAACAATATTCAGAGGCCTACCTACCAGGCTGAACAAGCACAACCATGCACATGTGAAGACATAATAGGGCCGGCCACACATACATCACACATTGAAACTGGTAATTATGAAATGTGACAGGCATAGGTGACTAACATCCAATGCTTTGGGCAATCATGTCGGTGCATATTGGGCCCTCCATCAAGACGCGGATTGGAAGCGTACCAACCTGACCATACATCCATACATGTATGAGAGTCAAACAGGAGACAGATGGAGGCCTGTGCTTCATTGCTGAGCCCCTTCTCTACTTCAACCATGAATACTTGCAACATGTGGACGTATCACGTTTTCTCCTGCCAAAATCCCCATCCACTCCTTTGCCACATTCGCCAAGACCAGATTTGTGGTTACCCACGCTCACGTTCATTTCAACTATGTGTGAGGATAGTGCAACATGTATATGACCAGTGCGCACTTGCATGATCACTGAATAATTGACACTCCAAATGTGGAATTAATATCACTCACATATCTTTTGGCCAACAACTTCTGTCTGGAACACACCCTCATACAACTTCTCACTGACAATGTCACTCATCCATGACCACTGGCCGCAGGATAACTTTGACATTGTCTACTGCTTGGTCTTACTGCATGGCCCTCATTAGGACCCTGGCGCTAAGTGTTTAACTGCGCCGTAAACGGCTGCAGCGCCGTTTAACACTTAGCGCCTTACTACGAGGTCCCTTTGCGGGACCCGACCTGAACGGCTGGTCTAGACCAGCCGTTAAAGTAGGGACCCGCAAAGGGACCTTGGTGCTAAGTACGGTACCGTACTTAGCGCCTTCCCCAGTCCCATTGAGCCCTATGGGGCAAAAATGGGAATGGGGAAGGGTCAATGTTCAATGGGGAATTACCGCCCCGCCAACCTTGGAATGGGGTGGTAATTCCCCATTGACCATTGGCGGACTTTTTACGATACCGGCACCAACCATGGTGCTAATAGCGCCATGGTTTAGCGCCAGTATCGTAATGAGGGCCCATGTGTGTCAAAATGTGTGTTCACAATGCACTATCCACAAGCATGACACAGTGTGTCCAATGAAATGTGTCTTGCAGGCCAATGCCACTTACAGGTGTATTGGCACCGCTAAAGCATCCTGTATACAGTAATGTGTGCTTTAAGATTAATGTCAACCTCAAACAGAGTTCAAGCCTCCACCTTCTAGGATGCACAACATGTAATGGAAATGACCATGGATGTGTTACTGTAGTACTCATGGATGGGCGAGAAGGACCACAGCCAAATGTACCACAACATTTGATAGCATATCATGTGTAGATGTAATCATATATAACATGCACATGTGGCACTCATCTAATGCGGCTGCATAGGTGTCCATGCCTCCCACACCAACCACCTGCTCACTGCTGATCAGGCCATGTGTGACCTCTTTAAATTAAGTCAGCTCATCCACATTTGGGGATCCACCTCCACCAGCCTTGGCAGATGCCACATGGCAGTTGAGCTTTTCCTTGGCCCATTGCATGATGTCCCCCATCCTCTTGTGCACCTCTTCCGCACTGTGCATCTCTGCCCCACAAGCATTGATATGATCTGTCACCTGACATATCCTCCACCTCTTGGTCACAGGAAGGGTACTGCCATCCCAAGGGTGCACTTTGACCTGGAGTTTGTCAGCACAATTAGTGAGGATTTTTAGCTCCTCATCTGTAAACCACCTCTTCCTTGGTGGCCCCATCTCCTTCCACTGCGCCTCTTCCTGGGAGTCAGTTTGTTCCTGCTCTGCGGGATAGCCCCTCTTGGCTCTAGTGGGCTTGGTGGTACAGGGGCTCACAACCATGTTTAACAGGCAGACCCTTCTTCTGCCCTCTTCCTTGTCCTTATCCTCTCCCTTTCCATGGATCCCTCCCCCTCATGGTTCAGGTGTCGTTCACAGTAATATACCCACACAATTCTGTAAATATTCTATGTTGTACCCCCTAAATATTGCCCCTTCTGCGTATGCCAGGTAATCCACATTGTACGCCCTAAATATCGCTGCATCGGCCCATGCCAGTTCATCTGCGTGGAACCCCTTAAATATTGTTGCATCCACGCACACCAGGTAATCCGTGTTGTACCCCCTAAACATCTCTGCCTCTGCATACGCAAGGGAGGGCACATCATTTACAGCGTGATGTGTGTGGTAGGGTAATTATGTGCATAGGGCCCTTCTTCTGATTTTGACACAGCTGCCATGTGAGTGGAGTGTAGCCACCTGTACCTTGCTGTAAGCTCCTGCCTTGTGCCATATCCTGCCTCCTCTAGCTTTATTTTGCCTCCATGCCTCAACATCTCCTGCTCCCTGGTAGTGTGTCATTGCTTGCTTACCAGTGACAATGCCCTGGAGTGCCTGGTATTCCTCCTTAGCCTTTTCTTCTGTGGACCTAGTGTCAGGCTCTGTGACCACCTCTTCTTCCAAATAAGGGCTTCCGCACCTCAATACTAAAAACACAGCTCTGCAGCATGTGTAGTCAGGGAACAGCTTCATCTCATCTGCCTCAGTTGCACCATGTACAGAACATCGACCAGCATCCCGAAGGGAAGGCTGAGGACTGTCAACTTCTCAGCTGTAGAAGTTGACATGCAGGGTGATGTCATGACCACTGTGAGTGGGCACACGTTGTGCCACAAGCAGGCTCCCACCAGAACCCTGAGGGCCTTAAAACCACTGCAAAAGGGCTCCGAGAACTAGTCCTGGTGCCTTTGGCACCAGGCTCATATGTAGGAAGGAAGGGCTGTTCAAACTAGGTCCCATTTATGTACATGGGCCTTTAAATCCAACATGGAAGCACCCACACAGTCTAGTTCACAGTCAATGCTCAGGCATTCTCTGAGATAGGCATGGACTAGCCCACTGACTCATCTCTATAGTTCACTAGTTGTAGGTTTACTTTTTTGTTTTATTTATTTATTCACATACATTTTACTGTTACCATCATAGTACATAGTTTTGTGTCAATACATTTATAATTTATTGTTCAATAGCAATGTTTGCCGTCTCTTTGCACCGTGTGCAGCATGTCTTGGCTTGCTAGTGTATGCATGCTTTTGTGCTTTCTCCATATGCTAATTTTGTTTTAACATGATCTCCAACTAAGCATGTCCTGTGGCTGTCGTGCGTGTTTGGCCACACTCTGTGGGACATATTGGCACTGGCCTATTTGCTGTGGGAAATGTGTGCATGCTTCATGTGAGTATGAAGTTTAGTGCGATGCCTTCATGACCAATGTATGTATGTGGACAGTGGTAGATGTGTTATGACATGTTTGGAGTTGCACATGTTTCACGTCTTTGTCATGCACATCTGTTGCTTGGCTCCTTTCATGCCTTGAGGTACAGGCATGTTGGTCATTAATGGACATGAGATGTGTGGGTGTGTCAACTATTTATGCTCTGGTTGGCATGGCACTTCGTAGCTACATGCGTTAATGGCTCATGAGTCATGTTGGGGGTTGTTTAAGGTAGACATGTTGGCATTTCTTTGAATGACTTGACCATATGGCCATGTGAACATGTGTTCCACGAGTAGGCAATGGACCAATCGCAAGGGTGATGGTAGCAAGGGATGGTTGCCTGATGCCATTCCTTGTGCTGGGTAATTGCATGTCTGCTGTCCTTGTATCAGTGTTGGTTGAGTATGTTTAGGATTGTGAGTATAATGGTGGTGATGTGGGGAGACTTTTGGAGATGTTGCATAATGATGTTGTGTGTCACTTATTGAGGATGGACACTCATCCGTTTTGGTGTATACCCAGATGTTCCTTAGAGCAGGGAGGTGTGGGGTATCTGTTGGCAGCTCATTCACCTCTGCCCCTTCACTTATCAAGGCTTCCACGACACCCAGATAGTTATTATACTATCTGGGGTCTATAAAGATGATCTTGCAACCATTTATAGAATCTATGAGGCAATCCAAAAATGGATGGCCTTAAACTCTCTTGCTCTTAATGATAAGAAACCAAAGTTACTGATTATCAGCACACCTCATAGGGTGAAAAATCTAGATGACTCTTATAAGACCTTTGAAATAGATGGCAATAATATTACAGTATCTTAATATGTAAAAGCCCTTGGAGTGTTCTTTGATGCACATTTGACCTTTCAGAAGCACGTGGCCTATCTTAAATCATCATGTGCCTTTCTTATACACCTTCTTTGGCAAATACGTCCTGATCTATCTGAAGCTAATAGAGCATTAATCGCAGCGGCAATTGTAAACACTAAACTACTACTGCAATAGTCTTTTCATTGGCACTACCAAATCCAACATCAAGAGCTTCCAAACAATCCAAAATGGAGCAGTAGAATATCGTAAAAGACTACACTGGCTCTCTATAGAGAAACAACTGACCTTTAAGGGGCTAGTTATAGTCTTTAAATGTTTATTAGGTAGTGCTCCAGAATAACTCAAAGCTAGACTAGAAATGGTCACACCTAAATGTAGTTTACCTTCTAATAATCAGATGTTATTGACACAACCGGGCACGATCATGAAAAAACTAGGTGGAGCAGGTTTTGCAGACTGGGGCCCAAAAATTGGAATATGATCCCAATTCATCTGAAACAATGTGCAACTCTGTAGCAGTTCAGAAAGCGTTTGAATACGTTTCTGTTTGAAGCTTAAAATTGATATCTGTTCTTAAATACCTGACTCTCTTTATGGCACTGCTTGTCATTTGATTCAGAATGACTTCTCAATCCCCTTATCTGAATTTATTTGTTTCTTGTTGTCTTTGTCAATGTAAGCGCCCTGAGACCATTAGGTGAGAGTTGCGCTATATAAAAAACTACTTAGTTAGTTAGTTAGCTTCATTTTCTTGTGCATTGTGTTCCTTCATGCTACCATAGGTGTTTAGGTATCCCTTTGGCACATGCTTGTCCATGTGGATGTGCTCACACTTCCTAAACAGGTATAGCTCATTGACATTGGGGATGGCAAGAAGGGATGTGGTTTCACTCTGATTCACTTGGCTACACACCTCACATGTGGACAATGGGCCTCATTACACGGTATACGGTAACCATGGCGCTATGGTTGCCGCCGGTATTTTACCGTGTCCGTCTTGGTGGATGGCGGAATTACCGCCCTACTCCAAGGTGAGCCGGGGCGGTAATTCCCCATTCACCAAGGCACTTCCCCATTCCCATTTTTGCCCCCATAGGGATCAATGGGAATGGGGAAAGAGCTAATTACGGTACCGCAAATTGCGCTACCGTAATTAGCACCAAGGTCCCTTTGCGGGCCCGTTCCTTAACGGCTGCTAAAACCAGCCATTGAGGTCGGGTCCGGCAAAGATACCTCTTAGTAAGGCGGTAGGGGTTTACCAGTACCGGTGCCCTTACCGGTACCGGTAAACCCTTACTGCATACCGTGTAATAAGGCCCAATGTCACTTGAACATCAAGGGACCCAAGTGTAGCTGCAGTGACAGTATGGTTGGCTGTGGTTGTGCAGCTGTGTCTTCCAAGAGGAAGCAACAGAAGAGGTGACTGTCCTGGATTCACCAGCACTGATACCAAGTGATCATGTTGGAGGAGGATGTCTGCCAGGTGTACTTCATGGGAGACACAGGCAAGAGGAGATGAGATAGGTTAGTGCTCCACAATGAACTGGCTCATGGTCATTCAGGATGCAGAGCAGGTTAGTGTGGACACTGGGATCAGAGTGGACGTGTGGGTGCTGTCTTAATATAGGGGGCTGAGATGCAGGTTAGTGTGGGTAATGGGAGGAGGGCAGACTTCTGGTGCTGTCTTAACGTGAGGGCTGGAGCACAGGTTAGTGTGGCTACTGGGATGAGGACTTGTTGGCTGCAGGAGAGGAGAGTAGTGGAAATAATGGTTATTGCAGGTGATCCATGATCACTTTTTTCCATGGATCCGGCGCAAAGGTTGTTCGACGGCGCTATGTTCCGTTTGCCATGGCGGCGCATTGTGGGCGTTCCGGGTGCTATTCGATTTTCTTTGCGCTGTATGTTTCTGTACACATTTAATTCCACAAATCAGCTCCCAGTGTGGTTTATTTGGGTCGCACAATTTTCTTGCTCACACTAACTGCTTTTTTGGGAAATTAGGCCCGGAAAGTCTACACTGTCTACTGATGGCATTATCACCTCATGCCATTTTAATATTTCCTTTTACAGCTTTATGATTCGAAGTATCTTGGCAGTTCAATGCTTTATGTTTCATTCATGTGTTCGTAGGGTTGGGAAGTTTATCATGTCATGGGATATGGGATGAGATATAGACTTCATGATCTGTAGCTACAAACCTGGCAATTTTTCCTTTCTCAATGTAAACATGATATGTAACTCAACTGCCATCCATCAACCATAGAGTTTAGTTTCCACTTGCACCACTTTCATTTTTGGTGTGTTGGTTTTAGGACCACATTTTCCCAGCTTACAATTCATGCTTTCATCATGATGTACGCATTAACTACACACACACACTGGTGCAAGCACAATTAGCACAAGGGCAACAAATGTCCTACTGCAAAAAAATAATATTTTTTCAATGCATTTGTGCACTAGAGTAAAGGGCTAGTGCTAGGAATCGGGCAAGTATTGCCCTATTGCAAAAATGCATTCAAAGAACATGTTTTTGCAAGAAGGCATTTTCATCCTAGTGCTTATTGCGCTTGAAACAGAGCACAGTGTTTGCAATTCAACTCTCCACGTTCTGATTCCCATAGATATGCTTTGTCTTCTAAAGGGTACCAACAAGGTAGAGCTGAATGATTTGTTTGATTTGCATTGATATATGTTCCATCTGAGGGGACACTTGGCCCGGTATTTGTGCACCAAGTTTCCCCTTACTGCCCCACCTTTTCTAGGATTCTGAAATGCTCCCTGTTTTAAAGGAGAAGCAGTACAGCCTTTGAGTTACAAATGTAGGAGCCATCGTCTCCTCATATTCAAATACTGGGGCTATCTCAATGAGTATCTATGGTTCATGTTTACAAACAGTTTCATTTTAGGGTGAGGTTTGTGAAAAAATAAATTAACCCCAAGCCTAGTGTTTACAAAAGTTTTGGATCCCCTCTACTGAGAATGAGCATGGTTCAAATAAACACTTGTATGTAGTATATTCCACGCAGGAGGATCTACAACCATGTTTTAACCCACTTTACCCTTCACAGATGAAAAAATATCATTTTTCATATAAATCTGGTTGCATCCACAATGGCAGTCCAGCACTGAAATGCTATGCAATTTTCCTCTGAGCATTAGAGTAGCATCAGCAACCCAGGGCATGTGTTTCAGCCTTGGTAGGTCTCATCAGTGAAGTGAAGGTGCACCTCTCAAAGATACAGTGAGTCAGGGGCATACGTCTGGATTCCCCATAATAACTTAGGATAAAACCCCAAGTTTTAAAACATTTACAAAAGTGTGCATTATGTAGTGAGTCAAGCGTACAACCCTTTTATCACAGACATATTTGTCAAATATAAAGATCTGTGGTCATTCATATGTTTCCAAAATTCTCTTTTTTTCATGTGAAGCAGACAGAACCCGTGTTGTTGCTTTGTAACCCTTTCCCCTTCTTTATAGGGATTTTTCATAAGAATGCAATAGGAGTGTTAAACTGGGAATGAGTAGAAGGTTATCATTCCAGGATAAACACTGCTATTGCATTCCTATGAAAACATGTTCTAAGGTTACTCATCACTTTGATTGGGTGATTTGCTCAATAAGACAAGTTATTATGATTACTACAAAAGATACAGACGTGATTATTAGAAATGAACTATGTAAAATACATGTTCAATTAAATATTTCATTTTTAATGTCTTCTTTTGCTGATAATATGTTCAATTCTGCCTCTCAAAATGTTCTTTATTCCTGAAAAATGTGTGCTTAGATTAAAATCAATGGTCTGTTTCTTCTGCGAGCACCAATGCAATGTGCAGTTTTTCGTGATGGCTGATGATTGGTTGGAGCACTGCTAAACTCACACATTTGTTACATTATGCAAAACAGACTAACAATTGATTCAAAATAGAAATACACGTCCATGTGTTCCACAAGGCACAACCACTAATAATTAACACAAAGTATAAAATAGCAAATGCAGCCATCATATCAAAATAAATCAAATGACAATGAAAATCCCAAAATATCCACCAACGAAATTCCAGCACTCATACATTAAGGGCTTCATTAACATACATCAAGAAAACAATTATACATAGTTGTGCTTAAACATATTATTCCAGTCCATAGATTTTCATAATAACTTGAAGCACATCAATTGTGAGGTCTGTGATGCACCCCGGGTTAATCGCGTAATTGAACAAACTGAACAAAAGTGTTCCAAACGTCTACATATTTTGGTATCTCAACCCTTAGGGGGGCCCCAGTTATGCTCATTGAGTGCCCACAACAAATCCTAGCCCACCATTCTCGAATATCTGGTTTGGCGTTTGTTTTCCGATTCTGAGCCACCATGAGCCGGGCTGCCATAAAAAAATGTATAAGCAATTTGGAAGATTTCAAATTAAGTCTATATTGGCCCTCTGGATCCTCATTACCAAGTAAAACTACAAGCAGGTCCGTTGGCCGATCAATTCCAGATAGTGTTTTAATTTAGGCAAGCACCTCTTTCCAATATGTTTGAATAACAATGCATGACCACTATATATGGAAAAGTGTGCCTCAAGCCTGATCACACCTCCAGCAAACAGAGGGAACTGTTGAGTGGATATTATTGAGCCTCTTTAGGATGGGAGACTAGAAAAACAATATTTTACAGCTATTTTCGTTCAGTTGGATACAATTCAATTTCTTAGCTGCCCTAGTCCAAATGTTATACCAGGAAAACTCATCAATAAGAAATCCCAACTCCTCGTCCCATTTAGTTATGTAGGCATGTGGAGGTCTAAACTGACTTGTATTGAGGACTGTATACAATGATGAAACCCTCCTAGTAGGGGCATCACCTAAGAATAGGTCCTCCAGCTTCATCGTTTCTCTGTTTAGCGTTTCTCTGTACGCATTGCATGTTACCCTGGTATTGCTAATCCTGTGCCTAAGTTGTATATATCCAAATATATCAGCTTCACAAATAACTTATTTCCAGTCATCAAAAGATAATGGTCTACCTCTCTCAAACAGTTGGTCCAAGCTTATTAAACCCCCATCAACTCAACAGTTATATCATCTCGGAAATAACCCTGGAGGAAATTCCATATTCTTCCAAATAGCAGTAGTAAGAGGATACGGAAACATTGTACCAACATATTTCTTAATTGCCCTATCCCAATATGCCATTGTTATCCTAGTAGTTGGGAGCATTCTAAGATGGCCACAATGGGCCTCTGGAGAGCGCCAACACCATTCTAGATTGCTCTATCATAGCCCATTTCTTGCCTTCATGGCCAGATACTTTACTATCTAAAAGAGGGTCCAACTGTTCTACATATAAATAGCTCGCCAAGTCCAGAACTACCAAGCCTCCATTCTCTCTAGCAACTACAATTGTGTTGCGAGAAACACATGGAAACCTCTTGGCCCAGATAAACCTGAAACCATGTGCTTATAGATCCCATATAATCTTTTTTGGAATTAAAATTGGCAGAGCCTGCATAAAATACAACCAGCTTCGCTCCCAAAACATGAAATATCAGCTTTTCGCCAATGCGCCAAATCATTCATGAGATTCCTACACAACCCAGGGATATTATGCTGATAGAACACATCCTGTTTTGGAGCAAGAAGAATCTCCAGGTACGTCAAGAGTCAGGAACCCACTGAAAACTAAAGTCTGCCTGTCCCCCAAGGTTCATGCATATCACATTTTCACCATCCCTCTCTTTGACATCCTCGACTCCCTCAGCATAGCATACACCAATTATGCCTATGATACACAGATCCTTCTACCCATCTCTGCAACTACAAAGATGACACAAGCACCCTTGACCACTCCTACAACACCATCCAATCATGGATGGCAGCCAACCAACTATGACTAAATGGGGATAAAACAGAAATCCTGCTGATTGATCTTCCCACAGTGCTTAACAAGCGCAACCATCAATACACAGCCTTCAAGATTGATGGCACCATGATCCCAATCTATATTTCAGTTCAGACACTAGGGGTTCACCTAAACACCACCGTTTCTATGACCCCCAAGTGAACAGAGTCGCCTCCTTTGCGGACGACACGTCTAGGCTGATAAATACTTCTAGACCCTACCTATCCACTGTGAGAAACCAGAATGTGTCTGCCCCTCTAGTCCCCGAGGATATGTCATCCATGTGGCCAGGACACAGCCATCACTTTTGGATCCAGATTATTGGGGTGGATCAGTGTGGTAGGATCACCTGGGTGAGGGGTCTTCGGGGAGTGGGACGCCGGATGGTGAGATGTGGTATCCCCTTGCCTGTAACACCTTTAACGCATCCTACTAGGTAGGATACTTAGAAACTCGACCCCCCCTTCACAACATGAACACTTTTACACAGACAGCCTGCTATGGGAGAAAACATACTTAACACCGGAGCTGTGTACCTGACATGTCCCAATGCATTGGTCGGGTGAGGTCAGGCAATTATTGACAATTATTCACACCTGACTTCCATTAAACTTCCCCACATGGATAAAACGCTGAGTATGAGAGCACACTCTGAGCGAGGCAAAGTACACAAAGGAACAGCAGTTTTGAGATGGCCGCTGGACGAGAGTAGAAAATGATCGCAAGGAGGGACATTCTCTTGACCTTTCTGACAAGGAACTGTTACTTTCAAGACCCCTCAAAAGTAGAAAGCATAAGACCATGAAACCAGGCCGAAGAATCCTGCATTATGTGGCAGAGATACATGGGGCCCTCCGGCGTCATTAGTCAAGGTGGGGAGAAGCAGCAGCCGCTGTGGTACCATCCTTGACTCCAAGAACAAAGCAGCAACAGTGAAATTAACAAAGCTGATGAGTTGGGGAGAGCGATAAAAGACCGGTCTCTGTTGAAGCCAAGGTTGCAAGCAGCAACATTGTATGGCGAGTGCTGGAATCAACATTGAGGGAATATGATATGACATGATACGGCATTTAATGAAACAACTAAGTTCCCTATTAGGGAACTCACGTCCCCTGCACACTTTCTAATATCTGGATAGACCAGATCAATAATTCATAGGTAGTTTACAAAATTTGTAATGTTTTTTTAAAAAAGCAAAAGATTTCAGGTTAGCTTGATTAGGAAAGGTAATTATTCGAAAAAAAAGACTTTCAATCAGATGAGGTCACAAGAACCAATCTTCAATTTATTCATCATGCAGAAGCTGTGGAAGGCCCAACGCATTTCGAGTGAAACAGCACTCTTCATCAGGGGCAGATCAGGGTTCTAAAAAAACATGTATAATACTTTTTAGATCAATGTGTTAAACAACATTTTTATCTCAAATGCTTTTTTGATTATGATCTTTATGGAAGCATCATGGCAGTTGTTGGAAGAGCACATATTATACTGACTTGCAAAATTATCAATGTTATAAAGACTCCCATTCTCCATTAACATCAAATTAATGTCCATTAAATACAGATAAACTGAATAATGATCATTTACCAATTTCCCCAAAAAAGTTTTTTACTGCAAATACCTCTTTGCGGGCAATTATAGAAAGCAAAAAAAGGGAGAGCTGATAAAACACAGACTAACCTTGTGATCATGGTTTTCATAAAAATTAGTGGGAGGGTGTCTGCAATAGGCGCAGGACTCTCCAGTTTAAGCTCATAGGAGCAAGTGGGTAGGCAGGGGGACCGTTATTTAATCTGAAAGAGAAAGAGTGGTTCATCACACGTCTTCCTGGGTGTCATTTAAGTAAGAAAAGGCAGCGCATGAATAACTGCCACTTACATGTGTCCAGGAAGCTGAAGTATGTGATAGCAGCTGCCAGGCAGCGATTTTAGGGGTCAATGGGTGTCTTCACCACCATCTTTGGAGGGATCCCAGTTCTTAAAGAGAAGTTGTAGAATCACAATTTCTACCAGCAAAAATAAAGAGAACACAGTTTAATGTGATTCCCAGTGGTTGTGGAAGGGGCAAGGTAATGAGGAAGTCTTTAGCTGGCAAGGATCCTACACTTACCTCAGTTCACCGTCGCATCAGCGTGGAGTCAGGCTGAGACAGGTTCCTCCTTCTCCACCCTGAGCAGCGGCGGCGAATTTATGACGGGGTATGTCCATGACGTCATCGCACGCATGCGCGAACGGCGTCATGAACAGGATAACATTAAAATATAAAAAATTGGTTAGGCGTCAGGGGTACATTGTTTGTACATAGAGACTTAGTTAACCTGGTTAGTACCAGTAATATATGAGGCCGTCAACTGATGACTTGTGTGTAAATACCGGCTATCTCTGTTTATCTAGTGACGTCATCATGCTCGCGCGCGGGTGACGTCACATGTAAACAGAGTTTCCGCCACATTTGAAGAATTAGGAGGCACCAATGTTAGAAAAAAAGGGGGGGGTCATTTTTAGAGAGAAAGAGGCCACAAGTAGTTTAGTGAACATCATAGTGTAAGCGGGTGTTTATTATTTTGATGCTGTGCATGTTAGTAAACTTTCAACTGATAACGAAAACACCTCTGTAAACATGCCGTGTCTGGATATATAGTGAGCGACGGCTTTTGAATTGGCATCAAGTTAAAATGAATGATAAGGATTCTTATATTGCTCATCATTAAATGAAAACAGGCAAAGGGCCGATTTTCCCGGGTATGCTCATCGGAACAGCATGTCAAAAGAACGGGTTATGTCAACTTTGAAAAAAGGGACGCAGTTACAAATTTAGATGGTTCAGCAGGGGTTATGTGTAAAGGAATCCCGAGTGTGAGGTAGAATGACCAAAGTGACCAGTTTTGATAGTGTGAATACATCAAGCCACAGTATTTTATGTTTGCAGAACTCAACAAGGATATATTGCATTTTGGTTATAAAACCGCATACTCCTGCCCTAGCCAGGTTCCCATTCTGATTGTTGTGGTACAATGCACATATAGTTTAGGTGCAGACTGGTGTCATTCACCTGCCCTATTTAGGTCTATATATGACTATATAGTATTTATAGCCATGTTATTAAAAAGTCTGTTGCAGGCTGTGACATTTTCCAGATTACAAGCTCATAAGAGGGTAGAGAGTAGAGACAGAAAAATCAGCCAGAAGATAATTTTGACTTTAAATAAAAGGCCCTAGGTAAAAGTCCTCATTCAGGCCAAGGGGAGACATGGCATCCAACTTGTTATCCAGTAGAGCGCTTTTTGGGACAGGATTTTGGGTAGGTCTCCACCCCTTGGGAGTGGGTGCACTACTTCTAATATTGCAAATCGCATCTGTGAGATGTTGTGTTTATTATCCCTAAAATGCCGGAATACTGGTGATTTGAGATTTTTAGTTCTGATCTGTGATTTGTGTTCTGTCCACCTTTCTTTCGCTCTTGTGCTCGTTTTCCCCACATGGTATTTCCCACATGGGCATCTGATGGCGTAGATTACATTTTTAGAGTCACAGGTTGCGTAATTTTTCAGGGGTATCTTCTTTCCATTATTGGGATGCCTGATGTGGTTCCCTTTGATGATATTTGAACAATGTTGACAATTGAGACAGGCATTTATCATATCATGTCATATCATGTCAATTTTCATTCCAGCACTTTCCATGCAATGGTGCTGTTTGCAACCTTGGCTTCAACTCGCGTGTGATAAAAGACCCAAGTAAAGTAGAACAATAATGAGTATTTGAAATTTGAAAGGAAAATATACACTACTTTGACATAATGGTCCAGCACCACGGGTGTGCTCAATCGAAGGTCTCTGTAAGGTATCCAGCTTAGAAGTGGCAATAGTGAAATTTAAAGAGTTGTAAAGAATTGTAAAATTGAACTGGTCCTGTCAAGCAAAATCCTGCGCACAGTCAAAAGTCTTCGATTTTGACACAGTAAAGACATTTTCGAAAAACAAGATGAATTGGTCGAAGCCTGGAGGGGGGAGACTAAATGAATGTTTTGTGTTAAAGTGGGCCTGAGCCTGGCAAAGGGGGACCTCGGGTGAAAAGTGAATCACCAAAGAAGTTGTTCATATAAGAATCCTGAGGAGAAAGTGCTATAAAAAGTTTGTTTGTCGCATCAGGCCCTCTGAAGTAAGAAACTCTGAATGACAAAGAGACTTTGGCACAGCCCTGATTCTGAGATTTTTAACTGCATCCTTAGGCTAGAAAAGCCAGAGTATGTGCTAAGCTCGAGTGTGACAACTTGTCCCGTGCTGAAAACATAGAGAAGGGAAGCTAACTGCTTAGCTATCCTGACATATCATTTCTTGAACAGTTTTCTATTGTATAACATTGTTTCCCACACCATTTGTACTTAGTAGTAGGGATTGGTAATAGGTGTATTAGCATAGGGCCTTTTATTTTGACAAGACGCCACTAGGACTGCTAGGACTGTGTTATTATTATTTGATGCTCCCATGTTTAGACTTAGAATTAGGCATTTTTCAAACCCAATTGAATTTCAATAAACACCCTTGAACTGTGGTCACTTGTGTCTGTTTTACTGTTTGATACCACGCCTTCCTTACACCACCGACAGCTGCCTTACCATAGCACGCACTGTCATTGGCGCTAGATTGGACTACTGCTATGTCCTTTTCGCAGGAACCTCATCTCAAAACTTACTAAAACTTCAAATCATCAAAAGCAATGCTCTCCACGCAGCCCACATCATTCCTAAATTGACTCACATCTCGGCAGCCAGGAAAGCTGCCCATTGGCTTCATGTCTATAAGCGGATCATCTCCAAAACCATGTCAATCACTCACAAATGCCTGTGCAACACAGCACCCCCTACCTCTACCAGAAAATCATAAAAACACAGTCGTCAAGATCCAACATATCTATTTATGCAAATTGACTCCAGCAGCCATAAGTAAAATGCACAAAAGCAGGAGTCTCCAGCTTCCCTTCTATCGCAGACAAACAATGGAATTCCCTCCCGCCCTCCCTGAAAGCAGAGCCCTCCTACCGGGCCTTCAGGAAAGCACTGAAAATCTGCCTGTTTGCCTAACCATCCCATCCCACACTATCCCACACCACACTGATGTGTATTACCTCACACTACCTTCTGTTTGTTGCCTATGCTCTTTGTATGTATCACCTGCAAGTAACTGGTTCAATGTAACAGAGCCTCAATGCCTACAGGTTGCTGCACGCCATGCAAATGAAATAAATAAATAAATAAAATAGAATAAAACCTAACTGTTATGGGAAATTCTGACAAATTAGAGATATCTGATTTTGTAAAATCTATTTGGAACCCAGATACCATCCAAAATGATTCAAAAAGGGATACTCTACTCAGTAATGTGGGCAGAGAATCCTGCATAAAAAATAAAATATCATAGGTGTACAATGCAATTATATGATGGAGAGGATGGAGATGGCGTGAATAAGCTTGTGTGATCAAACTCTTTGTGCTAATGGATCCATTGACAATGTGAAAAGCAATGGAGATAAAGGGCATCCATGGCGAGTCTCCCCAGTCAAGAAAAGCGGGTTAGAAAGTGTCCCATTAAGTATTATCCTTGTGGAAGGATGGACAAAGTTAGCTAATATTCTTTTTATAAATATAGTCCCAAACCACTACTCTGAAAAAGACCCAATTGATCCTGTCAAAGGCCTTCTTGGCATCCACCGATAATGGTAGAAATTGGTTGTCCTGTCATGCCCAATCTATTACATCTATTGCCCTACATGTATTATCTTGAGCCTGCCTGCCAGGGATGAATGCAGCCTGATCCATATGCATAATGCCTGGGAGAACCCTTGCTAATCAACTCGCTAAAACTTTAAAATAAAGCCGAGCCTCATAGTTAAGAACCACGGTTGGGGTATCAGGTAATAATATCGCCACATATATGGTCGCCGTAAATAATATCACCGGGAAAATGTTGTGGCGATATTATTTGGGTGACCATATATATGGCGACAGGGGCAAAAAAAAATATTTAAAAAAAAAATAAAAAAAAATGTGGGGGTTGCGGGGGTGTCCCCCGCATGTTCCATGCAATAATGTCATCACAAAAAACGACCATTTTTCGGTGATATTTTTGGATGGCGATATTTTTGTGGTGACATTATTACATGGAACCACGGTTGGTCTGTATGATTAGCATTTCATCAAATCCTGACCTTGTGTTCCCAGGAGTGATAACATTGATTCACCCATTGTGAGGTGATAGCTCTTGAAGTCACAAAACTATTAAATGATTAAATAGGGTGACTAATTGTGGGATCAACATCTTAGCAAACTGCTTATAGAAGAGAGTAGAAAAGCCATCTGGACCTGGTGTCTTTTTATTAGGGAGTAACATTATGATATGGGAATCCTCTTCCGCCAATATTGGGACTTCTAATTTTTCCTTGTCTAACTCAATGATTTTCGGGAGGGTTGCATCACGAACAAAAGCTTGCTGGTTCATTAAATCCAGGTGTTCTTCTTGAAATAGTGCCGAGTAATACCTGGTCAGAATATCCATTTTCATGAGTTCAGCGTTGTGTGTCCGACTGGCCTTGTCTTGGAGTACACTTATCATATTTCTAGCATGTTGTGTTTTATGTTTACATGCCAAAAGCCTGCAGGCCTTATTAGAAGTACTAAAGTAAAATTGTTTAGTTTTCAGTAACTTATGGGAAATATCCGAAGCCCAAGACATTTTAAACTCAGCCCTAGCTGTTTATAATTGTCTAAATAGTCTCTGAGATCCCCTTGTCTTCTATTGTGATTCTAATTAATGCACTTGTTTCTCAATTTCCAATTTCTGTCCAGTTAATACCCTTTTCCGTGCTGAGGCTAGGATGATAAGTTCCCCACATAAAATTGGCTTAAAGACATACCAAACTGATTCAACTGAGATATTGTGCCTAGTATTTTCCTGAATGTATAATGAAATCTTGGCTTGAGGCTAAGGATAAGTCTCACAGCCCTATTCTGGATTAGCTGGAGGGGTTGTAAAGAAGAAGATGGTAGATTAAGGAAAAGGCTATTGCGTTAGTCTAGCCTAAAGAGAACCAGAGCTCTAGAGACATTGTGCTTCTGGGGGAAGGTGAGGAAAGTAAGAATTCCTTTGAGGAGATGGAATTGAAAGTGGGTCTTCTTGTCAAGGTTCTGGATGAAAGGGAGGAACAAAAGAGAGGAGTTGAAGATGACTCGAAGGTTACTGGCTTCAGATGAAGAAGATGGGGCACAGCGCGTAGAAGATGGCCAGAGTGAGGGGAAGAAATAGGGAGCAGGAGTCCCAGTAGGAAGGATTGCTGGTGTTGAGGCAGAGATCATTGGAAGTATACCAGGACTGGATGGCGGATAGACAGTCAGGAATGATGGTAGAAGTGAGGAGAGTGTCAGAGGGAAGTTTGAAGAAGAGTTATGTGTCATCTGCATAACACTGGAAGTTGGGGGATAGGGTGGAAATGAGTGTGCAAGTGGAGCAAGATAGTTGTTAAAGTGCCAATGAGAAAGATTGGAGCCCTGACGGATGCCCCAGCTGGAAATCGAGGTAGAGGAGGAGAAAGAACCCAGAATAACCTGGTATGGACAATCATTGAGGAATGAGGTTAGCCAGTCCAGTGTCCGCTCCGAGATAGCTAAGGTATCGTGGAGCCATTTCATGAGGAAGGAGTGGTTGAGGGGAGGGTGAGAGTGATGCAGGAGTGCTCAGGATGTCCTTTTCTAGCCCCATGTAACCAAGATTTAAAGAGTACCACTTTGCCTTTGGGAGTGCAGATGTGATGATGAATATCCTTCACTCTTCCAGGATCCTCTCGAAACACATCAGTAAACTGTCTTATAAGGTCATACAGGCCTTGCTTTTGATTGTTACTGAGGACAGGTGATGTTTAGGTTCTTATGTCTTCTAATAATAGACAGTATAATATTATAGACTGGGACTGCAAAGGATTTTCCTTCTATTCCTTCAATACGTTTATGTAGTAGACGGTCTTGTTGTGAGATCTTCTAATTACAGGGACCCATTTGTTCCAGTACCTCATATGGTACATACCGTCTGGATACCAGCTTATTTAGTAGGCAATAGTTCCAGAATCTTTTGACTTATGGAAAAGGACGTTAAAGATGTTTTTTTTATCATAGGGGGTCTTTTGTTGTTCCTGTGCTTCAACCATGTGAGTCTGAACTAAAGATCTAACATCCATCATGTGAACTTTCAACCTATTTGCAGTTTGGGAGAGTGGAATTGGGGACCCCTCTCTCTCTTCCCATGTTTTTCTCAGCATGTCCAGGACATCCCGGGGTTCTCATCCATAAAGGAGTTCAAAC
This sequence comes from Ambystoma mexicanum, assembly GCF_040938575.1. Classification (NCBI taxonomy): domain Eukaryota; kingdom Metazoa; phylum Chordata; class Amphibia; order Caudata; family Ambystomatidae; genus Ambystoma; species Ambystoma mexicanum. The sequence continues at coordinate 885,777,565 of NC_090922.1, forward strand.
AGGGAAAATCCTGTTGAGGACTGAAATGTTTCTGGACTGCAAACAAAGCCCATGGTAGGATTTGATCCCAGTTCTTTCCATCCTGTTCAACTAACTTTCAGAATATGGTTTTGAGGGTTTTATTAAATCTTTCCACAAGGCCATCTGGCTGGGGATGATACACGGATGTTCTAAGTGTAGTGAAATGTAACCATTGTTTAACTTCCCCATAAGCGTGCTCATGAAAGTAGAGCTCTGGTAAGTCACTATCTCTTGCAGAAACCCTACTCGAGAGAAGACAGGGAACAGGTTTTTCAGAATATATTGTGTTGTGAAGGCCTCAGGATATCAGGTAACATAATCTACAATGGCCAGAATGTACTCATTCCCCAGTTTGGAAGTCTCCAGTGGTCCCACAATGTTCATTCCAATCTGGGAAAATGGGACCTTAATTATGGGGAATGGATTTAAGGGAACTGGTGGTGGTATGTGATTGCTAGTTTTCTGGCAGTTTTCGCAAGCCTGAATGAAATTGTTAATGTCAGCGTGGATTCCGGGCCAGAAAAACCTTTTTTCCATTATATGGGTCTACATTTTGGACTATCCCAGGTGGCCCCGTCAGATGTGCATGGGCTATCTATAGGACCACCTGCTTGTTACCTTTAGGGACCACCAACTGTGTTTTTACCAGGCCCTCTAAAGTGGTGTCTCCTCTATAAAGAAGTCCATGTTTCAAAAAGAAGAAAGGGCCCTTTTTCTCCTGATCCTCAGGGTCTGATAGCATGTGCAAAAATGCCTCAGATAACAAGAGGTCATTTCTTTGGGCAAAGTCTAAGTCTGGAATCGTCTCAGGTTCTTCCTCTAGCTTTTCTGTGTTCAGGGGTGGGTGGGCCATCAGGTGCTTCATCGGCCTCTCCAAAGCCTCTAGTTCCTCCATCTGTTCCCTCCTTCCTCTGACTCTTCCTTAAGCCTAGGGAACACTGCCTTCTTAAGGACCCCTTGACCAATTGTATCGACTTGATGAATTTGGAATGGGTCCTTTCCGTGATTTTCTAACAATACCTTAACATCACCTGTAAAGTCTGGGTCTATTACTCCTGCTAAGACATCAATTCCAAACCTCCCTGCCAGCCCCGATTTGGGTGCTAGTCTGATGTATGTATCAGGGGGTGAAATTAGTATCAAATCAGTGGGTATCAATCCTTTTTCGCCTGGAGAAATAGTATCATCCCTACTGCTACTGATATCAAACCCCATAGAGCCCTTTATGGCTAGTTGGGGCTCTGATGCTCTACATGTATCTTTTTAAATCTATCCTTTATTAAAAATATTATTCAAGAGATTAGTATAATTAAGCATAAAGTTGAACAAATAAACCGGCAGGTGTCAGCTCTGCCAAAACATTGATGACTTGCATCCCCCCACATCTAAGCCTTCTAAAATATCTAATATATGTAAAGATGAATTAAGGGTAAAATACAGGGCCACCTTGATTAACCCAAACCCAAGGCACAATACCCACCTGGGAGACTCATTTTCTCTAACTTGTCTCCCAAGAGGTCCTTGTGCTGTGATTGGGTGGAGGCAAAACCTATCCGCCCCCCTGTCAGGTACAAACCTTGTCCCATTCTGAATCGCTCACCAACCCACAATGGTTAGAAAGCATTTGAATTTAAGAAACGATTGCCCTTCTGTTATTATGGTTAATTTACCCTGTTTAAAACCTACGATGTATGAGGATCAAGATGGTTTGATAAATAAGAGCATGCATTGGTTTTGCCAAAGTAAAGGTTGTATGTCCTTAATTAGAGAGGACATAGTTAAATGTTCCAGAGGCTCTAACCCCAATCTGGACTGGATTTTATCCAGGTATACTTGCGCTCTTGGGAATTAGTTGAGGGGATCTTGGCAATAGAATGAACGACTTATCCACCAGAGAATGTAAGGATAGCATTGAAGTCTGACGATTGATTTGAACGTAGCCAACTGTAGTGAGTCCCAGTTCTTGGGGCCGCAACAGAGGACAAGGAGAGGAGGAAAAGAACTACCACTGGGACTTAGGGGGGATGGTGCAATAGCAAAAATAATAGTGCCCAAGGGGAGCCTGATTGAAGTGGATTGATTCAGTAGTGATCAGAGTTCCCTATATAAGGTATCTGACATTATGCTTGTTTTGTGGAATGTGGCAGGACTGGAAAAGCATCTGTGGGACACCGAGTGGCGCTTGTTTGTTCGTGGGTTTCAGTTAATTTTACTGCAGGAGACCTGGGTATGTGCCCTGGTACCTTTCCAGGGATACCAAACATTTTGGATCCCAGCGGCAAAGGGCCCAATGGGGCGATCAAGTGGTGGTCTAACGGTATGGGTGGATGTTACCTGGAATTAGAATATAGTCAGCCACCCAACCAAATGTTTAGACATATAGTATTTAACAGTGAAAAGAGGTGGCGGGAAAACCTTATTTATTGTTTACAATAGACTTATGGGCCCACGAAGATTGAAATTGCTGTAGCATCTACAGGGAATAGTTGATTCTAGAGAACTATGCAGCCCGGGGAATTATAGCATCATCTTGGTAGGGGATCTGACATTTCAGATCAAGCCACTGACGGTATTGGAGGTACTTTGGTCCGATCAGGATACCGCCTGGAATGTTTTTTCATTGGTTGCCGAGCCGCCTAGAAGGATTCATCCATTAATGATTAATATGGCCTGTTTTTTTCTAAATTTGAGTCTTATGGCCTGTAACGGTCACTTCTCGAAAAACCAACCTGCAAACAAAACATTCTGAGGTTACAATGGAGAATTCACTGATAGATTACAATTTCATCCTTGGAAGAGACTGGGCTTTAAGGTCTGTGCACACCGTGAAAGTGATCACTTTCCATTAAAGTTGATTATGAATCAAGGATGTCTACGCCCAAGTAATAACTGTGAATCTTCCATATCCCAGCCACTTAGTATTTCGGGACACGCTCGAAAAGTAATCAAATGGGTTAATGTTGTGACTGGGAAAACAAAACCTGCTCTATAGAGTGCTATCATGGGCAATCTAGAAGTCATCTGTAGTGAATTTATACCACCCCAAGCAATTACCTGTGAGTTTGAAACATTAAAGGCCACTTTTATTCCACACCTGACACTTGCTACAATGATATATAAGAAGAAAATGATTCTTGCAGCAAGGCTGATATGATAATTCCTGTAGAGAAGCAAAGAAAAGAATTATCAACTGTGTCCAAGCTCCACACCAATTAGACAGAGATCAATTGCATCTATTAAGGTTAGAATATAAATCCTTTATAAAATCTAAGAAATGTTTTTTTGTCCAGGACCAATGGAGGGCCCTTCATGAGGCTTTAGAGAGTGATTTTGGAAGTTGGTCTCCCATAGAGAGTTAAAGGGAGAGAATCATTTACAGTGTAGTATCAGTGCAATCAACTGGCACCTGCACTACTCCAATGTATACAGGGCCATCTTAACAGTTTTGGGGGCCCGGGGCACAGACAGCCTTCGGGCCACCCCCCACCCCCGAAACCGATGTTGCCCCCCAAAACCCATGTCCTACTCCCACCCCCCTCCAAACCCATGTCGCCCCCGTGACACGACACCCATGCCCCCTCCATATCTCGAGTCTAATTCAACAGATACTCCTCTAAGCTTTAAATGGATTATCTAGTTGTTAATAAAATATAAACATTATACATCTGTGATCTGTTTCCCCAATAGGATGCTATATTAAGGACATTTGACTTTGTTTTTGTTTCGAATAATATATTTTGTAAGAAAATAAAGGAAAAGGATTTTAAGCAAGCATTTATTAAACAAAATGAAAACCTAACAGTTCAACATGAACTTTTTTGCCTGTATGAATGTGTCCAAAGCACTTGGAAAAACATGAAATAAATAAGGCAGTACAGAAATGACAAAAGCATGACAAAAGCATGTAACAAAACATCAAAATTCACTTGGCATTTCAGTTCATGCCCGCACAGCAAACAAATTCAAGTAATCCTAGAAAGAATGAGATGACAGTGAGGAAATGCTTTCTACACCACCCACATTAAACTATGTGTTTCCTTCGAGATTTGCGTATTGCAAAATCCTTAATTATGTCTGAAAATGCTATCTCTTGAATTATTTCAGATTAAATGCTTAACAGAGCCAAAGAATTCAGCCTGGCTTGAAGCGTACGATTTCGTAGCTCACTTTTTATCAACTTCAATTTTGAAAATGAACGCTCCCCACTGCAATTTGTCACCATCATAGAGAGGAATATTCTTAATGCAATTTCTAGATTTGGAAATGCAGTGCCAAGCTTATCATTGTTAATTATCTTGTAAATACACGAAAGTGACATGGTTTCTTTCTTTTCAAATGTATAATGCTTAAATTGTTGGCATTCAGAAATTAGGTTGGATTTCTCAAGATCTTGGTGGTAGTAAGAGGCCAGCTTTATACAATGTTCACTCTATTTCTTTTCCATCCATGTCTCTCAGGTTCACGTGGAATCCAAATCTATTGCTGATATCTTTGTATGCGTCACCTCGTCTTGTTAACCCATTAATTATTGAGTCCATGATTGGCAAGTATGTTTCTATGTGAAACTTCTGCCGTCCTTGAAGGACCGTGTCACTAGCAGCTCCTTCAAAGCCAGTTAGACGAGAGCTTCGCTGTTTCACACGTTTACCTTGGTCACTGTAATATGCCTCTGGCACTTTTGCCTTTGCCTTGACTTCATATTCATTAAATTTGTCTCGTATTTCTTGTACATACAACTTCAATGACTGGATGATATTAAATGCAACAGAGAGGTTGATATATTCTTTCTGAACAGTTTTGCTTGTTTCATTGAAACGTAACAGAATGTCATTCCAAACAATGGTTAGAAAAATGGTTTCCAGCTTCTCCATTTTTTTAAGAAGACTTAGTGCATCGTGTGTGGTGTCTTTTGTTTGTGTGTTATCACTACTCAGTGAATCAAGGGCAGCTTGAATTCTTTCATAGCCATCACACAGAGCATTAACTGTATCTGCATGAGCTGACCATCTAGTGTCAGACAAGCGCTTCACAATCTTGTGAGCTGGACCTACAGAAGACACCAACACATTCCAGCGATGAGTAGAAGCAGAAAAAAATGTGTACAAATGTTGAACAAAGTCAAAATAAGATACTACCTGCGTGTTGCACTCAGCAGCCTTGACACCAACTAGATTCAAGGAATGTCCTGCACAGGGAACATAAATAGCAAATTTGTTGATCTCTTTTATCCTTGCCTGCAAGCCTGAGTACTGTCCTGCCATATTGGATGCATTATCATATGATTGGCCACAGCAATCTGACATGGGATCCCTGCCCCTTTCAAGAACTGGACGACAACATCTGCAAGGTACTCTGCTCCATGGCCATGAATTGGGAGAAACTCCAGAAATCTCTCCTTTGGAGCATCATTATTTACATATCGCACCGTAAAAGTCAACTGGTCGATGTGACACACATGTGGAGTGGAGTCGACGCTAAGTGAATAATACTTTGCTTCTCTCAGTTCTGAAATAATAGCAGAGAAAACCTTTTTGCTCATCAGTGTGATGAATTCTTCACAAATATTTGCTGACAGATAGGATGGATTTCCCTAACCAGCATTTCCATATTTTTTGATGTGTTTGTCCAGGAAGGGATCAAATTTGCTGATCAGCTCCAAAATCCCTAAATAATTTCCATTGTGCTGTGATCCTATAATCTGATTTTCTCCGCGGAATGCTAGACCCCGCGATGACATGAACTTTACAACTGCTACAACTCTTTTAAGCACATCCTGCCAGTAGGTTTGTCCATGTTTTAACTGTTCAGCTAATGCTGAGTCAATGCGGCCAGTTTCCTTTTGACGTTTCCAAAGTATTACATTGCACCTTTCATGTTCAGGAGCATGTTCATGTTCATGAATGCGGGAAGATGCATACTTCTAGTCATTAAAACCAGTTGTACTGAATGCGGATTCAGTACCAGAAAACAAACGGCAGACAAAGCAGTAAACTGAACCTTGTGATGGGGAGTATAGCAACCATTCGCGGTTTACAAGTTCGCCATTCCGCATTTTTAGCTTAAATAATGCTTGTGTTAAGCATCTTTTTATTCTTTTGTCACCAAGTACATAAACACGGGTTGACTTGGAAAAATTGCTGTTGAGGTATGACAGGCTGCCGAACCTTTTTTAATCCAATAGTACCGCAATTCGTTTGTGATAGTATCCCATAGTGCGGGATCTGTGGAAGAACATGTGAAGCTCACTGATGCAGTTTCCAATATTTGTGCAGGCTGGTTGTCATCTTCTTCTCCTCCTGGTGCAGGGGAATGCTGCTCAGCCACTATTTGTAGATGACCACTACTGCTCACTGATACAGTTTCCAATATTTCTGCAGGCTGGTTGTCGTCATCTTCTCCACCTGGTGCAGGGGAATGTTGCTTAGCCACTATTTGTAGATGTCCACTGCTAGGTGAAGTGGGAGCAGCAAATAACCCCTCAGTGGACTCTTCTATGGACTCAGCATGAGCCTCAGTGTGCGCACTTTCGCTTTGTGGTTGCTCCACAATAGAAGTATCACTACTAGATGGTTTTGGCTGTACAGAGAAAATGGAAGACAGTTTTTGTTGATTACCATGCTTCTCTTTTCTTTCTACTTTTTTCCTTTTGGCAGCTCCACTTTCATATGAACGCCTCATTGTGAGATCATCTATTGATTGGCTTTTTTTGTTTGCTAAAACTTAATTTAGCAGGAGCAGAGCCTTTCATTCAAAGCATTTCATTCAGATAGACTTGAAAACCGCTGGCTTGTGGCATCCTCTTTTCGTGGATTGTGAACCTGAAAAGGCAGAGTAGAAGGAAATAATTTTAGTACTGTACCTTTGAAGTTTAAAACATGACATGAATTAGAATATGGCAATACTGGCGTACATTGGCACAGCCAGCATTACAACACCTTGAAGTGGTGGTATATGCATTTTACTGATGGTCCACTCCACAGGCAGTGTAGACAGTGCATCAGAGCACAGGGAGGGGAGCCCTGCCTCTGTGCACTGCTAGGTGGTCAAAGGTGTGAGGGCAGAACCTGCGGACATCTGTTATCAAAGCAGGTACCAGCCCTGTGCATTGGCTGACATGCTGCTGGCTAACACAGGCTGCCAGGAACTACTGCCAGCGAGCCCCAGCCGGAGTTGCAACCAGAGCCAAACCTCATTTGCTTTCGAGGCCAAAGACTTGGAGTTTATCTCCAATAAACTCCAGTCCAGGGCGGGTGGGAGGGGGGGGGGTGTGCTGGGGTTGCCACTAAGCCTAAGGAAATATTTTCGGTAGAAACTTGAATCACTTGAATTCTGGGAGAAGCGACTAGGTGGATCTATCGTTGCACTTTTGAAGAAGTTTGACCACATTAGATATGCAGGGGAACGTGTGGTTGGCATTTGTTTTCAGTCCTAGGCAACTTTCAGAGAGGCAGAGATTTTCTTAAGGAAGCAAGCATACAAAATGTAGGGAGTGTTAAGAAAATGGAGTGGCGCCTGAGTAATTAAGTGGGAAGAAGGTAGAGAAGCAGTAGTGTGTGACTCGGGATTCAAAGAGTTACATTTACAGTAGGTTTTGCTTACACTGTGTGAGACTGTCAGTGATTTGAACTCACTCACCCATTGTATTTGCAATAGGTATGGATCTGAGGGTCTAAATAAACCTTAAGGCTTCCTCCCTGCGAAGACATATATGGACCAGGCGTTAGTGACTCAAAGTCATCAATCAATAACCATCCTATAAGTTTGCTAGCCCTTGCGCCGCCCCTTACTTACTTGTTAGCAGAATCCAGAGCAGGGCTATCAATAGGGACAGTGGGTGCTCAAGGGCAAGCAGCTTGACGGTGTACGCAGTCACTTTGACTCGTGTACATAACACGCGATCTCCAACATAATTTAAAATTGCAGTGCTCATCGGATAATGTGTACCAAGATTAGATTAACATCACATTATTTTGTCTCACGATTCATACTGTAAACGTAGCAACTCTCTAACAGAGTGTAAAACGTACTGCATGGTGAACACGAGAATACACTAACGATATTCTTACTTTTAACGTGTTGTCCACGTGTGCATACACTCACACGGTCGGCGAGGACGATAATTTCCACCCAGTATACAATTGCAGAGTTACAGCAGTTGTTGTCTTCAACACTGTTCATGGATCGGGATCACAAACATGGGGCAGGAGCAAAAGACAAACGATCCACGAGATGCATTAGTATCAGCGTACTAGACGAGCGGATAGTACGTACGCTACAACACGGCTTAAACGCAGCCTATTCATGGACGTTATGTAGGATTTCCCCCGAAAATATTAATTCAGTATTTAAAAAATAAGTACACAATTATTTTTTTCACATTATGGATCATTTCAAAAACATCACCTTTTCGATCACTTATCCATAGTCCCTTTAGAACACTTTGCACTTTCGTCACTGGTTTTCGGTAAAATCACCTACATCCGTGACAACTTGCTGTTTCCCCGGCATTTTTATACATAAACTAGGGCGTATTTTCCATGTGCACAGTACCCAAGCAACCCCTAGGCAGAAAAGGGTTTTAAAAGTGTGATTATGACCAAAGCAGAGAACCCATATCATCTGTTCCCTGTCTATTAGAGTTTACACCTTTATCAAATTATTATTATGCTCCATTTGTCCAGTGACGTTTAAAGGGTTTGTTATTAGTGTAAACTCACCCCCCCGCCCCCCAGTTAAAACGTGTAGGTTTTATCCTGGATATGCGCCAACAGGTTATGGTTTCTATTTTGATGTGTTGTATTTATTGTGTATGAACTGTTGAGGTTGAATAATGATTGTTGAGTAACGTAGTGTTTCTGGTTCTGTAATGATTAATTAATTAATACAAATGTTATTTGTGTTTTTAGGCCCCAGTGAAGGCACGGTCACAAATTAACGAGGCTGTTACTTTTTCAGTTAAATTGGTTGTAACAATAATGGACACATGATCCTGCTTCACAGAAGTATTTTTTCTTGTGCAGGTCTGGATTTTCTGATTCACTGTGCCTTTTCTTCTTAAATATTAAAATGCATTTATTGCCGATTCCGTCATGTGAATTTGTGGCCTTGGGAATGTAATGGTTGCTTATTGTTGTGCTATAAAAGTCCTCACTCTGGGCACAGTAGTATGCCAGAGGATAAATTATAAATGAAAAATAAGTCCTGTTCGGATAGCCGGTCAAGTGGCACAGCGAGTATCCCGGCGAGGCCAAACTCAGCCTTTCATCCTTCCCAGGTTGATAAATGAACACCACACACCGGGTAATAATAAGCAGCGCTCAGATACCTGAGGGTTCGTAGCGCTATATAAATGCCTAATTATTATTATTATTATTTATTTATGGAATGATTTCTATGAACTGACTGACTTTTCACCTTTCTCTAACAGCGGCCATTCATAGCAGGGAAGTGACACAAATACAAGTGTGCTGCTGGCATGCACATTGGAGTGCTTCACGCCCTTGATTGGCACATCCAGTTACATTCTATACGGCGGGCTGTACACACGTGAAGACGTCAATGCGGCTCTGTGCCGACAATCCACGGCAGCACCGCCATCTGACCCGCCATAGCAGTCATTCCTCACACAGACATGCGAGCTCTGGACTGCTCAGCAAACACTAGACTATGCCATTCATCACAGGCCCAGTTGTGTGCCGGCTATGCAGCACCTGCCGCCTTAGAGAATGTGTGGTGGGCAGTAGATAACGTGCTGCCATTTTTGGGTACAACCTGGGCGAATAACATAGGTTGTCATGACGACGCAACGTGTCAGTTTAAACGAAATGTTATAAGGGAACAGAATGAAAGCAAATACGTTAAAATAAACGTAGAAATAAAGACGAAAAGTACAGAATATAAATGTGCAGACGTGCAAACATATTAGTGGCAACACAACGAGTGTAAATATAATGAAACGAAGTTGAATACAGGTGCAATGCAGTATTCGTGAAGTTACGCACAAAGGCAAGATAATATAATAGCATTCCAAAACGGATTGAATATGGGATAAACACGTACCATTATCAGACTATTCCTGAAAAAAAAAATAAGTGCACTAAAATGCATAATGGACCAAAATTTGCAATTCTGAATGTGAACAACTCAATAAGACTCTTCTCAGCTTCCCACGGTCTGCTTGTCTCTCTCAGACCCCCTCAAATATTCTGTCCTCTTGCTTTCTGACTCCTCACCTTTGGCACGCGCTACCACTCCCCACTTGTCCTGCTCCCGCCCTCGCTGTTTTCCACCCTCCGTTGAAAGCGCCCCATCCTCCTCATCTTTAATTTGTGTGCTGGTCGCATGAGTTATGTTTACTGTATTTAATGCTATTTTCCCCAGTTTTTCTTTGCACTGTAATCTCATCATTGTTTAATGCTTTGGGCAACGCGCTCTACAAATCCAACACCAGAAAATGAAATACTGTCAACAGGACGTGCCTATGTGACTAAGATTATTATAATAAATATTTGAAACATTAACATTCATTCTACTCTCAAAGCACGTCGCGATCATGCCACGCGTATGTGTCAAGTGAGACAACATGTATGATTGGTTTCAGAAAATCTTATATGGCTGCCTGTCTTGTGCTCTGGACCACTCTCAAGGCGCTATTATTTGTAGACTACAGCAGCTCACTTTCAGGCCCACGCTGACAATGCACTGTCCATCTTTCTTTGGCAAAGGCTTGTTCGATTTAGAACTAATTTTTGTACCTTTAATTTTGCACCAAAACCTTTATTTATTTATTTATTTATTTATTTTTATTTATTTATTTGGGCATTTGTCAACCGCACCTAACCCGGAGTCATCTAGGCGCTGCATTATAAATGTTGAACCCCGATTGTTGGTTTAAAACGTCAGTCTTGACATGAGGGGGTCATGTCAAGACTGTCCTGGCAGATGTCACCCGACTTTAGCAATCTGCGCCCGGCGGTCCTGCAGGTGCTACAGCCTACCTACCCCTGGCCTTGTGTGTAAGACTGAGTCTAACCATTTGGAATGGAACTCTGCTTGGCTGCTTGAGAAGCTTCAGAATAGCGAGTCATTCCTGGACCAACACACAATAAAGCAAAGCAAACAAGGAATTGAGTTACGGCACCTGCATAACTAAGTAAAACATTGCAACAGTGCTGCCAACTCTGAATCAAAAATCAAGTGGATGGTGTCATCCCAGAAAGTCAAGTCAAAGCAGTGGAACGTACTGTGGTGCAAAGGCAACAAACTGCATGACAGTAATAGCCCGGCGTTCCCACTGCTACACGTGTAATCGGAGGGCCAGGAGGACCACCAAGTACGAGGAGAGTTGAACCGTCATTGAAATCAACCCTAACTGTCACCCCTTATGCAGTGAAATACATTTGTACTCACATCAGCAGTATCTGGACAAGATACCAACGGCACTTTCCTCGGTTCTGCTTGCTAACGCTACCAGTCTTGTGTGTCGTCTCAGTTATACTAGACACATAGGAGTCTGCAAGCTGCGCAGCAGTGCCAGTGCGCACTCCCACTGGGCTGGCACGTGCCGTATTCCCTGCGGGGTGGGGGAGGCTGGGAGGGGAACGCACGGCTTGTGGTCCTGCGTCGTTCTCCTCCCCCTCCCCCACTTGTTGTTCAGTCAAAATCAACATTGCCATTGGGAATCGAAACCACGGCTTCACAGGTCACAGAAGTGTCAAGATTCAGGAACAGGGGCCCTGTTCCTGAATCTTGACACTTCTGTGATCTGTGAAGCCGTGGTTTCGATTCCCAATGTTGATTCAGGGGCCGGGGCTGCGCTGCAGTGCAGCCTGCACGCACACGCACATAAATTAAAAAACAAAAAACACAACTTGTTCAGCACTGGGGGCCGGGGGCCCCCTCATGACCTCCAGGATGGGGGGCCCAGGGCACGTGCCCCGTTTGCCCCCCCCCCCATAGAGACGTCCCATAACACCCAGGAAGATCACCTACTAAAGGACCTGGACAGCGAGGTTGCTCTTGGGTGTTGTTCGAGATCTTGCCTTTTATCAATTAATGATATAATGAATGCTTTGAACACACAAAAGAGTGGGGAGGCCCCAGCCCTGATCACATTCAATCTGATTTATTTAAAGATGAGCCTGAAGCATGGGTCACAATCCTCTGCAAAATGTTCAATGCAGTTAGTGCTTTGAACTCGTTTCCCCTTTGTGGCAAAATTCAGTCATCATTCCTGTGTATAAAAATGGAGGTAGGGAATGTCTTGTTAATTACCGTCCTATCTCCCTCTTAGATGGTACATGGTCAATTTTTGGCAAGGTAATTCTGCAATATCAGCAGGACTGGATGGACTCAAGTAATGTGATCAGTGACCTGCAGGTGGATTTAAGGAAAAATCGGGGGGACAACTAATCAGTACTTTATTTTTTATATGCTGATACAAAAGTATTTTGTTTTGCAAAACTGTAAATTATATGTGGCCTTTTTAGATCTGCATACACCCTTTGGTTCTGTCTGGAGGTCAACTCCGTGGAAGATTCTATTAATCTGTAATGCTCCCAGACATACTGGCCGAATTATTCGGACTTTGTATACAAATTCGGTTGCCACCATTTGGTATGGTCCGGGGGATGAAGAGACATCTCCATTCAAAGCTAACAAAAGGGTTAGACAAGGCTGCATCCTGGCTCCACTCCTATTTAATATGTATATTCTGGAAGCCACAAACGCCCTGGTGAGGAAGACCAGGACTGCCCTAAAATGGCAGGAAAGTTATACCTGCATTATTTTATGCAGACGATCGGTTCCTCTTGCCACAACTCCCCAGGGCCTGAGAAAACGACTGAAAGTTTTGAGTCAAAGTGAAAAGAACTGTCACTTATATGTTGAAAAATCTAAAGTGATGGTTTTTAAACTACGTCTTGCAAAAAGCCATGCGCTGACTGTTGAGATGAATGGTGTCCCACAAGGGCAGGTGGGATTTTTTGATTACTTGGGGGTCTGGTTTCATGAGACTGGAGGCTGGAACCACCAGGTGGAAAGATCGAAAATAACTCTGGGGAAATACAGTGGGGATATCCAAACTTTTTATACGTGGCATGACAAAGGAGCAGTTGCACCAGCTCTTAATCTTATAAAAATCAAGCCTTGGTTGCTGCTCTCCATGGCGCAGAGATCTGGGGACATGCCTCTCCAGTGAGCCATGATCTCTGCAAGCAAAAGTTTTTAAAGAAACTGCTTTCATTGCCGGAAAGTACCCCTTCACCCCTGATTTACTTAGAACTACAAAGTTGGCAAAGCAAAGGTCTTTCAACCTATTGGGGTGCGTTATCTCATTTTTTATCTTTGGATGGTGGTAAATATTTAGCCTGGGTGGCTCATGTTACGAATGCTCTGTACTGGGCACTGTTGAGCAGCCAAGGAAAATGGCTGCCTAGCTCTTGAGCTCTGAGCCACGGTACAAAACGTGTTTGTATGGTGGTGTTCCTGATCCGAGGTTAGCCCTCAAAACACTCCACAAGTCTGCTGAAACAAGGATGCATCACTTGCTAAACTCTCAAACCTTGAGGAGCCCCCAGTAATGAGTACAGGACTGATGCGTGCTGGCGCTGCAACAGAGCCATTGAATCGCGCCCACGCGCAATACGCATTGTGAGATGCCGACCCTTCCTGACCTGTGCACCGTGGCTGCCTGGAGAGCGGACACCCGCATTAATCCTGCTGGATGCCCCGTGTTGTGATGGGAGCTCAAGAGGAGCCGTGAGCCTCCAATGCTCATCAGTGCATATGCGGCTGACTGATCCAGAACACAGAGAGAACGTTGAGGGAGCCGGAGGCAGTGGGACGCAAAATACGGCTTCCCCGCAGCATCTGCACCATCTGGTCATAGTCCCACTGCAGCCCATGGCGGCGCAGACTGGGAGGCGCCTGGGTGCCCATAACAACATTCACCATCGGTGTCTTGCCGGGTTTTGTCCAAGCGTGCAGGATTGAGTTGAGGACCCCGGAACAACTCCTGATCTGCCTGCTGTGCAAGGGCTGGGTGAGTGCTCACCATCGAGGACATCCGACAAACTGGTACCCTGCACCCCCTTTTGTGGCGGGCCTATCCTGTTGACCCCATGAACCTGGCCCTCCTCCACGGCCCCAGGGAACTACCTTGCAGCCCTCCTTTTCCAGACGCGTGACGGGCGTGTTCCCCATCCTGCCTGTCTCGCCCCCCCGCGGCACCCTCATACAAGCCTGCAGCCATCCATATATTAAAGCGTGGCGGTGTCACGCACCAGAATCTATGCTGGACCCCATTGCCTGCTACAAAGACAGACGTAAAGGGATGGGGCGACCTGTGAGCTCTGCCTGCACTTAAGGCCGAGGGCCAGAGAAAAAAGCTCTCCCCTCCACGAGTCAACGGCACTGCCCCCCGGGCCCACTCTGGTCCACATGAAGCCGGGACTGCGACAATAACTAGCGCCAAGCAGACGTGACGCCTGAGGACCCTGAAGTCATTACACGCCAGCGACCCACGAGGTGAGAGCCCCCCCATATGCCCAAACCCACTCTCACTCCTAATCTTCCCTTGTGGGGCAAAGACAACATGTGGGTCGGGGGCGGGCTGCAGAGGGGTTGGGACACAAACCCCCTAACCCGCGCATCAGCAAATCCGGGTCCCACATCTCAATAAATAAGGTGGCTGGTCAACTAATACAGCTGGTGAGTTGATGCCGGGCGGTGGTCGGCTAGCTGCAGAGTCACAGCAGGCAAATTGATCTGGCAGCCCTCTGTTAGCATTCCACCACGTGGACACCACGGTAGACCGGGGGGTCCCTCTGCACCATCAGACCTCGATCCGCCTAAAGTGACCCTGGCTGAATGCCTTGCATTTCTACAATGTTGTGCACCAAACCAAACTTGAAAAGGAAACCCTCCGCCTCTATACGATCCACAACCCCTTACACTGTAACACACAGCTGCATGTCGCAGATGGCAGGAGGCACACAGGTGGCACGAGATACCTCTCTGCAACCCGACCTGATTAGGTGGGTTGCATTCCAGCATATCATACCGGCCCTGCTAATCAAGCATTCAACCCGCTCATCTGGAACAACCTGGTGGGTTGGAGCACCGCCTGGTACATCAGGGACTACACACATTGGCCGGTGCAATGAGACTACGGGACGGAACGCCCCTCACATAAGATTTTGCCTAGACCTCCTACAGCCCGGCCTCCCTTTGATCCCACCTGGGGGAGCCCACATCAGTCCCCCTGGGCTGGCGGTTGGTACCTGTAGATGCCTGGGAATCACGATTAACCTGATACGGGCCCCAGCTCACTGTCTCCATGCCCAAGCTGCATTACAGTTCAAGGCTACTAAGATCAGACATGACCAAAGGGGCTGGCGGAGGGAAGAAAGTCTAGAGCTCATACTCATGAATACTTATTGTCCCATTACAGACTCTCCAGAATTCTTCACCCAACTGAACAATACCCTAGCCGGATATCTCAGTCTCCCCTTGATATAGGGAGGTGACATGAATCTTATTGTGGACCGCACACTAGACAGGACCAATAAAGGCCCTCACCCCCAAATGTGTGCTGCTCGCCAATTGCTATCCATCATGCAGGCACTTGAACTCAGGGAAGCTTGAAGAACCACACACCTGCTTTCAAGAGAGTATATTTACTACTCTTCAGTACACAATATGTCATCCCACATAGATATCTTTCTTATCTCTGGCTCACTAATGGGGAATGTGTCTGACATAGGCATTGGTCCCCGCACCCTGTCCGACCACTCCCCGATCCCTGTTCAGAGCCGAGATTGAGTCCGACATTGACACCTTCTTTGACACCAACCCACCAGGTGACACTTCCCACAGCATCAGATGTCAGGCATTAAAAGTATACATCAGAGGCATGGCAATGTCGAGGGAGGCAGGGGGACTTAAGTGAATTAGGAGGGATCTTGAAAACTCAGAGAGCTCACTCAAAAACTTGCAACAAGAATACTCTAGAACCTCTTACCCCATACTGCTGGCACAAATCTGGTTAGAACTGGAAAGGTTTGAGGGCCTTGCCTTAAGAGAAACCAAGTACTTCTCCTGCTCGATTGCGGCCAAGAAGTATGGGCAAGGCAATAGGCCGGGGAGGACGCTGGTGAGGGTGGTCCGATCTGAACATTGCAGGGACCAGGTGGACTGTATCCTAGATATACACGGAAGCAATAAATGGTCAGACATGGAAGTGGTTGAGGTGTTCCTCACATTTCACCATATACTATACACCGCACCAAAACTGAGCGACGAACATGCCATCCGCACCTTCCTCCAGAACACCACATTATCCTACCTTAGTGCCCATGAACTGGAACTCCCGATCACCCTAGAGGAAATAGTTGCAGTTACCTACACCCTCCATAAAAGCAAAGCCCCAGGCCCTAACGGTCTTACAGCTGAATTTTATCAGGAGTATGCTGTTCACGAAAGTATGCTGTCCCCGATCTTCGTAGCAGCGTGGGAAGAATCTCTCTGTCTCCATGCCCTTCCAGAATCCTTGAGAGAAGCCCTAATCACTGTAATGCTGAAACCGGATACGCCTAGCAAAGACTGCGGCTCATATAGAACCCCTGTCCCTCATTAATTGCGATACTAAAATATATGCGACATTTCTGGCCAATCACCTACTCCCACTAATGCCACACTTGGTCCACCCAACCAGGCTGGTTTTATACTCGGAAGGTCCACAGCCCTCAATATTAGAAGGTTATTTAATATAATGGCCAGAATTGACCCCGGCACACAAGCAGTGGCGATAACGATAGATGCCCAAAAGGTGTTTGATATGGTCACCTGGGATTACTTATTTTCAACATTAGAGGCAATGGTGTTCGGCCCCAATATGATGAGTTACATCAAACTCTTATACACACAACCATTGGCCAAGGTTCTCGTTAATGCATGCACATCCACAACATTTCAGCTCGTGAGGGGAACCCAACAAGGTTGCCCATTCTCTCCTATCCTCTTTGCCCTAGCCATTGAGCCGATGGCGGAATACATCAGGTTGCACCACAGCCACTGTGGAATCTGGCTAAGTGGTGCCCCTGAGATAGTTTCCCTGTACGCAGACGACGTGATATTATATGTGTGAGACCCCATAATCAACCTGACTCCAATACTCGAAAACATCACGCGTATAGGGAGACTCTCAGGCTTTACAATCAACCTCTCGAAATCTGATATATTCCCCCTCACTGATGCTACTCTGGACTGCCGTGGAGCTACGTCTCTACGGTGGTCCCCTGACTGAATCAAATACTTGGGAGTGGTTGTGTCATGCTCCTACCCATCCATGTTACAGGACAACTACACCTCACTCAACTCATATACAGAGTCCAAAATGCATAACTGGAATGCCCTTCCACTCTATTTTGCCGCTAAACTTTCATAAATCAAGATGACAATACTCACCAAGCTGCTACATACTTTCACTAATGTACCAGTGTGGCCGGGGAAACAGTACTTTGCGAAAATACATGGCCTATTTGCATAGTTCCTATGGCACTTGGGGCTGTCCATAAGAAATGGGTAGAGATGGCATACCCTTATGACAAGGTGGGATTCACCGGCCCTAACCTAGAATTGTACTGGATATTGGCCCAAGCACAATTTGCCACAAACTGGTACCCTATGACATCACCCCCACCCCACATGTAAAATTAGAGACACTTGCCGCTGCAAAGTCAGATTTAAAAACACTAATACTTGACCAAAGCTACATGGATGACTGCCCATTTGACCTGGTCGCCTCCACACTGCGCGCATGGTGCTTATTATTTGCACATACGGGCACGTAGAGGCCCTACTACCGATGGCTTCCGCTGTGGAAATACCCCGAACTAAAACCCACATGGGACAAGGCGATTCAGATGGTGTGGGAACAACTGGGCTAAAGAGCTCTTGTGGACTTCTTCCTGAGGACACATTTATTATGCCCTCCTCATGGAAACCTAGTACTGGAAACACTGAGGTGGATCACCTTCGATATTACAGACTACGGGCGGCTGTGGCTGCCACATAGCCCTCTTACTCAAGCGAACCCCTGCAGACTGCTTCCCTGGCATATATTGCAAACTCTGGGGACTGCAGACACAACCTCTCTACACTATATAAAATGCTAATAGATACCATGTGCCACCCTGGGAGGGATGGTCTCGAGAACTAGGCTCTGAAATTACCGATGACAAATGGACTTGCATGTGTGTGCACACCAAGAAAGTCTTGCTAAATTTTCAATTTAAATTCATGCAGTTCAAACTCCTGAATAGACCATAGTACACATCAGCAAGGTTATCTAAGATGGCTCACTCACAGCTCCAGGGTTGCCCAGGGTGTCAACACTCTCCAGCAGCCCACCTATACATGTTCTGGGCCTGCCCTCAGATAAGAGAGTACTGGGACCAAATCATAGACATAATTTCAAAGATACTGACCATCTCACTTGAACGAGACCATCATCTGGTAAAATATGTGTGGCAAAAGTCACAGCCCATTTGTCTATATAGCATGCATGATCGCTAAGAGAGTCATCTTACTGAAATGGAAAGACAAAAATCGCCCAGTGTGAAAGAATGGCTGACTGCACTGACATGGGCCCAAGGATGCGAAGACCTATTCGTCTCCACCCTCCCCCGCCCACTGCAGATCCCGAGATGCCTGGGCAGCCTTTTGCTCTTACCTATGTGACCCTGATGTGTCCAAACCGATCTGAAAGATGTCTCTCTGAACAAATGTAATTCTATAATGTATCTCTGTCCCTCGTGATGTATGATATGCTTTGCTGACAGAACTTAATATGCTAAATTGTATAATGTTGAATGTATCCTATTGCCCTGTACCTTTTCTTGCCAGTAATAAATAAAGTTTAAAAAAAAGAATGCTCTGTACACATTAAACGCTGATGAGTTATGGGGAAATCCTACTATCTGCTCGCAAAGGCTGGTCACAGGCTTGAAGGACCTTGTTAAAAACAGATCAAGGGCCCATCTGGTAGCAAATGCTTTGCTGATCCGTACAGGGAGAGAATACATCGAATTCGGTCCGGAGCAGGGATCTAGATCCTGCTTGTTGTGTACGTGGTACACTAAGCGCGCATGCGCGGCCCGCGAGCCGGCACATGCGCGCCAGTTAATAAAGGCGGCGCCCGGCGGCAGTTCGCGCCGGAGCGCCGGAACAGGCGGACGTCTCCAGTGCTCGTTCTTGCGCGACCCATCCGCGCGCGGGGGCTCAGATCTGGGGAGGGCCCGCACTCCACCACAGTGGCCCCCCCGATCATAACAGTGGCGACGAGGAGGTACGGTCCACTTCCGTGCCCGACGACCTCGGAGTGACGGAAGTCTGCCGTATTACGGACCCACGGAGCGCCGGCGGCCATCTTTTCTTTCACCCGCTCCCCGTCACACGTGGCGACAGTGGTTGCGGCCCGACAGGGTGCTCGTGCGCCACTCGCCAACGGCGTCGGGAGACACCGAAGAGTAATTTTTGGAACGCCCACAGTCCTGCAGGCGCAGGCTTGGAACGCCCACAGTCCTGCAGGCGCAGGGCTGTGGCAACCGAGAAGAAAGAAGGGGATTTCGCACCCAACCTTGCCACGAGGCCGAGACAGGCCATCCTCTCCCGAGACAGCCAACTGTGAGTACGTGGCACTGAGATGGGTGAAGGTGCTGACGATGAGGGTGCCGCAGCCCCAATCCCCCGCAGAGCTCGCAGCTCCCTGGCCCCCATGCCGGAATTTGATGCCACTGGACCCCCTTCCAAGCTAGGCCCGAAGTGGCTATTGTGGGTCAAAAGAATGGATATGTTCTTTAGGGCATCTGGGGTGGACGATGATGACGAAAAAATTGCAAACATGATCTATTCGGCAGGCGCAGAAGTCCACAAGATCTACGACTCCCTCGTCATCCCCGTGGTCACTTACGACGCAGTCAAGCAGGCACTCAAAGACCACTTCCTACCCATGGCCAATGTAGACTTTGACAGGTTTGTCATGGGCGCTGAGAGACAATTGGACGATGAGCCCCTAGACAAATTCTGCGCCCGCCTGAGACACCTGGCGACCTCCTGCAGATGGGCCGACGAGGAGGAAATGGTCCGCAACCAACTACTACAGGGGTGCAGCTCCGGAAAACTTCGGAGGCAAGTATTGAGGGAGCCTGGCCTGACCCTCCAGCAGATTCTAGACCTGGGCAGAGCACATGAGCTAGCGGAGGCCAGAGGCGCGAAAATGGACGCTGCCTCGCGACTAGGACATAACGAAGATGCATTCGCAGTAGGACGGTCAGCCGCGGGAAGGTCGAGATGGGCGCCGAAAAGGCCTGACGCCACGTCCGCACCAAGCAACGCCCCATCGTGCTCGTACTGTGGGTATGACCTCCCCCACAGCGGTGACTGCCCGGCGAAGTCGAGAACATGCGCCCGGTGCGACACACCGGGACACTTTGCCAGAATGTGCCGCGCGGCTTCCCCCGTTACAGCAGCGAGAGGACCGGAGAGAGTGGGGCGAGGTGTGCTCGCAGAGTGAGAGGCATCTCCTCGATTGATCAGGGCCTGCAGGACCTGGATCTCGCGGAAGAAGAAGAGGAGGAGGAAGAAGTTTTCTTCATCTCCAGCATCGCGAAAGGTCCCGGCACGAGGCGCCAACCCACATGCACCGTCAACATCAATGACGTTCCCACCCCCATTCTTATTGACACCGGAGCTTCAGTCTGCGTGCTAGCCACCGAACATTATGTAGCCCTGCCAGGCCCACCAGAACTGTCAACATCCACAGCAAGAATATATGCATTCGGCGGAGAAACTCCCTTACCCATTCAGGGTGCGTTTGTCGCCCCAGTCTCTCATGGACAAAACTCCATCAAAGCAAGATTCTTCGTCACCGACGTCAGCCCACATTCCTTGCTGAGCTGTGCGGCGTCGGAAGCGCTCGATATTGTCCATTTCACATTTGGGGTATACCACGCCGATCTGAAAAGCATGCTATACAAGTTCGAGAGTCTCTTCAAGGGCATCGGCAAACTGAACGCAGACCCCATCCGCCTGCACATCGATAAGTCTGTAAGGCCGACAGCCCTCAAACACCGCCGAATCCCCTTTCACCTGAGGGCCCAAGTGGAGGAGGAGCTGCAACAGCTGATCGACTGAGACATCATCGAACGGGTGGAAGGCCCCACGCCTTGGGTTTCGCCCATCGTAGTAGCCCCAAAGCCGAAACAACCGGGGGCTGTGCGCATCTGCGTGGACATGAGGCTCCCAAATGCCGCCATCAAAAGGGAGCGCCACCTCACACCCACCCTGGATGATATCGTTGGTGAACTCCA
This sequence comes from Ambystoma mexicanum, assembly GCF_040938575.1. Classification (NCBI taxonomy): domain Eukaryota; kingdom Metazoa; phylum Chordata; class Amphibia; order Caudata; family Ambystomatidae; genus Ambystoma; species Ambystoma mexicanum. The sequence goes on from NC_090922.1 coordinate 885,798,957, forward strand.
AGGCGCCAAAGTCTTCTCCAAACTGGACCTCAGATCCGGCTACCATCAACTGGAACTGCACCCCGAGTCGAGGTACATTACGACGTTCACGACGCACGAGGGGTTGTATCAGTACAAGAGACTTAGCTTTGGGATCTCATCCGCGGCTGAGGTCTTCCAGAACGCCATAAGAGGAGCATTGTCCGGTCTGAAGGGTGTCATTAACATGTCCGACGACATCTTAGTCTTCGCCAAGTCGGAAAGCGAACACCTTAAAAGGCTAGAGCGCACGTTTGAGAGGCTCCAGGCTGTGGGCCTAACCCTGCACCAAGAAAAGTGCGAGTTCCTTAAAGACCGGCTGGAGTTCTTCGGGTTCATTTTTCATGCGGGTGGCATATCCCCAGACCCTGGAAAAGTAAAAGACATAAGAGATGCGCCTCCGCCCACATCTCCAGCAGAAGTTCGGAGCTTCCTAGGGATGGTCAATTACTGCGGCCGATTCATCAAAGACCTGGCCTCCCTATCAGAACCACTGAGGGCACTCACCAGAAATGACGTGCCTTGGCAATGGACGGCGACTGAACAAAGATCCTTCAATGCCATCAAAGAGGCCCTGTCGGAGCAGGAGACAATGGCCTATTTCCACCCCAGCCGGGAATCCGAGATCGTAGTCGACGCCAGCCCTGTAGGACTAGGGGCAGTCCTCATGCAGGCCGACGAACTAGGGGCCATGAGACCCATAGCGTACGCCAGCAAGGCCCTCACCGACACGGCAAGGCGATACTCACAAATTGAGAGAGAGGCCCTTGCCATCCTATGGGGGTGCAAACACTTCAGGATATACATCCTCGGCAGACCTGTTGTCGTGGTCACGGATCATAAACCCCTGATTCCCATGCTGTCTGGCACATCTTCCAAGCCGCCTCCCCGTATCGAGAGATGGATGCTGTCACTCATCGAATACGGCGTCAAGTTGGTGTACCGCCCAGGCACTCATAACCCCGCAGACTACCTGTCCCGCCACCCAGGCACGAGGAACGCCCAGAATCCTGTAGAGGTGTCTGACGCTGGTGACGCAGTGCATTTCGTCGTTGAATCAGCCCTGCCAGCGGCCCTGTCAAGAGAGGACATTGCGGATGACTCGAACTCTGACGAGGCATTCCTGCAAGTGAAAAGAGCGGTAGCCACGGGGGAATGGCGGGACGTCCTCCTAAACAACGCCAGAAGAAACCCAGAGGTGCAGAGAGACCTACAACTGCTGTGGAAGGCTCAACACGAACTCTCGGTGTCCACGGATGGCCTGCTGCTGCGTGGAGACCAGATCGTGATCCCCAGGTCCCTGGTCATGAGAGTCCTCCAGTTAGCCCACACAGGGCATCAAGGCATGGCTAAGATGAAGGCGCGCCTAAGGCTGAAGGTCTGGTTCCCCGACCTGGAACACAGAGTGACCGAATTCATAAGGACCTGCATCCCCTGCCAGGCCGCGAGTCCGGCGGAAAAGGGCCCGCCCATTCGAGCCATGGAACGGAGCGATGTGCCGTGGGGTACTGTTCACGCAGACTTCGGCTCGACCGGCAGAGGCCTATACTTCTTAGTAGTAACAGACCAGTGGTCGAGGTACCCGGAGGTAGAACTCGTGGAATCCACCGCCAGCGATCACACCATCCTGGCCATGGACAAGATTTTCGCCACCCATGGCTTCCCGCTTGAGATCTGCTCAGACAATGGGTCGCCGTTCCAAGGGCAGCGTTTTGCCAGATACTGCGCAGAACGAGGAATCAAGCACCGAAAGGTGACCCCGCTGTGGCCGAGGGCCAATGGAGAGGTTGAGCGTTTCATGCGGACGCTTAACAAAATTTTTCGCATCTCTGTCAATGGTGGGGAAGACCTACGCCACAACTCCTGCGTAGTTAATTAATCGACTTTCTCCGCGAGTACCGGTCCACCCCACATCAGTCCACCGGAATCGCGCCCGCTGAGGCACTGTTCAAGCGAATACCCAGAGGGTTGATACCGGAAGCGGGAGAACGACGCCCAGGGGTGATCGATGATGCACAGGTGGCAGCAGACAGAGCCGCGAGAAACGAGAGTGAGACAACAAGGCGGAGGCTGCCGGAGAAAGAGATAGCAGTAGGAGACACCGTCCTTGTCCGGAACAGGAAACCGGAAGGGAAACTCTCAATGACTTATGAGACACAACCGATGGGAGTAACTCACGTCAAAGGATCCATGATCACGGCGGCGAACGCGCGTGGGACAGTGACCAGAAATGTGTCCTTCTTCAAACGCATAAGACCAATAGCCTCAGAAGAAGAACCGGATCCCGGCCAAAAGCTGGCGGCAGAAGCGCCGCCGGAAAACGTTGAACTGGCCGAGGATCCTGGGAGGCTAGAGAACCTCGAAAGGAGCCCGCCCAGATACCCCCGCAGGGAAGGGCGCCGCCCCCCGCAAAGGTTCCAAGACTTCATTATGGACTCGGCAGCCTGAGCAACCAAGTCTGTTAAGTATAAAATCTTTCGAGCCATGTTGGCTCCCCATGTTTAATGTTTTGCTGTTTGAGGGGAAAAAGGAGGGATGTTGTGTACGTGGTACACTAAGCGCGCATGCGCGGCCCGCGAGCCGGCACATGCGCGCCAGTTAATAAAGGCGGCGCCCGGCGGCAGTTCGCGCCGGAGCGCCGGAACAGGCGGACGTCTCCAGTGCTCGTTCTTGCGCGACCCATCCGCGCGCGGGGGCTCAGATCTGGGGAGGGCCCGCACTCCACCACAGTGGCCCCCCCCCGATCATAACACTGCTTAGGTCTAATGACCCCATCATATGCACGATCTTTGATTTTACTGATGAGGATGGGAACTTTCCCTGTAAAATTATACAACTCCTCAGAGAAGGGTGACTGCCCTATGTGCGGGCTTCTCAGTGAAAATCTGGTCCATTTTGTTTTGATCTGTCCTCGCACAATAAATCTGAGAAAAAAATATTTGAGACCAATGTTGCGTATAGCAGGGATTCGTTGTGTACGGGATGCAGTGCTGTTTCTCAGACAATCCTTGTCCATTCCGGTTGTCTTTGCTTGTACGCGTTATTTGTACAGGGTTTAGCTGCAAGAAAAATGGCCTTGTGTCGACCCTAGGATTAACCATCCTTCCAAAAAATGAACCTTTAATATTATTTATTGTACGGACTAGTGTGGCTGCGAAGATTGTTCTCTCTGATCGTCTCCTTTTAAAACTTATAATAGGAATGGAGGCTGCGAGAAATACTCTCCTCTCTTATTGCAACTAACGGTTTGTTGTTAGTCTTGCCTCTCATCTAATGTTGAAAGTTATTGATTGATCTGATGCTTTAAGATTTTAAAAGTGGGATTAATTCATTTTATTAATATTGAAGCATTATCTTGAACAATTTTTTTTAAATGTTTTTTTAATATATTGATGGTTTGTAATTATTCATCTTTCTAATTTGAATGATGTATGGCTTTTATGACTTGTGGTCGAATTAAAGCATTATGAAATGAAACAAACACACACACACACACACACACACAGACACACACACACACACAAATAATACAACATATTTCAAACATACTTTCATTTTGCAGTGTACCTACCACCACTCTGCATTTATATAAAGATTAACATGTACATAAATGCTTGTCTCAGGAGGATAGCTAGGGGGCAAAACGCTCACCTTGGAAGCAATACGACACTGAGCAACACAGGTTCTATCCATGGGTCTGCACTTAGCAAACTCTGGGTATTAAGCGTCTTATAAAGAACCGATTATAATAATAATATTGTATGTAATATAATAATATACAAACAAAACAAACAAAGGAGTCAATCAGTATCAGATTTTGTTTAAGTTGAGATTGCGGTCTATACAAGTCTATTGATGTGAGGAATGATAGCGTTAAGATTTAACCTATCGATAAACACTAAACAACATACAATAAAAACAACTTTAAAACCAAGATGGTTGGAACCTTACCTCATCCCTTTAATATGACAGTCAAAACAATGACATCAGCATGTAGGCATATCTTTTTATTTTTCACCAATGTTAACTCAACATGTGTAGAAAATATTCAATACATCCTAAAAATAAATCACATTTCCATATATCGAAATAAAATAATAAACACCTTTTACTAAATGATGTTAAAACATACACCCACAATCACGCCTACTATTAAATAAGCTCACAGCCTATACCCACAACCACACCTTACATTAAATGTCCTCAAAACATGCACCCACAACCACAAGGTACATCAACACATTCACAGCTTAGCCCAATTCCCTAAAAAGATGCTAAGTAAAGGTTTCCATAATGTTGATTTTAATATTGCTTTTGATTTATGTTTTTTTTATTGTTTCCCATTTTTTGTTGCACACATTATCCAGTTTCTAGGGAGTAAAATTGGGTGGTATGTATGCCTCTTATCTCTATAGCTGGTTATGAGCACAGGAATTCTGATAATCATACTCCGGGGTATAGTTATTCTGATGCAATTATCATCCTGACACACATTCTGAGATGCAAGTTTTCCTGGCCTGTGAATTAATTCATGAAATGGGCACATGAACACTTATTGGTATGCTTGCTGGCACACTCCTTTTATCTGCTATTGTTTCATCTGGTAAACAATATTTAATGTATGAACTGTATGCCAGCCACATCAGTTGTGATAAACAATATTTGTTGTTTGTAATACATGTTTTTTCATCCAATTGCATAACCCACATCATGCATTGTCTCTGAGCAGTGCCAACAAAGGAATAGCCACAACTAAACTATTATTTATACTGAGCATACAATGTTGTGCATACACATTTTTCTGTGCATAGGAATACTTTTACTAGGTACTGTGGCAGATCTTGAGGCTTTGGACTGGTTGGACTGGTTGATGAGCTCGCTTTATAATCACATATGAAAGGTTTTTTAACGTATATCTTTGGAAAAAGTGTTGTAAGATGTACATGTTCACTGATTTGTAAAGACTTGGAGAGATTGGGGATGGCGAAGTTCCCCTTCAAACTCTTTAGAGATGGTAGCTCTATATCTACTCATGCTCAGAACATTGTTTTCCTCGTTAGTAGTTTTTCACATTGAAAAGGTGCATATGAAAGACAACAACTTCTGTACTTATAGAAAAATATTAAGAGAGAACTTTGGCTGTGACATAGGTGGTCCCGACATTTTCTAATTAAAGCACTTACATATGGTTGAAAGGGTGCTTGAAATATTGCACATTCTTCGCGATCTTTGTATTTACATTTTGTTCTGTGTTTTATATCATTTTAGTTACTGCATTGTCAAGTGCAATGAATATTGCTGCACTGATATTATTATTTTTATTATTGTTATTATTAAAAATGGTGTCATTATTATTAATTATTATTACTCTTAATAATATACAATTATGAATGTTTTGTGCTTCTTTGTTTTAACTGCAGCAAAGTATTTGACCATTGTCACAAATGTATTTTGCACTTGAAAATTGCCATGCACTTTACTTTTGACACTGCACATGCATCCTAGATGTTCGACCCTTGAATTGCCAAATATCTCCTTGGTATCGTATGGATAAGTATTGCGCCTTTGTAACTTCATAAACTTTTGCATGTATATGTTTATGCTTTTAAGTCCAAAGCCTATTGAATTGCATTTTCTATAAATACATGAGTGTTGGTTTACTGAAGGGCATGTGTCATGTCAAAGCTATTTGCATGATATAATGTTTATTTTTGATATTTCATTTCTTTCGTTGCCAAGGAATCGGTCTGAACTGTCCCTATAGATTTGTCTTTGCCACATGTACTGTTCTAATGCCCTAATCTTTATTAGGGGTACGTGGGATTGTTTAAGATGACATCTGTGATGGGCATGGTCTGCTCCAACCCAAACCTTTGAAGAGTTGCTTGTGCCTACCGGACATGGCTTGCACCTGCTCCCAGCAGCTAATTCACCCTGGTCGAGGTCTTTTGACATGGCCCAGGCATCTCTTAGCTGACTACTGTCTCAACACCAATGGCCTGCATCCATCCCCAGTGCACACTGTGCTGGGGCATGCTCCTCAGCCAACCCACAGGCTCATCCAGATCTCAAACATGGTGTATGGCCAAGTCTAAGGGTCAATTTACCAAGGCAATTGACCATACCCTTCGCACCCCAACATCATAGAATGTGCCCAACATCATAGAATGTGCCCAACATCATAGAATGTGGTAACTGGGCATGTACCATCATTCAACCATCTTCTGAGCTCATGCCATCCTAGAGCTCCCTTGTGGCCTGAGCAATAACCAGGTGCCACTTTGCCCAACTAACGCATGGCTTTTGACGATCCAAAGTGCACATTCAATCCGTCTGCTCTGTGCAAGTGGCATGGTCTGTGACCAATGCTGGTGGCCATTTTGCCTGGGGCATTACCTTTGACTACTGGGCCCATTGGGCATAGAAACATGCCATATCCAGTGGCCACATTACCTGGGTCATGTTCATTTCTAGCCTGCTGGCCCCTTTCAACCTCCCTTCGGTGCGAGGGGCCCAGTGGGATGCAATATGATATATGATATGATATGATATGGCAGTTATAACGAGCCTATATACAAGTGTTTCAAGGCGCAACAAGGCAAGGGAGGGGGAACAGAGGGAAGACAGACAACGATCCTACTAGGCTAGGTGTCATTTAGAACGCGCAAGTGCGTGGGAAGGGGGAGGGGACAGTGCAGTACATGGGAAAAAAGAATAAATAACAATAAATAATAGTAAGGCCAGCAGGTGGCAAGTGCAGGGCTAAGTGCAGGAATCGGGTGTCAAGTGCTATTGTGGGAATGTAGGGATACAGAAAACAGTCCCCAATTGCGTGGTTTGCCAGGAAGGCAGTGCAGGTGTGTGACTGGTGGGGTCGGGGAGCTGGACACCGAGTTCAGAGGGTGGCCAGGTAACCAGTGCAGTTTCTGCCAGGAGATCAGCAGGGGAGAGGAGGAGAAAAAGCAGAAGCAAAGAGAAAGGTGCCCTTTTTCCAAATATTTGCAGTTTAGGGTTCACAGGACTCCACACAATGTCAGCAAATGAAAATCGCAGCTATATAGAAATATTTTGTATGGCAAAACCAATCAGATTGGCCGTTTTTCAAGTAGCCAATCTTGCTGTCCCTTACTAAAATTTGCAGACCCGTGGTAGCAAATTGACTTTCTGGACCCTAAAAACAGCCCTTTGGGTCAGTGTACACATTTCAAGGGGCCAAAATAATTTCAAATGTAAAAAATCGCTCATTTTACCACAAGCAAAATACCACTTTTGGGATCAGACACCAGCTTCCTGTGATAGTGGTGTACAAATCTATCCGGCGTTTTTAATGTACACAAGAATATGTTTTTTTCCTATAGGAAATGTAATGGAAAATGTTTCTTTTTGGACCACTCCCTTTATCTATCCCACCATGGACAAGACCCCTGAAATATTTGAAGCATATTCAAAGTCAGTTTAATATTTAGGTCTGAAGATAGGGTGCTACATTTTGAAGTATAACCAATTACGTTTCAGTAACCAGAGGTGGAGAGGCTGTTACCCACATATGTAGAAGATAGGTGAGAAGGTGACATAGCCAATGGGAAAAGTGGCTGTATTTGACAATTAGCATGTAAATGGGTGGCAGCCAATGAACGTGAGGGATGACCACTGTTTATTGAATGCATCATGAGTGACGATGTTTGCACTTATAGTGAGATGTTCACCTTGATCAGGACAGAGAGCTCTGTGGCAGTGGACCTGCCGCCATTTCCTTTTTGTATACAAAATAAAGCTCTTGTTCTTCTTGAAAAAGGGCGCACTTAGCCGTTTTCCCTAGTTGGTTGTATTTTCTATGTCTGTGTGTCATGTGTTCATCCTATAAATATTGGTGTCTCTGACACAATCCTAGTATCCCCCGTGATGGTGGAGAATTCTTGGCCGCACATCCGGGGGGGCAGGGCCCACCTGGTGCGACCAGTCCCCTTGTGCGCACCTTCAAGAGGTTTATAGGAGCTGTTTTATCAAAATTCCTGTCTGTTTTTTGTAGCGAGCACTGTCCCCAGATTGTGCAGGCTGTTGATGGGACCCCATGACGGAGGACTTTGGGTGACCACGCAGATGTAAATGCACCTTTTTCCGAGAATAAAAAGTGGGGTATGGGAAGAAAGTGTAAGTGTTTGAGTATGCGAAGAGTGGAGCATGTGCATAGTGTCGGGGGGGAAATTCTGCCGGGGTCGGCCGGACCGTCCGCAGACCTCCAGGCAGGGAGGCCCCAACTCCTCCCGTGTGTATCCCAGATAAGATGAGATAGAGTATGAGACGCACACAAGGAGCAAGGTGACTCTGCTGTTTATTAGACAAAACGGCAGGGATGGGTCAAGGAGCGCACGCGTTCGTCCTGACACACACTCAATCGTGGGGCTCGCAGGCCCTTTTTACTGTATTATGACGCGCTACTTGCGTCACTTCAGAAAGTTAACAAAAAACCTATCGCCACTCTTAATTGGGTGTTCGAGTGGTAGGGTTAGTATAGCACACATATAGAGAAAGATATTAGTGGACAAGGTGTAGTCAGGTGGTATATCTGGGTTGTCCCTACAATTAGATACATGAGAATTGTTACATGAAGACTCCTGAGGATTGGCTAAATGTGCTGGCGTCAGTGATAAGAGCCCCATGTTCTGATTGGTGCGCCCGTGAGCTTCCCAGCCTGGGACCACCGTCGTTCCCAGCTCTTGGTGTACCTGTAAGTTGCAACAATGTTTCACTATGGGTACATGCAGACAATGTGAGGATTTATTCATAGCTAGACGGGGTACCGTTCCCACTGTTGCAGATGTCCATTGAGCCTTTCAAGTGTATCTGCCAGTGTCTCGTAGCGAGGGATCCAGACGCCTCTGTTCTCCCGGGTTTGGCATCTCGTCAGGTTCGGCTTGGTCACGTGGGGAGGGACCGTGAAAGAGGCATAATTCTGCACAATTAATATTGTTTTTCTACTGTGCGTCTGGTTTAATTTGTCGGTGTGACTTTAACGTTGGTGCGCGGAGTGCGAGGTTGCAACATCGTGCCTTTGATGATTTGCTCTTGGAACGTGGGTTTGCAACATTGCGACCTTGGCTGGTTGCTTCGCCAAGCTCATTCTGCAGGATCAGCAACTGACTCTTGTCTTGTTGATGTCCACGGGAGCTCTTGTTTGAGGCCTACTTGGGCCTGGTGCATAAGTTGTCCGTTTGGTGCACAGGTGCTTTAGGTTATAGGAGCATATAATTCCATAACCAGTATTGTCTTTATTATATTTCTCATGGTGGTAACTGGTTTCAAAGAGAAGCGTGAGCAAGCTAGTAAAAAGTTCATGACGCGTCTTGCGTTTCTGCATTCTGAAAGCCTATATAAAAATAATAAAGATGCACGTCCGTGAATATGCCTGTCACCTACGTCATAGCACTGAGTATATTCTTCGTGTAGGTTGGTGTGGGAATGTCCAGTGTGTATATTTGTACAGATGTGCTTCCCGTTGTCTAGGTCGTCATGGCATCTCTAACGACGTGTAGATTTTAGTCTAGTTGATCCGTGCCGCAGGTGTCGGCATGGCCAGTGCGGGCTGCTGGGCAAGCAGATGGACACATCCGTATGTTCCTGTACCAGGGTATCTGGTCGTCTGGTAAATGGACAAACTCTTCTCGTGGCGGGTGTTTGGGTCGTGACCCTCTAGGCCAAGCGCGAGAGGCGAAGGACGGGAGCCTGGTTTTCCATTCTCCCACTTCAGTCCCCCCTCTGGTCGACTTGTCGACCACAAACATATCCTTCTCATTATCTCCTCTTACTCGCCATATCTTAGTTATTCCTCCGAGATGTCCATAGTGGTTTACATGATCTTCAAAGGACCAATACATATATTCACAGGTACCCCCAGGAGTACAGTATACCCATCTTCCTATGTAGCTCCTGGGGTTTCTTGGGTTCTCGGTCTTTACTGATGGTGGGTCTAGATGGTTGGTAATTATTTGGGTGCGCAGCTTCTCCCTTTCCTGTATTATTACACCTGTATGCTGGCCGTCATCTGCTGGCATCAAGGGGTGCATTCCCACCATTTCCAGCAACTCGTCAGTAGTGCGTGCCTTTCGTGCCTTCCAAAATCTAATTATGATCAGGGTAGCTCCAGCCAATATAGTACAGCCCACTATTATTTTCAGTCCATCTGACAGCCAGGATGGCATCCACGACCATAATAGTGAAAACCAGCTCTTATCCTTGTTCACACCATTGCTTTCATCCGTCATTTTGGAGTGCATCTGAGCTAATTGCGAAACTGCTTCTGTCAGTGTACCATTGTCAGCATCATTGGCAGGTATGAACGTGCAGCATGATTGTCCTATCTTTGCACAAACTCCTCCTTCCATTGCTGTGAGAAGGTCCAATACATATCTGTTCTGTAGTGCTACCATCCTTACAGCTCGCAGCTCCTCTTTTATTGCGTTGAACCCATTTACTGTAGAATTGATGGTCATCATTAGTTCCCATCTAGTTATTTGGAGCCATTTTGCGTTTGCGTAAGCCTGTAATCCCGGGTGTATTATTGAGGAGAAGAACATTGCTGCTCTGCTGAATAGTCTGTGTTCTGGCGGTATTGATGTTAGTGCCGTTTCCGACCTTCCCCACAGGTAATTTCCTGTCAGCGGCTCTCCTTGTCTTTTTCTTCTATTTAGGACAGTGTCATTGCTGTTGGTCCTGTTCCCTTGCTCCTCCTGGAGTGGTGCAGATCTCTTTCTTCTCTTATCCCCTTCATTCATTCTAGGAAATTTCGCCACATCGACGTGCTTCTTAGGTACCACTAGTGATGGTACATTGACGTGTACCATTGGGCACACACCATTCCACAGGGGAGGCAGTGTATGGTATGCCTTTTCTCCACAGGCCCAATAATGGTCCATTATTACTGCTGTTCCCGCTCCCCCCTCAGGTAACTCCGTCACACTTGCGCAATTGGTGTTATATCCTACGTCCACCTCTCCTTTATGCTGGTAACATACCTTGGGCGCAGTCAACGGTAGTATCGTTATTGGGTCTTCATCTTCTTCTACCCACGTGAGCATTGGTACATACTTGATCCACGTCGTCCAACATCGGTGATTGTGTGTCTCGATGGTTGAGATAGTTTCTTTTGTTACCATGTTGCTGCCAATCACTCCTATCTCCCAGCTGTTATCCAGATACACCTTTCCTGTTATCGTCAGTAGCGGCCTCTCCCAGCATCCTTGTTTACCCGGAACTTCAGTGGCGTACCAATCACATGGTAGATACTGCAGTGTTACTTTCTGTGTTTCTCCTTTTGCAGGGCCACTTGTTATATATTTGAATGCTTCAGCATGTAAACTGGTCTTGTGATAACTCAAGTAGGTCTTGAGGAAGTTGTTTTCATATGGGTATGAGTCTCGTGTTTTCCATGTCATGTGCACTACAGTTCCTTGGAATCTTCCTTTCGTCTGGAACAGTGCCAAGTATATTATGCACTGCGCTATCTTCTCATTTATTTCTGTGGCAACAAATGTTCGTGAAGCACTCATGGCGTATGGTATTAATGAGCAGACGTAGCAGCTATCCTCAGTTGTCTGCTTACCAATGCGGGTCATGTGTTGGTACCATATGTTGTTTGTGACGTGTGCTGAATCTTGTACATAATTATCAATACCTTTATTGAGTATGTGCTGCGTTTAACTCTATTTTTCTTTGGTGCAATGTTACTACTACCACCTGACGTAACACCTGTTGCAGCAAGGAACGGGGGTATATTAGGTTTGGGTGCAGCAACAAAATTGATAGCACAGCTATACTGCCATACAGAAGCAGCCAAAAATCCGGTGATCATCAAAATCCCTATTATTTTTATTACAATTGCTAATCTCACCGGCATTTTGCTCTTACCTTGCTGCAGTCCTGGCAGCTTATTCTTGCGACGTTAAAGTTGCCCGCCTAAAAATTCTCAGAAATGCTCGTTTTTAAATGTTAGTTTTGTTTTGTTTAAGCTCCCCCTATCAAATAGTCATTCAGTGCCCAGGCGAAGAGCTGCTCCCACGCTACTCTAAGTGATTGGTCTCTTAGGACCGGCAAGTATGGGCGGAGGTGGGGCATGTAATATTCTATGGCCAGGAGGAAGGCTGTGTAGTAAACACGTACCCTTCTTCTTTTTAGGTATGTTGGCCTTTTTATTTCGTATACAAATTGGTGTGACAATTCTTCTGGGTAGTTATCGTCTGGGAGTACCATCTACGCCTGGACAGTGGACTTTGTTAGTTAGCTTTCTACTTAATAATACAATAATACGCAGTTCCTGTATGTGCGAGAGAAAAAAGAGAACATTCACGTGTTTACATGTGTATTTGTGCGGCCAATGTCTTTCAGTTTAAGTTACAACTGTCCTTTGCAGTCAATGGGCGGGGGGGGGGGGGGTTTTAGCGCTCAGATGGCGTAATTATTTTTACTCTTTGAACGTGTGACCATGGGGTGGGCAGTGTAGTGATCACCCCTTTCTTCGTCAGTTGTTGTCTCTGGGGTGTCTGGGTAGTGAGAAGGTAAGGGAACAATTGGGTCGTTGTCTGTGGTAGAACTTCCTTCCGCTGTCGGGGATGTTGTTGCTGTTGTTCCAATGGACCTGTCGTTGGCGCTGGGGCGGGTCTGCAGTTTGTATAACTTTACATCATGTAGATGGTTCCAGGCACGCTTGTCCTTTAGTTTTACTGCTCTTGTTGATACGTCTTCTACCAGATGTGGGCCGGTGAACCTTTTGTCGTTCCACCTTCTATTGAAATTGCGAAGTAGCACGTGGTCACCTTTGGCTAGTTTGCACAAGTTCTCTTTTTCTAATTCTGTACTGGCGCCTTCTTCTTTATCTCTGGTGGACCCGCCCCGCGTGCGCTCGAGCTGTTGAGACACAAACACAACACTAGTAATCAAAGACGACACATATTGATACATTTCATCACCTAGTACACTCGCTGAACTTTCGTGGTCAGTGAATGCCCTTGACGTTGGCGTTAGGGGAAGGCGCATTTGACGTCCAGTAACCACCTCGTGTGGGGTGAGGTGGTGGTCGGACCCTGGCCTGTTCCTCAGTTCGAACAAGGCTAACGGAAGGCAATACAACCAACTTTTCTTTGTTGTTTGTTGTATCTTTGCAATTGTCGCCTTCAATAAGCCATTTAGGCGTTCACATACACCGTTAGCCTGTGGGTGATATGCACATGCAAATTTGTGCTTTATGCTCAGCAGGGCTGTGATATGTTGGAACATTTCGTTTGCGAAATGTGGGCCGTTGTCTGATCTTAATACCTCGCACACTCCCCACCTGGGGAAGACCTCCCTTACTATGAATTTGGCTGCTCTAAATGCATCTGGGTGTGAACAGGGCCCTGCTTCAATCCACCTAGAAAATGGGCATACTGCTACAATCATGTATCTATTACCTTGACATATGTTGATCATATCAACATAGTCAATGTGGAGGTGCCGAAAAGGTCCTTCTGGCCGGGGTATGGTACCTCTTATCACTTTTAGGGTATGACCGGCCGTAAACTGTTGGCATGTGAGACAATTGCTGATAAAATTTGACACATGAGAATTTAACTCGGGACAGAACCAATCATCTCTAATTCGTGCTGCAATTATTTCCTTGCCTGTATGGGCTGGGTGATGTAATTGGCTCAGGGCGGTATTTAAAAGTGCCAACGGTATTACAACTTTCCCAGTACCACTCTGGCGCCATAGTGCGTCGGTTGGTGACATTGTACATCCTCTTTTTACCCATATTTCCTTTTCGGCCATTGGTGCTGCTGCTTGTAATTCCATAATCTGTGTGGCTGGGAGATGGGTATACCCTTCTCTTATTAACATCTCCCTAGCCATTCCCCTCCCTCTCCCTCTCTGTGAGTCTGTGGGGTTCCATATCTCACCAAAGTATGCAGCATATTTTGCATGTGCGTCTGCTGCTGCATTCCCTTTTGAGACGTGGTCTTCACCATTGGTGTGTGCGGTGCATTTTACTAGGGCTAGCTCTTGGGGGTCGTTTATTACTTCAATTAATTCAGCCAACAAGAGGGCATGTTGCACTGGAGTGCCATCAGCTCTCCTAAACCCTCTTCTCCTCCATTTTGATAGCCCTGAGTGGACAGTGGATGTAACATATGCACTGTCGGAATATATTGTTACACGTTTGTTAAAACTTTCTTTCAATGCCAATATTAGTGCAATTAGTTCAGCGGCTTGAGCAGAGTAATGCTGTGGTAACTGTACACATTTCATAGCCACACACACCGGAGCCTCCATCATTTTTACCACTGCTGCCCCAGTTCTCCGTATCCCATCTCCTTGATCAATAGTTGATGACCCATCAATAAACAAAAGCTCACCTCCCTCTAGTGCATTCTCTTCAACTTTTCTAGTACATGAATATATTTCATTTAGTTGGGTGCAGTCGTGGGCGTAATCTCCCTCCTCAATTATTTCTGCTAGAAATCTTGCAGGGTTAACAGTGCTACATCTAACAATCACTAGTTCAGCCCTAGACAAAATGATCTCATAACCTGATGCCCTTTGTGTCGTTAGTGTGGACTTGGGTTTATTCAATATTGCAAATAATGCATGTTCCACAAACAGTGTAGTTGGACACCCCATGGTTATTGCTGATGCCTTTTCTACTGCAAAAGCAGCTGCAGCGAGGCCTTGTTCGCAAGGGAAGTGGCCTAACATCACGGGGTCTAAGTGACCGCTATAAAATGCTACTGGTTTATAGCCCATGCTTGTTTTTTGTGCCAATACTGCTTTCATTACTGCTGAGTCGCAATGTGAAAATATAAAAAAGCGTTGCTCATAGTCTGGGGATGCCAGTACTGGAGCTGTTGATATCGCGTCCTTCAATTCGTCAAATGCCTCCCTCATTTCCATAGTCCACCCCAACTTTTTCTCCCCTTTATTTGCTTCCTTCAAACCCTCAAGCAGGGGTCCTATGTATGAGCTGTAATCAAATACCCATGCTCTACAGTAGTTGCATAACCCCAGAAATTGCTGCAGTTCTCTCACAGTCTGTGGCATGGGAGTGCTTGAGATGGCCTGTGCTCTTTGTGGTGCAATCTTTCTTCCATGTTGGGATATCAGTTGGCCAATGTAGAGTACCTGTTCCTGACAGTATTGTATTTTTTCCATGTCTACCTTATACCCCTTTTCAGCCAATATAGTCAACATTTTTAACGAGTCCTCTCTGCATTTACTTTCGTTTATACTGCAAATTATTATGTCATCCACATATTGTAACACTGTGCTTTCCACCTCAACGTTACCCAAATCCATCTGTATTACTCTATTGAAAATTGAGGGTGATTCACAATACCCTTGTGGTAACCTGGTATGTTTCCATTTAGTATTTCGGTAAGTGAAACTTGTTAAATCTTGTGAGTCGGGGTGTAATGGTATTGAGAAAAATGCATTTTTAAGATCTATTACTGTAAATCGTGATGCCTCTGCTGGAATGCCACACAATATTGTGGCCGGGTTTGCTGTTACTGGATATTCTGCTTCCACTATGTTGTTCAAGGGCCTTAGGTCCTGTATGAAGCGCCAAGACCCCCCTTTAGCCTTGCGCACTGGGTACACAGCCGTGTTACATGGTGATTCTGAGGGGACCAATATGCCATTGTTTATAAGGGCCGTTATAGTTTCATATATGCCCTCATCTGCCTCTTTTGACAATGGGTACTGTTTTACTCTTGGTAGTATTGCACCTTTTTTCAATTTTATCCGTACACCCCCTATGCTTTTAATGCATCCTACGTCATAAGGGCTAATGGTCCATAATGATTTGGGCACCTTTGACATATCCTCCTTAAAGAAAGGGACTGGGGTGCATGCAGGTGCCTCAAGTGCCATAGCAATTTTCTGCGCTATTTGTTTGTGAGCCACTCGTAACCATATTTCTACACTCATCATAAACACCATTTCCCCCTCCTCCTTTTCTTCTGAAAACAGTTCCTCATCTGACACCTGGGTCAACCTACATCCTTCTGCTAGTGCTATCACTGCCCTCCATGCTCTTCCTTCTTTGTCTTGGGCGTGCACAGCAATATACTCAGCTGTTGTAATAATGCTTTCAATGTCTATTGCAAACACCTTTCCTTCTTGTTCATTAACAGGTGTTTCTGGTCGGAACAGATAAGCTGCTGGCCTCCTCCATATTTTCCCTTCTATCCCTGGCATCCATGCAAATGCCATGTCTGTTCCATACTGGAATATCTCGCCATCTACTGGTTCCGCCCTAATTGCTGTCTGCCCACAGTATGCTTGCATAATCTGTCGTGCTGCTAGCATGTTAATCCCTGGAGTAGAGCAAATTATACCATCCTCTGTAAAGGAGATTGTCATATTTAACCTATTCATTATGTCCCTCCCCAGTATATTTACTGGTGAGGCACTATAATACAAGAGTGGAACTGACAGATCGTAATCTCCGATAGATAAGGGAACGTTATCAGTAAAAGGAACCAATCCTTTAGCCCCAGAAAATCCTTGGGTGTTCATGGCTTCGCCTGACATCTTAAATTTACCTTCCCTTATGCAAGACCGGGTTGCCCCGGTGTCAACAAGGAATGATAACTTTTTGTCACCTATCGTTACCTCTATGCGTGGCTCCTCCGCACTATTAGGTGTTACTGACAGGATGGCACACACCAAGGCCGTCTGTGGGCTGTCCTATTGGGGGTACAATGATTGGCCATTTCCTGTGTAAGGGTTGTGTCCCAATACCGTCACCCTACCCAATTGCGTTTGTTCAGTTTGGGGTTGTTGTGTTATCACTACTTGTTGTTGTGGCAGTGGCTGTTGTTGTGTTAATTGCTGTTGCTGCAGTGGCTGTTGTTGTGTTAATTGCTGTTGTTGTATGCCCTGCTGTTCTTGTGGTGGCCTAGGTTGTGCCTGCTCATTCCATGCTGGTGTTCCTGGCCTGACCCTACATGTGCGTGACATGTGTCCTAGTAGTCCACAACTCCAACACAGGGGTGGTTCTCTGTTTTGCCATGGGAAGCTCCCAGTGTTGTCCTGGTATACCGGTTGCCCTGTGGGGTATGAACTTCCAACTCCCCCCACCTGCTGTTGGGTATTATATCCGTATCCTCTCCCTCTCATAAATCCTCCTCTCCCCCTGTTATAACCATAATACCCAGCTCCTTGCATTGGGTACCCTCCTCCCACGTTTGGTGCGTGTAATTGTAGTGGCGGCATTTGCTGTATTATACTTTATGGAGGTGCTATTAGAGCTGGATCTTGTGCAGCCACTACTTGTGTGGGGCTTTGGGCCATTGGTGTGGGCGCAGTTATTAGTGCCCCTTCCATTGTGTATTTAGTTAGTTTTTTCTGTACTAGTTTGGCCTCTTCTGTTTTCCTGTCCTCTTCCTTTTGTTTCATTTTTCCTTGCCATATCCTGCAGTGATGTACTATTGTCAGCTGTATTTCAGGCCATGGTTTTACTTCCATTCCCACTACTTTCTTTAGTTGTTTCTGAACTCCTTCTGGGAGCCCTTGTACTAGTATATGATAAAATATGGCTGGTGTTTTATCCCATTGTTCTCTAGTTTCCATGCGCCACTTCTCTGGAATATCCTGTATATAATCAACAGGATCCTCATTCTCACGCATCTTACGGGAAGTAATTGCTCCTATGTCTGATGTGTCTGGGTACTGTACTCTCAGTGCCTGCCATAGCGCATGTCTGCAGTTTGCAAATGGCGCCCCATCATGCAATGTGTTCGTTATTGTTATCCCATGGAATCCCGCTCTCTTCCAGATGTCGTCCGCTCTATCCCCTAATATTGATATTAACAGGCCTTTCACATCTCCTACTGCTAGTTTCTGCCCTGCGGTGTGTTTTTCCATTTCATATATCCACTTACCCGCACCTCCACTTAGTGATGGGAGCCTACATTTTATATTTTCTTTATCCGTATGCTTCCATGGTACATACTGCGGTCTAACCCCTCCTCTCTCCAACAGTGGCATTAAGTTGTGTCTTGTGTCACCCTTTATGTTCCATAATATTGAGTCCTCACACCCCTCCTCTTCCCCCGTTTCCTTTACCACTTCAAATTCTTCCTTACTACCCCTCCTCCTACCTACCTCTCCGTCCCTTCCCCTTGTTTCGTCATCTCCTGTGTTTAATATGGGTATGTTTATCTGTCTGTCTTGCCTGCGGCTAGGGAGGTCTCTAAGCCGGCATGCATAGGGAGTCACTTCGTCCATGAAGGGCGCAAGCTTTATTGTGCGCAGCGTGCGTGTGGTGGTTGAGCATGTAGGGTGCGATGGGGGAGGGCGTGATGGAGATGGCGATGGTGTGGCTTCATGGGTTTGTTTTTCCACTAGTTGTTGCACCCTCTCCTCACTTTGTTCCAGCTCCTCCCTTCTCTTACGGATCCATGGCGAGTCTATGTTTGTTCTAGTGAGGTACAGCTTATCTAAGCTTTCCCTTTCACTCTTTCTTCCTACCCTCTCTACTCCTTCTTCCTCCTCACTGCAAAAATCAGTCATAAATGGTATCCCCCACTCTGTTTTTTTCCCTTTTACTGTTACTGTTTCTAAGTCTATTAGCTCCATTTCTCCTCTTCCTTTGTTACCAACTGTTCCCCCTGGTGTTGATGTTGTTGCTATTTCTCTACTTCTATATACATCCCCCCATTTTTCACTCTCCTTATTTCTCCCTCCTCTTTCCCCTTCACTCCTCTCCTCCATTTCCCTACTATTTTCCTCCCTTTTCCTTTTTAATTCCTCCATCACTTCGTTGCTCATCTGTTCCAATATTCTTTCATCTTCTTTCTTTCTTTCCCATTTCACCCTTTCTCTTTCTATTGCTTTCCCTTCTTCATATTTCTTAGCTGCCTCTGATACTACCCTCCTCCTCCATATTTCCAATTCCCTTTCCTTGTCCTCTTCTTCCTTCTTTTTTTCTCTCAACACTACTCTTGACACCCTTTCTGCTGCTGCTCTTACCCTTCCATCTTCTATCCTTTGCTCCTCATTTCGTTCCCTTAATTTGTCCAATTCGTCTTTACCCTCTTTCCTTTTCCTCACTCTCTCTTTTTCCCCCTTCTCAAGCTGTGTTAGTAATTCATTCTGCTCATCCCTTAGCTTTGCCAATTTTTCCTCCAAAATCTCTTCTCTTTGTCGTAGTAGCTCCTCCCCCTTCATCTCACTCTCCCTTGTACTATCCTCGCCTGTTCTCTTTACTGCCTCCCTTTCTTCTCCCGTTAGTGAACCCCGTAATTTTAATAATATCTGTGCAGCTACCCACTCATCATGTCCTATCTCTACAATCTGCTCTTCTCCAATCCTCCCCTCCCCCACTATCTTCCTGTGAGCCACATATGGTGGAGGGCTGTATGCCGGGTTCGAGTATCCTTCAGCCGCCCTTAACTGTCCTTCTATTTCTCCTAATTCTCTTAAAGGGTACAACCCTTCTCCCTCTGTTTTCACTCCCGGTGTTATTGGTATCTCGTTGCTCGGTTCCTTTTTTATGTCTTCTAATTTATCAATCTTTTCTCCTCCCTCTCCTTCATTCTCCGCATTCTTTTTCCTTTCACACCCCTTTTCCCCATCCGTTCCCTCTTTCTTAATCTCCTTTACTTCCGGTGTTTCTCCCATAGAAAACATTCCATTTGGTCCTGGTCGGGATCCCTGGAACATCCTCCATAAGTTAAACACCTCCACATGGCTCGCCAACTTCTTCCCCTTGTATGTATTGTGCAGATGGTTTAGCAATGAATGTTGGGCATATGGATCGAAACTACCATTAGGCGGCCATGGTGTTAACATTTTGTTATCCGTCCCCTGGGTCCACTCTATGCTGTACTTAATTAATTTCTCCCTATGGGGTGGCAGTGTGGTGCATATGTGTTGTAGTGGGGTAGTGAGGGTGTTCCCCCACCCTCCCGACCCTGTCCCATATGACATAGTTGTGCCCCACTTGTTACTCCTCCCTTCACTATCAGTTTGCAATTTACAACCTTATATTGTTTACCTGGCCCCGTAAGTGTGGGGACTTACGACAATCCTTTACAAAGTATGCAATAATAATAATTAATAAAAACAAAAAATAATAAAACAGAAATATATATATGTATAATTTTGTATTGTATATTCCTTCCCCTACGGCCCCCTGCGGCCGAGGCGCACGCAGCCCCCTGTGACTGCGTACCCCTTACGACGATCTTATACAGTCGTCCTTATTCCTCGTTCTCCTCCCCCTTTTACACTTGCCGTGGCCGGCGTTCTCCGTGCTCAGCCACGCCCCTCTCCCCTTCTCCTCTTCCGATCCACTCGTTTATTGTTTATCTTCGTATCCGCTCCCTCATCATTTTTCTCTTCCCCACCACTTTCAAAACTCAATGTTCCTTGTGCTCATGATATCCTATAAAATCCCTACTGGTGACGTCACCGATGTCTTTACGCTACTAGTACATTCTCATTATTAATTTCAAAATACACTTGCAATTTACCCCCGCTAACCCTACAGCTGTCTTCCTGTCTCTCCTGGAACAAGGTAATCTCATCAATAATATAATCGGACTGCACACGCTGCGTCGCCTCGCGTGTGATACGCCCCTCAACAGGAGGGCTTAACCAGCCAATTATCTTCCGTATTAGGCAACTATGCAACTAGCTACCCCCTACAGGGAAACGTCATCTACCTATCGAGTTTCTTGCTCGACCAATAGGGAACCTCATCTACCTATCGAGTTTCTTGCTCGAACAATAGGAAACCTCATCTACCTATCGAGTTTCTTGCTCGAACAATAGGGAACCTCATCTACTCATTGATCAATAAATGCCAAATCGTAGGAAACCACACACGCCCACCCCTACACGTTAGTCGCGATTTAGGCCAATCAGTGTCTACGAGCGGCCACACGTGATGTTTCGTGCTCCGCCCCCCTCTTTCGCGTGACGTAACCGACTGCTCTCGCACTCTTTTCACTCCCTTTCATTCCATTGCCAACACTATATTGTCAAACCTTCGCCGCGCACCTGTGCAACACCTCCCTCCTCCCTTATTTAATTCCTCCCCCCTCCCTCACAATTTCGCATTGCTCGTTGTGTGTGTCATGCTCACCAAGTTCTCTCGATGCAGGGCCGCTCGACTGCGTGCACCCCTCCAAGCGGCTCGCCACCTCCCCTCGTCTGGACCACGTCTGGACACTCGCCAACCGCGGGCGGGATACTTCTCAACCGGCTCCCGAGGGCCAATATCCGGATTGCGCTGTTCGGTCTTCTCGCAGCTCCGCGATGGTCCTGTAGTCCTCAGAAGGGGGCAACGGCAGAGGGGGCCGCGCCGCTGGGCCTCCTCGCAACGGGAGTGCCTGGAAAAAGTAAAAATAAAAGTCGATCTTAAACAGATCTCAGCAGTGCCTCCAACTTGTCGGGGGGGAAATTCTGCCGGGGTCGGCCGGACCGTCCGCAGACCTCCAGGCAGGGAGGCCCCAACTCCTCCCGTGTGTATCCCAGATAAGATGAGATAGAGTATGAGACGCACACAAGGAGCAAGGTGACTCTGCTGTTTATTAGACAAAACGGCAGGGATGGGTCAAGGAGCGCACGCGTTCGTCCTGACACACACTCAATCGTGGGGCTCGCAGGCCCTTTTTACTGTATTATGACGCGCTACTTGCGTCACTTCAGAAAGTTAACAAAAAACCTATCGCCACTCTTAATTGGGTGTTCGAGTGGTAGGGTTAGTATAGCACACATATAGAGAAAGATATTAGTGGACAAGGTGTAGTCAGGTGGTATATCTGGGTTGTCCCTACAATTAGATACATGAGAATTGTTACATGAAGACTCCTGAGGATTGGCTAAATGTGCTGGCGTCAGTGATAAGAGCCCCATGTTCTGATTGGTGCGCCCGTGAGCTTCCCAGCCTGGGACCACCGTCGTTCCCAGCTCTCGGTGTACCTGTAAGTTGCAACAATGTTTCACTATGGGTACATGCAGACAATGTGAGGACTTATTCATAGCTAGACGGGGTACCGTTCCCACTGTTGCAGATGTCCATTGAGCCTTTCAAGTGTATCTGCCAGTGTCTCGTAGCGAGGGATCCAGACGCCTCTGTTCTCCCGGGTTTGGCATCTCGTCAGGTTCGGCTTGGTCACGTGGGGAGGGACCGTGAAAGAGGCATAATTCTGCACAATTAATATTGTTTTTCTACTGTGCGTCTGGTTTAATTTGTCAGTGTGACTTTAACGTTGGTGCGCGGAGTGCGAGGTTGCAACATCG
The DNA here is from genome assembly GCF_040938575.1 of Ambystoma mexicanum. Classification (NCBI taxonomy): domain Eukaryota; kingdom Metazoa; phylum Chordata; class Amphibia; order Caudata; family Ambystomatidae; genus Ambystoma; species Ambystoma mexicanum. The sequence continues at coordinate 885,821,256 of NC_090922.1, forward strand.
TGCCTTTGATGATTTGCTCTTGGAACGTGGGTTTGCAACATTGCGACCTTGGCTGGTTGCTTCGCCAAGCTCATTCTGCAGGATCAGCAACTGACTCTTGTCTTGTTGATGTCCACGGGAGCTCTTGTTTGAGGCCTACTTGGGCCTGGTGCATAAGTTGTCCGTTTGGTGCACAGGTGCTTTAGGTTATAGGAGCATATAATTCCATAACCAGTATTGTCTTTATTATATTTCTCATGGTGGTAACTGGTTTCAAAGAGAAGCGTGAGCAAGCTAGTAAAAAGTTCATGACGCGTCTTGCGTTTCTGCATTCTGAAAGCCTATATAAAAATAATAAAGATGCACGTCCGTGAATATGCCTGTCGCCTACGTCATAGCACTGAGTATATTCTTCGTGTAGGTTGGTGTGGGAATGTCCAGTGTGTATATTTGTACAGATGTGCTTCCCGTTGTCTAGGTCGTCATGGCATCTCTAACGACGTGTAGATTTTAGTCTAGTTGATCCGTGCCGCAGGTGTCGGCATGGCCAGTGCGGGCTGCTGGGCAAGCAGATGGACACATCCGTATGTTCCTGTACCAGGGTATCTGGTCGTCTGGTAAATGGACAAACTCTTCTCGTGGCGGGTATTTGGGTCGTGACCCTCTAGGCCAAGCGCGAGAGGCGAAGGACGGGAGCCTGGTTTTCCATTCTCCCACTTCAGTAGATAAAGAACGAGTGGACATGTTGATAAAATATGTGGTGTTGTATATACATTTATTAGATTTTTTATAGAGGAATTGTGGTGTAATGGGACCATTTCCTATGTTACTAGGGAAGAAGACAGTGCTGCGTAACAAGGAACTAAGGATAAGGATAGAGGCCCCACATAGTGAGTGGGCCTGGGTTCTCTCTGCCCAGTATAAAGATGGGCATGAGAACGAAGAGTAGTTTTGGTAGGGCATCTCCCCACCCAATATATAAAGGGGGGTGGTGTAACAAAAAAGTCGTTTTATTTTGTCTTTGATTTCATTGTTGTTTATCTTGTAATGAGATGAGGCTGAGAGAGAGAGGGCCTGATTTGTTGTGTGACAGGAAGTGTGTGTGAGGAGAGTGTGGAAGGGTGTGAGTATTGAAGAAGAGAGCTGGGTATTGATGGCGGGAGGGTGGTGTAGGTGGGGAGGGGCATTGGGTGGTGTCAAGGCATCATGAAGCAAGACAGAGATAACAGATTCAAAGTTCAGATAAAAATACTTTTATTAACTTAAATGTCAGGATGGTTAAATGCCTAACTTGCCCTATGCTAAGGTGTGATTTCCCTACTGAAAGAAACTAAGGATAGTTATATTCAGTGAGTTCAACTTAAAAGTCTATATGTGTCTAATCTATACTTGACCTAATTTGCAGGGATGTCAACAACAACTCAAGTGGTGTTCCAAAAATAAAGTTATGAGCTTCTTCCAGGTCTTGGCTTGCTTTCCAGCTCCCCTTCCCCAAGTTTAAGACAGTTGCACAATGACTCAGGGTTCCCTTCCCCAAGAAGACAACACAGTTCTAAAAATGAGACTCGAGGTTCCCTTCCTCAAGGCACAACAAAGTTCATAAGGTCTTAGCGTTCCCTTCCCGAAGATGTCAGCTTGCCCATCTTGCCAACTCACACTTAATTTCAGTCTCCTAATATTCAAAGAACTGGTCCAGGTCAGCTTTACACCCCTTATGGTTTCTTGACAGCTTATACTGATTGCTTTCTTCTGCTTCACTTCACCAATCTCCCTATACATGCAGATGTGTGATCTGTATGTTTCCTTGACTTTCCCAGATAAGGTATCCTCGGTCTAGGTGCAGTTGTCGGACCAGACGGTCCACCCATTACAGTTCACACAACCGGTAATGCTTTCTTGCCTACACAGTTTCATCTGTTCTTGCACCTGTGTTCTTGTTGAAATTCACTTTGCTTTCTCCTTGCCAGCCTTTTGGCTTTTTCACAATGTGTTTTCCTCTTTGCCAGTCTCTTGACTTTGCCACAATGTGTTCTTTCTTACCGTTCACTCTGCGGTGCTCTTTTCCCTTCACCACATTACTTTTTCACTCTTTCATAATATTCATTACTTGCTTTTCAGTGCATTTCGCAAGATATGTTCTTTGATTTTTCACACATATCATGTGTGCTTCACACAATCTTGCCTTCCAATTACAGGTTTATCAAAGCTTTCCCTTAGTTCAGTATTCAATAGTTCTTAGTTTGTTTCATGTTCGCTTACAGTTTATCTTGATCGTACTGTTCACTATAACCCTTCACTTTGGGTTCACTTTAGCTTGCACATCTGATTTTGTTTGTTCAGCAATTACTTTTGCCCTGTAATAGCCCTCAGGAGCACCTCTGTATGAGTGTTCCCTTTTGTTCGTTCAATGGACCCTGGTGGCTCCTCCAGGTGGCTGCTTCCCTCTTCTTCTGCTTTGCACACACATCTCTGTAGCATTGTGAGCCTCGATTGCACTACAGTTTTCTCCCTCTGGGTTGCTGGAAGCTCCGCTCGCCTCTCGCAGACACTACCAGTAGCTTGCAGCAATGGGATTTCTCCTGTGCCCCACAACTCCTGCTGTGGGCACTCGACCAGCATTGCAGAATTGCCAGCTTCCTGGCCTCCAGGCAGGACCATCATTGGCAGCCTCCTTCTCAACAGGATTTCCCTCCTCATAGGCCTGACATGCTCGGCCCAGCTTCTCTCCTGCTGGTCTCTCACTCCTGATTGTCGGCTACACCTTTTATACACCTGCAACCATATAGCCGGTTGCAGGTGTGAGCCCTCAAGCCCAATTGCCTGACCATAGTTATCAGGTTCTCTAGACATACCTGACCCTCACAACAGTTCTCAAGCCTCATACTCATCCCAGTACCAGAGCGGTGAAAGGACATGTAAGTGTGTACCACTCCTAGTCGCCTCTTCCTCGTTCCAGTACTATAGTGGTATGAATGAGGTGAAATGAGGGGAAGTGATCGGCAACAGCCTATCAAGGCAGGAGGAGGGTAAGGGGATACCATGGCTCACCTGCGGACATCCTCTGGCCAATCACTAAGGACCCTCCATCCAGATGATCCTCCCTTGCATTGTCACCCCCAGGGTCAGGAGCAAAAGCGATGGCCTTTACCTGGCGCCCTGAGAAGAGGATCCAAGGGGACTTGGTGTAAGGATACCCTCAGGTTTCTCACCATGGGTTCAGCTCTGCTGGTTCAGGGCATGGGTGTTGGTAATATTGTACGTTGGTGGTGAAGGGGCAGGTACAATGGTGCTGACAACCTAAATTGGAATACATGTGTTGGCTGAATATAAGTTAACACCTGAAGTAGGCATTTCTTTACAATGTATGTTGTTTGTCACTGTATCCAAGTTAGATACAGACAATGTTTCTTTCTGTTTTTCACTTTGTTGTTATTAGCAAATGACTGTTTAAATGTATCAGTTTTTGGTTTACCATTGTATTGTTTAACTTCAGACTTGTTTAATAATTTCAAGACTGTTTTTACCTATTCATCATTATGTTTTTTGTTGAAACATAATCTCCACGACAATAAATTCTGTTTTTTATCATGAGATTATCTCGATTGCTTTCAGAGTCTGCTACAGCCACCAATTTGTTGTTTAAGTGATATCATCACGATACACTCAAAATTGAAATCACTATTTATATACTTACAATCAATTTAATTGCAGTGTGGACCCTATTGTTTTTGATGGCCAAAACAGGGAACAAACAACAAATATATATTAAGTCATATGTACACATGTTTGGCTGCTAAATATAAAGGGATGAGATTGAAAAACAGAAAATAAATATAAAATTATAGAAAATGTTAAAGGATTTTTAAGAAGTCCCCATAGGAAGGGGGAGGGGTCAGTGCAGTACATGAGAAAAAAGAATAAATAACAATAAATAATAGTAAGGCCAGCAGGTGGCAAGTGCAGGGCTAAGTGCAGGCATCGGGTGTCAAGTGCTATTGTGGGATTGTAGGGATACAGAAAACAGTCCCCAATTGCGTGGTTTGCCAGGAAGGCAGTGCAGGTGTGTGACTGGTGGGGGCGGGGAGCTGGACACCGAGTTCAGAGGGTGGCCAGGTAACCAGTGCAGTTTCTGCCAGGAGATCAGCAGGGGAGAGGAGGAGAAAAAGCAGAAGCAAAGAGAAAGGTGCCCTTTTTCCAAATATTTCAGTTTAGGGTTCACAGGACTCCACACAATGTCAGCAAATGAAAATCGCAGCTATATAGAAATATTTTGTATGGCAAAACCAATCAGATTGGCTGTTTTTCAAGTAGCCAATCTTGCTGTCCCTTACTAAAATTTGCAGACCCCTGGTAGCAAATTGACTTTCTGGACCCTAAAAACAGCCCTTTGGGTCAGTGTACACATTTCAAGTGGCCAAAATAATTTCAAATGTAAAAAATCGCTCATTTTACCACAAGCAAAATACCACTTTTGGGATCAGACACCAGCTTCCTGTGATAGTGGTGTACAAATCTATCCGGCGTTTTTAATGTACACAAGAATATGTTTTTTCCTATAGGAAATGTAATGGAAAATGTTTCTTTTTGGACCACTCCCTTTATCTATCCCACCATGGACAAGACCCCTGAAATCTTTGAAGCATATTCAAAGTCAGTTTAATATTTAGGTCTGAAGATAGGGTGCTACATTTTGAAGTATAACCAATTACGTTTCCGTAACCAGAGGTGGAGAGGCTGTTACCCACATATGTAGAAGATAGGTGAGAAGGTGACATACCCAATGGGAAAAGTGGCTGTATTTGACAATTAGCATGTAAATGGGTGGCAGCCAATGAACATGAGGGATGACCACTGTTTATTGAATGCATCATGAGTGACGATGTTTGCACTTATAGTGAGATGTTCACCTTGATCAGGACAGAGAGCTCTGTGGCAGTGGACCTGCCGCCATTTCCTTTTTGTATACAAAATAAAGCTCTTGTTCTTCTTGAAAAAGGGCGCACATAGCCGTTTTCCCTAGTTGGTTGTATTTTCTATGTCTGTGTGTCATGTGTTCACCCTACAAATATTGGTGTCTCTGACACAATCCTAGTATCCGCCGTGATGGTGGAGAATTCTTGGCCGCACATCCGGGGGGGCAGGGCCCACCTGGTGCGACCAGTCCCCTTGTGCGCACCTTCAAGAGGTTTATAGGAGCTGTGTTATCAAAATTCCTGTCTGTTTTTTGTAGCGAGCACTGTCCCCAGATTGTGCAGGCTGTTGATGGGACCCCATGACGGAGGACTTTGGGTGACCACGCAGATGTAAATGCACCTTTTTCCGAGAATAACAAGTGGGGTATGGGAAGAGAGTGTAAGTGTTTGAGTATGCGAAGAGTGGAGCATGTGCATAGATAAAGAACGAGTGGACATGTTGATAAAATATGTGGTGTTGTATATACATTTATTAGATTTTTTATAGAGGAATTGTGGTGTAATGGGACCATTTCCTATGTTACTAGGGAAGAAGACAGTGCTGCATAACAAGGAACTAAGGATAAGGATAGAGGCCCCACATAGTGAGTGGGCCTGGGTTCTCTCTGCCCAGTATAAAGATGGGCATGAGAACGAAGAGTAGTTTTGGTAGGGCATCTCCCCACCCAATATATAAAGGGGGGTGGTGTAACAAAAAAGTTGTTTTATTTTGTCTTTGATTTCATTGTTGCTTATCTTGTACTGAGATGAGGCTGAGAGAGAGAGGGCCTGATTTGTTGTGTGAAAGGGAGTGTGTGTGAGGAGAGTGTGGAAGGGTGTGAGTATTGAGGAAGAGAGCTGGGTATTGATGGCGGGAGGGTGGTGTAGGTGGGGAGGGGCATTGGGTGGTGTCAAGGCATCATGAAGCAAGACAGAGATAACAGATTCAAAGTTCAGATAAAAATACTTTTATTAACTTAAATTTCAGGATGGTTAAATGCCTAACTTGCCCTATGCTAAGGTGTGATTTCCCTACTGGAAGATACTAAGGATAGTTATATTCAGTGAGTTCAACTTAAAAGTCTATATGTGTCTAATCTATACTTGACCTAATTTGCAGGGATGTCAACAACAACTCAAGTGGTGTTCCAAAAATAAAGTTATGAGCTTCTTCCAGGTCTTGGTTTGCTTTCCAGCTCCCCTTCCCCAAGTTCAAGACAGTTGCACAATGACTCAGGGTTCCCTTCCCCAAGAAGATAACACAGTTCTAAAAATGAGACTCGAGGTTCCCTTCCTCAAGGCACAACAAAGTTCATAAGGTCTTAGCGTTCCCTTCCCGAAGATGTCAGCTTGCCCATCTCGCCAACTCACACTTAATTTCAGTCTCCTAATATTCAAAGACCTGGTCCAGGTCAGCTTTACACCCCTTATGGTTTCTTGACAGCTTCTACTGATTGCTTTCTTCTGCTTCACTTCACCAATCTCCCTATACATGCAGATGTGTGATCTGTATGTTTCCTTGACTTTCCCAGATAAGGTATCCTCGGTCTAGGTGCAGTTGTCGGACCACACGGTCCACCCATTACAGTTCACACAACCGTAATGCTTTCTTGCCTACACAGTTTCATCTGTTCTTGCACCTGTGTTCTTGTTGACATTCACTTTGCTTTCTCCTTGCCAGCCTTTTGGCTTTGTCACAATGTGTTTTCCTCTTTGCCAGTCTCTTGACTTTGCCACAATGTGTTCTTTCTTACCGTTCACTCTGCGGTGCTCTTTTCCCTTCACCACATTACTTTTTCACTCTTTCGTAATATTCATTACTTGATTTTCAGTGCATTTCGCAAGATATGTTCTTTGATTTTTCACACATATCATGTGTGCTTCACACAATCTTGCCTTCCAATTACAGGTTTATCAAAGCTTTCCCTTAGTTCAGTATTCAATAGTTCTTAGTTTGTTTCATGTTCGCTTACAGTTTATCTTGATCGTACTGTTCACTATAACCCTTCACTTTGGGTTCACTTTAGCTTGCACATATGATTTTGTTTGTTCAGCAATTACTTTTGCCCTGTAATAGCCCTCAGGAGCACCTCTGTATGAGTGTTCCCTTTTGTTCGTTCAATGGACCCTGGCGGCTCCTCCAGGTGGCTGCTTCCCTCTTCTTCTGCTTTGCACACACATCTCTGTAGCATTGTGAGCCTCGATTGCACTACAGTTTTCTCCCTCTGGGTTGCTGGAAGCTCCGCTCGCCTCTCGCAGACACTACCAGTAGCTTGCAGCAATGGGATTTCTCCTGTGCCCCACAACTCCTGCTGTGGGCACCCGACCAGCATTGCAGAATTGCCAGCTTCCTGGCCTCCAGGCAGGACCATCATTGGCAGCCTCCTTCTCAACAGGATTTCCCTCCTCATAGGCCTGACATGCTCGGCCCAGCTTCTCTCCTGCTGGTCTCTCACTCCTGATTGTCGGCTACACCTTTTATACACCTGCAACCATATAGCCGGTTGCAGGTGTGAGCCCTCAAGCCCAATTGCCTGACCATAGTTATCAGGTTCTCTAGACATACCTGACCCTCACAACAGTTCTCAAGCCTCATACTCATCCCAGTACCAGAGCGGTGAAAGGACATGTAAGTGTGTACCACTCCTAGTCGCCTCTTCCTCGTTCCAGTACTATAGTGGTATGAATGAGGTGAAATGAGGGGAAGTGATCGGCAACAGCCTATCAAGGCAGGAGGAGGGTAAGGGGATACCATGGCTCACCTGCGGACATTCTCTGGCCAATCACTAAGGACCCTCCATCCAGATGATCCTCCCTTGCATTGTCACCCCCAGGGTCAGGAGCAAAAGCGATGGCCTTTACCTGGCGCCCTGAGAAGAGGATCCAAGGGGACTTGGTGTAAGGATACCCTCAGGTTTCTCACCATGGGTTCAGCTCTGCTGGTTCAGGGCATGGGTGTTGGTAATATTGTACGTTGGTGGTGAAGGGGCAGGTACAATGGTGCTGACAACCTAAATTGGAATACATGTGTTGGCTGAATATAAGTTAACACCTGAAGTAGGCATTTCTTTACAATGTATGTTGTTTGTCACTGTATCCAAGTTAGATACAGACAATGTTTCTTTCTGTTTTTCACTTTGTTGTTATTAGCAAATGACTGTTTAAATGTATCGGTTTTTGGTTTACCATTGTATTGTTTAACTTCAGACTTGTTTAATAATTTCAAGACTGTGTTTACCTATTCATCATTATGTTTTTTGTTGAAACATAATCTCCACGACAATAAATTCTGTTTTTTATCATGAGATTATCTCGATTGCTTTCAGAGTCTGCTACAGCCACCAATTTGTTGTTTAAGTGATATCATCACGATACACTCAAAATTGAAATCACTATTTATATACTTACAATCAATTTAATTGCAGTGTGGACCCTATTGTTTTTGATGGCCAAAACAGGGAACAAACAACAAATATATATTAAGTCATATGTACACATGTTTGGCTGCTAAATATAAAGGGATGAGATTGAAAAACAGAAAATAAATATAAAATGATAGAAAATGTTATAGGATTTTTAAGAAGTCCCCATAGTGTCCTCAAAAGGGGTGAGCGAGTTGTCTGTACCCTGTGCCCTATGAGAAATCAGGTGCTCACCCGCTAATCCTGGGGGATCTGTCATCCAGGTGCCCAGAACATGGGCATTGCTTTTGGATCCAGTTCCTGGTGGTGGACCAGTGTAGGATGATCACCTGAGTGAGCGGTCTTCGGGGAGTGGAAGTGGGACACCTGATGGCGAGACACTGTATCCCCCTCCCTGTAACACCATCAGCCCACCCTACCCGATAGGATATTTAGAAACTCTACCCCCCCCCCTTTCCTTTCACAAACACTTTCACACCGACAGCCTACCCTGGGAGAAAATAGACTCAAACCCGAGACCTGACAAGTCCCACTACTATGGTCAGGCGAGGTCAGGCAATTACTGGTAATCACTCACATGTGACTTCCATTAAACTTCCAAACATGGATAAAAGGCGGAGCATGCAAGCACACTCTGAGCGAGGCAAAGTACACTAAGGAACAGTACTTTCCCGACAGCAGCTAAACAAAGGAAGGAAAATGGCAAATCAAGAAGGGCATGCAAGGAGGGAGATACCTTTGACCTTTTTGGCGTGAAAATGTTACTTTCCAGAACCCTTCAGATTAGAAAGCGTAAGGCCAAGAAACCGGATTGAAGAATCCTGTATGGTGTGTCAGAGATACCCACGGCCCTCTTGGATGGCTGACTGAGACAAGATTAAAGCAGCACCAGAGAAATCAACACAGCTGGTGAGTTGGGGAAGACTGATGCAAGACCGGTGTGTGTTGAAGTGGCAACATTGTATAAAGAGTTCAAAAATGAAGATTGAAATGCGTGTGATGAAAGACGCAAGAAAAGCTTAATTGCTAATGAATTTTTGAAAATTAAAGGAGAAAGATACAATACCAGTGAAAGAGTGGTCTGGCACTACAAGGGTGCTCAATTGAATGTCTCTGTAAGGTATCAAGCCAAGAAGTGCAGAAAAGAAAGTAGTAATTTAGAAAGAACATTGTGTGAAGTGAATCAAAGTGGTCCTGCTACGATTTAAGCAAACCCCATTGCACATTTGAAAGTCTTTAATTTTTTTTATATCAAGAGGAAAACATAGAAAGTGAGATTACATGATCCAAGCCAGAACAAGGGAGCAATTGTGAATAGTGTGCTAAGGGGGTCCAAGCCAGAACAAGGGAGACAAAATTTGAACATTGTGATAAAAAGGGGTCAGAGTCTGACCCATGATGAACACTGGAAGAGAGCACTTGTGAATGTGAAAATTCTGAGAAGAAAGGGACTTTGGTGTTTGTTTGTTATGACAGGCCCTCTGCAGTAAGATACTGTTATTGGGAAAGAGGCTTTAGCAGAAGGCCCTGATACCTATGCTGTGAAGTGTATCCTCGTGGTACAGAAGCCAGAGAGTGTGCGAAGCTCAAACGTGCTGCCTTGCGCTGTGCTGAAAAACGTGGGGAAGGGAAGCTCAACTATCCTATTATTTCTTGAACACTTTTCTTTTTGCATACACTATTGTCTCACACCATTTTATATTTAGAGGTAAGGATTGGCAATATGTTTATTAGTATAGGCCCTTTTATTTTGACAAAGACACAACTAGGACTGTGCTATTATTATTTGATGGTTATAGCTTGCACCCATCCTTAGAATTAGGTTTAGATAGGGTTCAACCAACCCATTGAAGTTCAATAAACACCCTTGAACTGTGATCACTTGCGTCTGTCTTCACTATTTGATACTATACTTTCCTTAAAGCCACAATAGTGACCCTGTCCGCTATTCTGATTGCTCATGCACTTCCTATGGAGGTAGCCCAGTGTCCCCTATTGGGATGTTATCCCACTTATGCTGTGTCAGGATACACAAATCCCACATATCTTCCCTTGCCCACCACAGATCCACCGTCACCCACACTAGCCCAATATCACAACCTCCCTAACCCTGCAACATCTCTCATGTTGGGAGAAAGTGATAGGGAACCACAGAAGGAGTTAGTAGATGTGTTACGAAAGGTGGAAGAAGAATTGACCATGTTGAAGTTGGATAGGAAGGATGGGCAATGTGCACCAGTCAGAACAGATGAATGAAGGGTGGGATACATTTGGTTCTGAATAGACAGTATGGCTATTAAGGATGTGCGCATAGAAAAGAAGAGCGAAGAGAGGAGGCAAGAAGAAAGTTTGGATTATGGCACAGCGTGGTCAGATGATCAGTACGACCACATGGAAGGGGGAGAAGATGAGCTGGAAGAAGAGGAACAGCCACCTGTAATATCCCCACAAGTAAAAAGTTTGTGGGGACCTACGTTACAAAATCGATATGATTGCGTGGCAGTGGCTAAGTGGCTGAGAAATCGGTGACAGGGAAGAAGAGAATGGTGAATACAGCAGGGGCCCAGTTCCCACTATTACACAATGGACAAGGGAAGGCACAGTATATACCATGGGCTCATAAAAACAAAAATAATCTTGTCAAGGCACTCCCATCTCTCACTGCTGGAGCGGGTAAGCAGATATACACTTTTGAGAAGCAGATGGCTGGCATGACTTTGGCTGTAGGAGTTGGGTGACGACAATGATGACGGTGGACATTTTAAGGGCATTATGGCCCAGGTTAGGGCAGCGATGCGGCACATGTACCCAGACATGCCCGATCTTCAATTGATCATGAAAAGAACGATGCAAGATGATGAGGCCCTCGCTCAGTACATATTACACATGCAGGAGATGTGGAGGGCAGAAATGGGGGATTCATGGGACTGGACAATTCCATTTTTTTAGTTTATTGTGAAAAGGGGACTTCCGAAGGAAGTACAGAATGCTCTTGACAAAATAGTGGGGATCGACGCAAAGGGCTGCGCGGAAATTCAATCTATTATTATGTACCATAGTAAACAGTTGACAGAAAAGGAGAAGGAAGTAGAGCAGTGAGCGCAAGCGGAGAAAGAAAAACTGATACAAAAGAGACTAGCGAAGGTTGCAGTGGAAGGAGCTGTAACAGCAGTACATTCAGAAGGACCAGCAGAGTTCAGGGTGGTTCAGCCTGACGTGTGGGCATGTGATAACAATAGGACTGGTGAGTATCAGCCTCAGTATCAAGGAGAGTTTCTGGGGGGATTTCAGTGAGGTTGAGGGGTTTTCAGGGGCTCCTAGAGGGTGAGGAGGATTTGTAGGAATGCGGCCGTGAGGAGAGGGAGCAGGTCAGTGTTGGACGTGAGGATGAATCAGTCATTTTTCAAGAGGGTGTAGAATTGGGCAAAAGTTTGTGTATCACAACAACACATGTATCCATATCCCAGGAAGGCCCAGCCCTGTACCCCCAATCCTACTGACAGCCACCCCCCAGCAGTTCCTTCTGGAGCACCATTGCCCATCGCCCAGCCGGCTCCCCCACCGTCCTTTCCTCAGTTACCAGCCGCCGGCTCCAGTAACATGCCATCATATGCAGTACATCCAGGGCAACAGTAGGGCCCTCAAGTATCCAACAGTAATGCTGTACCCAATGGCACTGTAAAGCACTACCAAGGAGGCCACGGTGGTTGGAGGGAATCCATTTTCCAGGAGCAAACACTTACCTAAACTAGGACAGCCCACAGAGAGTTGGCGGTTCTATCAGTCACAGCCAACCCAGAAGAGGATCCCTTGGTGGGCGTGGAGATAGGTAGTAAGCCATTTATTTTTATGGTGTATATAGGCACCAGTAAATCGTGTATTAGTGAGGCAGGATTGTCAGGTGAATTTATAGACATGTAGGGCTTCTCTGGGGTAGTTTAATCGGTTCTCTTCACAAGAAAAGTACCCATTAAAGTAGGGGGCAGAGAGGTATGAGCCTAACTGTTGTATTCCACCGCAACGCCGATTAATTTGTTGGGCACAGATATTTTGAGCAAACTCAACATGACCATCTCGTTCCCAGAAAGAGGTGTGGTTTGTTCAACGCATGGAATGTGTGCTGTGAGGGTAATATTGACCATACATGCATTGGGCAGTAACTCGGTAGCAAGTAGAATACCTGTGGCCCCTGACTTGCTTATATATAAGATTACATTGCTTCTCATCACCATGCCACAAGTAGCCAACACATACTGGGGGGTGTCCACCGAGTTTTTGTTAAGCCCTGCTCAGTCCCAAGAAGTAGTTGCAAGAACTATGATTATGCTCAATATAGAAGGAGCTTTGGCAAGCAAAGGACAGGATTGTGTTAATAGTGGTTGTCTCTGATAATGGAGAGTGGCGTACAATCTTGTGTTGACCCTGTCCAACCATTGAAAGACTTCTCAGATGAGGACTTGCTTGAGAACAAAGACATCAAAGGGGCGATAATATTGGAAGTATGTGTCCCCTGTGAGATAATGGTGCAATACAGGCATGTTCCATGTTCTATGCTACTTGTAGGGAATGGCCCCTCTTTTGGGTGAGAAGATCTGTCTCAAGTACCTGACAAGTTGTGGACAAATAACCTGCATGACATAGGGCCCTTGCGGAACGTTGCATCAATACTCATTACATTGAAACCAGGTGCTCTGCTACCCACAGTTAAACAGTACCCTTTGTCTAAAGCAACAGAGGAGGGAATTTATGACACCATAGTGGCCCTTCTACATCATGGTATCATAGTACCATCTAATTCACCCTGCAATAAAGCAATTTACCCAGTGAAGAAATGAAAGGGAGCTAGTTGGAGGATTATTCAGGATTTGCACCCTCTCAATGATAAACTGCAGGCCTGTGGTTCCTAATCCTACCACAATATTGTGCAACATACCTACTGAGGCCACACACTTTACTGTGGTGAACCTGAAGAACGATTTTTTTCTCAGTTCCTTTACACTCAGCTTTGCATTTATGTTTGCCGGGAGCTGAATCCAACACACTAGACTTCTGCTACTGTTAGGCCCCAAGAATTTTAACAGGGTCTTACACGAAGACCTAGGGAATATCCATGTTTCTAGAACTATTATTGAGTACATGGATGATTTATTGGGGTGCAGTACTACCGAACAACAGTGCACAGATGACTCCATCTCCCTGTTACAAATGCTAGCTGACAAAGGATATAAGGTGGACAGGGCAACTTTGAACTATTGTCAACAGGAGGTCTTGTATCTGGGTCAATTGATTTCAGTGAATGGTAAGAGAGTGACCCCATAATGTGCCACAGCAGTGAGTAACACCCAGCAGCCAGTGACTCTTAAAGATATGCAAAGCTTTATTGGTTTGTATAATTACTGTAGAACATGGACTTTTTGACAATGCATCACAAACTAGACCACCACTGCAGGCCCTCAATGAAGCACAGCAGGCAAAATATGCTATCATTTGGACTGACAAGATGATCACCAGTTTTCAGGAGTTGAAAGATGTTATCTCTACTGCTCCGGTTTGAGCGACTCCTGATTACACTAAAGAGTTTTATCTTTGTTAACATTCTAATGATCAGATGATAACATCAATTTTGGCCCACCACAGTTCTATGGGCCATAAGCCCCTAGCATATTATAGTGGTATTTTGGATTCTATCATGCAAGGAGAGGTCCCATTTGAAGCGTTGGCTGCAGCTGCTTTTGTCATTGAGAAATTGGCAACTATTGTCATGGTATATTCATTTACCCTGTACGTTGAACATGCAGTATTGCTATATTGAAGAGGTCCAAATCTACATTGACCACTCAAAGGGCCTCTGCATATGAGGTCATTCTTTCCAGTCCATCCATCCACATTGTCCATTGTAAAACAGTGAACCCTGCTACTTTCCTGACAGAACCCATCACTGATGATGATGAGGTTCTTGTTTTTGTTACACTCAAGGGTCCTTAGGACGGTATCCCCAAAGCATGTGACTATGCCCTAGATAATGGAGGGATATTCTTTGTTGATGGGTCATCAACCATTGACAAGGAGGCAGGTCAGCGACATACTGGTGCGGCAGTGGCTGGACTACTGGATGGGGAACATGAGGCTTTTGTGCAGTGAAGGTTACGAGGCCACTATTCAGCACAGGCAGCGGAACTGATTGCCCTTATTTAAGCACTTAAGCAAGAAAAGGGATGCTGAGTGACCATATATTCTGGTTCGGCCAATGTTACAACTCAGGGTTGTCAAGGTGAATGAGGTGTGGGTTTCACAGAGTAGATGTGTCCCCTGTGCAACATGCAGCTGTTTTGCCAGGTTGATTGATGCCCTTTCAAAGTCCACACTTACTGCAGTCATCAAGTGTGCTGCCCATACAAGTGGCGGGGACATTGTTTCCCTCAGGAACGAAGCGGCAAAAGCTGTTGCAAAATTGGCAGCATATTTACCAGTACCAGACATTCCAGAGCATCAAGTGCTTGTTAATATGCAGCTGCAGTTACAAGTCCCATATACTGCACTACCTGTCCCTGAGATAATTGAAATACAAGGTCAAACGCCACGAAGTGAGAAGTTGTTATGGCAGAGAAGGGGATCTGTGCAGTCCCCAACTGATTTAGTGTGGAGACAGACTAGTACTGGAAAGATAGTGATGCCTCAAGAGTTGTCCCTAGTAGCATTCAACCAGCTCCAATACCCCACCCATTAGTCCAAACAACATATTGCTGCAGATATGCAAGAGATTGATATGTGCCTAATATTCAGGAATTACTGTCCATTTTTTCATCTAATTGTATCGGATTTCAAACATACAGTAATGGACTAACTTTGAAAACTTTAAAAGGCATCCTGCCCCGCCCAATTGGTCCATTTGCAGATCTCCACATAGACTTTGCAGATATGGGTGAAAGATGTAACACATTTTGTTATCTTATAGTTTCTGTCAGTGGGCCTCATTACGGGTTTGGTGGTAGCCATGCCGCTATTGGCGGCATGGCTTCCACCAAAACCGGGTCCGGGTTCCCTGAATGGGGATGTACCGGGCCATTCTGAGTTCGGAGGGCCCGGTAATTCCTCCCTCTGGGAACCCGGACCTTCCCCATTCCCATTTTAGCCCCCATAGGGCTCAATGGGAATGGGAGAGGGAGCTAAGAACAGGCCGATTACGACCAGCCCATTGTTAGCTCCCTGGTCCCCTTGCGGGACCCAGTAATGACGCCTGGTTTTACCAGGCGTCATTACCGAGTCCCTCAAGGGGACTTCGTAATCATGCGGAATGGTGTTAATGGGTCTGCATCCATTAGCGGAACCCGTTAACCCATTCAGCATGGGTCATAATGAGGCCCTGTGTATCCTTTCTCCCGTTGGATTGAGTCTGGTCCATGTGCACATCCTGATGCCAAATCGACTGCCAAGTTTTTGGTGAGAGAATTGTCCGATGGGGGGTATCCAAGACATTTAAAAGTGACAATGGCACTCACTTCTTTAATGAGCTGTTCAAAGAAATAGCAGCACTTTTGGGAATAAAACACAAGATGTGCTCCATTTATCAACCTCAGGCCAACGGTATTGTTCACAGGATGAATGGCCTTCTAAAAAATAGACTGTCTAAGCTCTGTGTGGCACTGAAAAAGAAGTAGGTCTACCGCCTCCCACTAGCTTTGTTTAGTTTAATACCATCAACTCTCCCCGCATGAAATAGTAACAGGGTGAAGCATGCACATGCCATTATTCCCTGTGCGTGATGCCTCTGATGCTCAAAGGGCTTCATCTATCTTGGGAGATTAGTTCCATTCATATTTGGCCCAGCTAATAAAATGTATTAAATACCTTGCTCCACATCGAACTGTAGAAGGTGTAAACAGCGCTGCAACTGAATCTTCAAGCTGGCCACCATCACAACTGTACCATGGTGATAACATAGTTGTTAAAAATGTTGTCTGCAGGTGGAGTGAACCACACCACAACGTACCTTATATGGTACTGTATGCCACTCCGCTTGCGGTCAAAGTGAAAGAATTACGATATTGGTTACATTTATCTGATGTTAAAAAAGCACCACAAACAATGCCTCCTAAAATTAGAAGCATTTCTTCAAACAGTTTTGAATTTCATTATCCGTTGGGAATTCTCATATTGTGTTTATTTCTATGCGTAGTAAACAATGAATTTTTCAAATGTTTATTTGCAGATTTTTTTCCATATGTTCTAATATGATTTTATTTACATTTTATGTATTTGTAGTAGAATAGTTTTTCCTCTTGGGTGCAGATTTTTCTTTGGGTTATTCTTGTATTTGTCCTGTGAGTTTATATGATTAAGACATATACAGGAGTGTGGGGGTGTGAAAAGGGATGTGGGAAAAGTGTATTTGTTATATTGGAAATAGTGAATTTTCAGATTTTACAACACCTATTGATGCCCATATGACCACAATAGGGAATTTTAAGAGAATGCAAATACAGGAAAAAGTGATATGGCAATTAAAGTTACAGGTTAAGTGTAGATTAGTTGAGAAAGATGAATATGACCAGCACAAAGGAGTAGTTTTTGACACAATGGCCCTCATTATGACCCTGGCGGACAGCCGTGCCTGTTATACAGGCACATCTGCCGCCAGAGTCGTTTTTTTTTATGGCCAATTACCGGGGTGTTACATCCCCGGCAGACCCAGTAATTGCCCATTCCAGGATGCCGTAAATAATTCTTCTCCATTCCCATTCGAGCCCCATAGGGCTCAATGAGAATGGGGAAGCCAGATGCACCGGCACCATCCTTGAATGTTGTCGGTGCATCCGACGTGTTGTGCTCGCGGGTGCCTGTGTGCCCGCCAGGTCACACCTGGCGGGCACACAGACACCCACAAGCACAACATGTAGTCTGCCGGTCCGGGCAATATGGTACCGGCAAGCTTACCGGTACTGTAGTTCCTAGACCGGCAGACTCGTAATGAGGCCCAATGTTTGTTTGTTTGTTTGTTTGTTTGTTTGTTTATTTGTTTTAGGGCGCACCAAACCCTTAGGTAGCTGGGCACACAACATGACAAGAATACTTAAAGCTTAGTTACAGGTATATACAGTTACAGTGAATAAACACAGTTACAATTCAAATGCTGACAAGTACAGGTAGAAGGCAAGATGAGAAAACATATAGCTGAAGTCATTGGTCTAGTGGTCGTTAAGGCATAGTCAGGTGCGGGTGTTATGTCTGAAACTGTAGTAAGACTGATCCGTTCTGAGGTCCACTGGTAGTGCATTGCATTGTTAGGCTGCTTCTACAGGGAAGCTGTTACCTCCTGTTTTTTTAGTCTAAATCTGGGTATTTGGAGGCAGTAGGAGTTGGCTGTCCTAGTTGCTCGTACAGTAGATTTTTTAATTATTCTTTCCTTTAGGTAAGGAGGGGCTGCATTGTTAAGGCATTTGAAGGTTAGTGAAACAGTTTTAACGAGGATCCTATCGCTAATTTTCAACCAATTGTGGTTTCTCCTGGCATTAGATATATGCTCTCTAGTGGGGAGGTTCAGGGCCATTCTGAGCGCATTATTTTGCAATGTTTGTAACTTGTTGATAATATATTTATTAGCTCCTAGATATAGTGCATTGCAGTAGTCCAATTTTGAAAGGATGAGGGCATTGGCTAGGATAATACAGCTTGCTAGTGAGTGGAAGGGTCTACATGCTCTAATGAGTTTGCCAGTGAGGCGGTGGATGAGGCCAGGGAGTTTACCTGTTTTTTTAGAGATAACGTGGAATCCAGATAGAAGCAGAGAGTCTTCACTTCTTTGGCAACTGTAATTATATTGCCATCAATAATGAAGGTGTTGTAATTAGTGTCAAGTAATTTTAGTTTATTGGCTGGGCCAAGGATCTGGATCTCCGTTTTATCGTCGTTCAGGTAGAGGCCATGGGTTGCCATCCATGCCTGAATTTGGGTGTATATTTAGTTTACTAAGGCTGTATCTGAGATGAAATTGCCCGAAAGGGGAATGAGGATCTGGATGTCGTCTGCGTAATTTGTGTAGGTGACACCCAGTCTGTCCAATTTGTCAATTAAAGGCTTAGCAAAGATATTATACATGGTTGGAGAGACACATGAGCCCTGGGGGACGCCACATGTTGTTTGAATTGGGTCTGCTGATGCAGAATGTAGTAACATGTGGCACAGACACATGCACTTGGTAGGGAAAAAGAGGTATAACAGGAGTTGTTATGTCTGCTCCCTGATACATACCCCACTCATCAAGCGCACCCATAAAGGTTAGTACCCGGGAAATGTCACCTATAGATGCCCAGTGTTTGGTTCATTTAGCACTGTGTTGGCTTTGCAGTTTTTTTCCAAGGGTACAAAATACAAGTTGTACTCATTTTCAGAGACAGAGAAAATAGTGCCAAAGACAACATAACACCTAAATGCAAGCCACGGCCTATGCTAATGTTGGACAGAGGGCCTCATTACAACTCAGGCGTTAAGGGTTAACGCCACCGTTAACCCTTAACGCCTGATTCTGATTTTAACGCCTGCTTTTAGCAGGCGTTAAAATCCATGGCGCTAACCTGCCATGGTGCTAATTACGCCGCCGTAATTTACGGCGGCGTAATTAGCGCCTTCCCCACTCCCATTATGCCCTATGGGGCAAAAATGGGAATGGGGAAGGGAAAATGGGAAATGGGGATTTACCGCCCCACTCACCTTGAAATGGGGCGGTAAATCGGCCATCCACCATGGTGTAAACGGAGTTTACACCATGGTGGTAAAGTTGGTGCACTTAGCACCAAGTTTGTAATGAGGCCCAGAGTGTTGTATCGAACAAATGGGAGTAAGTGGTGGTGAACTGTGCAGTGGGGGTTTAGCAGGATTCAAGGAAGAAGTGATATGGAACATTGATAAGAACTGTCTCACAAAATGGACTAGATACATAACAAAATTGACATGGATTGAAGCATGTGAAACACCAGTAAAAGTCCAACCATCTGAAGAGTATTAGTTCTGTTTCTGAGGGCGTGTGACTGTTCCTGTAGGTATTTATGCTATGTGCCACAAGACAATGGTCATTCCAAATCTCGCAAAGGGACCAGCAGCTCTAAGGGATCTTTACTGGGTATGTGGTAAGCAAGCATATCTACATCTCCCTCCTTCCTGGCGAGGGATGTGTGCATTAACAACGTTGCACTCAGCTATCCTTGTAGTGTCTGAAGCTCATTTGACTATAGCATCTAAGCATAGTTCACTGCATCATACCCCAGTTTCAATCCAACTTCCGGGACAAGGAAGAAGACGTGATTGTTGAAGCTGTGGAGGAAGAGTTTGAATTATCTGTTGGAAGATTCATCCAAGCTGCTCAAAGCAATTCCAGACACTTACGGTTGTATACCAAGACAGAGGTGTTCTTTGTGTCTCTCCTGATGCTAGGGGACTAGACTTCAGCAAATGCAAAGTGGCTGCAGATTGTTCTGTGAGAATTGATCCAGTTGGCAAATGATACAGAACAAGGCCTGAATGATATCAAGAGTGAGCTGAGGGTGAGCCGGTTGATAACACTTCAAAGCGGGTATGTCCAAGATCTTCTGACCGCGATGGAAGGGGGCGTCGGCAAGAAGATTGGGTTGTCCTGTTGCTCGTACAACCCCCAAATGACAGATAACGAGTCCCTGACACACATTATAGGGGCCCTCCACAAATTAAAGATTGGTCAGGAAGGTGAAGCAGGAGTGCAGGCTGAAGATTGGTTTGACACATTGTTTCTGGCTTGGAGAAGCAACGAAGATAATAATAATAATGAATTTGGCACTTATATAGCGCTACGAACCTTCAGGTATCTGAGCGATGCTTATTATTACCCACGGTGTGTGGTGCTCATTTATCGACCTCAGAAGGATGAAAGGCTGAGTTTGGCCCCGCCGGGATTCAAACCTGCGTTAGCAGGCTCTGCACGGATGTCAAAGCGAGCGCTCTACTCGCTGTGCCACTTGACCGGCTACTGGTTACAGAAGATACTGGTTCCAATCATGGTGCTTCTGCTGGCGCTGTTCTGCACATGCCAGATGATGCTTCGATGTTGTACAAAGAGTATGCCGAACAGTGCAATGATGATGGTCACCATTGGGACAGGGATGGCTCTGTCAGATACAAAGGATAGGCTGGTTCAAACAGAAGACCCTAAAAAGTGATGTATGGTCAGCATTGAAAGGACTTTACATCCCCAGGGAACATTAACCTCTCCCCCACCAGATCCAAAGAGCTACATGGAACACTCAGTTGACCTAGTGGGTGACAGGCATTGTATAGATCTTATGTGCACTCCTGAGAAGTATGCTTGTGAAGGGGGCAGTTTGTGTCACATGTGCAGGATATGGGTCCCAAAGGATGTAGAGAGAGAAAGGGAAACATTAGTTAATGCAGGATTAACTAAAAGGGGGAATTTTGGGATGCATGTTTAGATCCAAGCCCCTCCTAAACCATTTAGATTGTGGAAATTATACTGAGATGTGGGGAATGTGTAAAGAGCGGTCCAGGGGTGATGGGGGGGGCCTTTATGGGAACTAACATTTGCCTAGTTTTGGTGCTATGTAGAATCCACTGTATGCACGCAATAATCATAACCTAAACTAACACTGTAGTCCAGAATAGGCCTGAATCCTCACAGGCCATGTGGAAAGCACAGAACAACGAGGTCTCTGCTCTGGCTTGACTGTTATATTCCAATCCCCAGACACAGCATGGACCGCACACGCACACACATAAATGTATACAGTTAGTTCTTTTTACAATTAGGCATGAATGCAAGCAGCCAAATGGGAGTAGGGATGCGGCTCAGTGTGAAGACTATACCTATGAGAGACAGGGTAGCGCTCCTGAGCTCCAAAAATACACTATGAGATTTAGGACACTAGTGTCCCCCAGGATAATGGTCAGTTCATTTGAACTACCAGATGCTCAAGGAATATACTCTTAAACCCTTCATGAACTGGATGGATTAGTGGGCCATGCAGGGATCCCAGACCTACCTCTTGGTAGGGGTAGCTGATAAAGGAGGGAACAAAGAACAACAAGGTCTATGATTTGTAGCAGGGAGAGCCAAGGGGGATGCCAGCATGCACAAGACTGCATCAGGGAGGCATGATGGTGGCGCCTGCATGTCTAGGATAAGAAAAGTGTTGCTTTGTTTGCAAGGCCCAAGCTGACCTCAAAGTCATCTGCCGAGCTCATGTTGACGACCAGGTGCACATCACTTGGTTAGGAATGAGGATAGGGTGGTTCATTTTGAAGTATAACCAATTACTTTTCAGTAACCCGAGGCGAAGACGCCATTGCCCATGTGTGAAGACGATGGAAGAGAAGGTGACACTCCCAATGGGAAAAGGGGCTATATGTTTGTGGAAGTAAGACAGGAGCGATAGGTGAAAGCAGAAACAATAAGTTTAATTCCGAGTCTTCCAAGCAAACAAAGTAAAGGAAAATAAGTCCCTTGGCAAGTTCTCCACTGTCACTGTCTTCCTCTGGTTGAGGGAAGGTAGCTTTCAGTCAGCCTTCTTCCATTTGTTTGTGGCCAGGAAGGCCCACAAGTCATTTCCTCTCTTCTCCCACTGTCCGGCATTCTGTAACAACCAACAACAACAAATCCTTGGTTATTCCCCAGATAGATATACTGCACTTCCTCTTTGTTTCCCAACCAATCAGGGTTGCCCAAGTTCGGACCCCTTTTAATTGGTCTGGGTTGCAGAGGCCCGCACCCCACATGAGCTGCCGTCTGGGATCTTTCGACTGCCCATGCCCTGCTGTTATTGACTGGATCCTCCCTCTGCTTTCCTGCATCCCATTGTTCATGGGTTCCCTGTTGGGTCCGATGGTGTGCCGAGTATGGGTGTGTCCCACCTCCAGTGGAATGAGCTGTAGTGCGGCGCTTGTCCCTCATTTGGGAGATGCAATTCTGGCATCTGTCAGAAGTCACCCTGTCATCCCGTGGCACCGTAGTGGAGAGAGCTGTGAAGGCGCGGAGACCAGGTGAGTCTGTGATGGGGAAGGGAAGGGTGTCTGTTCTCTACCTTACAATGTTACAATTAGCATGTAAATTGGCAGCACCCAATGAGGGTGGGGCATGAACACTGCATATTGACAGGCCGATTCATGGAATAATTAGCGCGGCGCAAGTGGGCAAAAACGTGCGAATCGCAGTGGAATAGCGAAAATCGCAGTGCAAGTGCGAAAATCGCATGAAAAGCAGCGCACGTCGATTCATGGAAGGCCGTGCGCGAGAAAACCAGCGGATGTGCGATAAAAAAGTGTGCGGCGCACGTTGGCGCACAGGCCATCTAACAGCGTGCGCCAGGTCACAGCGAAAATCGCACAGGCCACAGCGAAATTCGCACATAGCGGCGCACGCAACAAAAGTAGGCGGAACACGGGCGTAACACTCGGAATGGGGAACAACTTGCCAAAACGTGGGCGTCATGGGGGAAGTACAGGGCACAAGTGCGCGGAACGCCCACACGCTCGCCTACAACACGTATTCATGGAATAGAATAGGGGAAAAAAGCGCATGCTCAAACCAGCGCACAGGCACAAACACGACCGCCACAAGAAAGCAGGCGGTAGCGTCTCTGCGGCTGTAAGAAATGTGCGCCAAAAGGTGCGCCAACAAATAGCACCTATATACTGCCATGATGAATGTCCCATACTGTGGCCCTCCAGGAAAAATGACGTGCAAAGGGGTACCCACAAACACGGACACCCGCTGACAAAAAATACGTGTGCGTGTATACCGGGGTGCGCAGGAAGTCTCACACGCGATTTCAGCAGGGTACGTGCATCACAGGGGTTCGCGTGAAGTTATTCACGCGATCGGGCCTGGGGGAGCGTGCTACGTGTATTTCAGGGGTTCGCGTGAAGTTTCACACGCGATCGGGCCTGGGGGAGCGGGCTACGTGTATTACAGGGGTTCGCGTGAAGTTCCTCACGCGATCAGGCCTGGGGGAGCGTGCTACGTGTATTTCAGGGGTTCGCGTGAAGTTTCACACGCGATCGGGCCTGGGGGAGCGGGCTACGTGTATTACAGGGGTTCGCGTGAAGTTCCTCACGCGATCGGGCCTGGGGGAGCGGGCTACGTGTATTCCAGGGGTGCGTGAGAAGTTCCACACGCGAATAGCCTGGGCACGTGTATTTCAGGGGTGCGCGGGAAGTTCCACACGCGAATAGCCTGGGCGCCTGTATTTGAGGGGTGCGCGGGAAGTTCCACACGCGAATAGCCTGGGCGCGTGTATTTGAGGGGTGCGCGGGAAGTTCCACACGCGAATAGCCTGGGCGCGTGTATTTCAGGGGTGCGCGGGAAGTTCCACATGCGAATAGCCTGGGCGCGTGTATTTCAGGGGTGCGCGGGAAGTTCCACACGCGAATAGCCTGGGCGCGTGTATTTCAGGGGTGCGCGGGAAGTTCCACACGCGAATAGCCTGGGCGCGTGTATTTCAGGTGTGCGCGGGAAGTTCCACACGCGAATAGCCTGGGCGCGTGTATTTCAGGGGTGCGCGGGAAGTTCCACACGCGAATAGCCTGGGCGCGTGTATTTCAGGGGTGCGCAGGAAGTTCCACACGCGAATAGCCTGGGCGCGTGTACTTCAGGGGTGCGCGGGAAGTTTTACACGCGAATAGCCTGGGCGCGTGTATTTCAGGGGTGCGCGGGAAGTTCCACACGCGAATAGCCTGTGCGCGTGTATTTCAGGGGTGCGCGGGAAGTTTTACACGCGATTTCTGCACGGTACGTGTATTTCAGGGGTGCCGGGGAGTCCCACATGTGATTTGACAGTGTGGGTCCTCCCAGGTGTACCCTGTACACCCTCCACGGCCCCTGCAGGCAGCCCACACCACAGGGGACTACCCTGCATCCCTGGTCATGTCCCACAGGCAGCCCACCCAACATGGGCATGCCCCCCAGCAAAGGCACATGTCTCCTTGAACTAATGAACACCAACTCATGTCCCCCACCACCCCCACCCCCCAGCACTGTGGGGCACCTGCCAGCAGGCCCCCACCCATGTCCAACTCATGTCCCCCACCACCCCCACCCCCCAGCACTGTGGGGCACCTGCCAGCAGGCCCCCACCCATGTCCAACTCATGTCCCCCACCACCCCCACCCCCCAGCACTGTGGGGCACCTGCCAGCAGGCCCCCACCCATGTCCAACTCATGTCTCCCACCACCCCCACCCCCCAGCCACCAGGGTCACCCTCCACCAGGCCCCCACTCATGTCACCCACCACCCCCACCCCCCAGCCACCAGGGTCACCCTCCACCAGGCCCCCACCCATGTCTCCCACCACCCCCACCCCCCAGCCACCAGGGTCACCCTCCACCAGGCCCCCACTCATGTCACCCACCACCCCCACCCCCCAGCCACCAGGGGCACCCTCCACCAGGCCCCCACCCATGTCTCCTACCACCCCCACCCCCCAGCCACCAGGGTCACCCTCCACCAGGCCCCCACTCATGTCTCCCACCACCCCCACACCCCAGCAGTGCAGGGGCAGCCCTCACCAGGCCCCCACTCATGTCACCCACCACCCCCACACCCCCAGCCACCAGGGGCACCCTCCACCAGGCCCCCACTCATGTCTACCACCACCCCCACCCCCCCAGCCACCAGGGGCACCCTCCACCAGGCCCCCACCCATGTCTCCCACCACCCCCACCCCCCAGCCACCAGGGGCACCCTCCACCAGGCCCCCACTCATGTCTCCCACCACCCCCACACCCCAGCAGTGCAGGGGCACCCTCCACCAGGCCCCCACTCATGTCTACCACCACCCCCACACCCCAGCAGTGCAGGGGCAGCCTCCACCAGGCCCCCACTCATGTCACCCACCACCCCCACCCCCCAGCCGCCAGGGTCACCCTCCACCAGGCCCCCACTCATGTCACCCACCACCCCCACCCCCCAGCCACCAGGGTCACCCTCCAGCAGGCCCCCACTCATGTCACCCACCACCCCCACCCCCCAGCCACCAGGGGCACCCTCCACCAGGCCCCCACTCATGTCTCCCACCACCCCACCCCCCAGCCACCAGGGTCACCCTCCACCAGGCCCCCACTCATGTCTCCCACCACCCCCACACCCCAGCCACCAGGGGCACCCTCCACCAGGCCCCCACCCATGTCTCCCACCACCCCCACCCCCCAGCCACCAGGGGCACCCTCCACCAGGCCCCCACCCATGTCTCCCACCACCCCCACCCCCCAGCCACCAGGGTCACCCTCCAGCAGGCCCCCACTCATGTCTCCCACCAACCCCACACCCCAGCAGTGCAGGGGCACCCTCCACCAGGCCCCCACTCATGTCTACCACCACCCCCACACCCCAGCAGTGCAGTGGCAGCCTCCACCAGGCCCCCACTCATGTCACCCACCACTCCCACCCCCCAGCCACCAGGGTCACCCTCCAGCAGGCCCCCACTCATGTCACCCACCACCCCCACCCCCCAGCCACCAGGGGCACCCTCCACCAGGCCCCCACTCATGTCTCCCACCACCCCCACCCCCCAGCCACCAGGGTCACCCTCCACCAGGCCCCCACTCATGTCTCCCACCACCCCCACACCCCAGCCACCAGGGGCACCCTCCACCAGGCCCCCACCCATGTCTCCCACCACCCCCACCCCCCAGCCACCAGGGGCACCCTCCACCAGGCCCCCACCCATGTCTCCCACCACCCCCACACCCCAGCAGTGCAGGGGCAGCCTCCACCAGGCCCCCACTCATGTCTACCACCACCCCCACACCCCAGCAGTGCAGGGGCAGCCTCCACCAGGCCCCCACTCATGTCACCCACCACCCCCACCCCCCAGCCACCAGGGTCACCCTCCACCAGGCCCCCACTCATGTCACCCACCACCCCCACCCCCCAGCCACCAGGGGCACCCTCCACCAGGCCCCCACCCATGTCTCCCACCACCCCCACACCCCAGCAGTGCAGGGGCACCCTCCACCAGGCCCCCATTCATGTCTACCACCAACCCCACACCCCAGCAGTGCAGGGGCAGCCTCCACCAGGCCCCCACTCATGTCACCCACCACCCCCACCCCCCAGCCACCAGGGTCACCCTCCACCAGGCCCCCACTCATGTCACCCACCACCCCCACCCCCCAGCCACCAGGGTCACCCTCCAGCAGGCCCCCACTCATGTCACCCACCACCCCCACCCCCCAGCCACCAGGGGCACCCTCCACCAGGCCCCCACTCATGTCTCCCACCACCCCCACACCCCAGCCACCAGGGTCACCCTCCACCAGGCCCCCACTCATGTCTCCCACCACCCCCACACCCCAGCCACCAGGGGCACCCTCCACCAGGCCCCCACCCATGTCTCCCACCACCCCCACCCCACAGCCACCAGGGGCACCCTCCACCAGGCCCCCACCCATGTCTCCCACCACCCCCACACCCCAGCAGTGCAGGGGCACCCTCCACCAGGCCCCCACTCATGTCTACCACCACCCCCACACCCCAGCAGTGCAGGGGCAGCCTCCACCAGGCCCCCACTCATGTCACCCACCACCCCCACCCCCCAGCCACCAGGGTCACCCTCCACCAGGACCCACTCATGTCACCCACCACCCCCACCCCCCAGCCACCAGGGTCACCCTCCAGCAGGCCCCCACTCATGTCACCCACCACCCCCACCCCCCAGCCACCAGGGCCACCCTCCAGCAGGCCCCCACTCATGTCTCCCACCACCCCCACACCCCAGCAGTGCAGGGGCACCCTCCACCAGGCCCCCACTCATGTCTACCACCACCCCCACACCCCAGCAGTGCAGGGGCAGCCTCCACCAGGCCCCCACTCATGTCACCCACCACCCCCACCCCCCAGCCACCAGGGTCGGTCACCCTCCACCAGGCCCCCACTCATGTCACCCACCACCCCCACCCCCCAGCCACCAGGGTCACCCTCCAGCAGGCCCCCACTCATGTCTCCCACCACCCCCACACCCCAGCAGTGCAGGGGCACCCTCCACCAGGCCCCCACTCATGTCTACCACCACCCCCACACCCCAGCAGTGCAGGGGCACCCTCCACCAGGCCCCCACTCATGTCTACCACCACCCCCACCCCCCAGCCACCAGGGGCACCCTCCACCAGGCCCCCACCCATGTCTCCCACCACCCCCACCCCCCAGCCACCAGGGTCACCCTCCACCAGGCCCCCACTCATGTCTCCCACCACCCCCACACCCCAGCAGTGCAGGGGCACCCTCCACCAGGCCCCCACTCATGTCTACCACCACCCCCACCCCCCAGCCACCAGGGTCACCCTCCACCAGGCCCCCACTCATGTCTCCCACCACCCCCACACCCCAGCAGTGCAGGGGCACCCTCCACCAGGCCCCCACTCATGTCTACCACCACCCCCACCCCCCCAGCCACCAGGGGCACCCTCCACCAGGCCCCCACTCATGTCTCCCACCACCCCCACACCCCAGCAGTGCAGGGGCACCCTCCACCAGGCCCCCACTCATGTCTACCACCACCCCCACCCCCCAGCCACCAGGGGCACCCTCCACCAGGCCCCCACTCATGTCTCCCACCACCCCCACCCCCCAGCCACCAGGGTCACCCTCCACCAGGCCCCCACTCATGTCACCCACCACCCCCACCTCCCTGCCACCAGGGTCACCCTCCACCAGGCCCCCACTCATGTCTCCCACCACCCCCACACCCCAGCCACCAGGGGCACCCTCCACCAGGCCCCCACTCATGTCTCCCACCACCCCCACACCCCAGCCACCAGGGTCACCCTCCAGCAGGCCCCCACTCATGTCTCCCACCACCCCCACACCCCAGCAGTGCAGGGTCACCCTCCACCAGGCCCCCACTCATGTCTACCACCACCCCCACACCCCCAGCCACCAGGGTCACCCTCCACCAGGCCCCCACTCATGTCTCCCACCACCCCCACACCCCAGCCACCAGGGGCATCCTCCACCAGGCACCCACACATGTCCCCCTGCCCCCAGGTCCTGACGATACTCAATCATGGCAGTAATGGGCAGCATACCCAGCACAAGGATTGCATCCACCCACATAGTGAATGCAATTACATGATACAACCCCAATGGCAAGTCTGTAAATGAACACATGTCCGTCACACACACATACACAATGGGTGCAAGTGAATGTCAAAACCCATATCATGACATGTATGAAACCAATGAGAAAATACCACAAGTGAAAGTTAAAAAAACATGTATTAAAGATGAAAAATAAGTAAACAAATAAAACATACAACAATGGGGATAACAAAATAAATGGTCCATGTCCGAGAACAAATGTAAAAATAAAAAAAACAAAGTAATCCAAAAACAAATGTCCAAAGCAAAATCATGCGGAAGTAAAATAAAGAAAAAACATTTCCTCATGGTGAACACAATAATTAATAAAAAAAATGTTTCTTCAAAAAGCAAACTATATACACGAAAATTCCAGGGTCCATGAGCCCAACACCATAAATGAAACCTACTACTACCTAATGAAAATAATATATACAAAAAAGTGGCCATTGTCCGAGCGGTCCAAAAAAACAAAAAATAATAAAGGAAACCTAACACTAACTAACTAAATAACTATATACAAAGGCAGCGGGCAAGTCCTGCGGCTCACTCGGTGATGTTGCTGGCCAGGGCATCATCGAACTCCATGTCGATGTCCTGGAGGCGGGACTCTGTCCTGGCCCCGAGGTCTCGCAGGGATAACCCCATGTCCAGCTCAAACTCCCTGCGAGCTTCCTCGAGGCACTCAGCCCGCCTCAACGCCCGACGCATGGAGAACTCCGCCCTGACCATGGTGAGCCGCTCCTCTTCCGCCCGCTGCCGCTCCGCACCTATCCGCTGGATCAACTACTCCCACACGGAAGACACCACCATCCCAGGGTTGCCCTGCCCTCCGGCCGATGCCTGCCCCTCTGATCTTGAAGGCCCCGAGCCATGATGCCTCCCACGTCGAGCCTGCTGCTGCCTCCGACGCCACTGCCTCTGCCAGCACGACGGCATGGAGGCTGATGGAAACCACCGACGCCGTCGTGCACGTGCCCTGCCTGATGATGCTGTCACATCTTCCATCTGCTGGGGTCCAGTTGCTGTGTTGTCCACCCCTGCTGGACCTCCGACTCCCAACTGTGGCAGGGATGGGATCCCCACCGAGCTGGCTGCATTGGTCGGGGCAGGTCCACAGGGGGCCCTGGTGGCATCTGGGCCGGAAGAAGGCAAGGAGAACGACTGGTGTATAGCCTGCACAGAGGAGGAGAGGGCCGCCAGATTGGACAACACATGCAGGAAACCCCCGAACATGGCCGATCCCAATTGGGCCACGTCGGCACGGTGCACTTCGTGATGACGTGCGTCCTCCTCCCGGGAAGCACGCACGGCATCACGAATCACAGCCGTGCGCATCGCGACCCCAATCAGGACCTTCTCCACACGGCCAGGGGTTCCCACGTCCGCAGGTGGAGGGGAGTCGGGTGACATGGACATCCCCTCTACCTGCGGACGGGCCTGGGACGGGGCATCCCTGCTGGTGCATGGTGGTGCACTCACAGGGTCAGGGACAGCGACATGCACAGGCCCCTCCACAGTGACCTGTGCTGCCTCCTGCCCCTGGCCCTGGACTGCACCACTTGCACCAGCAGGGATGCCCCCACCAGGCCCCATGTGTGCCCCAGTGGCGGCCTCCTCCTCCTCTGTGCAAACCACCAACCTGGATGGCTCCTAACCATCTCCCACCGTAGCAGGCCCCTGTGGGGGCTCACCCACCCCTTCCGCTGCAGCCGTGGGGGCATCCCCGCCGCCTTGCTCCACAGCGCCGTCTCCGCCCTCTTCTTCACTAGCCGCTGCGTAGAGGGAGACAAAGAACACAAGCATCAGGGCACTGTACAATGGTCCCCTAGACAGGAAGCAATAGCAGATGAGCACCACTGTCAAAGTACACTTCCATCATGTCCCTCCACAACACATGGGTCAGTCCAGGCAAAACACACACAGTAACAGGCATGGTGCATGCCATGGACATTTCCATGCATGTCCAATGGACTCTTGAAACATTCAATGATATGTAACTCACATGCATCATGGCTCATGCCTATCACATGCACACACTTCACCTCAGTCACATCCATCTGGGCCCAAACACACCAAACACAGCGGATACAAGGGTAATTAGCCTGCTTCACTGAATCTGTGCATTGTCACACACATGTGTCATGCATCCATGGCATGCACAAGTCACAGACACGCAGGTCAGGCACACAGACATGGCTACCATATATGTACCTGGCATCAGCACCCATCCCTCACCCCCACCCATGTCCAGGTACAGAGACTGGCATGCTCTCATGTTCAAAATCTGCATAGGGCTCCCCAAGCGGCATTTGAACACATGCAACAACCATGTGGGTCACACATCACTGGTCGCACATGCATTACCATGATGTCCCTGCACACATACATGCATACATGGCCTATGGCACACATACAGGCAAGTATCAGACAACCAGCACACCGCAACATGCCCTGTCTCACACAGTAATGCTTGGACACTTACCGCTCAACTCCAGACGGGCCTCCCTCTCAAGGATCTGGGCGTGGAGCGCTGGGCGTACGCGTTCCAGGACCCTCATCTGGATGGAACTCATGCGGCCCCGGCCCCCCTCCACGAGGCGCCGGGCCTTCACAAGGGTCCTGGACCTCAAGTCCTCCCAGCGCTTCTTGATCTTCAGGACGTTGCGGGTTGCCACCCCCTCGGCGTTGATGGCAAGCACACAGTCGGCCCAGATCCTCTCCCGTCCTTCCTTGCTGGCGCGGGACGATCCAAAGAGGGCATCATACTGCCTCAGGACATGCTCCACCAGGACACCAACTTCGGTGTCAGTGAAGCTGGTGCCCCTCTGCCTCTCTGGCCTGGGGTTGCCACTGGTGCCAGATGTGGAAGTGCCCGACATGGCAACCCCAGAGGCAGGTGTGGGTGGGCAACTGGGTCCTGGGGCTGGGCTGTGGAGCGATGTAATCCCAGTCGGGAGTCTTCAGTTCCAGACACAGCAACTGGACCCCTGCAGATGGCTGATGTGCAGGCACCAAATGGCAGGGCACGGTGGCAGCAGGCAGGCAGGCAGGCAGCAGCAGATGGCACGTGGGAGGCTGCTCGGGGCACTGGGGGGCAGTAACTCGGCCTTCTGGGCAGGAGCGTGGTCTTCCGTGTGTTTTCGCGTGGCCAGCTTGATACGGGGTGATTTGGCACGTGAAAATCCTGCACGTCAGCGTGAAATCCGAGGAAAGGCCCTTAGCGCGTAAGCGCGTCAGCACGCATACGCGATTCTATTGGACCACAGTCCCTCAGCGCGTAAGCGCGTCTGTGACGTGACCCGCACGGGTGTTCCCCACTCAGCACGTGATGACGGAGCACACGTGAAAATACTGCACGTCAGAGTGTCATCGCGTGTAATTGGACAAAAGTGCGCGTACACGCGATTGGCCTATGTACGTGTATTTCATGGGTGCGCGGGCACTTACACACGCAAGTACGTCAGCGAACCTGTATCCCGTGGTGCGTGTGAATTTCCACACGCTATTGGACTGGGAACTGGATTCCAGGGGTGCGCGGGTCACACGCTCGCCTAGAACACGCGCAAAGCATAAATTTGCGCACTTTAACAATAACAAGCTCAGACGCCAGGATGAACATACCGTTCCTAGCAGCAGTGGCAGTGGGCTACCAAAGGAGGAGGAGGAGGATAGTCAGGGCCAGAATATTCACACCCAGAACCAGCCTTTTTGGGATGCCTGATGACCAGGTGTATGGGAGGTACAGGTTTTCACCACACATTATACTGGACCTGGTGAGTGAGTGGGAGGATGACCTCACATCACCCACCCTGTGCTCCCAAGCACTCAGCCCCCTGGAGAAGGTCCTCAATGTACTGCACTTCTTAGCCACTGGACCATTTCAGCGGACAAGTGCCATAGTGGGTGGGGTGTCACAGGCCACCCAGTCACGCTGCCTACACCAGGTCTTGAACATCATCACTGCACGCCCATCAGTCCGCAGGCACATATACCTGCCCAGAACACCTGCAGAAAGGCATGCTGGCACCCTGGATTTTTACGGTGTGGCACGATTCCCCAAAGTGCTAGGTGCCATCGACTGCACCCATGTGGCTCTACGTCCCCCCAGGGCATCTGAGCACATCTATAGGAACCGCAAGCACTGGCATTCCATCAACGTGCAGGTAGCATGTAATGCCAAGGGAATCATCACCTCAGTATATGCCAACTATCCCGGCTCCACCCACGACAGCTTCATTTACCGAATGTCCACCCTAAGCCGGGACCTAGAAGCTGGGCGGCATGGCGATACATGGCTGCTTGGTGAGTATGTATGCCACTGCACATGCATGCATGTTGGATACTGAGCAAGGTCACAACCCCACCAATGATACCAATCACCACCTCCACAGGGGACAGTGCCTACCCTCTCAGCCCCCACATGATGACGCCAATTCGGAACCCCACCACGCCACCCGAGGTAAGATATAACACAGCCCACATTACGACCCGGGGCATAGTGGAGCACACATTCGGAGTGCTAAAGTCACGCTTTCGCTCCCTTGACCGTTCTGGCGGGCAGCTGTTATACGCTCCCCCAGTAGTGTGCAGGATCATAGTGGCAGCATGTGTCCTGCACAACGTTGCAACACGCCGGGGCCTGGCCGTGGACATGGTGGTGGCCCCACATCCCCAACCACATGCACAGCCGCTGCGCATGGGAGGGGAAAGGGCACGGGGGGAGGCAGCCCGTACACAGCTAGTGGCTAATGGCTAATTACTTCACATAGAAATCACACCACTGTGGAGTGCACACTGCCCTGGCACATTCCATCTGACAATCAATGATGACTCAACCTGACACTGATCCTGAATGTCTGGAGAATGAACCGTGAATACCGTGAATACCATATCAGCCTGAGATTGTTCACCTGGAAGTGTCACAATGTGTGCATCCCTACCCACACAGACACCACCAATGCAGTTTTGTGAAGTTACACATTCAAGCAGCTAAAATGAATACCCACTTGCAAAATGCAACAAGAGGACAGTGCCATGTCAGCCAACCCAACCCCAGCACCGCCACACGACACACCGTGCCATGTCATGCTAATTGCAGGTAAACAAAGTAATCCCCACAACATGACACTAGTGTCACTATGTACAGTGTCCCTATTAGAAACCTGCAACACCTGAAATGCTCACAGCAATGCCGGACCAACAACATACTTGAGCACGTACTACCATTAACATGACATCACAAATGTTACATATTAGTAGTCTCACCACCTGGAAATGCCTGCACTCCCACCACTACCAACTGTGCAGTGTTGGCGCCATGTAGAGTTGTAGGTGCACTGCTGCCAACATGGACCCCATCTCCAGACTAGAGGTCCTTGTGTAGACATGAGGAAGGGACCTGCAAATTGGGAGGTAGACACAGAAGAGTTACACATCAATGCAACATGCAGTGTACAACACAACAGCAATATGCACTAGGAATGTATACACAGTATTGACTACAGACTGCCCACACAGCTCATGGGAGTCCAACGTCACTGTGTAATTCACTGTCACTTGGGCACACCCTTTGCAAGCCCATGGAAACGGGAAGCAGGAGGGGTGTGTGTGACTCAAACCCAAGCATCTGAACCAAATACATTACACGCCTGCATGTGCCCAGCCACAATGCAGCGTATGCCCACAGGAACCACGGAAGCCAACAAATCGTCCCAAAAAAATTGGGAATAAAAGAAATAAAAATAAAAATAAAAATAAGAAACAATCAAAAATGGCCATTGATGGGCCCGGGGGGGTTGGGGAGGCCACCCAGGAGGTCCGAGGACAGGATGCACACCAGAACCCACCTGCGTGGATCCTGGATAGATAAAACACCTCCATGGGCTCATGGCCCAAACGGCTACCCTATTGTGGGAGTATCACTGCTGTCGCTATTATCACCCTGTGCAGCTGCATCCGGAGGTGGTTGCACTATGGGAGGCAGCCCACGCAAGGCCCTAGTCTGCTCCTCCATGGCTGCAAGCATGCGGGTGTGGTAGGTCTGGTTCTGGAGGATGAGTGTGCGGAGGTCCCCATGCAACAACTCACGGGATGCCCGGACCTCCGTCCTCGTTGCCTGCATCTCAGCTGAGAGCGTACGGGTGAGACGCTCCAGCTGCTGTTCTGTCCTTTGGTGTGTTGAAGCCTCAAGCTCAACAAGAGTCGTCCTGAGGTGAAGGAGCGCCTGCCTCAGGGCTTCCCTGTGGCCCTGGGACTCAATGGAGATGGCCTCCTGCAGAGTCGCCAGTGCCGCCCGCCTGTCCCTGTTGGACCCCAACATGTCCTCCCTGTGTGACTGGCAGATGGAGTCGGTTGCCTGCTCTAGTCGCTCCATCAGCCTTTCTGGGGGGACAATGGAAGTGGCCACCCTATCCATGGCCTGAGCCATCATCTCGGATGATGCTGCCTGTTGGGTTGCCATACCGTAAATGGATTGCTCCCATGCGGTATTGCCGGGTGGCGTACGGCCACCACGTCGGCGGGCACCACACCTGTCTGGGGCAAGGCGAACTGCGCCTTGCTGTGCCGGCACTGCCTGAGGCTGCAGGACTGCATTCCCCCTCTGATCTGCTGGCCCAGAAACAGGATCAGATGTCGCGGAGTGTGACCCTGCATCCGTAACCACCGAAGGCGTAGCTGCCAACACTGACATCCCCATGGAGGGTTCTGACCCTGGTGCAGGTGGGTGAGACAGAACAGAATCCCTCCCTGGAACACTCACCTGCGACGGCACGTAGGTCTCATCCGAATCAACACCTGAGTACAGCTCGGGGGAGGTGCAGCCAGAGACACCCCTAGAGAGTACGACCTGCAGCACTTGTGGGTTCTCCCCCACCACCACACCACGTCCCTCACTGGTGGTTGGTCGGCCCTCGGACCCCTCCTGGGTCTGCACCATCTCCACAACCCCAGCAGTATCAGGTGCGTCTTCCCCTGCAAAGACATGAAAACAAAGAAATGGAAACAGGCATTAGCACCATGGCACACAATGAGGGCTGAGAAGCAAGAGAACCAGTACTTGATTGACACATGTCCCACATGACTAAAACCCTCCCATGCATGCACCCTCACTGCGTATGAAGTGCAGGCAAATGGCACACACTGATGACACCAAGATGGAAGATGAACACATTTTCTGCATGCTGCCTGGCAGTGGCATCACACATTGGCCTGTGATTGCCAGGTGAAACACACATGCCATCACACAGATGGCATGTACCATTGCTATTGAGTGAAGATGGAGAGGAGGGCAGCACCTATTCATTCAGTCCAGTTCCCGCATGTAATCGCTTTTCTAATTCTAACAGGTCAGATTTTTCACCTGGAGCTGCCAGTCTGAAATGGTCCAATTGCACAGGGACATGTGTGTACAAATGATATCCAGGTAACAAAGTCACTCCACTTTACCATAGCCATGTCAGACATGTGACTAGTGGACAGCGACATGCCTAGTAAAAGTGGTGGAATGCAAACAAACTGACTGAATGAACAGTGAAAAATAAGCAACTATGTTGTGGCAAGGTGACACTTCAAGGGAAACTGGCGTGCAGTTGGGCTAGATGTCTACTGTTGGCAGAAGGGATACTGCTATGGCCAAATGCAGCTGCGCAGGAAGTATTGCATGAAGCACATGGCTGACCCATATGACTCAGGCGCACACACTCTCACCTGGCACACAAACAGAAGCCCTCACACACACACCATGCACATGGATGACACACACATGCATGTGCACTCACCGGACAATGCCTCGTAATCAGCCAGATCTCCCACGCCTTGGATCTGTTCCTCCGTGATGTAGGTCCCAGCGACTGACTCATGTGGAGTGAGTTCCATGTCTACTACTGGAGACCCACCTCCAGTCACTAGAGTTGCGGCATGACTTGAGGCCAGCTTACTCTTTGCCCTGCGCTTTAGGTCATTCCAGCGCTTATAGCAATCATTGGCTGTGCGCCTCACGATTCCAAGGGCACTTACGATGTCCGCAACGGTCTGCCAGTGTGCCTGGCGTTGTGCAGGTGTGGTCTTGGATCCTGCAACAATGACCATCTCGTTGTCATGTCCGGACACATACTCGACAAGTGCATTCAGTTCGTCATCCGTGAAGCTGGGCTTCCTGGATGGGCCGGACTGTGTAGCCGTGTCTGGGGCATCAGCCTGTGCCGGACGAGCACTCTTCCTCTTCCGCTTGGAAGGTGGTGGTGATCCTGAGTGTCCTGCGCCGCTCTGGATACTAGGGGCAGGAGCCCTGGTGGACTCTGTATCAGGAGTGTGGGATTGCACACTCAGCATGGGAGTTGGTGCAGGCATTGGCTCTAGTGTGATGGTGTCAGGGGGAATGTCAGCAGCATGGACTAGGACCGACACTGTCCTGGCTGGGTGTGTGAGGGCTGGGGTGGATGGAGCCGCAGCTGCCCCTGCAGCCTCTCCGCCCTGCCTCCTTGGTGCAGCAGATGACCTTGCTGGCCCAGATGCACGTGGCATGGTGACATCAACGTGCACCAGCGCACGTGTCATAGGCCTGCTGACCTGGAAGTCAGCCATGGAGTCAGCCAGATCTGGTGCCACAATGGGCTGGTCCAACAAGGGCTGAGCATGGAGGGTGTCAGCCACATCAGCCTCAACGGGAGGGGGGGGGATTATGGGTGCCCTTGACTGGTCCTCCACACATGGGGGGACAGGCTCACCCTGCAAGTAACGACCACGTCCCCTACCGGATCCACCACGGCCACCACTTGTGGCTCTTCCACCTTTGCCACCCTTACGGAATCCTTGCCTCCCAGCCATGGCACTGATGTAAATGTGCGTATGGGAGTGGCTGGAAACTATTGTCCTGGGCAATTGGGGGTCAAAGGGGTTGGGTACCAGATGGTAATTGTACCCTAGTGCTCTTGCAAGGCTGATTGTAACCCCTGGGGAAAGATGACGGGTCACGCTACGCACAGGAGCCCCAAAAAAGGGAGATGACGTGCACGCAACCCCTCCTAGACCACATGTGCAGAAAGAAAAACCTGCACTACGCTGTGGCACCCAGTAACACAAGAATGAACGTATGCGTGTCACACGCAGCCTAGAATGACCTCTGAAGGGGTAGGCTACACACGGGGCAAGCACAGATGTTAGATACGTGCGTGACTCACCGTCTGCCTGGTAAACGAGCGTGTAAAAGGAGCACGTTTGGTTGGCAACACCCCCGCCAAAAGAAGATTTGTACGCTGTCTGAGGAGACAGGACAACCGTAGAAGGGAACACTGTTTGAGGGAACAGGCCCAGGTAAACCAGTAAAGGCGAAAAAAGAGAAAAAGCTGTCAGAGGTAACAGGGAATACGAACTTGAAACGCCGTGAAGTAAATCGCGTGTGAAACGACAAGAAGTACAGAATTCACCCACTCGCTCTCCACGAAAAGCACGTACAAGGAAAACGTGTTCTACACATACCTTTTATACAGGGCCACACGTCCAGCGTCACTTACGCGGCGTGTACGCGCTAGGGCCATTTCCACCAATTACACGCTTTGTCACTTCTGCGTGTAGGGACATTTCCACCAATTACACGCTTTGTCACTTCTGCGTGTAGGGCCATTTCCACCAATCACACGCTTTGTCACTTCTGCGTGTAGGGCCATTTCCACCAATCACACGCGATTACACTCTGACGTGCAGTCTTTCCACGTGTGCTCTGTCATCACGTGCTGTGTGGGAAACACCCGTGCGGGTCACGTCACAGACACGCTTACGCGCTGAGGGCCTTTCCTCGGTTTTCACGCTGACGTGCAGGATTTTAACGTGCCAAATCACTCCATACCAAGCTGGCCACGCCTACGCACACGGTATACCACGCTCCTGCCCGGAAGGCCGAACTACTGCCCCCCAGAGCCCCGAGCACGCTCCCACCTGCTGCTGCCTGACTGCCTGCTGCCCCTGCACTGCTGGGGGGTGGGGGTGGTGGGAGACATGGGTGGGGGCCTGGTGGAGGGTGCCCCTGGTGGCGGGGGGGTGGGGGTGATAGGGGACATGAGTGGGGGCCTGGTGGAGGGTGCCCCTGCACTGCTGGGGGGTGGGGGTGATAGGGGACATGGGTGGGGGCCTGGTGGAGGCTGCCCCTGCACTGCTGGGGGGTGGGGGTGATAGGGGACATGGGTGGGGGCCTGGTGGAGGGTGCCCCTGCACTGCTGGGGGGTGGGGATGGTGGGAGACATGAGTGGGGGCCTGGTGGAGGGTGCCCCTGGTGGCTGGGGGGTGGGGGTGATAGGGGACATGGGTGGGGGCCTGGTGGAGGGTGCCCCTGCACTGCTGGGGGGTGGGGGTAATAGGGGACATGGGTGGGGGCCTGGTGGAGGGTGCCCCTGCACTGCTGGGGGGTGGGGGTGATAGGGGACATGGGTGGGGGCCTGGTGGAGGGTGCCCCTGGATGCTGGGGGGTGGGGGTGTTGGGAGACATGGGTGGGGGCCTGGTGGAGGGTGCCCCTGGTGGCGGGGGGGTGGGGGTGATAGGGGACATGGGTGGGGGCCTGGTGGAGGGTGCCCCTGGTGGCGGGGGGGTGGGGGTGGTGGGAGACATGGGTGGGGGCCTGGTGGAGGGTGCCCCTGGATGCTGGGGGGTGGGGGTGTTGGGAGACATGGGTGGGGGCCTGGTGGAGGGTGCCCCTGGTGGCGGGGGGGTGGGGGTGATAGGGGACATGAGTGGGGGCCTGGTGGAGGGTGCCCCTGCACTGCTGGGGGGTGGGGGTGATAGGGGACATGGGATGGGTGGGGGCCTGGTGGAGGCTGCCCCTGCACTGCTGGGGGGTGGGGGTGATAGGGGACATGGGTGGGGGCCTGGTGGAGGGTGCCCCTGCACTGCTGGGGGGTGGGGGTGGTGGGAGACATGAGTGGGGGCCTGGTGGAGGGTGACCCTGGTGGCTGGGGGGTGGGGGTGATAGGGGACATGGGTGGGGGCCTGGTGGAGGGTGCCCCTGCACTGCTGGGGGGTGGGGGTGATAGGGGACATGGGTGGGGGCCTGGTGGAGGCTGCCCCTGCACTGCTGGGGGGTGGGGGTGATAGGGGACATGGGTGGGGGCCTGGTGGAGGGTGCCCCTGCACTGCTGGGGGGTGGGGGTGGTGGGAGACATGAGTGGGGGCCTGGTGGAGGGTGCCCCTGGTGGCTGGGGGGTGGGGGTGATAGGGGACATGGGTGGGGGCCTGGTGGAGGGTGCCCCTGGTGGCTGGGGGGTGGGGGTGATAGGGGACATGAGTGGGGGCCTGGTGGAGGGTGCCCCTACACTGCTGGGGGGTGGGGGTGGTGGGAGACATGAGTGGGGGCCTGGTGGAGGGTGCCCCTGGTGGCTGGGGGGTGGGGGTGATAGGGGACATGGGTGGGGGCCTGGTGGAGGGTGCCCCTGCACTGCTGGGGGGTGGGGGTGATAGGGGACATGGGTGGGGGCCTGGTGGAGGGTGCCCCTGGATGCTGGGGGGTGGGGGTGTTGGGAGACATGGGTGGGGGCCTGGTGGAGGGTGCCCCTGGTGGCGGGGGGGTGGGGGTGATAGGGGACATGGGTGGGGGCCTGGTGGAGGGTGCCCCTGGTGGCGGGGGGGTGGGGGTGGTGGGAGACATGGGTGGGGGCCTGGTGGAGGGTGCCCCTGGATGCTGGGGGGTGGGGGTGTTGGGAGACATGGGTGGGGGTCTGGTGGAGGGTGCCCCTGGTGGCGGGGGGGTGGGGGTGATAGGGAACATGGGTGGGGGCCTGGTGGAGGGTGCCCCTGGTGGCGGGGGGGTGGGGGTGGTGGGAGACATGGGTGGGGGCCTGGTGGAGGGTGCCCCTGGTGGCTGGGGGGTGGGGGTGTTGGGAGACATGGGTGGGGGCCTGGTGGAGGGTGCCCCTGGTGGCGGGGGGGTGGGGGTGATAGGGGACATGGGTGGGGGCCTGGTGGAGGGTGCCCCTGGTGGCGGGGGGGTGGGGGTGGTGGGAGACATGGGTGGGGGCCTGGTGGAGGGTGCCCCTGGATGCTGGGGGGTGGGGGTGTTGGGAGACATGGGTGGGGGCCTGGTGGAGGGTGCCCCTGGTGGCGGGAGGGTGGGGGTGATAGGGGACATGGGTGGGGGCCTGGTGGAGGGTGCCCCTGGTGGCGGGGGTGTGGGGGTGGTGGGAGACATGGGTGGGGGCCTGGTGGAGGGTGCCCCTGGTGGCTGGGGGGTGGGGGTGGTGGGAGACATGAGTGGGGGCCTGGTGGAGGGTGCCCATGGTGGCTGGGGGGTGGGGGTGATAGGGGACATGAGTGGGGGCCTGGTGGAGGGTGCCCCTGCACTGCTGGGGGGTGGGGGTGGTGGGAGACATGAGTGGGGGCCTGGTGGAGGGTGCCCCTGGTGGCTGGGGGGTGGGGGTGATAGGGGACATGGGTGGGGGCCTGGTGGAGGGTGCCCCTGGTGGCGGGGGGGTGGGGGTGGTGGGAGACATGGGTGGGGGCCTGGTGGAGGGTGCCCCTGGTGGCTGGGGGGTGGGGGTGGTGGGAGACATGAGTGGGGGCCTGGTGGAGGGTGCCCCTGGTGGCTGGGGGGTGGGGGTGGTGGGAGACATGGGTGGGGGCCTGGTGGAGGGTGCCCCTGCACTGCTGGGGGGTGGGGGTGATAGGGGACATGGGTGGGGGCCTGGTGGAGGCTGCCCCTGCACTGCTGGGGGGTGGGGGTGATAGGGGACATGGGTGGGGGCCTGGTGGAGGCTGCCCCTGCACTGCTGGGGGGTGGGGGTGCAGGGGGACATGAGCAGGTGTGCAGGGTAGTCCCCTGTTTTGTGGGCTGCCTGCAGGGGCCGTGGAGGGTGTACAGGGAACACCTGTGAGGACCCACCCAGCCTAATTGCGTGTGATAATTCCCGCACACCCCTGTAATACACGTACCTGGCCAAATCGCATGTGAGAATTCCCGCGCACCCCTGTAATACACGTACCCTGGCCAATCGCGTGTAGAACTTCCCACGCACCCCTGTAATACACGTACCAGGCCAAATCGCGTGTGATAATTCCCGCGCACCCCTGTAATACACGTACCTGGCCAAATCGCATGTGAGAATTCCTGTGCACCCCTGTAATACACGTACCCTGGCCAATCGCGTGTAGAACTTCCCACGCACCCCTGTAATACACGTACCAAGCCAAATCGCGTGTGATAATTCCCGCGCACCCCTGTAATTCACGTACCCTGGCCAATCGCGTGTAGAACTTCCCACGCACCCCTGTAATACACGTACCAGGCCAAATCGCGTGTGATAATTCCCGCGCACCCCTGTAATACACGTACCCAGCCGAATCGCGTGTAGAACTTCCCGCGTACCCCTGTAATACACGTACCCTGGCTAATCGCGTGTATGACTTCACGCGTACCCCTGATATGCACGTTACCCGCTTTGCGTTCCTTGTTTGGCAGCCCTGTAGACTGGTCCAGGGTTAACGCAGCCCTTTGCGATGATTTAGCGATTTTGATGGCTTTTCCTTGCGCGAGGGCGTTCTTGGGGGCGTTACTGGCGCTGCTGCAGGGTCGCTGCGATACTCTGCGCCACGGCTGGTTTGGGAGCCTGAAATCCATGAATACGCTGTGCGCGGAAATCGGTTTTAGCGCACGTGCCTGGCGCAGACAATCGCACGCGGACACTCTGCGCCAGCCGCTTGCGACACTTTTCTGCGAAATTCTATGAATTACCCTGTGAATATGTTATGAGTGGTAATGTTTGCACTTATAATGAGATGTTAACTTTGATCAGACAGAGAGTTCCGTGACCGTGGACCCATAATACGTTGCTGCCATTTACTTTTTTTATATACAAAATAAATCTCTTGGTCTTCTTGAAAAAGGGTGCAGTGAGCCTTTGCCCTCTAGTGGGTTGTTTTCTATATGTCCCCTAGTGGGTTGTTTTTTATATATCTGGGTTTCTTGAGGTTACCCTACACTATCTCTGTAATGGGACCACATTCTTTATGTGTCATGAGGCTTAGTTAATCATTAACAGTAAAATAGAAATCCAAGGTAGTAGCCACCACTATCTTTCTAATCCATCAATTGCTTATCTATCTATCTATCTATCTATCTATCTATCTATCTATCTATCTATCTATCTATCTATCTATCTATCTATCTATCTATCTATCTATCTATCTATCATTAAACTATAGTGCAGATGTCGCTGCACTGCAATTGAGTATCATACATAGGAAACCCGAAAATTGAATTGTTAATAACATCGGACTCCCATGAATGATTTGGCTGCTGTTTTGCATACAAAAGGTTTGTCAGACTGGAACCTCTGGGAAAGATTAATTAAAAATGAAAATGTTATTAAGAAAGCCAAAAAAAAACGTTTTCGCCCTACCTATATTAAAATGTCCCTATAGAGAAATAGTCCTAATTTCTGCACAGTGCACAGTAAAAAATGCTGGACGGAATTAAAACAGGTACAAAACAACTTGGGCATGAAGCGTTGACTTAATTTACGGGAATGGTCTCTGGTTATTCCATCCAGTATTTGTTAAAATAATTGACAGAGAAGGGCGTGCCCACTTCTAACATGTGATAACTATATTTCACATGGTTCTTTGCAGTAGAGAGTCTTTTCAGAAATGAAAAAGCTGACATATCTTTTTTTTAGCTCGATGCAAGAGATATTCGTGAATATTTTCTAAATATTCAGGGTTATCTGAAAACAAAATGTGGAAAGAATACCTTTTGGAGGAGGAAAAAGGATGAAATAGCATCAGGCTAAAGTTGGGGCAGGGCAAAGAGTTTAACATGTGTAATTAGAGAGTTGTGGGGGTGAGGCTGGGGAAAAAATTCAGAGCTTGAATGTTTTCGCATATTTAGCATTCTGTTTGCATATTAAGAGTTATGGTAGAAAATGTGACCAGGAATGAATGTGTGTCACATGTATAATAATGGCACATATTTGTGAAATATTTTAGGTTATTTGTAGTCCATTGTTAATATATTCATGTTTAAGGGAATAACATTTTCTTTAAAGGGATTTAAAAGAATTATATTAATACAAAAAAGTAGAATTTTACAGCTACAGTCAGGTGGGGGCTATCCTGTTGTAGCAACACATCAAGGGGTGCAATATAGCCTGGTCCATTCTAGTGGTCCTGAAAGTCATGTACTGTGGCGACTGCCATGGCGACCTAGTGGGTCCAATAGAAACATATTAGAGGAACTTGTATGGCCGTGTCCAAAGTAATGACAATAGGAAATATCGGGTTCCACTGTCTGTGGATCACTCACATCCCCTACACACTAAGTATTGTGAAACAAAAAATGATTATATAACAAATGTATTTATATAGCAATGAAAAAATAAAAAGAATAATATTGAAACAACAAAGGTATTGAAACAAACTTCCAAGCACATTGCATAATTAGTGAAACATTTGCACAAATAAATAAATACAAAACCATTACAAATGGATAGGTATTTCAAAACATAAATCAGAGCTCTACGCATTTCAGGATTGCTATCCCTGTCTCGGGAGCAAATATTCTCTCTGTAAGTCTTTATAACACCTTCATAGTCATCTACAATCCCAAAATAAAGAATACCTCTATTAGTATATGACATACATTTAATCATACAGGTCACTACCATCACTAATATATCAACGAGCTATCATGACTCATCACATGCCCACTCACCTGGTGTAGCTTCAGATTAGATAATCCAAAGGCATATCTTCAATTCTAGTGTGCTCAAATCCAACCGTGAAATGCTCTGTAGAATAAATAATGAGCGAAAGGTTTTATTCATGTATCCCTTTCAATTGAAATAAGACACAGATGTCTTGTCAGAGTTCCAGTACTATGAAAGATTTCTTACTTCTATGCAGAGAATGGCTGTCTTGTCTGCACCTTGCCTTTGAAAGATAATATCCAATCAGATATCTCCAGACTTTCTCAAGCCATTAATATGTGGTCTACTAAATAGATAAAACAAGTCCAAAACCTACCTCAAAGTCTCAAATGGCTTCGAGAAACTATTATTATAGGATTCTAGGGCACTGGGTGCCTCCCACCATCTCTCTACAAGAAAGGTCCAAAAACCTCTTCTCAGTATCAGGTTTCAATATAATCTGCATATGTTAATGAAAATATATCAATGAAGTTATATCATGAAAATATGCCTGCGCTTACCTCTCCCAGAGTTTTGAGTGTAGGAGAGAAGTGACATTTATATATGCATATCTCGTCC
Organism: Ambystoma mexicanum; assembly: GCF_040938575.1. NCBI lineage: Eukaryota > Metazoa > Chordata > Amphibia > Caudata > Ambystomatidae > Ambystoma > Ambystoma mexicanum. The sequence goes on from NC_090922.1 coordinate 885,865,965, forward strand.
AAATCTTATATAGTCTTGGAGCTGGCCCTATATAATACACAGTAATAAGGCCCATTTGTTTCAGGGATGGCATGTCCCTATCACTTTAAACTTAAACAGATCCCCTTGGAAGCTTTGAGTACCCATGAATCCAGATTACTGCCTCCATTATACCTGAAATACTGCAAGAGATTAGGCTGAGACATGAGCCCACCTTATTAAATCATTAATTTTGCTTAATTTTGCATACTGATCTGACAATCTATACCATATGTGAAAAATTAACATTTTTATTTTTAATAATTGTCCTTGAAGGAACATGATCCTTCGATTTCATCAATAGAAGTATTCCTTGTCTTCTTCATCTACTCTTCATCTTTGCTTAAATACAGTGTCCAAATAAATGAATTTTTGTTGTTTGATCATACGGATACAGATTTATTTAACATCCATATGCACTCTGTCCTATCTGTTTATTTATAGTTGCGGATTTATCCAGATGCCAAACCCATGCTATTGTTCTCATTAAAGTCAAAATCAATCTGCTCTGCACACTTTAAAGAAATTAATACAAGGTTAATAGGACCCCTACTCTTCTTTCACCGTGCGTTTGGCACTCTGTGACTACACATAAGGCTTTTTAAATGATCTCTCAATTGAGTCCTTTTTATTGTTTTTAGGTCCTAACAAAGAGGTACAGGTCCCGTGCATTGAGTATAGTTGACCTTTCTCACTAATTTCCTGCGTCCTGAAGATGGGTCCTGGGATATCACCAGTAACATTTAGTCTACTGGAGTGCTGTTCCTTGCCCAGAAACACATCCGAGTGTTGATGCTGTTAACCCATGTTTTGTCAAAATCTGTACATGGCTTAAATCACTGTTACTAGCATCCCATAACCATAAAATGCACATCAACTACATCTGCATTTGATATAGAAACAGCCGAAAGTGATTTTCATTTTCTTGTTCCCTGTGTTGTTCTTCAATCACGATCACAATTATTAGTGTTTCATGCATTTTTATGTGATTAATATGTTTGTGATATATGATTTAAAATATGTTTTTTTGATATTATGCCCTTGGTACAATATGTAATCTGATGATATTTAATATCATTTGTTGAGTAGGTTACCTACAACCGGTGTGGTTGAGGTGGGTAGCTAGTGGTGTCTTTTGCTGCTTTTCTCATCTCCTTCATACACTGCACAGTCATGTACCTCATCTTGTGATTCAATGCGCTTTGCTACAAATGATGCTGGTATTACAATGTGGCACCTCACTATGTTGATGGCTGGCTGGGAAAATATGATTTTATATTCATATGCTCTCTGCGTGGTGAAGGTAGACTTGTTACTCTCTAATATAGTGAAAGCTGCATGTTCTACATATAATGTGATTGGCGTCCCATTGTAAGGGTTGCGGTATTCTGAATTGCATATGTGGCTGCTGCTTGAGCCTGTTCACATGGTGAATTACCTTTCATGACTGGATCTAAGAGCCTACTGTAGTAGGTTAGGGGCTTGTGTTTCTGAGAAGAATGCAATGTGAGGACAGCTGTCATTACCGGTCTATTTGCATGTGAAAAGAAATACAATTGCTTGTTGTAGTCTGATGTTGACAATACAGGGGAATTGCTGATTGCTGACTTTAGGTCATCGTAGCATTCTCTAATTTCATCTGTCCATTAAACGCTTCCTTTCTTTGTCTGGGCATCTTTACGTCCTTGCAGCAGGGGCCTGACATATGTGGAACAGTCAAAGATCCATGTCCTGCAATAATTGGCAGAGCCCTAGGAATTGCTGTATCTCTTTTACTGTATTGTGCTCTGGTGTGTTTCTGACTATCGTGGCTCTGTCTGGTGTCACTCTTCTCCCTGCTGAGGAAAGCATCTGTCCTAAGTACACTACTTCTTTTTGCCAATACTATAATTTCTCTTTGTGCACTTTGTATCCTTTATCTGCAAGAAGTTGTAAGAGTGTGATTGTGTCTTCCCTGCACTGTTCTTCTGTGGTGCTACATATTAGCAAATCATCTACGTACTGAAGTTCTGTGCTCGGCATCTGTATGTTTCCTATGCGCATCTGGAGAACCCTATTGAAAACACTTGGGGACTCACAGAAAACCTGTGGTAAACAGGAATGTTGGTACCTCTGGCCATGGTGTGAAAATGCAGTAAGATATTCAGAATCTTGGTGCAAAGGTACAGAGAAAAATGCATTTTTGATGTCCATCACTGTAATGTATACTGCATCTGCTGGGAAGTTGCAGAGTCGTTGAAGCTGGTTTCGGCACTAATGGATACTCTGCTTCAAGACATGGGTAGTTTAGCTCAGTGGCAACATGCTCGTTTTGGAAGCAAGATGACGCAGAGCAACACACGTTCAAATCCTAGGCCCACACTTAGAAATCTCTTCGGTATTAAGTGCGTTATACATAAATGATTTAAATAAATTATATGTATATTGTTCAGAGGCCTAAGATATTGTATGAATCTCCATGAAGAGTCTTTTGCTTTCTTCACAGGGTATATGGCCATGTTGCATGGTGATGTGGATGGTACTATGGTACCTTGCTTAACTAGCACTGTAATGGTGTCAGATATTCCTTCATCTGCTTTACTTTTGGTAGTATTGCACCATATTTCAATTTTATCTTCACTGCTCCTATGCTGTTCAATAACCCTACATCATGGGGGATGTCTGTCTATAGTCGACTGGGCCCTGTTGCCAATTCTTCATATAGTCATGTTGGTTGTGCTGTTGCAATGAATGTGTTCTGTGGTGTCTCTCTGTGTTATATTACCATGTGTACATATTTCTAATAGTATTTCCCCTTCTGATTCTGTGTCTGCAAATAAATGCTCATCTGTTTTTTCTCTCAAGGGTAGTGTGGGGTCTTTGCATAGTACTGTGTACCATTCTATTCCCTCTTCATCTGTGCCTGTTGGAATGATGGCATCTCTTCTGGTGATCACTGCATCTATATGTAAAGTGAACATTGTTCCTGGTGCCTTCTCTTGTGGGAATGCTGGCCTAAATAGGAATTGTGTTGGCAAGTGAAATATCAAATTTGTACTCCCGGAAGCCTTCCAATCAGGATAGTCACTGCGCAAATGAACATCTGTCCATGCACTGGTAGTGCTCAAATTGCATTAGTGCTGCATAGTGCTTGTACTACTGTGGCTACTCTAGAATAGTTAATGCCTGGTGTAGAGCATACTATCCCTTTGTCAGTGAATGAAATTGTCAGGTTTAATTTACTCAATAGGTCTCTGCCAGTAGGTTTACTGATGTATCTGTACTGTACAGTAGTGGTGCTAACATTTCCTGTGCCCCTATGATAATGGGTAAATCTTCTGTGAAAGGAACCTTTGTAATAGCCCCAGAGAATCCCTCTGTGTCCATACATGTGTTGGTCACAGGAAATTGTCCTTCCTTTATACAGAACTTGGTAGCTCCTCTATCCGCCATAAAGGTGAACATCTTGTCTCCTATTTTCACTCCTAATTTAGGTTCCTTTTCTGGGTACAGGGTTACTGATAGGACTGGACATGTCAGAGCTCTCAGTGGGCTTTCCTATTGTGAACACATATTTGTGCCTGCGAGTGGGAATTCATTTTCTCCCAGTACACTCGCTCATGCATACTGTGCTACTGTCCCTCGCAGCAGTGTGTTCTGCTCCCATGGTGACGTGATTGCTGAGGAAGGTGCCTGCTGTGTGGTATTTTGCACAGTTTTCAAGGTTGGATACTGTATGGGCCATCCCTGTGTGGGGGCTGCTATCTGCTGTAGGCCTGGATGTTATTTTATGGCTGTGCAGACCCTGAGACGTGTCCCCTGTATTCTGGTGACCTGTAAAATAGGATGGATACTGGTTTAGAGGCACACCTGGATGATTTTGCATGGGTGGCCTGCTTCTGCAATCTCGCACTACATGTCCCACTTTTCCACATGTCCAGCATGCCCCTCCGAATCTTGGTTTCAAACCTCCAAATCCTCCTCCTTGCTCGTTTGGGAGTTGCCTTGTATTCCTTGTACCCCTCCCATGTATTTTCTATTGCTACCCAAATTACCGGTTCCTCTCTGCTGGGGTTCCTAATCTGGTTGCCCATCTGTGGCATGTATAACTACCACTGCTTCCATACTCACCTTTGCTATTTTTTTCTGCATTAACTTGGCTTCTGCTCGCTTTCCTTGCTCTTCCTTTTCTCTCTCTTTCTCACTCTTGTCTTTACAATAATTATATGCACTTGTATTTTGGCTGCTGTTTTATCTTCAATGCCCACCATTGTATCCAGTTCTGTTTGTACTTATGATGAGTACCTCTACGTAACGCATGGTAGAATATTGGTATGGTCTTGTCCCATGCTTCACTTGTTTCCTCCCTCCACATTTCCTGAATTAAAATAATGTATAATGCTGGGTTTTCATCAGCTCGCATTGTGCGTGCCATGATTGGTCCTATGTCAGGTTTCTCTGGGTATGCTCTTCTTAGAGCATTCCATATATGGGCTTGACAATTATTGAATGGAGCCCCATCGTGTTCATCATGTTCTAATCAAACTTGTGTGTACCCTGCTTTTTCCCAAATGGTTTTCATCTGTTCTCCTAATATGGTAGCAATAAGCTCTTCATTGTCCCACAGCTAATGTGACTCCCGCTGTCTCTTTCTCAAGTGCATAGATCAACTGCTCAGCTCCAGCTGTGAGGGTAGGGAATGTCTGTATCATGTTATTTTTGTCCATATGTGGCCAGGGCAAGTATTGAGATCTTCCTATCCTCTTCTGTATTCATTGGAAATGTGTCCCTTTCTTTCCTTTGTTGTTCATCTTGGCCCTTTTCTTTCCCCTTTGCCACTGCCATATATCGTGGGTGTGGTCTAAGCCTCTCTCCCCATTGAGTTCTCCATCTTTTCTCTCCCTCTATTTACCAGTCTTCTTTGACTTCCTCATGATTCTCACCACCTTCTGGTGCTTCTGAACCATAATCAAAAGTTGTTTTTTTCTGCCTTCTACATGATGAGCTTTCCTCATGTCTCCCTTCTGCTGGCCATGCAGTAAACATTTTCCCTTCGGTCCCTTCTGCCCACTCAGAATTATACTTAATTATCTTATCCGCATCTCATCCATGTATGTCAGAGCTTCTTACATATGTGTTCAAACAGTGAGCACAATTTAAACAATGACAATTTCACAGCGACATTCTAGCCAACAACAACTCAGTACCACAATAAAACAAAACACCAATAGTCAACAAAATAATCTCCTGAGGTCGTCCTCTATACCCCTGAGTTGCCACAAAAGACATGAAACAAAAAATGCAATTCACTCTGTGTTGCTGCACAACAACACAAATTCAACAAATGTTCTCTCACTCAATAAGTCTTTAATACCCAGGCTCTGATCAAATACCACCTTTTCTACCTATACTTTATACAACATAGTCAGAAAATAAACACTGCTTTATTTGTTCCTCCTCTCGTTCCCTTACCTGTGGAACGGATGATACAGTCCTTGCTAGTGTGGGACTTTCCACTATTATTTAAGCAGCGCTGCCCTTCCTCCTCTTCGAGAGACATTACACTTCAATATCCACAATTACTACTACTGCTTCGCCTTACTGAAGCCCTCTTCTATGTCTAATAAAAACTTAAAACTAGAGACATATACCACATGGTCTGCTCTTCACACACTCCACTCTCATTCCAATACTCACTCTCCCATTTGTTGTTCTTGTGTCAGGTGCCCTTTGCTCTCTAAGTTCTTCTGAGATATTCTGATGCTGTCTCTCGCCTCAAGAAGGCCTGCACACCGGGGAGTGGCACCACAGCTTTCATTCATCAGGCAAGCCTCTGGATAATCCCAGTTGTTTCATATACAACTCCTGGTGGTCTGCCCAGTTTTCTGCTCCCTACAGGCATGCTTTGCTTACCCAGAGAGTACAGCAGAGGAACTCCAGGCCTCCAGATAAATCCTGGAATCAAGGCCCAGGTTCACCAAATGTAGGGTAAGGCCAAAAATCAATATTATAAAAGTAATCTAATGAGCAAATCAAAAGTGCACGGAAGCAGGAAAAACAAAAGTTAATTACATGCAACCTCAGCTGGTAACAATCCACAAATCATTCAATGTTATATCATAAAATGGCTGCTTATATAATGAGAAGTGGAGTGAAGTTTCACACAATGTTTCAAGATACATTTAAATTCATATTCGCTGATTGGACAGTCTTGGTTGCACCAAAGTTAATTATATACAATACATAGCTCTATTGGCCTATCCTATCCCCCGTGGCCATTCTAATGACTACCTCATGGTCATGATCTCATGATGGAACCATCTTTGTTTATACAAATTTGATTGGCCAATTGACGTATTAAAATGTTTCACATGCAACTCAATTGCTGATTGACTTGGCCCCTTTGGTTATTATGGGGTGAGCCGCTTCTGTCATAAGTAACCAATGGAAATGGAAGGTGTGAACAGTGAGGCAACAAAAAAGAATACTTCACATCCTTTCCCATGATACTCAAAAGGTTGCCATTGACTTTCCGATCTCATCCTTGTTCAATGGACAATTAATAATGTGACTTCTCGGAAATATGTTACACTTCTGCTTCCTTTCTCATGATGTGCCTACATGACTTCATCGAGCATGCTTCTTGGCTTCTTGCTCTCAGACCATGAGCATGATTACATTGTGTATTGAATGAATGGGTGGGTGTGCATGGTCTGAATATCTAAATGCAGGAGTGGCTTAATAAATGCCAGGACAGCTATGTGTTAAGTTTCTACCTAATATATACCTTGGTTTATACAATCTTGTTTATCTTCTTGATCTCTATATCTTCTTGATCCAGGTGCTCGCTTTGTCTGGTACTCTGCTTCCACTACTAGGTGAATATTTTCTTACATGGGGCAGTGTGAGTCTTCTGTCTGGATGACTTTCTCTTGTACACGTCTCTGCATATTGCCTCATTTCCACAAAGCTGTGACCTTGTATCTGTTAGTTTCTAAGAACATGTGCAGAAACTTCATTGGTTTTATGTTCTTTTTGTTAGATGTGTAGGACCTTGCTGCACCTTCCTGTTCATAACCAATCCCTGTACGGCTTTTACAGCTTCCCCTCACAGGGTCTGCTCATAGTTGCAACATCTGATTAAATCATGCTTTCTTATTCTTTGCCAGGGAAAGAACTTCAGAGGCTGCTGACCTTGTCTGTGCGTCTCTTTGGTATAAGCTGGAACCAAATTCATTTTACTATGTGGAATAATCCATGAGGTTTTGTGGCCTACTGAAACCTAAATGACCTATATACTACCTTTATTCTGTGGCCTTCACAGGTAAAAGACGTTAGTTATGTTTATGTTGTGTTTTCTATCTATTGCCTCTTAATGTTTCTAATGAATGCTTGTGTTGCTACTTGAAATACACCTTGTGTCTTTGGCCTACTCACATAAACATTTGTGTGTGTGCTTGATTAATCCTAATGTGTGCTCACTCACTAATTGTCTCTGCCATCATTGCACATGAGCAACATTCTAAATGTATGTGTGCATCTTGCTGGCAATTATCTATCTTGCATTGAAGGGGAATGGCAGATGTGTCAGGGTATCATGCCTGACGCTGGGGCCTCTGGCCTTTGGTGTGGTTTCAGACTTGTTTTTTATGGACTTTTTTCATTTTTATTTTCTCTCACATGTAAGACATTGGACGTTCATCCCAACAGTATCAATGAGGACAATTGATGGTGCACATAGTACTACATTCTTACAAGCCCAGGTCTGCATGAAATTACATTCACCAGCAATAAGGACAACATCCTGCAGTCGTCCAGCCTTTACCAATTTGCTAGCATCATTCATGACCCTACTCACTTCCATTACCATACCATCTAGCATCAGACCCAGGCACTCATCCAATACCATACAAGACATACCAACCACAATAACCCTATTTGCTAAACACACCAGCACCTGACCAACCAATCCCATTCTCTAAACATGCACATAGTAGGACTCATTACAACCCTTCCGGTCCGTTAACAACGGTGCCGGTAGGCTTACCGGCACTGTTGTTACTGGACCGCAAGAGTACAAGTTTGCGGGCCGGGTGCCTTTCCGCCCACCAGGTCTGACATGGCACCCACTTGCAGACTTTGACGGTAGCACCGGCAAGTTTTTACCGGCACGGCTATCGCTGGGGTTGTAATGAGGCCCACTGTGTTCATATTGTGCAAAACAGCATATTGCAGTTATTGTGACAGATGCACTTGAAACCACTCACACTCTCAGGTTGTAACATCCAGAATGTGAATAGCACTGTCCCCCCTATATCTGTGCTGCATTGTGAATCTGCTTCAAGAATTATTTGAGAATTGCAAGAATAAAAAAAGAATGATTGAAAAGGAATATAACACATGTATCTACTACAAATACCTAAAGACTAGCCACTTAAGTAAACCAGCCCTCTCAACCCACATGACGTGTTGTTAGAACAGTCCTGCCATTTCAAAGTCGATCTGAGAAATTGGACTGTTTATAAAACAACCAATTGCGTTTGGAAAATACTAAGAGAGTTATGACCTTATCCCTATGAGTATTCATTTCTAAAAACAAACAAACAACACACCAATTCACACCACAGCCTACAGTTAAAAAGGCAGCATTCAAACATATATTTGTGACAATCTACCACCTTCATTTAACTTTTTAAAAAACTTAACTACATAGCAATGCATTTCTATCCTTTAAAATACCAAACATTTTACCCTCGATGAAGTCTTCCAAATTTTGATTGTAAGTGAAAACAGAATTTAAGCATCAACATCCAACGGTCGAATATCTAAATTCATAATAAATAAAGCATACAGAAATTGTTAAATACCCAGCATACATAACACATTCATCAAAAACATTAACATTTCTCTTTCCTAACTTGAAACTTTGAACACAAACTACCAACTCATACCACCTACACCCTTTCTACTGATCACAATCCTTCCCTACATATCAGCATCAGCACTCTAAGAATAAAATACGTTATAATCACTTTCCCTATAACATCTAAGACACTGCACATTACACATATATACCCTTTTTATTAGACACACATTACGAATCGAGAGCCACATCACAAATCCCAATGCAATTACATTTAAACACTCCCAAAAATGTATATATATATTAATTTCCACAGAATGGATAATACACCTATCGGAAAATGTGTACTATTTTAGTCAAGTTCTCGAATCAAACCAGCATCTGACACCATATTTAACTACACAAATATGTGCTTCGAGAATCTAAAAGCAAACCCATCCACCACATGAAATTGACCTCGAATCAAAAAAACAAAACACAATCAGACCGATTAATGGAATTAATGTGCGCTGAAAATTTCGGCGCAAGCGTGCGAAAACGTGCGATTCGCAGTGAAAGACCGAAAATCGCAGTGCACGTGCGAATATCGCAGGGAAACCAGCGCACATCTATTCATGGAAGTCCGTGCGAGAGTAAAATCAGGGATGTGCGCTGAAAAAGTGCACGGCGCACGCCGGCGCACAGGTCATCTAACGGCGTGCGCGAAGGCCACAGCGCGGCGCACATAACAAAAGTAGGCGGAACACGGGGCGTAACACTCGGAATGGGGAACAACTTGTGAAAATGTGGGCGTCACAGGGGAAGTACAGGAGGCAAGTGCGCGGAACGCCCACACGCTTGCCTACAACACGTATTCATGGAATCGAATAGGGCAAACAGCGCACGGGCAAAGACGCGCACAGACCCAAACCCGTCCGCCACACGAAGGCAGGCGGTAGCGTCCCTGCGCTGGAAAAAAATGTGCGCCAAAATGTGCGCTAACAAAAAGCACGAATATACAGCTCTGATGAATGTCCCATACTGTGGCCCCCTAGGACAAATGACGTGCAAAGGGGGATGCGACAAACAGCGACACCCGCTGTGTGAAAAATAGCGTGTGCATGTATTTTGGGTGTGCGCGGGAAGTTTTACACGCGATTGGGCCTGGGGGAGCGGGGTACGTGTATTTCAGTGGAGCGTGTGAAGTTCTACATGTGATCGGGCCTGGGGGAGCGGGGAACGTGTATTCCAGGGGTGCGCAGGAAGTTTCACACGTGATCGGGCATGGGTGAGCGGGGTACGTGTACTACTGGGTTGCGCAGGAAGTGTCACATGTGATTGGCTGGGTACGTGTATTCCAGGTGTTCGCATGAAGTTTCACACGCGATTGGGCCTGGGTGAGCGGGGTACGTGCATTACTGGGGTGCGCGGGAAGTGTCACACGCGATTGGCCTGGGTACGTGTATTTCAGGGGTTCGCGTGAAGTTTCACACGCAATTGGGCCTGGCCGAGCGGGGTACGTGTATTACTGGGGTGCGCGGGAAGTTTCACACGCTCGCCTACAACACGTATTCATGGAATCGAACGTGGCTAAGGCATGCGCCCAAAAAGACGGGTCAATCCGGAAACACGTCGGACAGCAGGAAGCAGGCGTACGTCGACCCGCGCATCATAAAAGTGCGCACAAACAACAAACAAGCTCAGATGCCAGGATGAATATACCGTTCCTAGCAGCAGTGGCCGTGGGATACCGCAGGAGGAGGAGGAGGATAGTCAGGGCCAGAATTTTTACACCCGGAACCAGCCTTTTTGGGATGCCTGATGACCACGTGTATGGGAGGTACAGGTTTCCACCTCACATAATACTCGACCTGGTCAGTGAGTGGGAGGATGACCTCACATCACCCACCCTGTGCTCCCAAGCACTCAGCCCCCTGGAGAAGGTCCTTAATGTACTGCACTTCTTTGCCACTGGATCATTTCAGCGGACAAGTGCCATAGTGGGGGGGGTGTCACAGGCCACGCAGTCACACTGCCTACACCAGGTTTTAGCCATCATCACTACACGCCCATCAGTCCACAGGTACATATACCTGCCCAGAACACCTGCAGAAAGGCAGGCTGTCGCTCAAGATTTCTACGGGGTGGCACAATAGTGCTAGGTGCCATTGATTGCACCCATGTGGCTCTACGTCCCCCCAGGGCATCTGAGCACATCTATAGAAACCGCAACCACTGGCATTCCATCAACATCCAGGTAGTATGTGATGCCAAGGGAATCATCACCTCAGCATATGCCAACTATCCAGGGTCCACCCACGACAGTTTCATTTACAGAATGTCAACCCTAAACCGAGACCTAGAAGCTGGGCGGCATGGCGATACATGGCTGCTTGGTGAGTTTAAATGCCACTGCACATGCATGCATGTCAGATACTGAGTAATGTCACAACCCCACTAATGATACCCATCATCACCTCCCCAGGGGACAGTGCATACCCTCTGAGCACCCACATGATGACGCCAATTCGGAACCCCACCACGCCACCCCAGGTAAGATACAACACAGCCCACATTGCAACCCGGGGCATAGTGGAGCGCACATTCGGAGTGCTCAAGTCACGCTTTCGCTCCCTTGACCGTTCTTTAGGGCAGCTGTTATACGCTCCCCCAGTAGTGTGCAGGATCATAGTGGCAGCATGTGTCCTGCACGACTTTGCAACATGCCGGGGCCTGGCCGTGGACATGGCGGTGCCCCCACATCCCCAACCACATGCACGCCTGCTGCGCATGGGAGGGGAAAGGGCACAGGGTGAGGCAGCCTGTACGCAGCTGGTGGATAATGACTTCACCTAAAATCACACCCCTGTGGAGTGCACACAGCCCTGGCACATACCAGCTGACTATCAATGATGATGAGTCAAGTGACAGTCAACTGTCACAACCATACCAGCCTGAGATTGTTCACCTGGAAGTGTTCCATTGTGTGCATCCCTACCTACACAAACACCACCAATGCTGTGTCATCAAAAGACACACTTCTATGCTGCTAAAATCATTACCCCCTTGCAAGATACAACATGACAACAGTGCCATGTCACCCACCCCTCCCCAGCACTGCCACCCAACACACCATGGCATGTCATGCTATGTGAGAGCAAACAAAGGAATCCCCAAAACATGACACAAGTGTCACAAAGTACAGTGTCCCGAATGGAAACTGGCCAAACACAATATGCTCCCATTAATGTAGAACTGACAACACACATGACCAAATACTTACCACACTACAATGCAGCTACCCAACCCCAAACATAGCATTCACATGATTGTACTAAGTTAAAGGATACGTAGTCTTACAACCTGGTGATGCTAGCACATCGACCACTTCCAACTGTACAGTGTTGGTGCCACGCAAATCTGGAAGTGCACTGCTTACAACATGAACTCCATCTCCAAAGTAGACGGCCTTGTGAAGACATGAGGAATGTACCTGCAAATCAGGAGAGAGACATGGATGCACAAGCACACATCAATACACCATGCAGTGTACAATACTACAACAATATGCACTAGGAATGTATACACAGTATTGACTACAGACTGCCCACACATGTCATGGGAGTCCAACGTCACTGTGTAAGTCACTGTCACTTGGGCACACCCTTTGCAAGCCCATTGAAATGGGAAGCAGGAAGGGTGTGTGTCTCACGAACCCAAGCATCTAACCCAAACTCAGGACAAGCCTGCATGTGCCCAGCCGGAATACAGTGGATGCCCACGGGAGCCACACAAGGCAACACACTGTAACAAAAAATCAAAAATCAAAAATCAAAAATGGCCATGTGGGGGCCAAGGGGGGTGGGGGAGGCCACCCAGGAGGTCCGAGGACAGGGTGCACACCAACAGCCACCTGTGTGGATGTTGCAAAAAAAAAAACACCTCCATGGGCTCATGGCCTGCACGGCTACGCTATCGTGAGAGATTCAGAATCGCTGTGGTCGCTCTCATCACTCTGTGCTGCTGCCGCCACAGGAGGTGGTGGTGCTATGGGAGGCAGCCCACGCAAAGCCCTAGTCTGGTCCTCCATGGCAGCAAGCATGCGGGTGTGGAAGGTCTCGTTCTGGAGGAATATGGTGCGGAGATCCCCATGCACCACCTGATGTGATGCCTGGACCTCCTGTTGCCTGCATCTCTGCTGAGAGCGTACGTGTGACCCGCGTGACCCGCTCCAGCAGCTGTTCTGTCCTCGTGACAGTGGAAGCCTGAAGGTCCACAAGAGTCTGCCTGAGGTGATGGACTTCTACCCTCAGGGCTTCCCTCTGGCCCTGGGACTCTAAAGAACTGGCTTCCCGCAGAGTGTCCAGGGCCGCCCGTCTTTCCCTGTTGGATGCCAACATGTCCGCCCTGAGTGATTGGCAAATGGAGTCTGTTGCCTGCTGTAGTTGATCCATCTGCCTTTCTGGGGGGACAATGGAAGTGGCCACCCTCTCCATTGCTTGAGCCATCATCTCAGATGATGCTGCCTGTTGGTTTGCCATACCGTATATGAATTGCTCCCATGCGGTATTGCCTGGTGGCATACGGCCACCGCGTTGGCGGGCACCACACCTGTCTGGGGCAAGGCGAACTGTGCCTTGCTGTGTCGGCACTGCCTGAGGCTGCAGGACTGCATTCCCCCTCAGATCTGCTGGCCCAGGAACAGGATCAGAGGTTGTGGAGTGTGGCCCTGTATCCGTAACAACCAAAAGCGGACCTACCAACACTGACATCCCCATAGTGGGCTGTACCCCTGGTGCAGGTGGGTCATACAGAACAGAATCCCTTCCAGAAACACCTACCTGCGAAGCCACATAGGTCTCATCATCCGAATCAACACCTGAATAGAGGTCTGGGGAGGTGCACCCAGAGACACCCCTGGAGAGAACGGTCTGCAGCAAGAGTGGGTTCTCACCCACCACCACACCCCATCCCCCACTGGTGCCCGGTCGTGCCTGAGATCCCTCCTGGGTCTGCACCATCCCCTCACCCTCAACAGCATCAAGTGCGTCATCCCTTGCAAAAACATGAAAGACAAAAAATGGAAACAGGCATTAGCACCATGGCACACAATTAGGCCTGACAAGCTACAGAACCAGTACTTGATTGACACATGTCCCACATGACTATAACCCTCCCATGCATGCACTGTCACTGAGTTTGAAGGAGAGGAAAATGTCAGACACTGATGACACCAAGATGGAAGAGCAACACATTAGCTGCATGCTGGCTAGCAGTGCCATCACACATTGGCCTGTGAGTGGCATGTCCAATCCACATACATGACACATGCCATCACACAGATGGCATGTACCATAGGCATGTCACATATTGTTTGACAATAGGGCTGAGAAATGCGTAGTGAAAGTGTGGGAATTGAAACAATCAGCCTGAATGAACACTGAAAAATACGGAACAATGTTGTTGCAAGATGCCATTTCAAGGGCAACTGGCGTGATGTTGCACAAAATGTCTACTGTGTGCAGAAGGGATACTGTAATACCCAAATCCAGGGGCACAGAATGTTTTGGATGAAGCACATGGGTGACCCAAACCATTCACTCACACACACCCTCACCTGGCACTCAATCAGAACCCCTCACACACACAACATACACATGGATCACACACACATGCATGTGCACTCACCGGACAATGCCTCGTAATCTGGCAGTTCTCCCACACCTTGGATCTGTTCCTCTGTGGCGTAGGTCCCAGCAACAGAGTCATGTACAGTGAGTTCAATGTCTTCTTGTGGAGACCCACCTCCAGTCACTAGAGTAGCGGCATGACTTGAGGCCAGCTTTTTCTTTGCCCTGCACTTAAGGTCATTCCAGCGCTTGTAGCCCTCACCAGCTGTGCGCCTCACAAATCCAAGGGCACTTATGATGTCCGCGACGGTCTGCCAGTGTGCCTGACATCGAGCAGGTGTGGTCTTGCACCCTGAAGTGATCAACATTTCGCTGTCATGTGCGGACACATACTGCACAAATGCATCACGTTCGGCTTCATTGAAGCTAGGCTTCCTTTGCGTGCCGGACTGCGTAGCCGTGTCTGGGGTATCAGCCTGTACTGGACGAGCACTCTTCCTCTTTCTTTTGGAAGGTGGTGGGAATCCTGAGTGGCCTACGCCGCTCTGGCCACTAGGGGCAGGAGCACCGGTGGACTGGGTAGTTGGAGTGTGGGAATGCACACTGAGCATGGGACTTGGTGCAGGCATTGGCTGAAGTGTGACGTAGTCAGGGGGAACGTTAGCAAGATGGACTGGGACCAACACTGCCCTGGCTGGGAGAGTCAGAGCTGGGTTGGATGGAGCTGCAGCTGCCCCTGCAGCCTCCCCACCCTGCCTACTTGGGGCAGCAGATGACATAGCTGCCCCTGATCCACGTGGCCTGGTGACACCAACTTGCACCGCCACGCGTGGCCTAGACTTGGCGACCTGGAAGTCAGCCTGGGAGTCACCCTGTGCCAGGTCAGGTGCCACAATGTGCTGGTCCAACAAGGGCTGAGCAGAGATGGTGTCAGCCACGTTTCCCTCAACCATGGGGGGGCATGGGTGTCTCTGACTGGTCCTCCACACATGGGGGGCTAGGGGTACCCTACAAATCCCAGCCACGTCCCCTACCACGCACACCAGACCCACCCCTTGAGGCTCGGCCACCTTTGCCACCCTTACCGCTTGGTTGCCTCCCAACCATGGCACTGATGTTGTTGTGTGTATGGGAGTTGCAGTAAACTATTGTCCTGGGCAATTGGGGGTCAAAGGGGTAGGGTACTAGATGGAATTCGTACCCTAGTGCTCTAGCAAGGCTGTATGTGACCCCTGGGGAAATATGACGGGTCACGCAACGCACAGGTACCCCTCGTAGACCACGTGCGTGGAAAAATGAACCCGCACTACGCTGTGACACCCAGAAACACAAAAATGAATGTACGCGTGTTACACGCAGCCTACAATGACCTCTGAAGGGGTACGCGACACACGGGGCAAGCACAGTTAGTAAATATGTGCACGACTCACCGTCTGCCTGTAAAAAGAGCGTGAAAAATACGCAACACCCCCGCCAAAAGAAGAATTGTACGCTGTCTGAGGAGACAGGACAAAAGAAGAAGTGAACGCTGTTTGAGGAAACAGGCCCAACAGAAAATCAGAAAAAAGCTGTCAGAGGTAACAGGGAGTACGAACTAGAAACGCTGTGAAGTAAATCGCATGTGAACCGACAAGAAGTACAGAATTCACCCACTCGCTCTCCACGAAAAGCACGTAGAAGGAAATGACGTCCTACACGCACCTTTTGAGCCGGACCACACGTCCAACGTCACTTCCGTTTATACGCGCTAAGGCCGTATCCTCCAATTACATGAGCTGACACTCGGACGTGCAGTTCTTGGACGTGGAACATGCACCCGGGTTCAGGCCTTTCCTCGAATTACACGCTGACGTGCAAGATTTTCACGTGCCAAATCACTCCGTATCAAGCTGGCCACGCGTTCGCAGACGGAAGACCACGCTCCTGCCCAGAAGGCCAAATTACTGCCCCCCCAGAGCCCTGAGCACGCTCCCACCTGCCATCTGCTGCTGCCTGATTGCCTGCTGCCCACGTGCCCTGCCATTTGCTGCCTGCACGTCAGCCCGGGGTGCTGTTGCTGTGACCACCCCTGCTAGAACCGAAGATTCCTGACTGCTATTCCATCGCTCCACAGCCCAGCCCCAGGACCCAGATGCCCACCCACACCTGCCTCTGGGGTTGCCATGTCGGGCACTACACCATCTGGCACCACTGGCAACCCCCACCAGAGAGGCAGAGGGCCACCAGCTTCACTGCCACCGAAGTTGGTGTCCTGGTGGAGCAAGTCCTGGGGCAGTATGATGCCCTCTTCGGAAGGTCGGCCGCTGACAAGGAAGGACAGACTCGGATCTGGACGGACATCGTGACTGCCATCAACGTGGAGGGGTGGCAGTCCGCGACTTCTAACATGTCAAGAAGCGCTGGGAAGACTTCAGGTCCAGGACCCTCAACAAGGCTTGGCGCCTCTTGAAGGCAGCGGATGCTAAGGGGCACCGGGGCCACCTGTCGGAACATCAGATGAGGGTCCTGGAACGCATATGCCCAGCGCTCCACGTCCAGGTCCTTGAGAAGCAGACTCGTCTGCAGTCGAGTAGTAAGTGTACATGCATACTGATTGGAAGCTGTGCGTGTGGTGGGGTGCCAGTAGTGTGCAGGTTGTACATGTGGTTTTGTAGGGCCATGTATGGATGTGTATGTACAGGGCTGTGAGGCTGACACATGCAAGTCTTTTCATGTGTGAGACAGATGGATGGTGTATGTGTGGGTAAGCATGCTGGCCAAATGCAGATGTGTGAGCAGACATGTTTGGATTACTGTGTATGTAAGTTGGCATGGTTGTGGTGTCACACATGGATGTTGGTTCCAGCTGCATGTATCTGCACCGTATACATGTGCATGTGTGTGTATTTGACATGGGTGCAACAGTGATGCAACATGGATGCATGTGAGACTGATATGTAGAAGACTGATTGCCAGATGTGACATGGATGCCAATCTCATCACTGCGACAGTTGGCGAAGGTGTACACATGCATGTAATTGTGGTGGCGTGTGTGCATGTCCAGTGCACTCCCTGTGTTTCATGTGATGTCTGGCTCACCTTTGGCTGCTCATGCTGTTGTATGTGTATGGATGGTGCTGGCAGTTGCAATATGGCTGTGGAATAGCTCATGTGTGTGAGTTGCAACGACATGTGTGTTGGGGATTGTGATGCCATGTCTGAAGTTTGACAATGCCACTCATGTACAACTGTCATGTGTGTATGAGTCCAATGTACAGTGCCCTGATGTCTGTCTCCTATCTCTCCCTGTCTGCAGCGTCAACTGACGAAGAGGGCGGAGAAGGTGCTGTGGAGCACAGCGGCAGGGATCGCACCGCCAGCCGGAGACGCAAGCCCCGGCACCCCTCCCAGGTTGTCATCTCGTTGCGGAGTGAGGAGTCTGGTGCCGCGTCCCAGGTCACAGCTGCTGAGGGGAGGTCCAAGAGGCGGAGGTTGGAGTTGGACTCTTCGGCAGCCGAAGGGGCAGCTGAGACCCCACAGGGCCCGACGGAGGAAGATGGCACGGAGTCATCCAGGTTGGTGGGGGGTTTGGTGGAGCAGGAGGCTGTGCAAGGGACAGAGACGGGGTCTGGAGGTCACTGGTGCTAGTGGTGCAGTGCAGGGGCAGGGACAGGAGGCAGCACAGGCTGCCACGGAGGTGCCTGTGTGTAATCCTGTCCCCGATCCTGTGACTGCATCATCTTGCACCAGCAGGGATACCTACGTCCAGACCCGTTCTCAGGGAGGGGATTGGCTTACACCAACTGGCCTTCCTCTCCCTGCGGATGTGGCTATCCGGCACCGGGTTGAGCCTGTCCTGGGTGCGGTGGCGTTGCAGTCTTTTCATGAGGAGAGTGCACGTATTCTCGCATGGCTCGTTGACCGCGTTGACCCACTGGGACAGCTCACCAGGGCCGGATTCCTCCATTTTCTGGACCTTGTTCAGACCCCCTCCTCAACTGAACCCCCTATGCACCAGTCATCCTCCGTGCCATCTTCCCATCCATGTGTCACCTGGGTGCCCTGTGGAGCTCCCTCTGACCCTGCGGCCAGGCTGGTGGAGGACACATCCCTGCCACAGTTGGGAGTCGGACGTCCAGCAAGGGTGGCCACCTCAAAACTGCACCCCAGCTGGAGGAGGATGTGCAGGCAGCAGGAGCCAGGGCACAGGCAGCGGCACAGCAGCATCAGCAACACGGTGGGAGCCATGATGGCTCGGGGCCTTCATCATCGGAGGGGCAGGCATAGGCCGGAGGGCAGGAGGACCCTGGTCGGGAAGTGTCTTCCGTGTGGCAGCGGTTGGGCCATGCGATAGATGTGGAGCGGCAGTGGGCGGAAGAGGCACGGCTCACGATGGTCAGGGCGGAGAACTCCATGCGTAGGGCCCTGAGGCAGGCCGAGTGCCTCGAGGCCATTCACAGGGACCTGGAGTTCCAGATGTCATCGTCCCTGCAAACCCTCGGGCCATGGAAGAGGACCGCCTCCGGGACATCGAGCAGGAGTTCGATGATGCCCTGGCCCGGGACATCAACATGTGAGATGTTGGACTTGCCCACTGCCTTTGTAAATAGTTAGTTAGTGTTAGGTTTCCTTTGGTTTTTTCTTTATTTTGGTTGCGCTTGGACAATGCACCACATTTCTGTATATAGTTTTTAATTAGGTAGTATCTTTTATAGGTTTCATTTCTTCAGTTGGGATCATGGACCCTGGATAGTTCATCTGTATATAGTTCACTATTGGATTCATCTTCTTTTTTTTATTTCCCCATGGAGCAATGGTTTTCACTTTTGTTTTTCCCTTGGATTTGCTTTGTTGGACTGAGACTTTGGACACCTTTCCTTTGGATTATGATTTCTTGTTTGTCATTATTTTACAGACATGCAGCTTTTCTTTTTTTATTCCCATTGTTGTTTGTTTGATTTTAATTCCATTCATGTTGCTTTTAATACATTTTTTTCGTCATCCTTCCATGTGTGGTATTATCTCATTGGTTTCATGCATGTCATGATATGGGTTTTCACATTCACTTGCAACCATTGTGTGTGTGTGACGGACATGTGTTCATTTACATACTTGCCATTGGGGTTGTATCATGTAATTGCCTTTTCTATGTGGGTGGATGCAATACTTGGTAGGGTCTTTGGTCTGGGGAGGCTGGCCATAAGGGCCATGATTGAGGATCGTCATGACCAGGGGGCAGGGTGACATGAGTGGGGGCCTGCTGGCAGGTGCCCCGCACTGCTGGGGGGTGGGGGTGCAAGGGGACATGAGTGGGACATGAGTGGGGGCCTGCTGGCAGGTGCCCCGCACTGCTGGGGGGTGGGTGTGCAAGGGGACATGAGTGGGGGCCTGCTGGCAAGTGCCCCGCACTGCTGGGGGGTGGGTGTGCAAGGGGACATGAGTGGGGGCCTGCTGGAAGGTGCCCCGCACTGCTGGGGTGTGGGGGTGCAAGAAGACATGAGTGGGGGCCTGCTGACAGGTGCCCCATGACTGCTGGGGGGTGGGGTGCAAGGGGACATGAGTGGGGGCCTGCTGGCAGGTGCCCCATGACTGCTGGGGGGTGGGGGTGCAGGGGGACATGAGTGGGACATGAGTGGGGGCCTGCTGGCAAGTGCCCCACACTGCTGGGGGGTGGGTGTGCAAGGGGACATGAGTGGGGGCCTGCTGGCAGGTACCCCACACTGCTGGGGGGTGGGTGTGGAAGAGGACATGAGTGGGGGACTGCTGGCAGGTGCCCCGCACTGCTGGGGGGTGGGGGTGCAGGGGGACATGAGTGGGACAAGAGTGGGGGCCTGCTGGCAGGTACCCTGCACTGCTGGGGGTGGGGCTGCAAGGGGACATGATTGGGTGCCTGCTGCAGGTGCCCTGCACTGCTGGGGGGTGGGGGTGCAGGGGGACATGAGTGGGACATGAGTGGGGGCCTGCTGGCAAGTGCCCCACACTGCTGGGGGGTGGGTGTGCAAGGGGACATGAGTGGGGGCCTGCTGGCAGGTACCCCACACTGCTGGGGGGTGGGTGTGGAAGAGGACATGAGTGGGGGACTGCTGGCAGGTGCCCCGCACTGCTGGGGGGTGGATGTGCAAGTGGACATGAGTGGGGGCATGCTGGCAGGTGCCCCATGACTGCTGGGGGGTGGGGGTTTAAGGGGACATGAGTGGGACATGAGTGGGGGCCTGCTGGCAGGTGCCCTGCACTGCTGGGGGGTGGGGGTGCAAGAAGACATGAGTGGGGGCCTGCTGGCAGGTGCCCCATGACTGCTGGGGGGTGGGGTGCAAGGGGACATGAGTGGGGGCCTGCTGGCAAGTGCCCCACACTGCTGGGGGGTGGGTGTGCAAGGGGACATGAGTGGGGGCCTGCTGGCAGGTACCCCACACTGCTGGGGGGTGGGTGTGGAAGAGGACATGAGTGGGGGACTGCTGGCAGGTGCCCCGCACTGCTGGGGGGTGGGGGTGCAGGGGGACATGAGTGGGACAAGAGTGGGGGCCTGCTGGCAGGTACCCTGCACTGCTGGGGGTGGGGCTGCAAGGGGACATGATTGGGTGCCTGCTGCAGGTGCCCTGCACTGCTGGGGGGTGGGGGTGCAGGGGGACATGAGTGGGACATGAGTGGGGGCCTGCTGGCAAGTGCCCCACACTGCTGGGGGGTGGGTGTGCAAGGGGACATGAGTGGGGGCCTGCTGGCAGGTACCCCACACTGCTGGGGGGTGGGTGTGGAAGAGGACATGAGTGGGGGACTGCTGGCAGGTGCCCCGCACTGCTGGGGGGTGGATGTGCAAGTGGACATGAGTGGGGGCATGCTGGCAGGTGCCCCATGACTGCTGGGGGGTGGGGGTTTAAGGGGACATGAGTGGGACATGAGTGGGGGCCTGCTGGCAGGTGCCCTGCACTGCTGGGGGGTGGGGGTGCAGGGGGACATGAGTGGGACATGAGTGGGGGCCTGCTGGCAGGTACCCTGCACTGCTGGGGGGTGGGGCTGCAAGGGGACATGAGTGGGGGCCTGCTGGCAGGTGCCCTGCACTGCTGGGGGGTGGGGGTGCAAGGGGACATGAGTGGGACATGAGTGGGGGCCTGCTGGCAGGTGCCCTGCACTGCTTGGGGGTGGGGGTACAAGGGGACATGAGTGGGGGCCTGCTGGCAGGTGCCCTGCACTGTTTAGGGGGTGGGGGTGCTGGGGGACATGAGTGGGGGCCTGCTGGCAGGTGCCCTGCACTGCTTTGGGGTGGGGGTACAAGGGGGTAATGCGTTGGTGATCACTAGTGCAAGGTGACATGTGGCTTGGCTGGGGGGGCATGCCCATGGTGGATGGGCTGCCTGCGGGACATGACCAGGGGTGCAGGGTACTCCCATGTGGTGTGGTCTGCCTGCAGGGGCCGTGGAGGGTCAAGAGGGAACACCTGGGAGGACCCACACTGCCAATTCACATGTAGGACTCTCCTGCACCCCCGAAATACACATACCCCACTCGCACAGGGCCTATCGCGTGTGAAACTTCCCCGCAGCCCAGAAATACACGTACCCTGCTGAAATTGCGTGTGGAACTTCGCGCGCACCCCTGTAATACACGTACCCTGCTGAAATTGCGTGTTAAACTTCCCCGCATCCCCAGAAATACACGTGCACTGCTGAAATCGCGTGTGGAACTTCCCGCGCACCCCTGTAATACACGTACCCTGCTGAAATCGCGTGTAGAACTTCCCCGCACCCCAGAAATACACGTACCCTGCTGAAATCGCGTGGGGAACTTCCCGCGCACCCCTGTAATACACGTACCCTGCTGTAATTGCGTGTTGAACTTCCCCGCACCCCAGAAATACACGTACCCTGCTGAAATCGTGTGTGGAACTTCCCGCGCACCCCAGTAATACACGTTCCCCGCTTGGCGTTTGCTGTTTGGCAGCCCTGTATAATGGTCCAGGGTTAGCGCAGCCCTTTGCACTGAATTGGGAATTTTGATGGCTTTTCCTTGCGTGAGGGCGTTCTTGGGGGCGTAACTGGTGCTGCTGCAGGGTCGCTGCGCCACTCTGCGCCACGGCTGGTTTTGGAGGCTAAAATCCATGAATACGCTGTGCGCGAATATCGATTTTAGCGCACGCGGCTGGCGCAGACATTCGCACACTTTGCGCCAGCCGCGTGCGCCACTTTTGTGCAAAATTCTATGAATTACCCTGTATATCTACATCTGACGGGTGTAGTTCCATTTTGAATCGACAAATCATGTAAAATAGTGCACATTTATCTCTGCCCTTAGTACACTTTAACTGAAAATATCAACCCGTATCTTCGCTTATTTATTCTGCACACTCTCCCTTAAACCAAAAAACATTCTAAATACAACTTTTCA
The DNA here is from genome assembly GCF_040938575.1 of Ambystoma mexicanum. Classification (NCBI taxonomy): domain Eukaryota; kingdom Metazoa; phylum Chordata; class Amphibia; order Caudata; family Ambystomatidae; genus Ambystoma; species Ambystoma mexicanum. Next base: position 885,888,792 of record NC_090922.1, read on the forward strand.
GTTTGACTACATGAGTATGAGTTTGGAAATCACGTAGAAAACATACAATACAAACGTAGCACACTTTCATTAATGTATATTATGTTTAACAAGTTCACGCAAATCAGGAACTCAAAACTTAGGAACACAGCAGAACCTAACACTAGCCCTGCTAACTGCAGACAAATAAATAAGCAACCCATGAGGCATAAAACCAGTTCAAAATCTGAACATCAAACAAAGAGAGAACAATATCCCAACTCCTCAAAATGTCTTCACCCATTACCTCACCGCACAACACATACCTTAACTATCAAACTCATGAAATGGCTGTCAAGGGAAAAAGTCTGGAACATTTGAAAATCCAATCAAAACACACTCCCTGTTCCCTCATATTCAAAGAAATACCTAACTACATCATCATTCAGTTTTAACACTTTGGGAGACACAACAAGTGCCACCATAGAGCAAACCAAAAGAATTGTCTACTGTGAAGGCATTACAAAGTAGACACAGACAACAGAATGTGAAGTTTGGGATACAAGATTTTATTCAAAGTTAAAAGGGTTGGAAAAAGCCTATCTTGCCCTATGCTAAGGTGGGATTTCCCTACCTACCTGAAACTAAGTATGAAGTGTAGGGATGTCAGCGTCAAACTGAAGTATTCACCTCCAGGTATAGAGCTTCTTCCAGCTCCTAGCTTGCAGCGAGCTTCCTTTCCCCAAGTTCAAGACAGGTCACAATATCAAAGGCGTTCCCTTCCCCAAGCTTCAAGACAGTTCACAATGTCACAGGGATTTGTTTCCGCAAGCTTCAAAGCAGTTCACAATGTCAAAGGAGTTCCCTTCCACAAGCTTCAAGACTTTCAGCTTCTTCAACATTCAATTATCTGGGATAGGTCCAAGCTCCTCTGGTTATAAAAGTTCCTTTCAGTTGAAACACATAACTTCCAATATCTTTGATTGCCAGCTTCTTTTAGCACAAAACTTTCTTTATACTCAATGCACATGTTTCCTTGGTCTAGGCGCAGTTGTTGGACGACACGGTCCACCCATTAAGGTCACAATATTTGGTGCTTCTCATAAATTCCTTTAAGCACAGGATCGCACTACTTCCATCCTACAGTGGATCCTGATTTATTGACCTTCCAGACTAAAGGATTTCTCTTATCTTGATCTGTTAAGGTTTTCCTTCACCCACAAGATTTGTATCAATTTTTGTTTTCAACTTTCTCGCAAGCTGGCCAATGTTTAGTTATGGTTCATTCACAGTTTCGGGCCACATTTATTCTTAAAGTTCAATGTCTCTCAAACACATTCTTTACATCAACTTTCTTCTTTAATGAGTTTTCAATCTTTCAGGTCAGAATTGAAAATGCTTAAAGTTAAATAACTCATATGGGCTCCCTCGTCGTGTCCCGGGCCCCTTCACTAGGCCGCTTCACTAAATGGACTAACTGGCTTCTGCATATGGCGGCTCTGCCTGTCATGGTTCAGCTTCTCCATGTGGTGCCTTGCATCCGTGGTGTGCATGGCGTTCGGCGGCTTTGCTTCTTCCGCTGGCAGGCTGTCAGTAGGATGGGCTCTACTCCCTGGTCCTCCGACTCTCCGACTCTCGTATGCCTCACTCGCAGAGTATCCTCCTTCCGATACCTCAGCTCTGCACTTCCTGGCTCTCCTGCAAACCTCTTGCCTTCATGCACACCACAGATCTTGGCTCCGACTCTCCCACTTGGCTTCAGCTTCAGCCAATATGACTCCTTCTCCACAGGTGCTGGGGAATTTAAAATCCCCACCAGACTGATTGGTCTTCAGACAACTATACAGCTCACTCTCTTTGCGGGAGTCCCTTTTACATGTTGATGTTCGTGTTGTCCTCTTCCTCGTCTCAGTGCCAAAGTGGTGTGTGTTGCTCTTCTTCATCCCAGTACCAAAATGGTGTATGTCATGAGCCTGTGTCAGTGGAAAAATAGGGACAGGATTGGTAACACCCTATGAAAGGGAAATGGGGAATACTGCGTCTCATAAGGGTGCCTCATCCGCACTCCTCAAATCTCCTCCACCCAGGTGATTCTCCTTTGCATATCCACCCCCAAGGTCAGGATCAAAAAGCAATAACCTTTCCCTGGACCTTTGGGAGAGGGATATATTGGGGAAAGATGTCAGCATGTCCTCAGATTCCTAACACTACATAACTGAAGATTCTTGGGATCATTCGCTCAACATTGATTGCATCCAGAGAGGAATACATCAGCATCTTGGATCACTGCATTTCCAAATAATTTGGAAAGGAATTAGAGACAATTAGTCTATGGATTTGTAAAATACATCATCATTATTCACTGTGCAGACAATGATCTTGGTTATTGCAGAGGTGTTCATCTTTCATCATGAAACATGATTTGAAAAAAATATCATGAACATGTTTGCAAACGCATCACTTGTGTTTTCAAATAGCAGACACTGAACAAACAAATTGAAAATTAAAGGAAAAACATCAATAAAGTAATGTGCGCATTCATATCACCATATTTTGAGTATCCACAATAACAATATCACATACGCAAACAGTGAATTATTTAGTAAAGTTGAGATTCATCTAAAAGATATTGGAAATGCTTTGTTCCTGAAGAATATCCATACATGAATTCTTCACTTCTAAATAAACACATCTTAAAATGTTATTCCAAAAGTCATTTTAAGGACTTCCTATAACCATAAACTGTTTTTAAAAAACACAGATTGAGATGTACAAATGTACTGACACAAGGATGATGAACAAGCTGATATCACAGCGTGACTCATGGCCAATATACATAAAAACAAATCGAGAAACAACACTTATTAACACAACTCAACAAAATAAGTTTGCTACGTTTTTGCACCTTTTATTCCCCACTGAAAATGAATCGAGAATTTATGATATTTTATGAAATATGCACATGATACTGAAAATGAAGACAAATGTATTTGGTACTCAACACCGATAATTTGCGAATCATACTGTTCCATAGCACACATTGATCGAGAACCACAACTACTCTCAGTTGACATACACACCAATTCAAAATATAAACAACAAAAAAAGACTACATTCTTTTGGAAACATGAAGCACACCTATGAAAATCTGCAAATGGATTGGCCAAAGGACATGTACATGCTAATGGATCTGAGAACTGGTTGGCTAATACATGCACACTGATCACACATTCCCTATTTATCTGCCAGGAAACCTTACATTTACTAATTTCTTTGGAGATAAAGTCATATAGGAAGAAATTCCTACCCCATTTCTTAGCGCCTTTCCTTACCCAAACCCTCTTCCCTTTATTTCTTCCCTTTGTTGTACTTCTGTGTGTTGCTTTTGTATTTATTGGCACGGTTAGTATAGCTCAGCGGCAACGAACCAAGACAACACAGAGCAACACAGGTTTGAATCCTGCGTCTGCACTTAGAAGCTTTTTCGGTATTAAGCACGTTCTAAAAAAAATATATATATTGTATATGCTTTTTTTTAAATGCAAGATGTTTTAAACCTTCATTTTATTTTACATATGTCTGGAGACGGAGGCTGTTAATCGTGAGGCACACTCCAGCGATGAAGAGATCCAGGAAGTATTGAACTCCCATTGCAAGAGGATGTTGAGTGGGTAGAGCAGCCAAGTCCACCAAAGAAATACAGCGGCAAGAGCTTCAAGCAATAATCAGGCCAAAACAAAACCTTATTTCCCACCTTAATACCTGGATTGCACCAAACGGACAAGTCCAATGACCTGTCCCATAGCTGAGGCAATTTCTACCCAGGACTTTCTCAAATACTCTGTCAGAGTGCTAGTTGTGAAATTCCTAAACCTTTTGTTGCAATGGACCAATTTCACTAGACTCTGCTTGCCACCATTCATCAGGGAATCCTTTAAGAATCTGTAAAATATGTCTAACCGCAAATGCCAAATGATAGGCAGTGAAATCAGGCATGCTCAATGCCCCTTTATCCCCAGTCAACTGAATCTTCCACAATTGAATGTGTGGAGGCTTACCATCCCATAGGAACCCCTCTATCAGCCTTTTCACCTACTTCCACACATCCTTCTTAGGGAATAAAGTTATCATACTCAAAATGTAATGTATTCTAGGTCTGCTTATCATTTGACGGGCATGCACTTTCCTCCACAAGGACAGGCTAAGAAGCCTCCATCTATCAAGATCAGCCTTTAGCTTATCCATAAGTGAACCCATATTCCTGCCCATGATTTTGTCCACATTATTTACTAGCCAGATGCACAGATACTTCAAACCACTTCCACATCAATGGAATGCAAACTCCTGGGGGTCCACCTTTAGACAGTTAATTGAACCCAATAAGGCATCCGACTTTGACCAGTTTATAGCCAGAGACATTTGAAAATGAGTCAATGCATCTCTTTGCTGGCAGTACATCAGAATACCCAAAGACACACCTCTTTGAGAGGTAGAGAAGGTACAGTGCACCTTATGTGGGGAGGTGCACAGAAGACAATTGATGGCAGTGGAACACAAAGCTTGGGCACCACGGTTTGTACAAATTACCTGATTTGCTTCCACTGGCATCAACTAGACCAGCAATTCAGGTGCAGGCTCATGAAGGGAGATATCTGACTGTGGTGCATTTCTATTGAGAACATCCCAACACCTGAAACATCAGAGTTTACTGAGGAAGCACCAACACCACCAGCTGCATCTTTCACTCCCCTTCTGCCACCTACAGCATCCCCTGCTGCAGATAATGGGAGCCCCTCCTCTATTGCCCCTGCAATGGCCACTCCATGCCAAAGCAGGTCTCCAGAAGGTTGTGTTTTCACCTGCAGGATGTGCATCATGCCAATATCATTGAATGCAAATAGTTTTAAGGCCATTGAGGACATCTGGGTGGAGCACAGAAGAAATTGACAGTAATTTGTTTATTGAGTTTTTACTCTTTTTCAGTGCTATTTTCCATGTGCCCGAATTATGGGCAGCAGGAAAGCTTTGCCTGCTCTGCAGACTTTCCCACAGTTCTGCCGCCAGCTTCTCTTACACTTGCCTGTGGAATTGCTGCTCTTCAGCATGACTGCATCCCTGACAGCCTCTCCATTGCTGCCGGCTCCTCAGCGGTTCCCCTTCAGCACATGCTATGCTCTTCCTGGACTCTCTTCTTAGGTAGGAAGCACCGGCCTCCTTCAGCATAGCCTGCCTGTGTGTGTCTGCCTTCAGTTCTGCTTTCCGCTGCACCCGCTCTGCATTTCTCTTCTCCTTCTCGCTTTCAATTCGAAAAAAAGGCATGCCATTTATTAAATGTCCCACACAGCTGATTGGATTTATGCATTTATGTCTGTGCACACGGCACCTTGGCCAAAAGTAACACCACTCACTGTTAGGGAGAATTCTCTGTTTAGGCTGAATTTCCTAACCTAGTGAGTCCCCCAGCAGCTTTGCTGGATTTCTGGAGTTTGTTTTTTTCCATCCTGCCAAGAGTGAGACTCTTTTCTCCCACTCTTGGACATGAATGTGGTTAATTCCTTTGAATGTCAATGTGTTCTATGGGCTATGGGGTCCTTTACTCCATAGGGTCTCACGTGTTTTGCTATGTGTGTTACACCACACCCTCCGTGCCGTAACACTGGGGTGTCCTAGAGGATCACCACCATAGACTCCATACCCTGGGACTGACTACTGTCTCCCAGGGCATGTAAAATCACCATTGGCTTTACTAGACCTAAACTTACTAACAGAACTAGTACAAACCATCCTATTGTGGACGTACTGGTAGGGGTAATTCGATTACCCCTGGGTCTGTTGTTCGAGGGGGCACTGTCCCGTCCCCCCTCGTCGAGTTTTGGTTGGTGGCAGTGGAAACTACTTGTAATATTCGATCCCGAATATAACTCTATGGGATTCTTCCCATTGTTGGGGGCTAATACTTTTTCCCGTTAGTCTCTAACATACCGCCGGTTTATTTGTCTTAAATAAATCTACCGGTTGGTATTTTCTGCCGGAACTCGGTTTTTAAAATGGCGTCTGTGTTCGCCTCTGTAACTCCGAACCAAAGGTTGAGCCCTTTGTTCCACTTTTGGCGGGCTTCTGCACAGAAGCCCTCCAAAGTGGTGCCATTCCGTCTGGGTACCACAGGGGGTGTGGGAGGGAGTTTCGGCACCCTGGACTGAGTTGCCTTGCCAACTGAAGTCGCACTCTGGTGTGATTGGCCCAAGTGATGAGCCACCCGCTCACCACTTAGCGTGGTTTGATTGACAGCTAGGCTGAATGAATGGGGGTTTTCTGCATAAAAGCAGGGCTTTTGGGACTGGATCTTCAGAAGTCGCCACAGGACCTAAGAATCCGACGAGGGTAAAGCTGAGCCGACCTGCAATGACGACACCTCCGGTGGAGCCCTGCTGAACCGACTCACCACTTGCCGACGACAGAGGAGATCTCCCGGCTGGAGAGTCTTCTTCCCCTGACTGGTGGGAACAACCAGTCGCTTTGCTTTTTCTTCGCTTCCAGGACGTAGTGGTCGAATTGCCCGTGCTAAGCACCCCGGCAACTGGATAGCCACTAACCACTGTACCACGACCAAAAGGTGGTGCCTTGTGACGGAGCACTCCGCGGCTGGTCTCTTCCCTGGTGGTGCAACGATCTTCAACTTTCCTTCGACGACGAGATCATCTCATCTCTTGGCAAAGCCCCGACTTGCATCCACCACCAGAAACAACTGCCCCCGCCGGAGCTGTCTCTGCACTTACAAGGTACCGTGTCCGCCTGGCTGCCCTTGTGACGGTTAGCGTGAGGTGTCTTAATCCTTACCTTTCCATTGGGTCGCCTCCAGAACTTCTCAACTTGTTGTTCTAAACTGGTCCAACCTTTCTGTGACAATTTGCTACAAAGGCTCGAAGTGCATTTCCACTGTGATACTTTTTGGGACATATCGCCTTGCCTCTCTCCGAGTGGGCCTGGCCTCTGACTTTGCGATCAACAGTACACCCTGCCTTACTTGCCTTGCATTTGCTTGTAAAAGTGTTGGTACCGAGTTGGTTTCATACCCTGCCTTTTCTCTCCCGTTCTAACGAATATTAGAGTGCCATCCAGGTTAAAGCATTCACCTTTGTCTGCAAATAAGTGGTGCCGTTGAACCTAGACTTGTCGAAATATTGTTAGAGGATTGAGATACTTATAGTAATTGTGATTGAAGTTGTTTGCTGTATTAGTGCCAGTGTGTTTTTCATAGATGTGTCTTTAAAATAAATAATTATATATCTTTACACCCAAGCTCTGTTCCGTGTCTGCTTGTTCTACTGTGTAAATTGCCCTATTTTGTATACTCCACATACTGCCTAACTTTTCTGACTGAGAGAAGTCTGACTGCTCAGCCACAGCTACCAAGTGAATCTGTGTGGTACAGACGGCTACCAAGTGGGTTTACTGCCAAACACCTGTAGGCCTAAATCTTTTGCAGTGGTCCCAGAGTGAACTGCACAGGTTTCCGCTTAACACTCACCTACCTCCTTTGTAGCCCTTCCATTCTACCTTCAACCAAATCAAAGACTTGACCATGCTTAAATCACTTTTACATACCACTTACAGTGAACGATTTTGTGAACCGCTGCGAACAGAACACTGAATTGAGTAGCGTTCCTTCAGATCACATGAATACCCCATCCAATCAAAAAACAACACAATGTAACCACGGCTTCATGATGAACTTTGTCATTGATGATGTCATTTGTGATGTCATCTTTGATGCCATGGGTGTTAGTTTTAGCAGTGCAGGGAGGTGGCGCAAGTTATGGTTGCATAGCTTACCATAACTGGTGAATTTCTTTGGTTTTTCAATTTTACCTTGCAACTGTAACATTTCTTTAACAAAGTTTTTTTCAATTAATATCTTATGATTGTATTCGTGCATCTTAAACACAGTGGCCCTCATTACGACCCAGGCGGTAAGGGGTTTACGCCGGCGTAAACTTCGCCGACCCTTACCGCCTGAGTACGAGTTCCCTTAGCGCCATGGCGGATTTAACATCTGCTTTTAGCAGGTGTTAAAATCCATGGCGCTAAGGGACCTTGTTGTTAATTACGCCACCGTAATTTACGGTGGCGTAATTAACGCCTTCCCCACTCCCATTATGCCCTATGGGGCAAAAATGGGAATGGGGAAGGGTAAATGGGGATTGGGGACTTACCGCCCCGCCAAGGTCGGAATGGGGCGGTAAGTCCGCCAACCACCATGGCGGAGTTGGCAACTTAGCGCCATGGACCATGGTGCTAATAGCACCATGGTTCTCCGCCAAGGTCGTAATGAGGGCCAGTGCCCCTTTAGCAATGTTTTTTCAGAGAATTTCATAGATTTGTATACATGAAAATGTTTCATGATGTTACAGCACAGTTAATTCATAATTTTATTATTTTTTTTGTGATCTTTGAGTTTATTCAAACTTTTATCACAGAATCTCTATGTGGTTAGTATTCATCATTGAGTGTTAAAGTCTTCCTAAGAACGTGTGACTTGGGTTCAAGGGTTTAACATTTGGAACTTCTATTGTTCTTTCAAGATTGTGTCTAAGAAATTAATTATCGCGCAGGTTATTTTCATATTGTGACCTGCTGTCACACGCGACCACCAGTCTTCTCTATTTCCATTTATTGGAAAGCAAAAGTCTAGATGTAGGGTCCTTTGACTCGAGATTGCATCGCAGTTTATGATCAGATGGTAAAGTGATTCCGTATCTTTATTGCAATGTCTGCATTAGTCATCTTTTTGATCCAGGTTTTTTCTCATCCATCTCATTTCATTTGTTTGCAGTGCATTTAATCGCATTCGCAAAAATTGATCTCGTTGGTGGCGCGATGGACATTTGAGTAAGTATTTCAGCTGTACATTTAGTCTATTTGGTGCAGATCCTGACAGGAGTGTACATTTAAGGAGTGCTCTTTTTTCGCTATTCTGAATCCATCCCCACCATTGAAGACATTTTTTGACAATCTGCGGGCGGAGTTGCAAGGACTCTATTTCGATGTCAGCGGTCGTCATTATTTGGTCTACTTTATAAGTCCACTCCTTTAGAATCTGTGAGTTTGGGCTGGCTGTATCTTGTTTGAGTATTTTGTATGCTGGTTCTCCAGGATGTTCTCTTATTTTGCGTAGGAGTGCACAAGCTTTCCAGATTGTTGAATCGTACAAAGAATTTATTCCCAGTTCGTATCGCAGGCTCGTCTTCGAAACGTATCTGGGTAAACGTAGGGCTTTGCGCCAAAACAACCCTTCTAGAGCATCCCATACTTTAAAGTCAAGGTTCCATGCACATTCGGCTCCAAATGTAATTGCAGGTAGTACTTTATTTAGGTAGAATGTTAGTACCGGTCGAACAGAACATTTTCCGTATTCATTGTGAATTTTCAGTCCTTGTAGGGCGTGTGTTAACATTCTGTTTCGCAGATCCTGGTACCATGGCCATTCTCTGATGGAAGTACTGTAAATGATTCCGAGGTAACGTATCGACGTTGTTGTTTCGATTTCCTCGTTTGCCACATACCATTTAAAGTGGTTTGATTTCTGGCCTATTGTGTTCTTCATTTTTATGATTTTGGTTTTGGCTGTGTTGATCTCGAGCATATTCTTTATGAGCTAGCTGTTTAATTTAGTCAGCAGCCGTTGTAGTCCTATTGCTGTCTGGTCAGCCAAGACAATATCATCTGCATATAAGATACAATTTAGTTCTTGGTAATTTATTCTCGGTGGGAAACATCTTACTTCTTTTAGCTCAATAGGTAAGTCGGAGATGAATAGTTTGAATAGCAATGCAGCCAGCGGGCATCCTTGTTTAACACCTTTTGACGTCGGGATTGAGTGTGTCAGATCTCCATTCTGATTAGTTTGAATACGAACCGATGTTTCTTCGTGTAATGCTCTAATCGGGTTCAATATTTGTGGAGGGCATTCCCATTGTGTGAGCTTTTGCCATAGGAGGTTTCGGTTTATTTTGTCGAAGGCTTGTCGCATGTCCACAAATGCTATGAAGAGAGGTTTCTGACCTTTTAGCGAGGCTAGTTTTAGAAGGTTTAATAGTAGTAGATTTACTTCAGTGCCCACGCCTTTAGTGAAACCTGTTTGCCGACAGTCACCAATCTTTTCTTGTTTAGCCCAAGCTGACATTTTTTTTTGTAAGAATGAAGTGAATGTTTTCCCAATTGTATCTAGCAAAGCTATCGGGCGATAGTTTGCCGGGTCAGCTCTGGGTCCCTTTTTGTGAATTGGCACTACCACTGCTGTTCGCCACGAGGAAGGTAATTCTTGGGTAGTTTTTATTTTCTCAAATAGTTTTTCGATAATTCATAATTCCTCTTTTAACATACATGAAAGGACTGAAAACACCCTTTAACAAACACATTTTTGCAGCGCATACCAATGTGTGTCATTTTTAGCAGAGCATGCTCAGAATACAAGTCATGATTGAATTGTCTAGGTCATGAGGCTCGACCATGACCCTGGCTCAGTCAAACCAACCTCCTGATCCACTGCACCTAGCCTGCATATTAGTCCAGTGTCCTCTATATCCCCATAATGTGACCAATGACCAGTTTTTTCTTTTTGTTTTTGCCAATTGCCAGTGTTCATAACTTGCAGCCATGGCCAGTGTCCACAATCCATGGGGCATGGGCATAGGACATGCTGTAGGCCCCAATAAGCAAATCAGAGAACACATTTATTCTTGCCGGCGGCTAGGCCCACTGCCCAGGCACCAAAGTTATATCACAATTTTTTGTCCGTACATTTTGACACTTGTGAAAATTTAAAACACAGGAGAGATTTGCAACAGCATGCTTTCGGGTCCTTGCCGAAGCTCATCAAGCAGAACTTTTTTCCCATTCAAGCATATCCCGATTTCGAATATTTTACCACACAGTGGCCATGCACACTTTAAACCCATTTCCGTTGCCTGGTGGCCATGGACAGTGGCCACAGGCTAAGCCTCTGGCACCAAAGTTATATCACTATTTTTTGTACCTACATTTGAAAAAGCATGCTTTCCAGTCATTGCTGATGCATTCAAGCCTATCCCAGTTTTGAAAATGTTGGGTACATTTTGCCCACTTTTCAAAGGTGGGACTATAATCTTTTTCCCTTTTTTCAAACTTTTGTGTGGATTCGACAATCATTGCCAAAGTTATAGGCCATCCAGAAATTGAGGGAACCCCCCTCTTATGTTGCCCTTTCTTAATGAAATGGAACTAAACTTTGCAACGATATTCAAAGTTCGGTCTACAATTATATTGCATCATTTCATGCAGTTTTGTTGAACAGATCCACAGTTATAAGCTGTCTAATAACTGCTTTTTACTGACCATGTAATGCACGCATATGCATGGATGTCCTCAAACATGTGTCAAGTTCACGAACATCATAGCAATCAGAGAAGACAAAAACAACTGATTTTGGGTTTTTCTGGACATAGCCAATTCCATCCTCATCACCCCTCACCTCCCCAAAGATTGTTTCATTTGTTTAACAAGTGTAATGTTGTGTTTTTTAATATGTTTTTACCGCGATGTTCGCAAACTACTAGCGCAGTTCGCGAAAACCAACATGGCTTCCGTTTAAAAGGTTTGGACGCATCTCACATTTCTCAATCGACCAATTACGTAACTCTGATTGGCTCAGAGGCGTCTGCGGACACCAAATCTGGAAGTGAGTCCACGAACCAGATTGCAATATAACTATTTTTATTTTGACTTACATTTTGGGCATTTAAAAAAATCTACTGAACGGTTTCATATCAACCAGGTCGCTGCTCCTCGCACACGTTCAGTCCAGTGGTTTGGGCTGTAGCAGCAAGCAAAAATGTTTCCCATCATGTCACACAGTTTTCAAATGTTTTGGGATCCCCCTACAACTTTGCCCCCTCTTGACGAATCCACACTAAAACAACGGTTTATAGTTTCAGGTGGATATGTCAAATGGCACAAAAGTAATAAGCTGCCCAAAAACTATCGAATATTTCTATGGGAAGTGCAATTTAAGCATAACTACAGCGTCGCTACTACAGACCCTGTAATTCAGTGAAATAGCTTTAGTTAAGACAGATTTAAGGTGATCAGATGTAATGCAACAAAACCCCTGATGAAACTGGTGACTCACATGTTGTAACTAAATGTTTAGGTATGTCTAAATGCTGGTTATCAGATAATCTATATGACCTAACATCCATGCTAAATTAGCTCTTGATCCCATTACTTCCATAGTCTCTAAAATATTGCATTTTAATCTTATATACTCTCTTTTATTGACATGGTTAGGAAATGCTAGATACCCCGGTGCTCTGTAATGAGTTGAAATATGAGGGATGGAGTCTCGACTGTGAGATATGGTCATAAGGTAGACCCTGTTCTGTTCCCAATCCAGATAGTCCACATATCATTTGATAACTACCATATATTTATATGCCAAGGTCATGTTAGGATCTATTTTTTAACGTTGGCTCCATTTCATACTGTGACAGATTGCCCTTTGGCAAGGGTTGAAAGTCCTGACTTTTTTTATTTTCATTAAATAACAAAATGATGTAGGTAATTCCATCCCTGAAAGGGTAATATGCTGATCAGATACCCCTTTTCTTAACTCCATGCCAAAAAACAAAGTATGCATCTGTGACTGGCTGCATCAGTATCCTGCATCGAAATGCCTGCTCTACCCATGGCATCGAGCAGGTCCAGAGGTCACAGATGCCCACTTGACAGCCACAGAGAATCCAAGTCCCTGTGGTGCAGAGGAAGCATTTAAGATATGCCCTTATGTACCCAAAACTACGATGATCATGAATACCCCATGCTTGTTATACGGTCATCTCTAAGAATACGATAGGCTTGAGTTTAGGCACAATGCATGGCTATACTTATGATCATGGCTGTCCCATCTCAATTGATATTGCACATGTGTCAGCCCCTGTGAGTCAGCTCTTCTGTTGAATTGAATGTGTATTCGAGTGTGATGGGTTGATACTGCTGCACGGTAGGACAGAAACCCAGAGAACCCACCCTCTCTTTGATTCCCTTTGTGAGGGCTGGTAACCCCCTCCCCTAGAGACAGCCGCACAGCAGGCAGGTGTCCTGTATCCAGTGATCAAATTATCACACCCATTCAGGAGGAGTAGCCTCACACCAGGGTGCTGCATGTCTAGAGGTCTGTGTTGTCAGTAGGAGAGAAGGGGTGGAGTAGGATAGGCAGGAGTGCTGTGGACACTGGAAGAAGCCTTCCACCATCTTGTTTCTCACTGTCTCTCTTTCCTTTTCCTGTCTCCTCCATTTCCTCTGGATCAAAGCACTTTCAGTGCAAAATCAACAGGGCAAATTCCACTCCAGCCAGGAGTAGGGATTGGTCCTCTAAAGCAGGCTAGCTTTAGACCAATCACCTGAGGAATTGTGCCCTTAAAAGAAGGAGTCTCACACCCATTCAGCAGAATTCCCTCAGTTCCTCAAGGATCCTTTAAGGCTGAGGAGACGTTCTCAATATTCTCAACTGGACTTCCATTCCACTGTCCAAAGCCCTCCATCCTAATTAAATAAGGATCTGTCCAAGACAGAAGGAAGATCTGTCACCGAACCACTCCTAAGGAACATCGGGAGTGACCAGGTCTGTGGACCAGGATAAACTGTTCCGCAACAGATCTTCTGTGCCAAAAGAGCAGACAATAAACTGGAGTACACTGTACTTGAGTCCTGGGAAAAGTCCTCACAGCAGGGCCAGACCAGCCGAAGCTCCCTGTTCTGCTGCACCAAATTGGTCGCTCTGTGTTCCCTGAATCCTGATCAATAGGAAAGGGGCACTGGTGCTGATGTCTGCGTTCATCCGACCAGCCGAACTACTGCACTGCATCTAATCCAGCTTGATACTGCATTGTGTCCCAGCAAAGCACATCACTTGTTAGGCCCGAAGAGACTGCTCAATGTAGGAAACCAAACCGAATCTCTGGAGGGTCACTCACTGATGCTAATTAGGGGTTACAAGCACGGCTCAGCCCAGCTAGCTTGAGAATCGCTGCCTCATTGACTGCGCATTGATGCACCTTCAATCACCACTTCAATAACCATTGCCTGCTGACTCGAAACACTGGTGCTTCACTCGCCAACCTCTCCCAGTGACCAAAGTCCGAATTGGCCTGGCCAACTGTGAATCATTCATTGGACCGCCCCCAACCTACATCATTGAACCCCTCCCGTTACACTGCACAGAGCACCTGCATTTGATGCTGCTTACTGTCAGGGCCTCAACGAACCTGCGTGCCCAACTGAGCCTGATCATCTCACATCAACGTTTGAACCTGGGTCTGTTGCACCAGCCCACCAAGAACTGAATCCTGAATCATTGAACTATGACACTGAACTGCCCCCACAGCCTACATCGGTCCTAGAGAATGGTTAGGTCACAAACGCTCCTATATTCAACCCAATATGATTTTTTATGGTAGTACCTTATCTACTACCCCGGGATTTACTCTCACAGTGCTACTTTCTACAGTCTGTCGCATCTTCTCTGTTCTTTCCTTGGGTGGGGTTGGGGGGGGGCGTTGAATAGTAATGTCTTTTCATTCTACTTGCAGATGGTGTGTTTTATTAAAGTGTTTATATTTTCTATAGAGCCTTGATTGGGGATTCCCTTTATTTTGGACTGTGATACTGTGTTGTTTGGGTCACTACTGGTTCACCTTCACAGACCCTCTTGAGAGTATAGCCTTCTCTCGGCCTGCGTTACCACAAAAGGCAAAGGAGGTATATCTCCTGATTTTCCCTGTTTTACCTTTATGATTGCATTGTGTTTTGGTTTGTTGAAGTGTGAGGGCTGAGTGGGCCATTTTACCACTACTCATCCTTGTAGTCCTTCGAAGCAGAATCCAATTCATCAAACATACCATCTAACATTATGCTGTCTCTGGTACAGTATTCCTGTATGTAGATGTGTTTCATAATCACTGAGGAATAGATGCATTATTTAAGGCTCTGGATTTCTCATCTTCTGGTATAGTTTCAAACAAGGCATGAGAGTTAATGATTGAACTGAGCTTATGTCCAATTCAGCCCATAAGTAATTAATCAGAAGGTAGAGGGGCATATTAGTCATAAAGCACAAGAAATAGCTTTCCAATGTATGTACGTCTTTCCTAAATCTATGGCTTTGTATATGGTGACTAAGCATGTGAGGGAATAATTGCTGGTCACCATTGCAAATGATCTAATACCTCCAAGATGTTGATGTGTTGTGTGAATAGTTTTCTCTATTTGCTGTATCAATTTTAATCTATTGTCTATGTGCACCTGAAGACACGTATGCTGGGTTGCACACACCACTTGCTGATATTTTAGTTTCCAAACAAAACTGCATCTAGTGATCTTCTAACTGCGATGAATACTCCTTATCGTAGATGTGTTTGTATTGAAAATGAGTTCATTTGTGAATACCTGTTTAATAAATGTAGCTGTTGCTGAAGAGCTTTAGTGGTAAGATCCATCAGAATCAAATTGTTTGCATACGCTATCCATTCTTGCTTTGGAGAGTAAACTTTGTTTGACAGAAATAAGTACAGACAAAAGATTTGATAGATAGAAATTAAATAACATGTCTGCCCCTAATAGAAGATGTTCTAGGACAACCAGCCTATCTCCCTGGCAGACTTAGGGGTAGATGGTCATATCGAGTTTAAGGTATGCATAAATGCACCACTTCTGCCGCCAGACTTTTAAACAGTTACCAGCACCTAGCTTCTCGGTAACACTGGGACATTACAAGTCCCATCAGACCGGGAGCTAGGTGCCGGTAATATGTTTTCCCCCCATTCCCATGGAATGGGGACCAGGGAAACACTAGCACTGGTAATAATGGGGCTGGTGCTTCTGTGAAAGTCTGTGGGCGGGTGCCAGTCCGCCCGGCAAGTCGGACCTGCCGGGCGGGAAAGCACCCGCACACCAGACTTGTACTTTGCCAGTCCGGAAACAACGGTGCCAGTAAGCTTACCGGCACCGTTGTTTCCGGACTGGCAAAATTGTAATGAGGGCAAGTGACAACCTACACCAAATTCGGTCTAGCTGGGTACAGATTGAGTGTCCTGCACTAGTGCTCTGTCACGACCACCCTCAGCACCCGCCCACATACCTGATGTTTTGGGCTGCTTACTGGAGCCTAGCCAGACCTCATAAGTCCTAATTACGGCCAAATGCACACACAAGTCTTAAGCCTCCTCTTAGAACTTTTCCCATACCTAGACTTCAGTCCCCAAGGGCTTTCCTACCATGAAGCGCATTGAGGCTATACAGATGAGAAAAGGCGCTATATAAATGGAGACTACAATGTGATACAAAATAGGGGCTAAATTGCAATCCTGTTTAAATTCTTTATTTGTGTATAGAGTAATTGTCAGGACCCCAGCTTGGCAAGTTCTTGTTTCAACTGCAGTATTTTTTGCAGTGCTATGAGGATATTCATTAATCCTAGCGGGGTTTCCCAACTGTATAATTTCTGTCAAGATCAATCATCATTAACAGTATTGAAAGCAGAGCTAACATCCATATAAGGGTCATAAATAGCTTGTACATAATTATTCCATACCCACTCAATATTTGTAACTAGTGCCAATATGTTTGTTAATGTTGATGTTCCTTTTCTAAATCCTGTTTGATTGAATGGGAGAATTTGTTTGGTCATCATCCAATCATGTGTCTCTAGAAAAAGGACTCTGGGAAAGATCTTTTCCAGTGACTCGAACATAGTCAATTTCTGATAGTTATTAGGGTCATTCTTGAGTCCTCATTTCTGCACTGGTGCAATGATGCTTTTTGTAATGCTGGTAGGAATTTTCACGGAAATTCTAATGTGCCCAAATAACTGATGTAGAATCTTACCCCACAATCTCGAGTTATCTTGTATTAACGCATTACCAACACTGTCTGGACCGGGATTCTAGAGTCATTCATTACTAGTGATAGTTATTGTATCCTAAACTACAATATTGTAATTCCATGTCTGATTGGGAATAATAGTGCTACATCCTATAGTAGGCAAGATACCAATGCTATCACTTATATGCTCTTCCCATCCTTTGGAGACCCCCCCCAATAAGATGAGACAAGCTATGATTTCCCTTTAAAAGACTTTAGAATGTATGATTGTTACCTCTATTAACGGTTGCCTTCATTCAATCTTTGTTTTTAAGATGTTGCCTTAATCATTTTTGGTATATAGATTTTTAATTTTTAGAAGTGTTGCATACCTCAGTTGTGTCTTGTATGTTGACATTTATGAAACGTAGCATCTTTATAAGCTCTCTATTGGGAGCACATATTTCAGCATCAAACGTATTAATATGAAGCTTTACCCTATTGCTGTGCATAGTCTGTCTATTACCTGAGACTGTAATAGCCTGCATGCCATCCACTGCACTGCATATCAGAGCCTTATACTCTGTGACATAAATCTCAATATGCTATTTAACTTTGCGGCATTTCCGATGTGTTCAATATTCCAATCTTCCCTCATCAAAGCATGGCTCCTAGTAGAAAACAAGGAATTGGGCCTCATTACTGGTCCAGTGGTCAGGCGCCAGATATTTTGTTACTCCCCAGTCCCGGAGGACTCTATGGAGTGGGTAGACAGAAGCACCAGCACCGTTGTTAGTGGTGCTGGTGTTTCTGTGATGGCTTTGCCTGCCATGACTGTTGTGCCCGGCAGGGTCAGGACTGTCAGGTACAGCGGCTCCGGCAGGAAAACCCGTAGTTTGCCGGTCTGAAAACATTGGTGCCGGTAAGCTTACCGGCACCATTGTTTCTGGACCGGCAAAATTAGAATGAGGCCCATTGTCTTTTTATCTATTAGGATTCAAGCTAATGCAGTTATCCCCTTATTGTATGTCAATGGTGCCGATATCATTTAAATGTTCCAATGGTTCCGAATGTCAGCAGCTGATAACCAACGGAAAGTGATCACTTTCTTCCCTGCTTATAATCTCCATCCCAGAGACATAAGAGAGGAGGCTGTAATCCACAAGACAATTAGACAAAAATCAATAGTGGTGGCAGAATCAGCTGTCAACATAGTATTTTCTCCAGTTATATTGCCCAGGCAATGAACATTCAATATATGCCATGTGAACTTATAGCTTTATACTAACTCCCCCCCTTATCAGCGGATATTACCAATTGGAATATGGTAGCCCGCATGCCTCAGCTGCTGTTATTACCATCATCATCCAAATCAGTGTCTTTGGAGGGGATTTTGGCATTAAAGTTGCAGATAACCAAACTACGATAAGGAGTCTCGGCAGGATAGCTCAGGAGCAACGTGCTTGCCTTGGAAGCAAGACAACACGGAGCAACACAAGTTCAATCCCTGGGTCAGCGCTTAGAAACCTCTGGGTATTAAGCACGTTAAAAATACCATATCATACGTTGAAGATAATAGCTGTCAATTCTACCTTCCATCAGCAGTTTAACTTCTTCTGGCTTTTTTAATCATGGTGGGCCATAGATATTTATTATAAGTATATGTTTTGTTGAGAGGCAGATGAATACATCACCCATTGCTTCTGCCCCTCACCCAGCTCAATACATCACAGGTGAGAAACGTCACCTACTAAGACAACCATACCGCCCTTATCCCAGGAAGGCACAGCAGGAGACAGACACAATCTGAGCTGAAGATGGCATGAGTAAGCAAACTAATGTTGTGACAATACATGTGCATGCATTAGACACAAAGCTAATGTGCATTCAACATGAAGAACACATGTACATTAGGTGATATATTCATTTAAATATGAAGAATATTAACACAGCATCCATAAGAGATGAAGAATACCAACATAAGCAATGCATAAGCTGAAAGCAACATGTACAACACAAAAATATAGCTCACTAAAATAAAAAACACAATAGTAATGGGCAGCTACATTTTTTTCAAAATGGAAGCCACAACACGCTCCTAATAAACTAATGGTTTCAAGGCTTCATGAGAACTCAAAGTGCTGAAATCACTCAAATGTACATCCATGCACAGCTCAGGAAGGAGCTGGCAACTACAGCCAAGGTTCCTGCGAATTACGGGAGGGTCAGAACGTTGCAGTGAAAGCACAAGATAGCAATTCGTAGGATGCAAGAACGATACTCCAAGATTAATTAAAGTTTTATAAGAGTATAACCAGCCTTTTTTAAGCCAGGTGCAGGATAACTCTAAGCCAAAAGACTCGATGAAAAAAAAACTAAAGAGTGTCCGCAGCGGCAAGAGAAAACATAACATGTGCATCAATATAGCTTAACTCTCAAGAAATGAAGGGTGAAATAATTCCAAACACAGTCCCATCACACATGTCCCATAATGGAAGAACATTATTTATTCATTAACAACGAACACAGATAGGACACCTGCCTTACTCCTTACACATATCGCCAGAAATGAGAGGCCAAATACAAAGGGTTCACCCTGGTTCATGGTCTAGAAATGAGGGAAGGAATCCTTTTTAATTCAAAGAAAAGCAGTCCCTGGACCCCTCTCCCTATACTCATACTCCTGTCTGGCACATGTCTTGACGACCTGTCAGTTGTCAAAGGTTGGTAAGTAAGAAGCCAAACAATGAAAATATCCAATGTTACGCCGGCAATGAAACAAGGTGCCAGCTAATTACATATGGCCGAGATGATGGATTTTTACGGTTATTAATTAAGAGGTGGTCGCAGGAGGCGTTGTTTATGTACTCAGTGAGAGTGGCAATAATGCTTGTATGCTGTCCCAGCTTTATTTTGATCATAATAAAGCTGGGTTTTGCCTTGCACTTTGTATATTTCTGCTATTGAGTCCAGTGTGAAATGGCTCCATAACCTCTGTGTAATTTAAGACTTTACCGGCCATCTTAACAGTTTAAAAGTTCCAAACTTACACTCCCTTAAAATCTCAGATAACATATATTCTGAGGGGGATCTCCAATTTTGGAATATAACAATTATGTTTAACACTAATGAGCAATCCCCCCTTGGGTCTCCCCAGTGTCCCTTTGGTGGCTGTGACTTGAAAAGTGTTACGCCCATTAAAGTGGAACAGGTCTATGGCACAATTTTCTTGTAATGCCACCAAATTGTGCTGGTTCCATAATGCCCTCTAGTCCCCCCTCTTGTAAGAAATATGAGTGCCTCGAGCGATCCAGGACACTAGGCAAAGGGGGCGGTTAGGGTATGAACAGCACTTGTGTCTGTAGTATAGAAGTTAACCACTTCCAACCTTGTTCTCAAATTCATCCTTACTCCTATCGCCCCCATTTCGCTACGGCAATCCTCCCATATCTCAATTCAGTCATTGCCTATAAACGATGTTTGTGGCAATGGCAAATCGTATTCATAATTCACAAATGCCCCAATCTCAGAGCAATCATACCCCAATTTGCCAAACTCTATTTCATACTTTAAGGCAAAAGACAGAAATTAGGCTGATGTAAAAAGATTACGGAAGTAGCAAGTCCTGTGTCTTCAAATTGATCGACAATCCAGACCTCATCGAGTTAGCATGCGTAATGGTGGGAATGAGTATAGTCAATAATAAACCACAGAACGATTCATATAGCATTGATTACTGCAACACAATATATTGTGTAGCTCTGCAGTAAATTGCTGCCATTGCCAGGCCTGTGTTGTTGTATATTTGTATTCGGGCAGTTGTTTTACTTCTCCCTTTCCCCTTCGCATTGGTGCACTCATTTCACGACAGTGTGACTCCATTCCCTCGAATGCTATAGAATTATCCAAGGACTGGACCCTTTTCTTCTTCTTAGTGGGAGGACTAGGACAAACACCTTCCTCCACTATGTGTTTTACTGGAAGATAGCTTTGGATGTCCTTATTAAAATTACTGTATTCAGCCAGCTTAGTTTTTAGTAATGCCTGTTTTATTTATTCATGTGCCTGTATTATTACTAACATGCATATTGTCTGGGATCTGAGGTTGCTTTGCCACATTCTTATCTTTTTCTTTGTTGCCTTGACTTTCCATTTTTTGTAGATGCTTCATCCCTATGTAACGACGTCTAAACAGATCTCGCATTAATGACCGGAGTGTAGTGTGTCTGCATGTTTTGCCCTCTTTTCCCGTTTTTTGGGGATATTCTTTTTGTTTGTTAATTTCATTTGCTATTTTGGGAATCAGTTGTCCAGTTGTCCTGATTTTTCCATCCCTCCTACGTGTAACATGTTAAATCACCATCTGTGTATAGGTCCTGATGCTCCATCTAAACATCAATCAGAATGATATAAACTTTGCCTTGCCCATTGTCTGGTTATTATGTCCTCATGCCCCTACACATAACCCATGCCAGTAGCCCTTTTACAGGTGCTACCCTCTGTGTCTTCATCTGTGTGGTCTACCGAGTTGGCTGTTGTACTGTGTCCAAAATCAACTCGCTACACGCTGATTGATTACATACAGCATTCGAGAATGTTGGCTTAATTCCAAGTCGATCAACAACCAGTTTCAATATTGCGGAGTGACCAATAGTTTCTTTATTTTTTTTGCATATTTTGAACAATGATGTTAGTACATATTTAAGGGTCTGTAATCCCAGGGTTAGATGTTGTGGATGTGCAAGGCCTATTTTTTTGAGTTTTGTTTTTTGTGTTATAACCCCCTAAAAGGATTTACTGGGGTTCCATTACTGGCAGAGATGACATCCGTATTGTGCTCCATCGTGACCTGAAAACTGATATTAGAATCATTGGAACCCTCCCCTAGTATTGATTCCTTTACTCTAGGGCTCATCACAAAATCTGTGCGGTACATAGAAGACTCTTATCCAATATATCTTCATTAGTGTAATGTACGTCAAATGCCTTTGTCTCCAAACATTTGGCTCTCGATACTCGTTCTGTGATGTGCACAGTCAGTCCTCTGGAAGTCTGAAATGAGGATCCTATCGCAGAGTTCGTGTAAGACTTTGAGAGCTCTGCAAAAATGGGGGTCGCGGGATTATTGTTGTTATTTACCTTTTTTTCCCTGGATAGTGCATTTAATTTCTTCAATCACTTTCAAAACCTAAACATGTCATAGAGCAGCTCAATTGTTCCTCAAACTGTGTGCGCAGTGTAACTTCAATAACTGAAAAATAGGTTGTGATTTTACTAGATTTTACTGGTCCGCTTTCCACCAGAGAAAGAAGTAACTAAATGCCTTTCCTATTATATTACTGCGTCGTTATGCATATACGTGTACTGATTAATTTGTTTTAACATTTGTGTAGGCCCAGTGGCATAGCAAAACATGTGGGAGCACCCCTGCAAGTCACAAACTCCTCAACAAAGCACAGGCTGTTTCACACTCCGGGCCTGCCTCGATTAACATGTTTCAGCAATGCCAATGATGATCAAGCTGCTGCCAGGGCATGTCACTCATTGCACTAGTTGAAAGATATAAGAATGCTTTTCAATCAAACCTTAAATCTATCTTCTAGCGAAGGGACAGGAGAGTAGTGCCTCGCCATTGACACCCAAATTTACCAGCTACCCCTTTGTGTGGCCAATCATTTTATGGACAGTAATTATATCATAGGAACACATGTTCATGCTGGCTCTGTCAGAAGATGCTAGTAACCCCATGTAAGAACATACTCCTGTTGGTTTCCCCATAATGCCAGTAAAAATCTCACAGGAAGAAAACCTGTTATTGCTGGCTGCACAAAAGCTGCCCCTTGTCACGTAATGACATTCTTCATGTTGACGTAGCTCTTCACACCGCCAGAATATGCAATGCCACACAAGGGAAACATCATCTCATTGCTGCCTGCAGAATACCCCTCACCACATGCAAAAAAGCCAATCATTTTGGCTTTGCCCTTAGCACCAGTAAAAAAATAAATGCTCTAAGAAAATATCACTGTTCTGGCTGCAAAAATACCCCCATCCCCACAACCAAGTAAGAACACTCATCATGTTGACCTTGCCCTTAACACAGATAAAAATGTAATGATACAGTAACATGCAAAAAACCCAATAATTTTGGCTTTGCCCTTAGCACCAGTAAAAAAAAAAATGTTCTAAGAAAATATCACTCTTCTGGCTGCAAAATGACCACCCTCCCCACAGCCAAGTAAGAACACTCATCATGTTGATGTTGCCCGTAAAATAGACAAAAATGTAATGATATAGTAAGGAAACATTGTCTGGATGGCTGAAGAAACGCCCCTCCCCAATGTAACAACACAGATCGTGTTGGCATTGCCCTTAATGCAAGTGAAACATGCCATGCTACAGTAACAAAATATACCGGCTGCCTGCCCCATTGTGCTATAATACCCCCATCACAATCCCTCCTCCACATAATAACATACATCATTTTGCCTTTGACCAGAATGTCAGTAAAACATGCAATGCCACTGTTGGAAAACATTAATGCACCAATGTGCATTTTGATGTCCCTCTCCAGGCCTCCAGCTCATGCGTACCACACATACAGGAACCAGGAAGAACGTCTTGGTTCCTGACAAAAGAAGTGGGCCTGGAACATCTCCATGCCGCAACTCTAATCAGCTTTGACCGAGCCCTACAGATGATGCATTCTGGCTTTAAAAATACATTATTTCTTTCTAAAGTTAGAGTGCTGAGGGCCCACCAAACCCCCCAAAGGTGTGGGCCAAGTGGGTTAGCACTGGCATTGCCAGTACTGCATGTGCCCCCTCTATACTATAGGGCAAGCCAGATAAAACCTATTTCAGTTATTATTAGTTTCTTTCAAAAACATGTTAAAGAAATATTCTTTGCATCATCTCGTTACACTGATTTTACGAGCTATTTAAATTGTGCATTGACTTTCTTCCTGCTAATAGATGTTTCCCATCCAGAGATGCATTATCAAACTGCTGATACAAGTGGCTTTTACAGAGCTTAATTTAAGAAGCAGTCACTTCAGCTTCTATATTCTTGTGAGCATTTCTTGACCTAGAAAGCAGATGTCTATGGAAGTGTCTTAAAATGCAAATGCATTTTTCTTTTAATATGTTTCACAGATGCCTTTTTCAATCTATCCTGAAATATATAAGCCTTTCTCTTACCTCTAACTATGGCAAATTGATGCCAATGGGAAAGTCAGGTGTTCAAACGAGAGGCTATGGGAAATAGCAGAATGATGCACAGTTAGAGTGAAAATGCAACTATTTACACCAGAGCTGCCAATATCATTTGATTCTTTAAAACACCAGTATTTTTAGATCTGCATATGGTACGATTTAATTATATTAACAATAATAACAGTTCTGTGATTTTTGCATAGATGCAATTAGGAAGGAAACATTAAGGGAATTGCACGCATTTATGTTTATGTATATTTAAACCAAGCAAACAGTTAAGGTGAAGGGACGCGTCAGAGCACAACTTTTTGCCGCCGTGTGTGAAGTTTTCGTCCACACGCCCTGATTCACCTCGTCACAGATAGGGAAGAGTGACGAGTAAGAGCGAGAGGACGCCCCAAAAGGTCTTAAAAGGCAAGGTAACAAATTCTAAATGTTAAGTGCTATACCACTATTTTTAAACAATGTACAAGCCTATGATTATAAAAAGTTGTACCACCCAGTTTACATATTTTACATATTCACACACACCTTAATCTTCAAATCTCCCTAAAAGTTAAAAACGTTCACGTCGCTCGAACCACCCCATTATTTGGTGGTTCAAAGACTGCAAATATGTACAGCCCAGACCTTGTGACAGATCTTTTTTCTTTCTTTCACATTGGGGGTGAACTGCTGTGGACCAAGGTCTGCTACTATTTCAGCTGCACTGTAACCAGATTCATCAATGGGGGTGGAGGAAGCCCTGTAGGTGCCAGCAAAGCTGTCTGGGCAGTGAGTGCAGAGCAAGAAGCACTCACTTTGTCCCAAAACCCCTGGAGTGACACTCACAGCTCCCAGATGCCCAGAATCAGCTAGAATTCTGTTGCACTAATTCCATTCCTTACTGCTGCATAGATGGCTTTGCTTCAGAAATGGTTGGGGATATCATCACATAGTACTTGGGTAGGTGAAAGAAGCAGAGTTTCTCATCTCATTAATGATTTGGTAAAGTTCTATCTCTGGAAGAGGTGCATTATTAATGTGTTTGCAATAGTAACATTTCTTTGTTTTAAGGATTTCTGCTTTGTAGTGGCAGATCTGTCTTTGTGTGTGTTTGTAGTGTTTCCTCTATCTTTTAAAATATTCAATTTATTTTTCAGGGCTCGTAGGTGGGATTTGAACCATATTATTTCCTGAGAGAGTGATGCTCTTTAGTGGGTCAAGGTTGTCTAGTGCTTTGGGTTTACAGATTTCTAGCGTTGTTAAATTACTATTGCAGCAAGTGCAGCAAGTGCTCTGGGTGGTTGGGGTCGGGGTTGGTCTTTTCGTAAGATATCCAAGTTCCTCTAGGTTTAGTGTTTTCCAGCTTCTATTGATGGAGATTTGTTGTCCTTTGTGAGTAAGGAGTTGACGCTTAGGTGTGTTGAAAGTAAAAGGAATCATTAGATGATGACTCCAGAGTACCTGATGGTGAAGGAGGTTGGTAATAGGCCTGTTTTACAAAATATTGCATTTAGGGTGTGGCCTGCAGTGTGTGCCATTACTTTGACCATTTATGTGAGGTGAAAAGAAGACATATAGGAGTTCCAGCTTTTGGGTGCTGATTCTAGTTGCTCCTCCAACCGCCTGTTGATATCTATTGGGTCCCTTAGATGTTTTGTTATATCACTAGGTTTGCAATTCCACCTTTAGAGGTTTCTGCAAAGGATGGATTGTATGATGGAGATCTGTAAAGAAGTAGGAAATAGAGGTTGGCTTGCTGGTTGAGTGTGAGGTAGATCAAGAGTCCATCACAGTCTGAAAAGTCCATGTGGTTTGAGTCAATATTTTGTGTTGTTAGTTGTGTTCATAGTAATATCTCTGACGAAGAAATAGCAATAAGGAAAAGAGAACTGTGAAAATAAATCAGATCCATCGAAAGGACTCAAATCATAGACAAAAACTTGATAAAGAATAAATACAAAAAAAGTACAAAAATTGGTTAATCTCTCAGAGGATCATAATAAAACAATGGGTTGCGGAAGAAATGATGACTAACAAGACCTCGAGAGATTTCATAAAATGATCAATGGCACAAGTGCCCCACAACAAGCCATCTTGAGTAATATGGTGTGTGAGAAGCAGTGGGTAAGTCATTACAGTCAATTATTTAAAAAAAACAGGCCAATCAAAAAAGCCAGCTCTTCCTCTCGATAAGTGGGATATCTCCTTTGAAAAAGAGGATATCGTAATGAAAATCAAAAACATCATCTCGTCAGGAGCTTCTGGCTCAGATGCCATCATCAATAAAATGTTGAAGGACAACCCTGATTAGTGGCCTGAGTTCTGTATGTCACTCTTCACGCAAATAACAGTGGAGAAAGAAATTCTGACATCATGGAGAAGTGCTATTGTGGTTCTGATAATTAAAAAAGGTATAAGATCTGACCCAAAAAATGATCGCCCAATTGCACTTTTCGATGTCGTGGGCAACATTTTTGCATCACAGATTCAGTCAAAAAAGACAACTTGGATCACGGCCACGCAAACCTATGAACTACGATAAATAGAATTCGTAAAAGGAGTGGGATGTGGGCTAAACTTACTCCTAATCAACCTGTTTAAAATGAAAGCAATTCGACAAGGAACAAACACATATCTAGCATTTATAGATCTAGCGCAAGCTTTCTATAGTGTTGATAGGGAACTTGTATGGTCAAAGTAAATCAAACTGCCCAACAGGCCTTATCATGGCGATTAAAGAACTCCACTCCAACACTGAAATTAAAATACAGCTTGACCAAGCTGGCACTCTATCAGCTCTGATGAAAACATTCAGAGGGGTCAAACAAGGATGTCCATTAGCATCCCTGCTATTCAACCTTTTCATATCTGATATTTGTGAGACCCTAGGAAGCATCAATGAATTCTCACCAACAATCAACAGTGAACATATGGGATGGATGATGTACACGGATGATCTTGTACTGCTAGATGTGACACTGATCGGTTTACAATGCAAATTACACATGCTTGAAAATATGTTGAGGCCACAAAATCAGAAATCCTAATATTACAAAATCTAAAGGGAAAGAACAGAAACAGCAAAAACAAGTTTCAATGGCGTTTAGGAAAAGAAACACTGAGGAGTGTGGAATCAACAAGATACTTAGGAATGAGAATAAACTCCAGCATCAACGACGCACCCTGGGTTGAAAGCATCAATGCAAAAAATAAACATTTAACAGCACAAGAACAGATAATTAACAAAAAATATTGTACATTTTTATTGAAAGCCCTCATAGGTTTTTCCAACCAAAAGGTGGTACCTGCTCTAATTCATGGAGCAGATTATGCCCTGGTATGCGATTGGACATTATGGGACACTCATAGACTGGGCGGCTACCTCAGATCAAAGATATAAACACAAACTGGTGCAAAATATATGCAATGAAGAAAAAGTGATGAATACATTACCAAAATATTTGGAGACGTATCCAAATAAACATCATCGAATGTTATACATGAAATTTCGCTTCAATCTATTACCGACGAAGGAGATCTTTGTATATATATATATATATCATATGATGTGCCCGCAACCTAAGGAAAGCAGTGTAACAACATATGAGAAAGGTAAGATCTACAAACATAGTATCTTTTGCATGTTTAGTTGCAGGCTGTTAGTGAAGAAAACCACCTGCTCTACATATGTTAGTGCACACAAAAAGAGGAAACCAGAACTGTGATGTCATCAGTGATGTCATCAATGACATTTGTGATGTCATCTTTGATGTCCTGGGTGTTAGTATTAGCAGTTCACGGTGGTGGTGCGAGTTATGGTTGCTTAGCTTACCATAACTGGCACATTTCTGGGGGTTTTCGGTTTTACTTGGAACAATAACGTCCATTGAGCAAAGATTTTTTTTACTGATTTTCATAGGTTTTTAGTAGCGCAACTTAACCATAATGTCCCTTTAACAAAGTTTTTTTCACAGAATTTCATAGGTTTTTAGTAGCGCAACTTAAACATAACGTCCCTTTAACAAAGTTTTTTTCACTGAATATAAATATAGATAATGGAAATGTGACAAATGTTTACTAAGACTCCCTTACCTTACATTTATATAACATAGAAAATACTAAACCCCTGCCCCACCAGTGTTTTATGTCCGTGGACCGTGCGCATGTCCACAGGTGCACGCGGTCACCATCAGCACTATCCAAAAACTTAGAGGGTATCTTCCATTATTGTATCATACAATAAAACACACAAACATATTTAAAAAGCACCACATAAATACATTACATTTAATAATAAATAAAAAGTGGAAAGTGTATATGTAACACACCAACCATTCACTGAAGTCGCATTTCCAATATAATGGAATATAACAACACAAAATAAATATGCCTCCAACTGAATTACCTCACAGAAACTGCACAGCAAGAAGCAAGAGCATACTTACACACCAGTAACAGCAACAGTTTGTAAAAAAGTAGTAAGTACACTACATTTATTTCATATACTTATACATTTTCAGTATTATGTACACTAAAACTAATATTTCTTTCTTTTAACACAGAAATGTCCAGTACTTTGGAATGGCTGGAAGAGAATTTCCCATGAGATGAGATGAGTGAAGAGAGTGATAATAATAGTAGACACAACATTTCTCTATATAAGCCAATTAATGACTATTACTTTATGTGTACTTAACACATTTTTTTTTAACAGACCAGACAACCAATAAAACTAATATACCAAAAGAGATAATAGAAGATCCTCTCAAATGAATGGAACTGAAAAATGATTTATTACTACAACACTTCAACCAACTAAAAGAGTGTATTGTGGGCCACATTAATGAAAACATGAAATACCACTGTCCCACATGTGCCTGTTCCCCATCTCCATGTCCCAGCCAACTATCCCAAACCCTCCCCACCAAGAAAAACGGTACAATGAAACTTCCGTCCCTTGCTCCCCTCCCATACATCATGTCCAAACCCCTAATTCAAAACACAGAAATGTCCAGTACTTTGGAATGGCTGGAAGAGAATTTCCCATGAGATGAGATGAGTGAAGAGAGTGATAATAATAGTAGAAACAACATTTCTCTATATAAGCCAATTAATGACTATTACTTTATATGTACTTAACACATTTTTTTTAACAGACCAGACAACCAATAAAACTAATATACCAAAAGAGATAATAGAAGATCCTCTACAAATTAATGGAACTGAAAATTGATTTACTACTACAACACGTCAACCAACTAAAAGAGTGTATTGTGGACCACATTAATGAAAACATGAAATACCACTGTCCCACATGTGCCTGTTCCTCATCTCCATGTCCCAGCCAACTATCCCAAACCCTCCCCACCAAGAAAAACGGTACAATGAAACTTCCATCCCTTGCTCCCTTCCCATACATCATGTCCAAACCCCTAATTCCTCTATATTTGTTTCAGTTTCTGCTTCTCACTCTCTTTCCTAATCTTTCTATGTTAAACAACATTTTAAATATGTTCTTAGTACATACCGGGGTCTTGTATATTTTTTTTAAAGGCAGTCAGGGTGTCCGTGGACAGCACGGCTGTCCGGGATGTCCCCAAATACCCAAAATGGGGGTGTCCCAAGGACACTATACCTGTCCATACTGTCCGTAATTAAAATGGAGGTGTCCTTAGAACACACAAGATGTCCGCATGTCCATACGTAAACAAAACGGGGGTGTCCTAAGGACAATATACCTGTTCGTACTGTTCGTAATTGAAATGCCTATGTCCTCAGAACACACAAAATGTCCACCTGTCCGCAAAGTTTTGATGCACATTTATTTTATTCGGGGAGTTCAACATTTTTCATAGAACACCCGTGCACATGCGCATCACACACTTGGGTCCTACAAACATCGTGTCTCTCCGCAACTGTCCGCCACACGTGTGTCACACTTTTAATTAGTTCGGAGACGCGAACACTGTCCGCAGAACACCCGCGCAAATGCACACGACCAGCACTAAGCATTTGGTGTCCTGCGGACAGCAGTCCCATTTGTGAACGTCATCATGTGCCGCACCCACGCTGAGCAACTGTCCTTATTTCCGGACACTGTCCGGGTCCCCGAACATTTAAAAAAGTGTTTTAAGCAATCCAAGGTATTTTACAGTAAAAGTTCACCATTGCACATGTCCCAGACAATGTCCTTACCGATCTACATACTTTTTGGAATTTTTTGAGCCCGGTCTTGGTGTTCGAAGTGTTCAGGAGGGGCGTGGGTGCCCGCAAAACGATCCCCAGCACCCCTATAAAAGACCACACCCGAGAGCTGATCCTCATTCTGCTTTTGGATTTCCAAGATTTACAATAGGACAATTGTGCACGTTGCTGTTCTTAGTTCCTGCTTCTCAGTTCCGGGTTATTAACCTTCCAGATGGCATTCCAAATTGCTTCTGCTGCTACTGCCTCCGCATCAGCACCCCCACCCCCTCCACCACCACCACATCCCCAAGGACCTACAGAGGTGAACAGGCATGAGGATGCAGAAGCGACAGATGAAGAGGATGAAGAGGATGAGTTAGTGGAAGTCCCTACTACTAGCGCTCATTGTGAGTCTTGGGTGTGGCGGTTATTTACCACCATTGATGGAAAGTCAAAACCTCACGCGAACAAGGTGATGTCCACTCAGTGGCTGATTCGTATAGCTATGGTAGTACATCAATGAAGCAACACCTAAAGTCGTTCCACGATGTGGCTATTCGTAAGGTTGTACCTTGCGATAAACTTAGTAGGTTGACTTCCTCTACAGCATCCTCCGTTTCCGCTCCTGCCACCACAATAGACACTCCTGTGGGACAGCGCATCCCTCCAGGTGCCTCACAGGCCATTCATGATGCTGTTTACCCTTACCTTTCGAGGGTCACAATATTGTGCATGTACTGCGACACACAGTACTCTGCAGGGGGGAGAACCTTCAGATTGCTTTCGAGACTGTGGTCAAGGAGCACCAGAAGAACTGCTACCTATCTAAGTAAGGCCCACCCTACATCTTTCTCTCTCCACCTGCCCTTTCTTATCCCTGTGGTTGGTGTCCCTTCCTTAACCTCCTTCCCCCTCCTTTCCTTCTGTGTCGTGTTTAAAAAAAACCAAAAAATATAAAACAACAAAAACAAAAAAAAAACAGGCTCTTTTCAGTGCTGCCTTTCACTGTTAAAAAATAGAAGTGACAAATAAATAGTGCAGGGTCCTCTGCATTTTTTAGATGTCTGCGGACAGTCCGCAGACATCTAACATTTTGGGGGGCTGCCCTTTCAGAACCAATGCACTTTTCTCTGGGAAGAAGTGTTGGTTCTAAAAAGAGCCCTTTTGTGGTGTTTTTTTTGTGTTTCGAAAACTTCAAATGGTCAACACCTACTGCAAAATGTATTGCGCTCTAATTCCAAAAAGGGTCGCAATGCATTTTGTACAATTCGCAGAAAAATCTGATTACCAGCGTAAGTAAGATGTACTCCATCTCTGCGAAAAATGTGTGTGCTACAAAACATAATGTTTTCATTCTGAAAAGAGGACATACCAACATCTCTCAAAAAGGCACAAACAGCCTTGTTAAAATTGCACCTTGCTTTTTCCATTTGTGGACCAAATGAAAAAGAACGCAGCCACATTTGTCTTTGGGCAATACGGGAAAAAATTACTCTGTAGTTTGGATACATGTCCATGACTTTCCCAAGTCCTTCTTTCATTGCAATTTGCAAAGAGATTCCAGACACATTTGCTAAACTGTTCCCTCCACAATGAATAATAATAATGTCTGGATGATGCTGTGTCACAAAAGAAGAAGCAGAGAGAGGTACCAAATCCACCCACTTCATTCCATGCACTCCATGCCAGTGCACTTCCACATGAGAGAATCCAAGATGTGCAGCCACTCCACAGCGACCTGCATGCACCTCCAACCAATTTATCCAAACAAACTGCTTTCTGAAACACGTAGCCATAGCTATCTGCTCTTCTATCAGCAAAAAGACCTACTGACAAACTCTCTCCTTATACAGCACACCCAGAAAACCTTATTGACCAACCCGTTGCTCTGCTCAGTTTCATTTGCATGCCACTCAACCCCAAAATCCCTGTATGTAATACGCGCTATCTTCAAACAACCGCGCTGCCCGCTGACAAAATCTGAGCGTAGGGGATGAAAAATTAATTAGTGTGCCCCATTTGCCCTTTGAGGTTGGCTCTGAAAAGAGCGTTTTTTTTTTTTTTTGCAGATGCTTCAGAAACACCTTTTATGTTCTATTTTTTGGGGGGTTTTGTGCTTATTTTCCTCCAAAAATCTTCACATTAGCTTCTCCAAAGCAACCCTTACATTCTAAAACAGCATGCCGTTTCCCTGAATAGATAAAGAAATGCCATCTTCCTTAAAGTAATCGACATTACCAGAGTCAATGTTGTCATTGTCGCAAAACAACATGCCAGATCTAGTCATAAAACCAAACATGCCTCGGTTGACTAAGCACCTAGCAACATTTTGTTGTGGACAAAAAACTGAACTATTGTCCCATATTGGGTTATAGACCATAACTGTGACTCTACCATTGTATCCAATACTGCCCTCCCATGGACAGATCACAATTGCTTACAATTCACCATCCCCATAACACCATGTGCCAAGCTTACCACACCAGCACTGGCTACTTTAGCCAGAAGTGCAAAAAAACTCACTGCAGAGAACATCAGTGCCTATCTCAACCTCCCATGCCTAGCACCACGATTCTCACGTGACCCTGTCATACTAGCGGAATAATTCAAAGACACACTGACCAGTGCCATCAACACAGTCGCCCCGTTAGAAAATAAAAAAGAAAACAAATCATTCCACTCTAATTCCTGGTTCACAGAAGAGCTC
Organism: Ambystoma mexicanum; assembly: GCF_040938575.1. Lineage (NCBI taxonomy): Eukaryota > Metazoa > Chordata > Amphibia > Caudata > Ambystomatidae > Ambystoma > Ambystoma mexicanum. Next base: position 885,921,735 of record NC_090922.1, read on the forward strand.
CTAAATCTGCGCAACTCCAAACGGCAGGTGCTAAAAACCTGGCAGGCTAATCCCTGTGACACCACCAAAGATATCTTTCGATCCATCGCAAAAAATACAAAGACGCCATATTCAAAGCTAAATCGGAAGCTTACAATAATAGAATCTCCTTAGCCAACTCACAAACTAAAGAACTCAACTGCACTGATGAAATCGCATACAAGCGGCAATGCTAAAAAAAATAGACCTCCTCCAGAACAAAATCTCAGACCATCACAAAGCTTTACCTAAACAGAACCACCAGAAGCAAACCCATCACAAACTCACAGATATTAACCTTCCTAAATTCTTTTTCTCTGAAATATCCGAGGCAGATGTTTTAGCCTTAAACATCTCAAACCCTCGCTATGCAAGGGTGATGTATGCCCCCCAAAATCATCAACGAATGCACTGCGAAACTCGCTCCTCTTATCACCGCCTTCATAAACCCCTCATTCAAAACAGGCATAGTCCCCAACTGCCTCAAAGAGGCTTGGGTACGTCCACTCCTAAAAAAAACCTCCACTGGACCCCTCTCAACCTAACAACAACAGACCAATAACAACAGTCCCATTTCTTCTTCAAATATTAGATAAGGCTGCCCACAGACAAATCCAACTGTACCTCGAAACCAACTCAATCCTAGGAAAGAGAAAATCGGGGTTCTGCAAAGGACATGGAACGGAAACCACCTTACTAGATCTTAAAAACCAAATCACCACCATCCTTGACAAGGGCAAGCCTGCCCTACTTCTGCTCCTAGATCTCTCAGCAGCGTTTGATCTTGTCGACCATAACACCCTCACCAACCACATCACGCATGCAGAGCACTTCTCCAATCACGCAGCAACTTGGATCACTTCCTTCTTAGAAGGCAGGGGCATGAAAGTGTTCTCCAATATAGCCAACGCAGAGCCCACTATCACACACTGTGGTGTCCCCCAGGGATCTTGTACCGCCCCCACCCTTTATAACCTATTTACAAAGCCTCTTTTTGATAAACTGGATGCACTTGGGATCACATACACAAACTATGCTGATGACACCCAGGTGCTCCTTCCCCTCACGGGGAGCTATCTCCAAGACGCTTCAACCCTTCAACAAATTTACTCCACAATCCAAGCCTGGATGGCCCCGAATGGCTTATGCCTCAATGGGGGTAAAACTGAAATCCTCATTCTTGGTCAATAATCCATGCTAGACAAACTAGATCCGACCTATCTAAACTTCTGCATCACCAACTGTGTCATCCCAGTCCTATCCTCAGTTAAAATGCTCGGAGTTCACTTTGATGCTACACTATCTATGGATAACCAAGTTAGCTCATTGAGTACAAAACTGATCAACACCATAAGGCCATTTCTAACAAAAGACAACTGCCTCTCCATTGCTACAGCCACCATAGGAGCCAAATTGAATTATTGCAATTCCCTCCTTGCTAGTACATTAAAAAAAATAGCCAGACTCCAAACCACACAAAACAACTCTCTCAGTACAGCTCTCAGTATTCCTAAAAGAGAACACATCTCTCAAGGAAGAAAGAAAAAATGTAAACTGGCTACCAGTTAAAGACCGAATCACTTTCAAGATTCTCTCCACCGCTCACAAATGCATCAACCTGACCGCACCCTCTTACCTATCGGACATTCTAGGTAGAACACAATCTACAAGACCCACAAGACAAGGGTACACCAACCAACTTACAGTGCCGCGAATCACCAGGGCCAAGGCAGGAGGAACAGGATTCCCTTATCTGGCACCTAAGCTATGGAACGCGCTATCCACAGACCTCAGAGCTGAAACCTCTCTTCATGCCTTCCGCAAAAACCTAGAAACTGCACTCTTCAATTAGCTGCTAGTTCATTGTCTGTACATTGCCTACAGCTATGCTTTCTGCAATTGTAACACGCACATTTTTCAAATCTTGCAACCAACTAGGGCCACTAACATAGCCCAAATGCACAGCACCATTGTGTAGGACAACTACATGTGGACTATGAAACCTAGCCACATCCTGACAAACTACTAAAATTGCCTTCAAATTCAAATCAGGCAAAGTGCTCCACACCACATCCACTCCTTTTGTGTCAAAATCGTTAGCCACATTTCTAGATTTTGCATACTGCTCCAACCCATTCACAAACATGTCTCCATCCACCAACACACTGACATTCTGCACCTCCACCATCTTCACTACACACAGCCTCTCTCAATACGAAGCAGAAACTCAACATCTGATTGGCTAATCCTCAAAATACACTCCCGCTCAATGCTCGGAAACCCCGAATGTAGCATGTCTTGTCTCCGAACAACTATGCTGTCCGCGGAGCACGTAGGTAACACTGAGGGCAGCTCTTCTACCCTTTCCACTGTACTCTCTGCACCATTTCCTCATTGGCTACTGTTAAGCAGTCACATAATCATCCACTAGTCACATCCAAGATCTCTACAACTAACTCTTTCATCACAGATCAGCACTTTAGATGTACTATTGATCACTCTCAGTACAATTCTACTGTGACTGCAAAGAACCTACAGCAACAACTACTATAAAACTTCCCAAGTTTTCCACTTACAGATTGATGCACATCCACATGCATGAACACAGACTACAGGTATGAATAGTTTCTACACAGTACATGTACAACTCTTCTAGAAATACAATACATCCCGGGAGCATAGCTCTGCAGCAAGGTGTGCACCTTGAAAGCAAGACGACACGAAGCAACACAGATTCGATCCCCAGGTCCACGCTTAGAAACCTCTGGGTGTGTAAGCACGTTATCAATACGCAACTAAGACAAAATAATTATGCAACTAAAAAACAAACCATTCCTGTAACAGTGCCTCCACGCCTGTGGGCTGTATAAGCGCTTTAAAAATGTAAAACAAAATAAATAAAAATATGAACAGAGTAAATGCCACTGACCCTGTATAAACTGTAAAATAAAGTTACTGTAATTTCTCCCACCTGCTATGATGAAGTGTCACTTGCAAAGCTTTCCGCTCTCCAAATGTTTGTTTACACACACACCTATCTAAAAAAATATTGTTTCATATTATAAGATGTGAAAAATAACAGTATAATAATGAAAAAGACTGTCCACTGTGTTATACAATTACACACAGCCAGGATGAGTACATAGATCTTCATTCAAGCACACACACAGACAATATCATTAGAAAGGCTCCCAGATCAAACAACACCACTGCCTCTATATCAAATCCTTCTGCTTTATTACCCACACCTTAACAAAGGCATACATTGAATGCTTGTATGTACAATCTCTGCCATTTACCCTGTATGAACACCACAAAATGCATATGATTATTTCTTCTATCTCTTAACATCCATTAACATAACATAAAAAAAACAAGTGTGCTCTATACGTTTACTATTAGACTCATTCGAAAAATATATTCAACTAACAGATTCTAAATAAAATATACAGGATGTGCATATGCAAAGAATAGTGTAAAACAATGTCTACATTAACAAAACTACTAGAAACACACATATGCACTATCTTCTTTCTTTTACACTTTCAGTGAACACCACTCTCCTGAAAAGCAGCAGCATCTGAAGTACTTAGAAGAAACCTATTCTTTCCATGCAAAAAAGTAAGTACAAAACTAACATAATGTTCTAACTGTTACTCAAACACACTAGCATTATAGTGTTCTAGAAGAAACAAATATATTAACCCTTTACCAGATGTAGTATTAGTGCTTTCCCTTGCCAGCTACATACTTTATATTGTCATCTGAAGCCCAGTATAGTAACACACAAATACAAGAATAGCCTCCCAACTTGATGTACCTGTCCATTGTGCAATCACATACCTCCACACTCATACTTACTATCATACTCAGACACTCATGCGCACAGCACGCATACACTGCACAACAGCCCAACCCACACTTTTTTTTTCTCCAAAAGAATGCCTACCAAAAAGCAACTCTGTAGAAAGCAACACAGAAGTAGAGCAAATCAAAATAAAAGTCTCCAAAATAAGCATCCATCTCTAGCAGATTTTGTACAAAATGTTCTAATAAAAAAGCTAATACAGTCATTAATCGAAACAAAACAAGCTTCCAGTACAGAAACTTTCCCTCCTCTATCAAAATGTAAAACCAAACAGAAAGTGATTAACAAGACTTCATCTACCACTACCGCTAACACTGGACCTATAAATCTTGATGTAGTGACAAGTAAGCATACCAAAAAAATGTTTTACAAAAAAATGTTCCACCACAGAGTACTTCTGATCCTTTTAAAAACCGGAGAGAAATCATGCACAACCCTTAAAACCTACCGTAGAAAATTAATCCTAGAAGCTCTCGTAGACAGTGCAATCCTTCTCAAAAGGAATTTATGTATTTTAGTTTTAAACAGGATGAAACCACTAACAAAACTATCAACTATACTAAAAAAAAAGACTTCTCAATAAACGGAATATCACCAAAAATAGCTTCTATTCACCTTCTCTTTATATAGCACTTTGTTATGTTTTTACACTTCTTAACCAACCCCAACAATATGAGCGAGCACCAATCGTCACAAGCTCCAATCCCGTTTTTTCACATAAAATAACTTTTCTTTTTCAAACAACAACCATCAATTCATATTATACAATAGCTTAGCTAAACAATTGCGTAATTTTCGTGCTAATTCCTAAAAAAAGGTCTTATTCTATGATGTCAGAGAAAAGAAAAAAAAAAAACCACAAGACAGAATGTGACTGACTAGACAGACTCTGGCCGGCTACACTAATCTCCTGCCCCTATTATTATTAATACATGGAATGTAAGCCCATTCCTTTCAGATCGCTTCTTTAATCGATTCTGGTTTTCTACTGTGCCCTATTTTTTCAGGAAGTTGAATACAGGCTTCTTCTAACTGCTATATTAAAGCGTAGGTATTTGGACGTATCCTCTCTCTGCTCAGGTATCCTACCAGTCCCTTTATCTATTGCTCGGTCACCCTCGAGTCACTATTTCATTCCCCTTATATATATACATTCTACTCTACCTCTAACTTTATTTTTGTCCCGTCGCCCTCTGTTACCTTCCCTTACTTGTTCTAAGGCATGCAACATTTTGCCAAAGCGTTCAGTCTTTTTCACACATCATTTGCATGTTTTCTTCTCTGGATCCTCAGGATCACCGCCTTAATCACCGCCTCGCCTGCTTTTCGCTCGATCGGCTGCTTGTAGAAGTGGGAAGGGGATTGTGGGGGAAAACACAGGTTCCTTCAGACCTCAACCTGCAGGTTTTACAATTTAGTCTAGCCACTATCTACGGGTAGCTTCTCGGTCTACTTAGCCGGATGGCAAAGGACTTGTGATATTGCCAAGGACCTAGAGTTACTTTATGTTGACGGTCAATGGGTGTGTAATCTATTCGATAATTGATAAACCATCCTCTCTGTGCTACCAAGTGTGCACTAAGACCCCAACCGGCCCATAAAGCTGGGGGTTGGCCAATAGCACTTTAAGATGAGTAGCAGCACCCGTGAGATGGATGGGGATGCAGAATAATACTCTAGCATCAAATCAATAATGACAACTCAATGGTTTGGCAAAAGAGAGTTTGTTTAATGACAAGTACAAAAAACAGGGAGTTTGAATATTAGCAATCGCTCAATCCTCCTTCTCGCATCAACAACTCCAACGAACTTCATGAAAAGCACATCTTTTATGCTAAAAAATCGTCATCACTGACGTGTAAAGCTTAAAGTGTTGCATGCAATTCTACTGGTTCTAGGAAGGTAACTTTATATAGGTAGTATAACTGTATATGTTAACGGAGTGAGAGGATTGGACAAACACTGTCAGGTGGGGCATCTAAGCCCTAACTTCAAAATGGCTACTGTAGACATCACTAAAAGTACAACGTCTCATTGGTTCTACTAACTATAGGACCCTAGATTACTTGGTCCACTATGATTGGGTTGGCAACAACCCCACTCATACTTTTCCACCAGCTTAGCAGCGTGCAGAATAGCTGGCCAGGTGCAGGGAACTTTTCTGCACCCCCAGCCTTCCTCCAATTATTGCTACAATCAATCATCACCTCGGCGGTCATGTGTCAATTATTTGTTTGTGGTTGGCCTCAAGACTGCTTCTCGGTCTGGAAAAGTTAAGAAATCTGTGCATGGCACGAGGCTGCGCGTATGTGCGAAAGTTTTCATCCCTTCTCACTTGGCTGGTCACGTGATTCAGACACAGTGAAATCGTCTTATTCTTCATCCAATTTGTGTATTTGATTTCATTTTGCCAACCATCTGCCTTCTGTGGCTTATCTTGACCTTTAGAATAGGATACTCTGTTCTTTGCTTCATTAATTGTATCCACTGTTGGTCTATTTCAGCCGATACAACCTTGGCTTCTTGGCACAATTTGCATGCATCTGAGATTCTTTCTGTCTTTAGTTTTCGATTTTCCTGCTGAGAGGCTCTTCTCCTGAGACCTTTAGTAGCCTTTGGTTGATTCTGCTCTTGTGCATAGTGGAAGTATATTTATATAAAGTGCTCCTTTTGAGGTAGATATGTATAGGTGGTGCTTGCCGCAATCTATCTTACTACTAAGCGTAAGCAAGCCTCACGATTCTTGGCTTCTTGCGGTTCCAAGCATATGTACGCGTGTAAACTAACTAAATATCTTCATCGTGCTCATGGCATAAGCTTCTAACATTTTGACATTGTTATTTCACTTTTAGGCTCATGATGTCCCTTATCCATGGTTTTTCGTCTCTTTTCATCATTCGCAGGTCGTCATATCTTCTATGTGTGAGTCAGTCAGGGTTCTTGTGATGTCACCATTTGTCTTCCTTCAGTATCTTTTTAGCTTCTTCAGGGACTGTGCTCTGACACTCTTCATTTTGTTTCATTTGTCGACATGGCTTTCTTAGGTGTCGGTACTTCAACAGGTGCTGTTCTTTTGATAGGTACTGGACAGAGCCCCACTGCGGCTCTGTGCTGGTTTATTTGCTCATCATACGTCACATATTTTGGGGTGAATGTTCCTGGCACTTCAAAATGGATGGTTGGAGTGCGGGTCGTGCTTGGGACCTCCTCTACACTGGTGTTAATTGAAAAAGATCTTCGAAAACAATAATGTGTTTTCCTCCAAAGAGCTCTTCGGAGTCTGTTTTGAGTACCTCTTGTAATCTGAGGTGAATCAAAGCCAACATTAGGTTGGAGACCATGCTCACCTCATCTATTAGCAGCATTTTCATTTTTTTCAAAACTCTGTGTAGTTCCATTGCAGCTTTTGGAGAAAGTTTGTAGGAGTCTAATTTGTTTAGGTGTTCTACTAGAAGGAGTAGTAATCGGTGTAAAGTGACACTGCCTATGTTGTAGGCAGATAAACCTGTGGGGGCAGTTACAACAGCTGGCAGTTTGTTGTTTGTCAATTGTTGGAGGAACTTGCTGATGATTTTTATTAGGAATGTTTTCCCTGAAACAGCTTGACCACTCACATATAGCAGTATAGGTGTGTATTCTTGGCAGGTACAAGTTTTAGTTTTTTGCTGCATACCATGCTTAATTTGTTTTGTTATTTCTAGGAAAATGCTACGCTGTTCATTGTTTAATTGTGATTTGAGTATAGCAAAGTCTTCTGTAGACTCTTAATACTGTTACATGGTGTTTTCTACATCAGTCATGGCTAATTCAGCCTCATTTGCTATGAGTGGCTGTCCAAGTGGTTCTTGGCTTCCTGTTAGAGAAGGTTGACTGATGTCAGGAGTGTCTATATTTAGTTGTGCTTGGAGTTCTTCTTCTTCTTGCTGTTCATTGTCTAACATTGTTTTGTGCTGCATAAAGTTTATGTCTGTTATAGTGCATGCATTTGCTTTGAGAGCATCTTCATAGGAGGCATGGGTATCTAATAAATCTTCATATTTTCTCCATGGTTTAAAAAGTTGTAGTAGAGACATGTAAAACAGTTCTTTATGTTGAGGAGTTTTTAATGACAATTTCATATCATTAATTAAGCTTTGTTTGGTAAGTTTCACTAGGCTGCCTTCACAATGTTTGACTTTGTATCTACCTTTCTTCTGATATGGTTTAATATTATTTTTGTATTTGAAGTTTTGGGCTATGTGGTATAGACACACGTTTCCAAAGTGGAACTCTGATTTGGGTAGTATGTGTCTAGTAAATTGTTTTTCAGAATGTCTTTGCTGTTGGGATCATTTTTGGCTATTGCTTCTATGTCTTCATATGATTTGAGAACTCATTTTCTGGATTTAGCAGGACCAAGGCTTAGCCATACTATGTTTTCAGATTTTCAATACAAGGCAGTACCGGTTAAACAGTCTGCGGCTTCATAGCAGCCACATTCTCTATGGGAGAGCATTTTGTTGCCTAAGTTGTACAATTTCTGTGACAGTGTTTTGTCAGATGATATGTCGTCCCAGAGGTCTTTCAGCTCTGTTTTTTCTGATTTAGTTATAGTATGCTGTGACATACCATGCAACTGCAGTGGAATTGTCTGCAATGTATTGCACATCTATATTTGCATTCCAAAGGAGGGCAATGATTGCATTGTAATCATTGATGTACTTTGATCTTTCTGTTCTTTTTATGCTGTATGTGTTCTTAGGTGATTTACCTTTGACACTATGGGCCTCATTACATGGAAGGCGGAAGGGGATTACCGGCACCGGTAAGGGCACCAGTGCTGGTAATCCACACTCCCCTACTACGAGGTCCCTCAGCGGGTCCTGTCCTTAACGTGTGGTCAGACCACACATTAAGGACAGGACCCGCTGAGGGACTTCAATGCAAATAACGGTACCGCAAATTGCGGTACCGTTATTTGCTCCTTCCCCATTCCCGGAGGGCTCAAATGGGAATGGGGAATGGTTCCCGGAATGGGGACTTCCGTTCCCGCAAAGGTCGGAGTAGGCCGGTAAGTCTCTATTCCGGGAGCCCGGCCTACGATGGCAGTAAGGGGGTAGCCATGACGCTAATAGCGCCATGGCTACCGCCTTCCGTGTACCGAGGCCCTATGTCTAACTGAAGACATGAAGTTGTTCACTTGATCTGTTGTTGAAACTGATCTAGGGAAACCAAAGTGCAATTTGGTGTAGTATTTCCCTTTTTATATCGTCACTGACAATACTTCCCACACCTGTGTCTTTGAAATTGTAAAATGTGTGCATGTAGGTTACTATGTGTAATATGTGAAGGGATTTCACAAGTGACATATTTCTGAATGAACTGCAAAACAGTGGCCTCACTGTCCTGACCAAATTTAGGAACATCTTTAATCCACAAAAGCATGTGGATGAGTGGTGCTCCTCTGTCTTGGTATTCTTTTCTCCAAAATAAGTGTTGCACTTCTCCGAGGGGAGGCACTGTTTTATTACAAATGAACTGTAGCATGACAATAAAGCGATGATGGAAATATCTTGATAGATTTATGGGATCTAGAGAGCAGAGTTCTCCTGGTGTTTTTATATCTATATTTGTTTTGTTTTGTTGTGTGTAGGAAATCGTTCAAATCTTCCCATGCATATCCGGCACAACTTAATGTCACAAACCATGTGGGTGGGCCAAGGTTTCCTAGCATACAGCGTACATCTCTGTGACATCGGAACCAGTATTCTTTCGTACCACACATGTTTGCTTCAAGATTTGTAATACTTGACTGTAAAACCTCATCTTTTTCTTTCACTTTTTCTAATAATTGCGTAGCTGACACATTTTGGAAATGGGTACCTGATTTTAATTTGTGTGCAACTCTGTAGCATAGAGTTGCTAGTTCACTTTCGAAGAGAAGGTGGAATATGTATTCCATGTTTTGTCTGAATTTGGGGTTATCAGAATACATTCGTAGAGAGTGATATTCTGATGCTGTTATCTGTGTGGGGGTAGTCAGTCAAAATCTCGAAACCAAAATATCGAATACAAAAAGACCGAAAAAAAAAATATCGAAAAAAAAAATATCGAATTTTTTATTTATTTATTTATATATGTTTTTGGGGTCAGGTAAGTAAAAAAAAGGGGTAAAATAAAAAAAAAATGAAAAAAAAGGGGGGTTGGGGGGGGAACCCCCCCATTTAAAAAAAAAACACATTGAAAAAAAAATTCGATATTTTATTTTTCGGCCTTTTGTATTCGAGATTTTGGTTTTCGAGATTTTGGTTTTCGATATTATCACTATAAACCCTGTGTGGGTCTATCATCGTACCTTCCTCCTTTTCCAGTAGGAAAGAGTAGCAGAAAGGCCTCTGCTTCTATACTTTTTTCCCATATGCTGATTGGAGATCCTTTGGCTTGTCGCATTTGGTACGTTTCCAGTGCATCATCTATAGTCTCTTTAGAGTGTAAAGGATGAATTGTATAATGATCTAAAATATTGTATTCTGTAGTAGGATTTAGAAGTTCAAATTGACCAGTTTCTGGTGACTCTTGAATTATTTCTATGGGTTCTCTCAGGTTTTCTTCAATATTAATTTCTTTGTAGTATTCATTGTTGTTTTTTAGATATTGCAGGGCTTGTCTAACTTTATGTAAGTCCATGAGTTGTTGCCAAATTTCTTTGTCTTTTGTAGGTATGCCATTTACTAAGACAATTAAAGATTGATCTATTGGCCGTTGCACTCCTAGAGTGTGTACATTTTCTGTGAGATCTAATGGTAAATAAACTACTTTGCCACGAATGCCTTTGACTAATTCAGAGGGAGGTAATTTTGCTGTTTTTGGTTGGAGGCTTATTATTGCTTGAAATGGGTGCACTGTTTGAATTATGATGCTCTCATATAAATTTAGTTGTTGCAGGGGTTTTGGTACTGGGACTAATTCCAAGTTATTTGTGATAACACGTGAAGGTATTTGGTTGTTGTCAAGTTTTGCAGTACAGTATCTGCAAAGTATTGAGGGGTTAGTAATTTCGTATTTGTATTCTGCTATAAGATAGAGAGCCAATTGGAACCACTTTTAATCTTCATCAATTTCTATTTTGTACATTATGTCTACAGTTTTTGTGCTATTTTCATAAAAAGTCCTGCGGCAACACACGCCCACATGGTTTGGTACTTCAGAAGACATGCTTTAAAACTTTAGTATTTCTTTTTTGTATGTGTGTAGTAGTAGGTTCCCATCTGTAAAGTTGTTGCTAGTCTGTTCTATTATTGAATTTTGTAAGTGGCTTTCTCTTCCAAAATATTTTATCTAGATGTGCTCTATTTCTTCGACTAGTTCTTTGTCTGTACCATGTAGAAGAATGCTATTTAAATTGGCCAGTGCTAAAGCAGGACTTCTGGCATAGTACAGTTTATGAACGAGATTTCTTACAGTTGAATGGTGTGTTCCTATCATTTTGATATGGTGGAAGGTGCTTTTGCAAATAGGTTCAGAAATGCAGGATAATGTAAGTCCTTGTAGTCCTGTGTATTTGCGCACTGGACAGCAGTCCATAGTTTTTAATAGTTTTAGTTTCAATTTGTCTTTGCCTTTCACACACTAATTGAGGAACTGGCATAAAGATGTCAAAGAATTTTTGCCTATGATACACATTGATGTGCACAGCCATTTGTAGTCTGGACGTATTGGTTAAGTGGAATGGAGAGTTGATGCTAAGTTTGCTGGAGATATTTGTGTGAGCAGCATTTCTTGTTCCATGATGGTATTATTAACCTTTTCATAACCTCATCCATATGGCATTTGGGTTTGTTTGCTTTTGTTTTTATGCTTCTTCATTGAAATATGGTTCTGTGCTGGTGGTATGACTCCACTCTCCTGCATAGATGTTTGTGAAGCTATCTTTGTTGATATTCTGTTTGTTGAGAAGTCCTTGTTGTAGTTTGGTAGTTAGTTTTGTTAGTGGTTTCATTTTGTTTAAAACGAATATAAATAATTTCCTTTTGAGAAGGATTGCACTGTCTATTAGAGCTTCCAGGATTAGTTTTCTGCGGTATGTTTAAGGGTTTAGCATGATTTCTCTCCTGTTTTTATAAGGTTCTGAAGGACTCTGTGGCATAACATTTATTGTAAAATAAAAAAAATGTGTATGCTTACTTTTGGCTACATCAAGATTTATAGGGGCAGTGTTAGCACCAGTGGTAGCTGCAGTCCTTTAAAGAACTGTCCATTTAGTTTTACATTTTTAAAGTGGAGCCAACATTTCTTTACTGCAAGCTGCTTTCGTTTCACTTAGTGACTGTATTAGCTGTTTTGTTTGAATTTTTTGTATAAATTCTGCTAGAGGCAGATGCCTATTTTGTACACTTTTATTTTGATTTGCTCTATTTTTGCATTGCTTTCTATGAAGTTGCTTTTTGTTAGGCATTGTACAGTGTCTGTTGGAGAAAAAAGAAAGCTGGGTTGGGACGTTGTGCAATGTATGTGTGCATTGTGCATGAGTTTCTAAGCATGATGGTAGGCATGTATGTAGAGGTGTGTGATTGTTGAATGGGCTGTTACTTCAGGTTGGGAAACATTTCAGTCGAATGGAATGCACTGAATACTAAATAAATTGCCTCACCCATTACCCAGTTAGGAAGTTTGGTTCAGATGCATACACTACATGTCCCACAATCCTGTGAGACACAGCACTCCACAGCAGATATGCACTACATTTCCCATAATGCCGGGAGACCTGCTGCACCATTATATGACACGTGACCCATCCTCACCTTCCACCGCGATCGTTGTGGTTTCACATTGCCTTTGACGACGGTGAGCACAACTAACAAGACAGCCAGCGAGAACACGCAGAACGCTGCCACGCCTGGATATACTCAGCATTCTTATCCTGAGGTAAGAACAGCATACACTGACTTGTGAACCAAGGGGAGACAGTTTACTCGAGAGCTCACCCATCCATTCTGCGAGGTACTGTCACACGCCTTGCATTTAGCCTGCATGATACGCATGCACGAGAGAATCTCCCACAGACAACAAATCACAGCAGTATTTTCTTTCTTCAGATCTTTGAAGACTGGGATGCTGGGACGCTCACAATTATGAGGATTTCGGTGACTTCAATGCACAAGTGGCAAATACACTCATAAGTGAGTACAGCCCTTTTTGGTACACTTGAATAATTGCGATCGAGGTCAAAACAGCATGGGAAACAGAAGGTGTTTGTTTGTTTCTTCCTATGCAGGCGAGTCAGAACTCAGATACATATGCAAAGTGTTAATATCATAAAGGTACATGTATGATTTTAGTATAACATGTACCTCCATTCTGCTCATACATTGTATGCCCCTATACATACACAAGCTCATATTAAAGTAATCTTTAACTATAATGTGTGTTTTAATATGTATCAGAGAGGTATATGATTTCTCTAATTCGTAATTGTATGAAATGTATAGCTCGTGAAGACTTACATCAAAGTAACCCATTACTTTACTGTCAGTTTACAAATGACGTAAATTACAGTTGGTATGAAAAATTTACATTTATTGCATCCCGTGAAAACCTACATCAAAATTAGCCCTAACTGATGTTTTTGTGTAGGGCTTGAACTGCGAAACTCATATGCCTGTGTGTACAGTTCAGATGAAAAGTGTACATCTATTCCATCTTCTTAAAACTGACATCAGATTTAGCCCTGACTTGGCTTTGATACGAGTTTTAAGGTGACGTTTATTTTGTAAAATATGAACTATAAAATGCATACGCTCTGTGTATGTGTTTTCAGCGCATGTTCTATGCACCCGTGAGGTAGGAGTATGTTTTGTAAGAGTGTGTGACGTAATACCATGTGATGTAGGAGCACATGATTTAGGAGCGCATGTCGTAGAAGCTGGTGTTGTGTGTGTAGTAGGAGTATGTACGTGTTTATTAGGAGTATGTGTAGTAGCTTCATGTGTTATAGGAGATGGTGTTGTAGGATTATGTGTGGTAGGAGTGTGTGTCTATGTTTGTGTTGTAAGAGTGTGTGGTAAGTGTGCACCATAAGAGTGTGTGTCATTAGAATGTGTATTGTATGAGTGTGTGTGGTAGAAACATGTCATTGGAGCATGTGCCATGCATTCACATGTTATGTGTAGTAGGCGCATAGGTAGTAGGTGAGTCAGAGGAACATGTTTCATAGGAGTGGGTGTCATAGGAATGTGTGCCATAGGAGCCTGTGTTGCAGGACTGTTTTATTAGAGTGTGTGCCATAGGAGTTTGTGGTAAGTATGTGGAGTATTCTGCTTGTGCATTGTATGCCCACTATACATATGAGAGCTCATTTAAATTGAATTTTAATGTTTGTTTTTTAATACTTATGAGAGGGGTATATAACCTTTTAATTTCATACTTTTATGTAATTTGCAGCTCCTGAAAATCTATATCAAAGTAAGCCCCGACGTTCCTGTCACTTTTTAAAATATGCAAATTTCGTAATCTACAAACTGCAAAAATCATACACCCTTTGTTACCGTTTGTATGAAAAATGTACAATTACTGTGTGTGTGTAGTTGGAGCAGGTGTAGTAGCTACACATGTCATAGGAACATATATTGTAGGAGGTGTGGCGAGTGTTAAGGACACTGACTCTTAGATTGCATGACATATTCTATTTAAAATATAGAAGGCCTAACTTTCTCTATGACTATGGATGGTCCTTGCCTACTTTACTAACTAATGTGCTCATCAGTCTCTAATGAAAGTTCAGAAGAAAAAAAGACTGCTGTCCAAAACAACCCCTACTGACCCTACCACTATATAAACTGACTTATAAGTGGGGAATGACTCCGTTCTCTTTAGGGCACTGCTAGTACCAGTCTATATAGTTATTTCAGTACTACGAATGTCTAGCATAGTCTCTTTGGATATCTTGCATCAGTCTCTACAACTCTTCAAGGGCAACATAGTTTTCCCTTATCGTCAGACTTCCCCTTTCTGGTTCTTATGTCAGAAAAGCTGTTTTCTCCTGGCCAATAAAGATTGGTATTACTTTGGTATGTTGATCTCTTGTTTAAACTAACTTGTCTGATTTCTCTAAATTCAGGTTAACCGTAATTATTCTATTTATTTTCTCTTCTTCGTGTATACCTTTGTTCCCCATTTCCCAGGGTATGGTAGTCCAAAATTGGCTTCTCTGGGTTTTGTTCTTTCCTCTTATATTACTATTTCCTCTTTTCTCCCCGTAGTTTAAAATCACTTCCTTAAAGGGGACTTTTATGCTGTGATTTCTACTAGGAAGAGTTATTTGCATAACATACAGCTTATTTCTTGGCAACATGTTACATTTATTACCCCCATCACCTATCACCTTCTATTCTGTGTGGGAACGTTTGCAGGAGCCTTGTTGCATTGTGACTGCTTCTCCAGTCTCTGTTCTTTGTAGCCTGTACTTCGGCGTTTGGCTTCTCCTTCAATTTAGTCTCCTCTTTGTGATATTCTTGTCCGTTGACAAGGCATTGTACACCCTGCATCTGTAGCTGCTTGGCGGTTTCGGCAAAGTTGCGCATTCTCGTGATCTCGCCACCACCTGCTGTTGGGATCATGTCCCACTGCTTTGTCTTTCTCGGTTGGTGACCTGGCTTTGCTATCCAAGCGTCTCTCTCTCTCTCTGGTTCCCATCTCAGGATTTTTCATGCTCGGGTGGCGCCTTGGTTATGGCATTACTGTGTCTCTCTCCTGGTTTCCCTCTCTGGGTATCTCATGCTGGGTTGACTCCCTGGGTCTGGCATTCCAGCTTCTCTCTCTTTGGTCCACTTCCTCTCTGTCTCTCATGTTCACGCTTCAAGTGAGATTCAAAGGCATAGGCTTTTTAGCTTGTGCTGACTCTACCTACTACCTCTCTATACGTCGGACATCCATTATTTAACCTACTCCTCCCAGTGCATGGGACCTTAAGATTTAAAGAAATATGCTTCTTGTTTGTGAGATTCGGGCATCTATTCTGTGTTTCTTCATACCACTTGTTAGAAGTCTTTGCACTGGTGGAACACTTCATTCAAGTGATAAGGTAGGTATCTCTAGGCAGTACCTGATGGAAATGGGGGTCCTTGTCCTCAAAGAGGGAGTCTCTCTTGATGAGGTCCCACTCCCTCTACCCCAAGGGTGGGTCTTGTAGAGCAGGCTCACATCCCCCTCCTCAAATGAAGGGCCCCTCCTTGGGGATAAGAGATACATTCCCTTGAATTGTGACTGGGTGCAGGTTGTAGGAGCATGTGATGTAAGAATATGTGGTAAGGATGCATTGTAAGAGTGTTTGTGTTTGGAACATGTGTTTTAAGAGCATGTGCTGTACATCCAAAAAAACAACAGAATAATACTGTATTGATTGAAATGGCGCCTTTTTATTAAGCATACCTGTTACTAATTACTGCAATAACTGTCTTGCAGTTATGCACTTAGTTTATCACTGTAAAAAATGTCTTACCGTCTGTTGGTGTGTTCATTATTTTCTCTTTAAATCCTTTATCCTCTTGCTTTTTGCTTGTTCCTCTTGTGTCCTCTTTATACTTGTCCTCTTTTTGAATTATTTGTGTCCTCTTTTCACTGTCATAAATATCTTACAGTCTGTTGATGTGCTCATTATTTACACTTTGTTTAGGTCCTTTATCTGCTTGCTTTTTGTTTGTTCCTCTGATGTCCTCTTAATACTTGTCCTCTTTTGATTTATATTGTGTCCTTGACACGTGTTTCCCCGTCTACTTATCTGACGGTTCTTCAGGAGGATCTTTATGTTTATCTTTTCTACACAATTGCTTTGCTTCGAGTTTACTTTACTCAGTTGCCTTTCCTTGTTCCTTGTTAGGTTTGATATTTGTTTGCTGTGGTTTTTTATCCTTGTATTGATGGTTCGGAAATCACTGAAATATGTAACTGTTCTATTGCATCTGTGTTTCAAATTGCCTGCGTATCTGCTAATTTCAGGCTGCCCTGCTTGTTCTTCCAAGGCCAGACCCGTAATTGCTGCTTGCAAAGCTTCACATCCACTTGTAACGTATAATAGGCACGTGTGTAGTAGGTGTGCTTGTCATCAGAACATGTATTATAGGAGTGTGTCTTGTAGGAGTACATACTGTAGCAGCA
Organism: Ambystoma mexicanum; assembly: GCF_040938575.1. Taxonomy (NCBI): domain Eukaryota; kingdom Metazoa; phylum Chordata; class Amphibia; order Caudata; family Ambystomatidae; genus Ambystoma; species Ambystoma mexicanum. The sequence goes on from NC_090922.1 coordinate 885,938,752, forward strand.
CTGTGTCATAGGAGCACATGTTGTAGGAGTGTTGTAGGAGTGTGTGCTGTAAGAGTGTGCATTAACTGTATGTCATTAAAGTGTGTGTGGTAGGAGTATGTGTCATATGGGCATGTGTCGTAGGAGCATATGTATTAGGAACATGGGTCGTAGGTGCATGTGAGAGCACTTGTCATACAGCTACAGATTATGGGGGTAATTCATGGAATAAATGTGTGCCGGAATTTGTGGCGCAAGCGTGAAAAAGCTGTGCGATTCATGGAAGGCACTGCGCGTTTTTCTCCCGGGATGTGTGCCAAATCCACGCGTGGCACACATGGGCACACACGTCACTGCAACATCCCGAACGATGTGCACGACGTACACAGCGAAAGCACATAACGTTAGCGCACACACCAAAAGGGGGCGGAACACGGGGAAATACGCGGAATGGGGAACAACGCGTGAAAATGAGAGCGTAACTGGGGAAGTACTGCTGGGAAATTGTTGAGACTTGAATGTCGTGTAGGCAGAGGAGTCCTCTGTCCCCAAATGCCACACAGAGAGAACTCAAAGTCACTCCCTGTGCGACCGTTGAGGCAACAGGTGGAGATGGTCAACTCCGGAACCGCAAACCTCTGGGACCCCAATCCGCTGCAAGAAAATACTGATTAAGTACCAAGCAAATGACAGTAAATGACAGTGCCAAAATAACGTGAAAAGGACTTACCAGAGGGATCAGGAGAAAGGCAATGAACCTATGAGGTAGGGGTCCGGGACTCACATGGGCAGGTAGACTGTAGTCCCAAAACTGGTATGAGCACCACCTGATGACAAGAACGTGATTTGGTAACTGTGGAGCTTGAAGCATGAAGTTCCAAAGAAAGCCAGATGCAAAAGGGAAATCCGTGTTGCAGTCCAAAGAGCAGTCCAAGTTCAAACCACAGGGAAATCCAATGTAACAAAGCCAGTAAGATAATCCAAGCGAAGTCCAAGTAAACAAGCCGAGGTCAAAAATCCAAAAGAGTCAAGAAATCCAAACGAACGCGTAACGCCAAACGGGTTGCAATGAACATCTGTGAAGCAGCGAGTACACGGAGAGCAGCGTTTAAATACTCACGGTTCTGGCATTACTTCCTGTCACATGATGTGCTGCCGCATCACGTGAGTTGGATTTCCGGGTCACGTGAGCATACAGCGCTGGTCACGCGATGCGGAAGCATAGTAGCGTTCTGCCGATAACCTAGGCGCCAAGGAAGCTGTCAATGCAAGAAAGGACGCAACCTGGAGAGCGTTCTGTTGCGGGTGAGGCGTGCATGGAGTGTGAAGGGGAAATGAGATGGGACAGAGGGAGTGGGCCGAGCTATAGTGATTCTAGAGTTTTGGGCATGGTGTGCACCGGCAGGAGTGGCAGTATTGTCACGTGTGTGTACAAGGGAGTGTGTGACAGAAATACATGGAACACCCACACGCACGTGAACTACACATATTCATGGAATCGTATAGGGGAAGCATGCACACGTCAAAAGACATGCACAGGCCTAAACATGTCCGCCGCACAAAGGCAGGCACGAAGGCAGGCGGAAGCATCCCTGCGCAGTATAAAAGGGCGCACAAACAACAAACACGTATATACAGCTACGATGAATGTCCCATTCTGTGGCCCCTTAGGAGAAATGACATGTCACGCAATGCTCAGGCATCCCAAAAAAGCAAGAAAAAGAGATACGCAACCCCTGAGGCCCAACTTGCATGTTAAAAAACACACACAGTACGCTGTGGCAGCCAGGAACACAAAAAATGCGTACGTGATCAACACGCAGGCTAGTATGGTTGAAAAAAATGGGTACACGACTAACAGGGACACCCGCAGTCGGAAAAATAGCGTGTGCAACTCACTGTCTGCCTTGCGTGTAGAAGAAGAACGCATAGCCAACACTCACGCCAAACGAAGGAGTACGCACTGTAGCTGCTGTGAAGTAATCGTGTGTGAACCCCAATGTCTGGAAAACACACACACCGCTTTCCACGGAAAGCACGTACAGAGCAATGGAAAACCACGTGGGACCTTCAACCCATGCCGAGGGAAACGCCTGCGTTCATGTTACGCCACCTACGCGCTTACGCGCCAAGGGTCTTTCCTTAGAATTCACGCAAACGTGCTGTTTTTCATGTGCCAAATCACTCTGTGTCAAGCTGGCCACGCGACAAAACACGGAAGACCACGCTCCTGCCCAGAAGGCCGAATTACTGCCCCCCAGAGCCCCGAGCAGCCTCCCACGAGCCATCTGCTGCTGCCTGCCTGCCTACTGCCACCGTGCCCTGCCATTTGGCGCCTGCACATCTGCCATCTGCAGGGGTCCAGTTGCTGTGACCACCCCTGCTGGAACAGAAGACTCTCGACTGAAGTTCCATCACTCCACAGCCCAGCCCCAGGACCCAGTTGCCCACCCACACCTGCCTCAGGGGTTGCCATGTCCGACACAACACCTACCGGCACCAGTGGCACCCCCCCAGCAGAGAGGCGAGGGCTACCAGCTTCAGTGAAAAGGAAGTTGGTATCCTGGTGGAGCAAGTTCTGGGGCATTATGATGCCCTCTTCACACCATTGCGCGCCGACAAGGAAGGAGGGAAGAGGATCTGGAAGGACATAGTGGGTGCCATCGACATGGAGGGGGTGGCACCCCGCGACATCAAACACATCCAGAAGCGCTGGGAGGACTACACGTCCAAGGCCTGGCACCTCTTGGAGGCAGCGGATACAGTGGGGTGCCGGGTCCAGCTTACCACCCAGCAGATGAGGGTCCTGGAGCGCATTCACCCAGTGCTTCACCACCAGATCCTCAAGATGCATACTTGGCTGCATGTGGGACATGGGTCCTGTTTGGATGTGTCCATGCAGGGACATGATGGTGCTGCATGTGAGTCTAGTCAGGCGGGACCCACATGGATGGTGTATGTGTTACAATGCATCATGTGGAGCAGCATGCGGAATGCACACATGTATGCATGCCTGTGTCTGTACTTTGACATGTTTGCGGTGTGAGAGATGTGTGCTGCTGTCATGGACATGCATGATGTACATGTCCGTGTGTCTGAGTAGTGTGCGCCATGGATGCATGACACATGTCCGTGGCGATGTGTTGATTCACTGATACAGCCTACTCATCCTTGTACCCACCGTGTCTGTGGGTATACAGGGCCAGATGCATGACCCTCCGGTGATGCGTGTGCATGTGATCAGCATATCCCAGATGCATGTGAGTTTCAGCCCACCATTGGATGTTTCTACGGTGCCGTGGACCTGGATGCAAATGTTTGTTGCATGTGCCATACCGGTTCATGCATGTGTGTTGCCTGCACTGACCCATGTGTTGTTGGGAGACTTGATGGAAGTGACATTTGACAGTGCCACTCATGTGCTATTGCTTTCTGTCTAGGGGACTATTGTACAGTACCCTGATGCTTGTGTTCAATGTCTCCCTTTACACAGCGGTGAGTGAAGAAGAGGGTGGAGACAGTGCTGTGGAGGAAAACGGCAGGGATGCCTCCACTGGCTGGCGACGCAAGGCTCAGTCACCCTTCCAGGAAATTCCATCATCCAGGAGCGAGGGGACTGGTGCCACGTCCATCACTATGGCTGCAGCGGAAGGGGTGGGTGAGCCCCCACAGGGGCCTGTGATGGCGGAAGATAGTGCGGAGCCATCCAGGTTGGTGGTGTGTACAGAGGAAGAGGAGGCCGCTACAGAGCCGCACATGGGGCTTGGTGGGGGTGGTACGACTGGTGCAAGTGGTGCAGTCCAGGGGCAGGAGGCAGCACAAGTCGCCGCGGAGGGGCCTGTGCATGTCAATGTCCCTGACACTGTGACTGCATCACCATGCACCAGCAGGGATGCCCCGCCCCAGGCCCGACTGCAGGTAGGGGGTAGGTCCACGTCATCTGGCACTCTTCTCTCTGCGGACAAGGGGACCTGTGACCGGATTGAGTCCGTCCTGATTGGTGTCACCTTGCGCACACTTCACATTTGTGATGACATGCGTGCTTCCTGGGGGGACCACGTACGTCATCACGAAGAGCTGTGTGCCAACGTGGCCCAGTTGGGAGGGACCGTGGTCGGGGGTTTCCTCCATGTGTCGGCCACTCTTGTGGCCCTCTCCTCCTATGTGAACACTATACGCCAGTTGTTCTCCGTGCCGTCTTCCAGCCCAGATGCCACCAGGGCCCCCTGTGGACCTTCCCCAACTAACGCAGCCAGTCTGGCGGAGATCCCATCCCTGCCGCAGTCGGGAGTTGGAGGTCCAGCAGGGGTGGCCACCCCACTAACTGGACCCCAGCGGATGGAGGATGTGCTGGCATCATCGGGCAGGGCACATGCATGATGGCGCCGGGGGATTCCATCAACCCGGATGCTATCGTGGTGGCAGAGGCAGTTGCGTCGGAGGCAGCTGCAGGCTCAGCATGGGAGGCATCATGGCTCAGGGCCATCAACACCCCAGGGGCAGGCATCAGCCGAGGGGCAGGAGGACCCCGGACTGGGAGTGTCCTCCGTGTGGCAGCGGTTGGGCCGGCAAATAGATGCAGAGAAGCAGCAGGCAGAGAGGGCACAGCTCAGGATGGTCAGGGCGGAGAACTCCATTCACCGGGCTTTGAGGCGGGCGGAGGGCCTCGAGGAAACTAGCAGGGAGTTGAGGGATTCCATGGCTGCATCCCTGTGAGACCTCGAGGCCAGGGAACAGGCCCGCCTCCGGAACATCGACGTGGAGTTCGATGATGCCCTGGCCCAGAACATCACTAAATGAGCCGTGGGACTTGCCTGCCGCCTTTGTACATAGTTCTTTAGGGTTAGGTTTCCTTTGTTTTATCATCTTTTTGGAGTTCATGGATTTTGCTCCAATTTATGTATATGTATGTAGTTTTTTATTCATAGGACTTTTTTGTAGGTTACCTTTTGTTTGGGGCTCATGGACCCTTTGGACTTGCATTGTATATAGTTGAAGACTTGCACATACTTTCTTTTCTTACAATTCCCATGGATCAATGATTTTTCTTTTTATGTTTATGTTAATGTTAATGTTAAAGGACATTTGTACCGCACACTATCACCAACGGAGTGGTCCCTTGGCGCTCTGGCGGCTCTGAAACAGGAGGGGGAGGTTGAGTTAGTGGGAGGAAGCAGGAAAAGTGCACGAGAGCAGTGATGTGCTGTTGGCGGCCTCAGCCCGGTGGGTTCGTTGGCTGGGCCTGGGGTGTTTGCGGCCGGTAGTTGTCATGTACTGTTGTGCAAGGCTATGTGTAATTTTGTTTTGTTGTTGCAGTGTAGTGAAGTTTGTGCGGTTTGTTGTGCTGTAGGTTTTGGTTGTGCTTGGTTTGGAGTTTGAGAGGTGTATGCAGAAGGGGAAATTGTTAGTAGGGGTTGGTTAGTTTGCGTCTCTGTCCTGAATTGAAGCGCTCGGCTTGCGTGGTCTCCCCTGTTGCGGCTCTGTCCTGATCTGGGTCTGACTGGCATACAGGTTCCTTACTCCTCCAGCTCCCGCCTCTACACCTGCCAATGACAACCTCTCAGGTAGTGGGGTGATTGCCAATATCTCGATAATTCCACACCCATGTGGTACTTGGCGGTAAATAATTAAGGGGCAGGCGAAAGTGTTGGTGGGATTGTCTGGGGTAGTTGACTCAGTCTCCGTGCGTATCGCCTGTGTTCCGGACTAGCCGGTGTCACCCATCCAGGTGCTGTGGGCGTTACTCTCTCGGGTCCGGGATGTCTGTGTCTTTTTGGTTTTATTATTTAATTCATATTGACATTGGCGATGGACCACTTTTCTTTTTTCATGTCGTGGATTTTTTGTTTTTCATTGGATTTCTCAATGAACATTGCCTCAGTCATGTGTTGCCACTGTGTGGCTCTGTTGTGCATTTATGCATGGCCATGGGTAATTTGGGTAATTTGGGACATGAGTCGGGGCCTGCTGGCAGGTGCCCGTCAATGGGGGTGGGTGGGGGGGACATGAGTTGGGGCCGGCTGGCAGGTGCCCGTCAATGGGGGTGGGTGGGGGTACAGGAGTCAGGGCCTGCTGGCAGGTGCCCGTCAATGGGGGGTGGGGGGACATGAGTCAGGGCTCCCAAGTGCATGGTGCCATGTGGCCTGCCTGCAGGGAATTGACTGGGGTGATGGGCTGCCTGCGGGTCAGGGACTGGGGTGATGGGTTGCCTGCGGGTCATGGTCATGGTGGATGGGCTGCCTGCGGGACATCGTATGGGTTGATGGTCTGCCTGTGGGGCATGGGGAGGGGGGCACACCCACGAGGGCACCCACTGCCAAATCACGTGTGAAACTCCCTACGCACCCCCGGAATACACGTACCCCACTCGCGCCAGCGAAATCGCATGTAAAACTCCCTGTGCACCCCCGGAATATGTACCCCGCTCGGGCCAGCGAAATCAAGTGTAAAACTCCCCACGCACCCCTCGGAATACATGTACTACGCTTGTGCCCGCGAAATCGCGTGCAAAACTCCCTGTGCACCCCTCGGAATATGCATACCCAGCTCGCGCCAGCAAAATCGCGGGTAAAACTCCCTGCACACCCCTCGGAATACAAGTACCCCGCTCGCACCAGCGAAATCGCGTGTAAAACTTCCCGCGCACCCCTCGGAATACACGTACCCCGCTTGCGCCATGCCTATCATGTGTAAAACTCCCAGCGCACCCCGGAATACACGTACCCCGCTCGCGCCAGGCCAATCGCGTGTGAAACTCCACGTCGTTGGGGGGCTGTATGCTGGTCCACTGGCCTTTGCGCCATGTACTGGATTTGTGCGATGTTTTTGGCACATAGGGTAGGGTTGGGGACGTAACTGCCGCTGCTGCAGGGTCGCTGTGCCACTCTGTGCCACAGCTGGTTATGGATGTAAGTATCCATGAATACCCTTTGCGCTTAAATGGGTTTTGGCGCACGCAGATGGTGCAGACTGCCGCACGCACACTCTGTGCACCAGCCGCGTGCGCCACTTGTGCCTTAAATTCTATGAATTACCCCCTATGTGTAGTAGGCATGTGTGTATTATGTGCGCATGTCATAGAAGCACAGATCAAACACACAGTGTTAATATCACAAATGCATATGTAGGGCTATAATATAAATGTACCTCCATTCTGCTCATGCATTGTATGCCTCCTAAAGTGTACATTTTCGTATGAAAGTACATTTCTGTATGAAAAGTGTATTTATTTTATTTTATTTTATTGTTGTTTTGATCAGTAGAACCTGACCTTTCAACAAATTCATTACAAAATTTAAAATTGATCAAAAGAAGAGAGATAAAAAATAAGAGAAAAATAAAAAAAAGTAAATGACATTTTTGATTTCTAGATTTAGACAGACTTTCAAATCATCTTAGAGTAACCTTAAACGTTTACACAAATTGATACATTAACCACTCTCAATGTCATTCGACTCAGTATACTTAAAAATTACATATTTACAGTTACATATTTCCAACACTTAACCGTCGTTAGTATCATACGTCTTGATGTTCAATGAGTTTAGATAGTTTACAACTGCATATCTTAATCGTTTGGAATGTCCTCTAGGCAATAATAGCCATAGTTGGTCATGTGTAATGACAGCAGTCTCATTGAACAAATGCTTGAAGTAAAATATTCTCATTGTTAACAAACCAACACACTCAACTACCAAATGTTTCAGCGTTTCCACCTCTTGGTTGCAAAAGCGACATACTTGAGCCGATATCTCCTTCCATCTGAATAATATCTCTCTTGTGGGCCATATATTTAATCTAAATCGCAGGAAATCTGCTTGATGACTATGATTAGGGGACTGCTTTAGATATTTTTCCACATGTCCTTGTGCTTTGAGGGCAAAAGGATTCAGACTGAATTTCAGAATTTTCATGCAGGCATCTCTTGTGTTAATCCAATCTGATCTCCACAAATTAAATTTGGCTTTGTTAGAAAAGTGTTTATTTATCCATCACTTTAAAACTGATATCACAGTCAGCTATAACTTGCCCTTCATGTGAGTTTTTAGTAGTTGTTAATTTTGGTGTGTATGAACAGTAAATCTCACATTCGCTGTGTACAGTTCATATGACTTGCCTTGATATGTTTTCAGGAGATGTTAATTTTGTAATGTAATAACTGTAAAATGCATACGCATGGTGTATGGGATTGCAGCATGTGTTATAGGCACTTGTGTGGTAGGTGTGTGTGTGTTGCAAGAATGTGTCATAGGACCGTTGTAGGAGTGCATATCATAGGAACGCTTGTTGTACGAGCATGCTATGTGCAGCAGGCACATGTGTAGTAGGTGTGCTTGTCATCAGAACATGTATTATAGGAGAGTGTGCTGTAGGAGCGCATGTTATAGCAAGGCATATAGTAGGAGCATGTGTTGTTGGAGTTTGTGTAGTTTAAGTGTGTCGTAAGAGTATGCAGTAAGTGTTTGCTGTATGAGTGTGCATGTAGTAGGAGCATTTCTGCTTGTGTAGTAGGTGCATGTGAGAGCACTTGTCGTGCATGTTAAGCATAGTTAGCTTGTGTGAATTAGGTGCGTGTCTCTTAGGAGCATGATATTAGTGTGCATATACACAATGTTGATATGACAAATGTACATGTGGGATTGTAATATAGAACTCTTTTCTGCTCATGCATTTTATGCCTCCATAAGTGTTCTTTTTCCATATGAAAAGTGTCCATTTATTCCATTCCTTTAAAACTGACATGAAAGTCAGCAGTCACTTGGCTTTGATGTGAGTTTTTAGATATTAATTTTGCAATGTATGACATGTGAAACTCATACGCTCTGTGTACAATTTGTATGACAAGTGTACATTTCTTCCATTATTACCTTAAAACTGACATTAAAGTGAATTGAGACTTGTCTTTGATGTGAGTTTTTAGAAGTTAATTGTGTAATGTACAAACTGTTATTTGCATAATGTACGAACTGTAAAACTCACCCACTCTGTGTAGTTTGTATGAAATATGCACATTAATTCTACATATGTGGCATATATAGATGCATTCCAACTGTTAATATCTCAAATTGGCAGTCGATTTTAAAAAATGTGCACCAATTCCAGATGCAATTTAGGTGCCTGCAAAATATATGGAAAATCAAAGCAGTCAACTTTGAGATATTTGGCTGAAATGCTTTGCTTTTGTTCCTATGGGAAAATGGCATGTTTAATAATGGTTGTTCAAAATGCAATCAAAGTAAATGTAAGTAAGGATGAAGCCATTAATGTACAAATATGAAATTGTTCATACACATGCAGCTGTTTTAAAAATATTATTTCATCATATTTTCAGATTTTATCATGCAGATGTTGGAAAGTTATTGAGAAAAGTAATTTTCTGAAATGCCATAGAGACTTCATCTTAACCTTAACTAGGTAGCATCAAGGCATAACAATAAAGTGATAAAAGTTGATACAGCTAGGGTGGAGTGAGTCAGGAAATTAATCTTTGCCTCAGAGAGGCTGGTGGGACTGGTGCTGTGTTGGTCAGATGCCAATGAATAGCTTTAAAAAATGATAGCAAGGGTCATGTCTGGATATTGTGACCTTGCATCTCTATGGGGGGAAAGAGTGAGAGTTTGATAGTTGTGATATTGACTTATAAAGCTGCAATGTTTCTTCGAACCATCTACTATTATAGTATTGAAAACCTATATGACCGTACATTTGTCTGGCTTTATGTGTGCTGAAATAACTTTAGAGCACAGTGATGTTGAGGTCTTCAAGGATGTGATTTGGTTCCAAATAATGCTCAATAGTGTCATGCAAATGTAGTACTTTGGCGTCAATAAGATATGCCTACTGATTATCTGAAAATGAATATGGATACTCAGAGTTCAACATGCCCAGAATTCAATGAGCCCAAAGCTCAGTGAGCCCCTTCATGAATGTTGCAGGTCAATGAGTAGAACAATTCTGAAAATGTATTGCGGCCCAGTTTAACCAGTGGCTTTCTATAGGACATCAATATCTAGGGAGCTACATCCCCATGAACTTGCAGATGTCAACTGAAAGCCAATTTGGACCAGCAGAGATTTATGAGTGAGTCAAGTCTGCATGGCATTGTAGTTGTCCAGTGAAGGAGATTTCCAGCAAGAGTAGGGTCTTATTCTAGAGCGTGTAGCCTTGTAAATGTCCAGCAATGATAACACTCTTCGTACAGGTCCAGAGAGAGTATGTAAATGTGCAGGATCCTTTTCCAGTGTTCAGGTAGGGACAAGCGATAGGTATGTGCCAAACCTACAAGCCAAGAGACTAACCTTAGTGAAAGCCATGCATATTTAGCTATCTAGCCAATAGTAGGTAATGCTTACCATGGCCTTGTGTACAATATGTAAATGACAGCTCGTCAGATAAAAAACATGGATTTGTTGCAAAAGGCACAGACTTCCATATTGCCGCAATCTTTTACAAGTCCACTCCTATAACTCTCTGCCAGTAGCATGAACAGGGTCAGGGGATACTGGATCCCTGTAACCATTTACCAATAGCATTATCAGAGTTCAAAGGATAATATTTAGTTGTGAGAAACCCACAAATAGCCATGGAGTAGGAGCTGCAGGGGATTTTCCTGACACAGAAAAATGCCATATTATCAATGAGTTCTTCATTGACAAATTTCACACACTTCAACTTTACCAGACACATCCGACAGCCCACAAGGCAACAGAGAGATGTGAGGACATGTAAAATCCATATCCCAGGAAAAACTAACCACCATCCTGTGCTGACTCCATATGACTTCCTGCATGGGTTTTATAACCCATGTGTCCCTCTGTTAGTGAATCACTCGTGAAACTTTCACCCCTCTCCTCAGTATCATTAACACCTCATTCACATAAAACCTCCTGCTCAGTTCTCTGAAAATATATTTTGTCATACCTCTTCATAGGAAACACCCTTTATCCAGACATATTGAACAACAGCTGACCCATCACACAGTTGCCCTTCATTAGCAAGATCCTAGTGAAAATAATTTCGGTCCAATTACGGTTCGGGGTCTGAAACCCATGAAAAAAAGGGCGACTTGGCAGAAGGAAGCTGTGAAGGCTGCCCACCGCTAGGTCAATCATCTGCCTCCCTAGCTTCCCCTTCACTCTTTGGGGTTGTCTCCCTGACCCCGCTGCCACTGCACAGCCCACTGCCACACTCCTGCTGCCCCCAATACTTACCTCTACTGGCTCCAGTGGCCTCTACCAGATTGCCTCCAGACCACTTCCCCGAATAACATATGTACACTGCATTGTGCAATGCAATGTTGCCTTGTCTACGTAGGCTGTTCGGGAAAGTGGAATGACCGCAATCCCTGATTACACCAGAGAATGGACTAACTCAATCTGAGACCACCAATCCAGCATTTACATCAAATGCTGGCACCAGAACTGTCAATAGCCTCCTTTCAGTGAGGAAACAATCCTGATCCTCATCAAAGGGTACTTGTCCTGCTTGCATTCTTCTCTCTGTTGAGGAAAGTAAATCAAATATCTACCTCAAGGACCTGGCCAAATACATGGTTTTAAATGACTCAGGACTATGCTGGTTTACTTACTTCTTCATAAACAAATACCAGCTCATCCAGCTGGCTACCTGCAAATCCCAATATTGCCCTGCCACTGTGACATAACACAAGCCTCCATACGTTCACCTATGACCATGAAAGGGACCCCTTAGGGGAACTCCTCTTTAGTCTTAACATATAAATCCAACAATATGCAAAAGACACTGAACTGTACCTAAAAATCAACACTGAAAATAACAAGCACCACCTAAGCACTGGCTTTCTATCTTTCAACCATGGATGTCAAGCATTTACTTAACATTGAACAAAACTAAAACAAAACATATACCCTTTCCCCCTTTGGAATGCTCTCAAAGCATGTCAGAACCTGACCTGGCAGACAGTAGTAAAGCTCAATAGATTCTCAACCCAACTCGCCTCGGCACTGTAAAAGCAAAAGAGAAATATCGAGGCTGAGTACCACCAAAAGGAAATACACCAAACACAGGCTTATAAAGATTCACAAATCTTTACTCTAAAACTGTACAGTTTACAAAGGAACAAAGTATCAGATATCTATCTGGCCCTCAGTACATCACAACGAATACCAGCCCTTTCGGTGTGAGAAGTAAGAGGTACTGGACGTCTACATATTCACATCTTTTATACAATTCTCAATCGCAATGTCCAGCCCCTCTGCAAGTTAATTATTCTTGGTCTAGGGTTTGTGCCGAGTTCACCTCTACTTAGTCCAACTATATGCATGTGGATTACATCTAGTTTATAAAACAACAAGTCACAATGGCAACAGTGTATCTTAGAATTTAACATTAATCCTTAGTACATGTTTTATACAATGTAGTTCAACAAGTGCTCACATTCAGTATTTATACAACATTGTATTCAATGTATGCCCGCGGATCGGACTTTTTGGCGTGAGTAATCCTTTGATCTTCAGGTCAAACATAGGACATGGTCTTATTACACGACCCAAACATTTAGCCTACAGGCAGTTTAGGCATTAACGTGTGTAAAGGTCAGGACGGCTAAGGTTACGAGCAGGAGAACACTGTCAACCATTGTAGAACACAGAGGGACTTTGAAACAGGAATCAAAATGGCGGGTGTACCCAAAATGGCAGCTAGGTCGATCTAAGGTCGGAACCTTGCAACGCGGATTTCTTTGCAGAGCGACTGGGCTTAGGCTAATGTATACAATAAAGGAAGCACAATATGATATCCCGTTTAACAAACCCTCCTTTTGGCCTAAGCCAAGCGCTAAACTACTTTTAGTCACTTCACGAGTAACTCCACGTCTCAGTGTCCATGCATCCTGAATCACTATTGGAAATATCAATTGCCATGAGGCCAGAAACTAAAATTTCCTTCAGCACAAATTCGTTAGATATTCTCTCTGGGGCATATATCTTGTGCGCTAATGCACCTATTGCTGGTGCACAACATCCTCCTACCATTGAACATATACCGGGAAGACATTGTATACAGAAGCAGAGAAACAGCAAAATACCTAAAATAATCAGCATGACCGAGAGCAGCTTCCAACCCCAAGATCGCAAGAAGTCCCAGAACCAAGCACTAAGATCCCAATTTCGCTCGGGAACATGCACTTCTGAACTAAGGACGTGCAGATTTTGAATTGCGCTGAAAATCGTTGGGGAGGAATCTGGCAAAAAAACGCAGCTAGTGGATCCCACTAATTTACATACCCCACCACGTTCAGCCAGAATGACATCTAATGCCAACCGGTTCTGAAGTGCCACTAACATTATTGCTTTCTGTTCTAACGTCATATTATAGAGTATGTACGTGGTCCGGTTGATGGTCCTCTCCAATACTCTCGCTAGTCTCCTGATATCTTCTGAGTTCAGTATTTGTCCCCAAAATGGCATAAAGGATTTGGCTACATCACCCAGAACTTGTGCTGAAGTATCCCCATTCTTGTCTCGCCGTGGACGAGCCTTTGAAACTTCTATAGTGCTGGCAATAAATACCCCGGGTAACAGAATCCCTAAATAACAAGTTCCCTGCCAATCCTTGGGTAACCATGGAAATGCTACATTACCGCAAACAAATTAGACAGGTTCGCCTACATACAAAGGTCTGTCCTCACTAGTCAATTTCGCAATGTTGGCACAACCCTTAAAATCACCCATTGACTGAGTACCATTCCTCTGTATGCAGAAAGAAACTGAATCGGGGCTGTGGTTAACAGTAAAAGAAGGTGGCGTGGCATCCCTATTGCCTATAGGAGCCATCTTAAAAGAGTTCAAAGATGGGAAAGGACGGGACAGTCTGTCAGAAGGCCTAATAGAAGCAACATTTGGCTTGCTCCTATTCGCAAAGAGTGAGCATCCCAGGGGCGTCAGAACACGTTTTTCAAAATCGTTCAGGTTCGTCCCATCAAAGTTCCCTGAGATGCTTTCATTCCATCGGCCAAAGAATAGTGCTCTTAGAGAAGCATAGCAAGCAGTTGTCAAAGGTAAAGGATGAATATACCAACCCAGCCCCTTATCCCCGTGTTGTGGTAAATGCGAACAAACCCAACAGTTAGACCTATTAAGAATGGTATGTGTAGCGTTTATGATGAGTAATAGAGTGTTGTTGTGATAACTCTGTCTGTGTTGAGAGTCTCTCAGAGATAAAGTATGCAGATGTACAAAAGGAGTAGGAACAGTGGGTACATTTTCAGTGGGTAACACATTTTCGAGCGGATGTACTTCTTCCAGATACCAAAATCCTAAGGCAATGACTATTGTAAAACCAATCAACATTATCACTAAGCAACAATATATTTTCGGGGCCCACGCATTTGAATGTTCGATTCCGTAGCTGGTCACACAGTCTCTCTTCTTTTCCATATGAGCGGGAGCAGTTGCAGGCATTGTTCTTCAACCGATTTACAACAAAGTTTTTTTGCTGGCGACCTCCAGGCTGAGCGTCTTCTTAGTCCTTTCACAAACCCTAGCCAACAGAATCCCCTTCTACACAAATGATCAGGCCAAAAAGGCAAGCCATTGATGACTCTTTCTTCTTTGAAGGCACAGCCGAACCGTGCAGTAAGTCCATTTCCTCGGACGCAGATCGTACCTTGTGATCCCTGGCACTGAGTGATCTGTGAACAACGTGTCGTCACTTTGGAAGCGACGAATCCAAAACAGGATCTGATGCAAGATCTGGAACAAATTCAAAAGATGGAACTGTTGGAGAGTGTGGAGGTGAAATGGCTGTTTCCTCAGGCCCCACAGGCTCAGGGAGAGTCTCTGATACACTCTCGATGCTGTTTACTGCTTCGTGATCGTTGGTTGCAGTACTGGTGAGGGGTTCTGTATCTTCTGTAGCATGTGGCAGAGGGTATGGAATCCTCTTGATATGTGACGCGTGGATCCAATTCTTCTTTCCTGCTACCCGCACCGCCGTCTGTGTGACCAGGAGGACCTGATGCGGGCCCCGCCAACGAGGTGCAAGGTAAGAGGTTCGCTCGAATGCTTTCGTAAGGACCCAGTCACCCGGCCGTATGCTGTGGCCAGGGCCCTCGTATTTCACAGGTAAAGCCTCTCGCATCTGGTGATAAATCAAATACAGATTTTTAGTTAACTGGCCACAATAGTCAGAAAGAAGTACATTTTCCACCACTCGCAAAGAACAGGGCTTTGCGAGATTCCAAATGTTAGCTGGCCTACCCATGACCACCTCAAAGGGAGTGAGCCCAGTCTTAGTTTGAGGGGTCGTCCTCATGGACAATAATACGTTCGGTAAGGCGTCCGGCCATTTTAGTTTGGTGCCAGCACACGTCTTAGCGAGCTTGTTCTTGATGATGCCGTTGTGTCTCTCTACTAGTCCAGCACTCTGTGCGTGTCTGGCCGAATGGAACCGTTTATCGATCTGTAATCCCACGCATATCTGCAGGATCACAGCAGCGATAAAATGTGGACCATTATCTGACCAGATGACTCTTGGCAAACCAAATCTTGGAAAATATTCCTTCAGCATGGTCTTTGCCATGGTCATAGCAGTGGCATCTTTGATGGGAAAAGCTTCAACCCATTTGCCAAAAGCACATATGACGACCAATACATATTTAAAATTATGACAACGCTCCATTTCAATAAAGTCAAAATGAATCACTTCAAAGGGGACAGAAGGTGGACAAAAACTACCCCTAGGAGTTGATGTGCCCTTTCCCACATTGTGCTGTAAACAGATCATACATCCCTGAACAAATCGTTCAGCTACTTTAGGGATTTTGTCATTTACCCACATTTTTTGCAACATTTTGGTAACCTTACGAGCACAAATATGGGTGGGACCATGAGCCATAACAACCATCATCATAACATACGCGTCAGGCAATAGCCATTTCCCTTCAACCTTGTCCACCCAGCACCCATCATCATCCAGTTTTCCCAAGCCCTCAGCCCATTTCTTAGATTCTTCTAACGTGGCATCGGCTTGAATATTCTTTACGGAATCAATACCCTCGTCCAAAGTACAGGCATTTGTGGCTTCCCTTGAAGTATACATTTCTGAAGAGGGATCAGTGGCAGTCTGTTTGGCTATCTGAACAGCGGAAGCATTACCTTTTCCTTCATTGTCTATGACCTTCTGATGCGCTGCACATTTTATGATAGCTAGTTGTGTAGGGAGTGCAAGCGCTGAGAGTAACCGTACTATCAAGGAGCCATGTTGGATTTTAGTACCATGTGAAGTCAAGAAACCTCTTTCTGCCCAAAGTCTGCCGAAGTTGTGAACCACCCCAAAGACATACTGACTATCAGTATATATATTTACTGTAAGCCCTTCGGAAAGTTCACAAACTCGGGTCAATGCTATGATCTCTGCGGCCTGCGCGGAGTTAACCATGATTCTTTTTGTCTCCACGACCGTGCTCAATGTGGTGATTGCGTAAGCAGCTGTGGGTGTACCATCCGGAAGTTTGAAACAGGAGCCGTCACAAAACAGCTCCCCAATCGGATTTTTCAAAGGAGTGTCCTTTAGAAAAATTCTGCTGTAAGTCCCTTGTTCTGTGGTGTAAAGGCAGTCATGGTACTCTTCGTCACTGCAAGCAGTACCTTGCGGGAAAGGTAGAAGTTCAGCCAGATTAAGGACACAACACCTCTTAATTTGGATGTGCAGTGCAAACAAGATCAATTTGTATCTCGTTAATCGTGCGAAGGTGAGATGTTGCGTTTGTGTTCTGTTTAATAGAATATCTACAGAGTGAGGTACCATAAGGGTTAGAGCATGGCCTAGGACCATTCCCTCACTCTGTTTAACGGACGCAGCAGCGACAGCTCTCAAACATTTTGGCAAAGCGCATGCAACAGGATCAAGGGCGGAAGAAAAGTAGCCGCACAGCCTATTATTCCCTCCATGTTCCTGCGTTAATACAGCCAAAGCACATCCATCACATTCATGCACATACAACACAAAGGCCTTTTCATAGTTTGGTGTGCCCAAAACTGGTGCAGAGCACAATGCAGTCGTGAGCAGATCAAATGCTCGCTGGTGTTCCAAGTTCCATGGCAATGGCGAAGAAATGCCCTTCTTCGTCAAAGCCAACATTGGTTTAATCACTAAAGAGAAATTCGGGATCCACTGTCTACAGTAAGAAGCCATTCCTATCAAGGCTCTAACTTCCTTCTGTGTATTTGGTACAGACATGCTAGAAATGATTTTTATCCGTTCAGGCTTCCACTTTCTTCCCTCCTTTGACAGGTGATAGCCTAAATAGGCGACCTCCGGTCGACAGTATTGAAAAGTTTTTAAGCGAAGCTTTGTGTCCATGTTGAGCTAGATGAATAAGCAGCAACACAGTGCCCTCCTTACAAGCGCTCTCTGAGTCAGCAGCTAAAATCAGGTCATCAACATATTGAAGCAGTGTACAAGTAGAGGGCAACTCAAGGGTATCGAGCTGCTCTTTCAAAGCCCTACTATAGATGCTAGGACTTTCCGTGTAACCTTGCGGTGCATGGGTAAAAGTAAACAAGCGCCCCCCTAAGGTGAATTTTGAACAAGTATCTAATGTCCTTATGTATAGGGATACTAAAGAAAGGGTTGTTTAGATCCACAACACTAAAGTGAGTAGCTGAAGCCGGAATCATGGTCAATATTGTTGTCACATCAGGCACAATGGGAAATTGTGGAGCAACGATCTTATTAATGGCAGGTAGACCAATAATAAAATGGAAGGGAATTGCATTATCGCCTTTTTTGTACACTGGCAAAATCGGACTATTGCACAAACTACCTGAAATTTCCTCAGTCACCCTTCGATGCACAAAATCGGAGACAATGCTTTTCAAGGCTTGCTCACTATCGACCGAGATCTTATACTGGGGAATACATGGCAACTTCACTTCATGTTTCAAAACAATCTTAACAGGCTCAATTTGCAAAACACTGACATCATTGTCGTCAATCGCCCACAAACACTCCGGAACATCTCTAAATTCTGGCGGCAAAGGTCTGGTCAAGAATTGAAAGACAGAAAGTTGCTGTGGTGAAATCGTCAAACGCACTCCGTCAGAAGATCAATGAATTACTGCATTTAATTCCTTCAACAGATTCAACCCCAACAAATTCTCTCCACAATTCGTGGTCAAAAGGAATGGACAGTGGTCCGTAAATGGACCCAAAGAAATAGGTACCGGCAAAGAAACCGGACAAATGACTGGTGTGCGAGAAAACCCTACACAAACATTGGTTTTCCCTGACAGTGGAATGTTTGGAACCCGTGAATGGTCAATGGAACATTTCTGTGCCCCTGTATCTATTAAGAATAGATGTTTCCTATTACCCACTAACATTTCAAGGTAGGGAACTTTCTGATTAACGGGAATAGGCCTTGGTTCCAAACCCTGCTTCGGGCAATCCTAGCAAAACAGAATGTCGTCGAAAGGAAGTTCTTCAGAGAGGTAAGCAGCAGAAGGATGCTCAAAAATGTTTCTATTGTCCACACTTGATGTCTGATTGTCCTGCGAAAAAGGTTGCTGTGAATCTCGTGAAAACTGACATCTACCAGGGCCCCCTACCCCTGGGCGGCCTCTGGATCGTCTACCCATTTTCCCAAATGTGTTATTTGACCTCTGCTGGAGGATCGGGCGTTGTGCACGCCAATGACCCTCTTGTCTACAATAAGCACACCGGTTAATGTTTACAGGACCTAAGGGCGCATTTCCTTGTGGAACGTACTTACCTCTAAATTGCAAATTACCCCCTCTAGGGCCTCTAACAATTTTTTGCAATAGTACTTTTGTCTTTAAGTCAACTGTCCTCTTTTCAACTCTTTCCTTTTCATTATTGACATGATTCTCATAGTACTGAGCCATGTGCAGTACTTCTGACTGAGACGTTGCTTGCCAAGCGCTCTCAGAAGACATGATCTGTGACTGGATGTCAGGCAGTAATCCACGCACCAATTTGTCCACGAATAGTCGTTTCCCAGACTTGGTGCTTAAGTCTTGCCCACTGTATTCCGAAAATACTTGTTCGAACCGGTTAAAGAACTCGGTAGCACCCTCAGATTTCCCTTGGACACAGGCTGTAAGCTTGTCCCAAATAATCCTTCTTTCAGGAATTATATTCTTCAATTTCGTAACTATTCTATCAGGCAAAGTTAGTATTACCTGTGGTGGTTTCTCACCAGGTGGTCATTCTCTGTCGAGTCTAGTCATAGTATCCCATGAATCTCCTAACCCTGCTACATCATCCACAGTCCTAATTTGTTTCCATAAATCAACAGGCAGGAGTACGGGAAACAACAGATCAATATCACTTAAGGTGAACACTGAAGACTGTAAGACAGGCTCTATTTCTTTGGAGAACCCCGTCGGATTCTTCCTAATATTGGGAATAGACTGTTTAATGGTGTTCACTTCCTGTCTCGAGAACGGGACGTGAACGAACTGTGACACATAATGTGCAGGAATGTCATAGGCAGCTGCACCTGTGCCGGCATCAGCTGGAACCTCGACTTTTGGGACAAATGTCAGAGGAACCTCTCTCATAGGCAACTGAGAAATAGGCAACTCCGGACGCTTACTAAGCAACAGAGCTAAATCGAGCGCTAAAGCAGCTGAAGAAGTGTCAAACAAAAAAGCCCTCTTTTAAATACTCAATAACTCTGCGGCACAACAAATCTTTCTTTTTATGCATTCATCCTGTAGGTACTCTACCATTACCTGTATCACTTTTCTCTGCATTTCTGGCGTATACTGACTATATACTGACTATACGTGTCATATTCTTCGACGGGAGTTATCGATGTATCTGAGATCCATCTAATCGCATCTGTTTCTGTATGAACATAACATCCAAACTATCAACATCTACATCTTCATTCTTTACCCTTTTCATCTCCTTTCTATACTGAAAAACCCTCTTTACATGCTCTTGTACTTTCTCCGCAGTATCTCTAGAGAACGCTAAATTATTCAGATCCCTCAAGTCTTGTGGGAGATCTATATCACTTAGTCTGTTCCACATTACACATAAATGAATTCCTAATCCTTCAATAAAAATGTTTTTCTCAGAAAATTGGTCTAAATTATGAAGTGTTGCAAGAACATCAGCTTGGTCACCCCTCTCCATGCAATGCTTAGTCCATGCAGTTAACTCACGCTTTTTCTCTGAAGATAAAGTATTACGAGTTACAACCCTCGATCCCGCTCCCTGATCTACTACAAGCGGTGTAGGACCACTTGGAAGAGGGAGAGTAGGCAAATTTTGAACATCTGGAAACAAAGGTACTATCGCTGGCACGGCAGGCAAGCCTACCGGACCCGTAGCAGCAAGCAAAGGTGGAGGAGCAACTGGAGGAGCAACGACAAGAGGAGGAACAACGGGAGGAAGAAGAGGAACATTAAGAGGAACAATAGGAGGAGCCGGAGGGGCTACGAGAGGAGGAATAACAGCAGGAAAAGGAACATTTTCGGAATTCATCATATGACGACGCACGTGCTTTTCTCTACTCTTAAGCTGCTGCATAGCTTCTTTCCTCCAATTTTGTAACACATTGAATGCTGCAGGTCTAGCCTTTTTCTTCACTAATATAGATTCTAAGTATTCAATACAAGGGATTTCAAAACTACCATTAATTGGCCATTGACGTTCGGAAGCATGTCTAGTTTGTCTGTGCCAAATATCATTAAATACTATACTACCAATGCCGTGCTTACAGTACATAGTACACGCCGGCGACCCCTCCATTGGTGCTGGTCGGCTAAATTCAAAAGATTGTCTGTCACTGCGGAATAACGCCCTGAAGCAGGCAGACAATTTACCAGGCATATCAGCATACTGGTGTTACCTGGTCAATAATTGCACTTGCAAGTGTAATGCGCCAAAATAAATTATCAGGATACTTAAGAATCGGGTCATGACTCATCTGATCAAATCCTAAGTAGGTCCGATCGGAATACAAATTTTCTAACTAAGGTGCCTCATGGTTGGTGATTTCAGCTAATCTGCCCGCCTCGATATATGGACCCTCATCAAGATGCCAACTCGGACTGCGGGCTCACCATCCAGGGATCGGGTCGTGCAGCGCTGCTGAGGTGTTGCGTCTCATCCAAGAAAGGGGCCCCCATTTACACCGTCCAATCCCGGTCCGATAGCCGCGTCAACCTTCAACGAGCTGTCATCAATCTTGAGGGTCCCTATTTGGGCGCCATCTGTAAAAGCAAAAGAGAAGTATTGAGCCTGAGTACCACCAAAAGGAAATACACCAAACACAGGCTTATAAATATTCACAAATCTTTATTCTAAAACTGTACAGTTTACAAAGGAACAAAGTATCAGATAGCTATCTGGCTCTCAGTACATCCCAACGAATACCCGCCCTTTCGGTGTGAGAAGTGAGAGCTACTGGACGTCTACATATTCACATCTTTTATACAATTCTCAATCGCAATGTCCAGCCCCTCTGCAAGTTAATTATTCTCGGTCTAGGGTTCGTGCCAAGTTCACCTCTAGTTAGTCCAACTATATACATGTGGATTACGTCTAGTTTATAAAACAACAAGTCACAATGGCAACAGTGTATCTTAGAATTTGACGTTAAGCCTTAGTACATGTTTTATACAATGTAGTTCAACAAGTGCTCACATTCAGTATTTATACAACATTGTATTCAACGTATGCCCGCGGATCGGACTTGTTGGCGCGAGTAATCCTTTGATCTTCAGGTCAAACATAGGACATGGTCTTATTACACGACCCAAACATTTAGCCTACAGGCACTTTAGGCATTAACCTGTGTAAAGGTCAGGGCGGCTAAGGTTACGAGCAGGAGAACACTGTCCACCATTTTAGAACACAGAGTGACTTTGAAACAGGAATCAAAATGGCAGGTGTACCCAAAATGGCGGCTAGGTTGATCTAAGGTCGGAACCTTGCGGCGCAGATTTCTTTGCAGAGCGACTGGGCTTAGGCCAAAATATACAATAAAGGAGGCTCAATATGATATCCCGTTTAACAGCACAAACTCCCTTAGATTCAATATTGACAGCAGCCTGTCATTCATGATTACTATCCCCCAAGAAATAAATTGCATCTGCCAGCTCGTACTCATCTGCAATATTAAGCCTTTCATCCCATGTACTAAAATTCATGACTGGAGATGAAGCCTCAGAACCCTCACAAATGACAGTATCAAAGCCCGCCTCACAAGCTTTCCATCCTAGCCAAGGCTTCCCTGCACGCTGTCCCCCACACTCCATCATTCCTCATTCATGACATGAGGACATTCAATTACAGAACTCCAATACTACAAGAACTGCTCTTCCCATGCCTAATGCCAACATCTGCCTTAAAGCAGCCTACATTACTTTGAAAACCATAGCCAAAAGAACGTCATTCATAATGCTGGGAAACACAAGATATGAGAAGGTTAATGCATCATATGATATATCGATATCACCAGGTTAGAAAGTATGAACTGGAGATAAGAATAAAATAGGATCCAGGCCTTCTGCCATGCACTTGGAGATTTTAGAAACCTATCAGCATGCATATGGCCTAAGTTTTGGGGAAAAACGGAACGCTTCTCTTTTAAGGAGAAATATCCCGTTGCTTTGTTCAGGGTAGGGGGTTATACACCTTAACGTAGGAAAACCAACATTCCTCAAGCTGTCCTTCCTTTCTTAGTGGTAATTGTGGTCAATCAGCCAAGTTCATCCCTCAGGAGGGAGAATGGTAGACAACAATAAAGGATAACCTAGTGTTATATTAAGGGAGTGACCACACATAGGGATTATATAATATACTGTATATCTCCTAAAGCTAACTATAGATATGTGTTAAGGTTACAGGAATGTTTCACTGGTTTAGAAAGTCTATGGGCTCAGCTTTTACTTGCTAGTGAAGCTGGGCAAACATTCCCAAAAGTGACCCATGAATTTCCCACATGCTTGGTGACCCATAAATATTTTCTGGCCAATTTACGAGGTACAAACTACCAGCCTGTACCACCATTATCTTCTTTCACACCATATTGCTTCCTCCTCCTCAGAAACCCCAAGAACAGCGTAGACCTTTTTTTTATTTCCATCGTAACAGCGCTAGAAAAAAACTGTTTAACATTCCCCACTCCCCTTCGAGGGCCTCCCATGCCTCAAAAGGTCAGGGGAACATGCTATAGGGCTTAGGCAGAGAGGGCAGTAGCCTGCCCTTCCTAACAGATCTCCAATTTGCATACCCATTATATGCCTGTTAAACTTCTGCAGACAAATGTCTGGGGAAGTTCTAAAGCTTTACAGGATGCCAAAGAACCCAAAGTTTGTGTGATTTGTAAATCTCCAAAGAAGTTCAGCCAAGATTATTCATATAGTTAGTGCTCTACACAGGGCTAGTAAAGAGTTCATATGGATGAGAGACTGAGAGCATAACAAAGCAACCAGTCATATGATGGCATTTATTTAAATGTTCAGTGACCAGCCAATAATAGGGGGCTTCCACTTTCAATCTTCGCTGGACTTTTCCTGAGTTCTCTTTTGGGTTGTATTCTAAGCCCCAGACACAGTCCAAGAACAGGTAACATCTGGTCTGGCAATGGTAGGACTTACTTTCTGATCATATATAGGAACATGCTTACATCATTTACTCTCTTGCAGGAACAATGGAACTTATTACAAGTATGGTCAAATTACCACCAGTTATGCTACCATATTCCATTACTGTTACTGCTACAGTGCCAATTCAGAACTGAAGGTAAATCCTCAAGATTCCAAGGAATTCCCCATAACGGCAGTGGGGCTCAAGAAATTACTGCCAGTGTTAATTATACTGGTAGTAAATCCTCCCATATTAGCAATAAGGTAGGGGAAAATCTCCAAACAAATGCTGGAGAAATATCCTTCACTTTCCCTCCAAACTTATAAGATGGGGGTGGGGGTGTGGTAATAGAGTCAGTAATTCTAATACGACCAATTGTTTCCAAACGAACATACTTGTAAGTAGGCCCTTAGGGGCAATTGTCTACCCATTACAGAGCCCCATATGACTCCATCAGGTTTTGGACTAACTGTTGCCAGTGGTAATCCTGCAGAAGTAATTGCTCTGCTTTTTGCGAGTAAATTGCACGACATACCGGCACCCAAGTGCGGGTGGTATTTCCTTCCCTTTCCCTCCAAACCTGAAATATGGTGAGGCCTTTGGACTTGGTACATGATTTGCTTGAATATTCACAGTAAGGACACCTCACTGTTGCAGCTGGGCTTACTGTACTATAATTGTAAGTACTATTATCAATGCCTGCATGCCTCTGTGTTATTTGCACCATACAAATTGCAAAATAAATAAATAAATCTTTCACAGTTTGCTAACCAGCTGAGCGCACACATTCAGCAAGTGAGGAGACTCACATAGGGAATCATAATATCTAAGCCATAGGTTCCTCAGATGGCACAATAGCTTGTGAGGCCTCAAAATGGGTAAACAAGTTCCAGGAGAATAGACAAATATTTAGGCTATATCACCCAAAGTGTGGAATGAAGCTTTATGCAGCACATGGCACTGTCCTCAGATTAGAAGAGTGGGGACAGATTCTTAGAAGGATGCCGAATCAGCTCTAGTTAATTATTCTTTCTAGACAACCTGTCTGCATTCCCATGACTGCTTACATTTTATTGCTTCAATGTGTAGTTCTGTCTATGCATGCTGACTAATCAGCTGAGAGGGTTATCCCTAGTCATTCTCAGAAACACCTTTGTGGAATTAAGATTTGTTTGAATACAAGATGGTGCTTCCTGCCTTTCTCAGTTGTGCTAGAACTCCTCCACCCATATTTCAGAAGCAACAGTCTGATATTTAAAGAGGTGTCTGTAAATCAATGCTTTTAGCACTGAGCCATGACAAAGGACTCCTTTCAGGCCTTCATAAACGCTCATAGTTTGTTCGAATTCCATACACTCAGGGTTGTCAGTGTGGTGCACTAGTTGGGCATAAAGATGCAGAAAAACCTAGTAAGGCTTAACATTGTTTTCACCTTGATAAAGAACCACTTATAGCTTGCTCTGAAATGGCTGTATTTTGTCCCCACCATCGTTGTGTCCAGGGCAAATCATGTAACACTGCCCTAAATGATCTTTAACATTTAGTCTGTCTCAGATGTTCCTTCCAGCTGCCAGCTATGTCATCTCGAAAAGTGATATGGAAGCTCTCCAGCCCAGTGGAAGCATGGTTTGGCATCATCTGAAAGGTGGAGGATGAATTGCTTAGTAATAAATGACATTAGTTTGAACTGCTGTAAACCTTCAGCTGTGGAGAATGTGGTTTTCTCCATGGCACACTGAAAGACTACCTATACATTGGGGTGGAATCAAAATAAGTTGCCCCAAATAGAACGCAATCTCCTTTGCCAACATTGAGTCCTGTAATTTACAGACACTGAGGAATCTGAAAGGGTCAAATTACCCAATGCTGGCATTATCAATGATTTTCTCACAGATGTATTTATGATATGCTGTAAATGTTGCATTTTGCATTCATGATATAGACAATATGTATGTCTTTACTACACAATGGGCCTCATTATGAGTGTGGCGGAAAGGCAACAACGGCACCGGTAGTGCTACCAGCGCCATTGTTACCTCTCAACCACACTACGAGTTCTGCTCGCGGGTGCCGTACTGCACGGCTGGTCTGACCAGGCGTGCATACTGAAGTGGGAGAATGGAAGAACAGGCTCCCGCCCTTCCCCTCTCGCGCTTGGCCTAGAGGATCACGGCCTAGACACCCGCCACGAGAGGAGTTTGCCTATCTACCAGACGACCAAATACCCTGGTACAGGAACATACGGATGTGCCCATCTACCTGCCCAGCAGCCCGCCCTGTCCATGCCGACACCTGCGGCACGGATCAACTCGACTAAACCTACACGACGTTAGAGATGCCATGACGACCTAGCCAACGGTCAGCACACCTGTGCAAACATGCACACCGGACACTCCCACACCAATCCACACGAAGAATATACTCAGTGCTATGACGTAGGTGACAGACATACTCACGGACGTGCATCTTTATTATTTTCCACATAGGCTCTCAAAATGCAGAAACGCAAGACGCATCATGAACTTATCGAAAAGGCTTGCTCACGCTTCTTCTAAGAACCATGTACCATAATGAAGAATATAACGGAGACACGATACTGAGGATAGAGCAATATGATACCGTAACCTAAAGCGCTCTGCATCAAACGGTTCCACCTATGCACCAGGCCCAAGTAGGCCGCAAGCAAAAGCTTCCATGAACATTGAATAAGCAAGAACTGGGTTGCTGACCCTGCAAAATGAGCCCGGCGAAAGCACACCGCCAAGGGCACGATGTTGCAATCTCGCACGCTGCAAGCCAACGCCAAGGTCGCACCTGCAAGATAAACCAGGCACACAGTAGGAAAAACAATATTAATTGTGTTGAATTCTGCCTCAAAACACGGTCCCACCTCACGTGACAAAGCCAAACCTGACAAGATGCCAAGCCCAGGAGGAAGGAGACGCCTGAATCCCACGTTTCAAGACACAGGCAGATACAATTAAAAGACTCATTGGACATCTGCAGCAGTGGGAGTAGTCGACCTCCCAACATATGAATAAATCCTCACATTGTTTACACCTACCCGTAGTAAAACATTGTTGCAAATTACAGGTGCACCGCGAGCTGGGAACAGCGATAGTCCCAGACTGGGAGGCTCGTGTGTGGACCAATCAGAACATGGGGCTCCTATCACTGACGCCATTAACATTGACCAATCCTCAGAGGTCTTCATGTAACAACTTTCATGTATCAAATTGAAGGGACAGCCCAGGTATACCACCTGACTAACCCTCAACCACTAACACCGTTCTCTATATGTGTGCTATACTAACCCTACCACTCGAGTAACCAATCCAGAGTGGAGATAGGTTTTTTGCTAAACTTTGTAAGGTGACGCACGTAGCACGTCATACTAAGGTAAAAAGGGCCTGCGAGCCCCACGATTGTGTGTGTGTCAGGACGGACGCGTACGCTCCTTGACCTATCCCTGCAGTTTTGTCTAATAAACAGCAGAGTCACCTTGCTTCTTGCGTGTGTCTCATACTCTATCTCTTTTGGGATATACGGGAGGAGTTGGGGCCTCCCTGCCCGGAGGTCTGCGGACGGCCCGGCCGACCACGGCAGAATTTCCCCCCGACAAGTTGGAGGCACTGCTGAGATCTGTTTAAGATCTGCTTTTTTATTTTTACTTTTTCCAGGTAATCCCGTTGCGAGGAGGCCCGGCGGCGCGGCCCCCTCTGCCGTTGCCCCCTTCTGAGAACTACAGGACCATCGCGGAACTGCGAGAAGACCGGACAGCGCAATCCGGATATTGGCCTTCGGGAGCCGGTTGAGAAGTATCCCGCCCGCGGTTGGCGAGTGTCCAGATGTGGTCCAGACGAGGGGAGGTGGCGAGCCGCTTGGAGGGGTGCACGCAGTCGAGCAGCCCCGCATCAAGAGAACTTGGTGAGCATGCCACGCACAACAAGCAATGTGAAATTGTGAGGGAGGGGGGAGGAATTAAATACGGGAGGCGGGAGGTTTTGCACAGGTGTGCGGCGAAGGTTTGACAATTTAGTGTAGGCAATGAAATGAATGGTAGCCGAACGAGTGCGAGAGCAGTCGGCTATGTTACGCGAGAGAAGGGGGAGAGCACGAAAACATCACGTGCGGCCGCTCGTAGACACTGATTGGCCTAGGTCGCGACTACGTGTAAGGGTGTGTGTGTGTGTGGTTTCCTACGACTTGGCATTTATTGATCAATGAGTAGATGAGGATCCCTATTGTTCGAGCAAGAAACTCGATAGGTAGATGACGTTTCCCTGTAGGTGGTAGCTAGTTAGTTGCCCAATACGGAAGATAATTGGCTGGTTAAGCCCTCCTGTCGAGGGGTGTATCACACGCGAGGCGACGCAGTGTGCGCAGTCCGATTATATTATTGATTACCTTGTTCCAGGAGTGACAGGAAGACAGCTGTGAGGTTAACGGGGGTAGATTGCAAGTGTATTTTGGACTTAAAGAATATATGAAGAACTTACCAGTAGTTTGAAGCGATCAGTGACGTCACCAGTAGGGCTTTCATAGGATATCCCGAGCACAAGGCATCTTTCTTTCTGAGAGTGGTGGGGAAGAGAACTGTGGTAAGGGAGTGGAAACGGAGATAAACGGTAATGAATTGATCGAGGAAAGGCGAAACGGGGGACGTGGCTGCGCACGGAGAACGCCGGCCACGGCAAGTGTAGAAGAAGGAGGAGGAGCAAATGAAAATAGGACTACTGTATAAGAACGTCACAAGGGGTACGCAGCCGCAGGGGGCTACGTGCGCCTCGGCCGCAGGGGGCCGTAAGGGTGTTGTGTAAAGGAAGAACAGAACGAAGAACATATACAAATGTAAATACCATATTTTAATAATTTTCCTTAGCGGACTATCGCAAGTCCCCAAACTTACGGGGCCAGGTAACGATATAAGGCTGTGTATTGTAAACTGCTAGTGAGATAACCGCTACCAAATAGGGGAAGGGTAACAAGTGGAGCGCTACTATGTCACACGGGACAGGATCGGGAGGGTGGGGGAACACCCTCGCTACCCCACTACAACACATATGTACAACACTGTCACCCCATAGGGAGAAACTGATCAAGTATAGCATAGAATGGACACAGGGGACGGACAACAAAATGATAACACCATGGCCGCCTAATGGTAGCTTTGATCCATATGCCCAACATTCACTATTAAACCATCTGCATAATACATACAAAGGGAAAAAGTTGGCAAACCACGTGGAGGTGTTTAACTTATGGAGGATGTTCCAAGGGTCCCGACCAGGACCAAATGGAATGTTCACTGTGGGGGAAATACCGGAAGAAAAGGAGATTAAGGAGGAAGGAGAGGATGGGAAAAAGGGGAGTGAACACCCAAAGAACACGGGGAACGGACAAGAGGGACGAGAAAAGAACAATAAATCAAATGAAATAAAAAAGGAACAGAGCAACTATATACCCCTAGCAAAGGTAGTGAAAACAGAGGGAGGGGGGTTGTACCCTTTAAGAGAATTAGGAGAAATAGAAAGAGAAAAGTTAAGGGCGGCTGAGGGGTTCTCGAACCCGGCATACAGCCCGCCACCATATGTGGCTCATAGGAAGATGCCAGCAGGGGAGGGGAGGACTGGAGAAGAACAAACTGTGGAAATAGGAAATGATGAGTGGGTAGCTGCACAGATACTACTAAAATTACGAGGTTCATTAACAGGAGAAGAGAAGGAGGTAGTAAGGAAAACAGGCGAGGATAATACCAGGGAGAGTGGAATGAGAGGGGAAGAGCTGTTACGACAAAAGGAAGAGATTTTGGAGGAACGACTAGCAGAGTTAAGGGATGAGCAGAATGAACTGATCAAACAGCTCGAGAGGGAGGAAAGAGAGAGAGCGAGGGAAAGGAAAGAAGGTAAGAACGAATTGGAAAAAATCAGGGAACGAACTGAGGAGCAAAGGAGAGAAGCTGAAAGGGTAAAAGCAGCAGCAGAAAGGGTATCAAGAGCAGTGCTGCGAGAGAAGAAAAGGGAAGAAGAAGAGAAAGAAAGAGAAATGGCAATGTGGAAGAAGAGATTACTATCAGAAATGACTAAGAAATACGAAGAAGTGAGGGTGATAGAGAGTATATTAGAAAGGGAGAGGGTGAGATGGGAAAGGAAGAAAGAGGATGAAAGGATATTGGAAAAGGTGAGTAGTGAAGTAATGGAGGAATTAAAAAGGAAAAGGGAGGAAAATGGTAGGGAGATGGAGGAGAGAAATGAAGGAGAAAGAGAAGATAGGAGAAGGGAGAGTGAAGTAAGGGGGGATGTATATAGAGACACAGAAGTAGCAACAACATCAGCGCAAAGGGGAGCGGTTGATAAAGGAGAAAAGGGAGAACTGGACCTAATAGACTTAAAAACAGTAACCATCAAGGGGAAAAAGACCGAGTGGGGGGTGCCGTTTATGACTGACTTTTGTAGTGAGGAAGAAGAAGGAGTGGAGAAGGAAGGAAGAAACAGTGAAAGGGAAAGCCTAGATAAACTATACATCACCCGGACCAACACAGACTCACCATGGATCCGTTGGAGAAAGGATGAACTGGAGAGAAGTGAGGAGGAAGAGCAAGGAATAGCGGAAAGACAGACACATGAAGCCACACCGTCCCCATCACGCCCTCTCCCATCCCACCCTACATGCTCAACCACCTCACGCTCATTACGTACAGTAAAACTTGCGCCCTTCACAAACGAACTGACACCCTATGCATGTCGGCTTAGAGACCTCCCTAGACGCAGACAGGAAGGACGAATACACACGCCCACATTAAATACAGGAAATGATGGAAGAAGGGGAAAGTATGGAGAAGAAAGAGTTACGAGCAGGGGAAATACGGACGAAATTGACGATGTAGAAGAGAGGGAAGTAGAGGAGGGGTGTGAGGACTCGATTTTATGGAACCCAAGGGGTAAAATGAGACACAACGTAATGCCACTTCTGGAGAGGGGAGGAGTTAGACCACAGTACGTCCCTTGGAAGCATACAGACAAAGAGAATATAAAGTGCAGGCTCCCATCATTAAGTGGAGGTGCGGGTAAATGGATATATGAAATGGAAAAACACACCGCAGGACAGAAACTGGCCGTGGGAGATGTAAAGGGCCTTCTAATATCGATATTAGGGGATGCAGCGGATGACATTTGGAAGAGAGCGGGATTCCCTGGGGTAACAATAGTAAACACATCGCACGATGGGGCACCATTCGCAAACTGCAGACATGCACTATGGCAGGCACTGAGGGTACAGTACCCAGACACATCAGACATAGGAGCAATTACCTCACGCAAGATGCGTGAGAACGAAGATCCTGTTGATTATATCCAGGAAATCCAAGAGAAGTGGCGCATGGAAACTAGAGAACAATGGGATAAAACACCAGCAATGTTTTATCATATACTAGTACAAGGGCTCCCAGAAGGAGTTCAGAAACAACTGAAGAAAATAGTGGGAATGGAAGCAAAAGCATGGCCAGAAATACACCTGACAATAGTGCATCATTGCAGGACCTGGCAAGGAAAAATGAAACAAAAGGAAGAGGACAGGAAAACGGAAGAGGCTAAACTAGTACAGAAAAAACTTACTAAATACACAATGGAAGGTGCACTAATAACTACACCTACAACAATGACCCAAAGCCCCACACAAGTAGTGCCTGCACAAGATCTCTCCCAAATACCACCCTCACAGACTATAACACAACAGGTGCCGCCACTCCAACCATACACGACCAACATGGGAGGATACTCAATGCCAGGAGCTGGGTATTATAATTACAACAGGGGAAGAGGAGGAATTATGAGAGGGAGAGGATACGGATATAACACACAACAGCAGGTGGGAGGACTTAGAAATTCCTACCCCACAAGGCAACCAGTATACCAGGACAACACAGGGAGCTTTCCATGGCAGAGTAGGGAACCACCGGTGTGTTGGAATTGTGGATTATTAGGGCACATGTCACGCACGTGTAGAGTAAGACCAGGAACACCATCATGGAGTGAACAGGGACAACCAAGGCCCACACAGGAACAGCAGGGCATACAGCAACAGCAGACGTTGCAACAGGGAAATGAACAGCAACAACTAATAACACAACAACAGCCACAGACATATTCACTGCCACAACAACAGGTAGCGATAACACAACAACCCCAAGCACAACAAACACAACTGGGTAGGGTGACGGTCCTGGGACACAACCCTTACACAGGAAATGGTCAATCGTTGTACCCTCAATAGGACAGCCCACAGACGGCCTTGGTGTGTCCCATCCTGTCAGTAACACCTAATAGTGCGGAGGAACCACGCATAGAGGTAAGGATAGGTGACAAAAAATTATCATTCCTTGTTGACACCGGGGCGACCCGGTCTTGCATAAGGGAAGGTAAATTTAAGAGGTCAGGCGAAGCCATGAACACCCAAGGATTCTCTGGGGCTAGAGGGATGGTTCCTTTTACTGATAACATTCCCTTATCTATAGGAGATTATGACATGTCAGTTCCACTTTTATATTATAGTGCCTCACCAGTAAATATACTGGGGAGAGACATAATGAACAGGTTGAATATGACGATCTCCTTTACTGTAGACGGCATAATTTGCTCTACTCCAGGGATTAACATGCTCACAGCACGACAGATTATGCAAGCATACTGCGGACAGACAGCGATTAGGGCCGAGCCAGTAGATGGCAAACTCTTCCAGTACGGGACAGACATGGCATTTGCATGGATGCCAGGGATAGAGGGAAAGATCTGGAGGAGGCCAGCAGCCTATTTGTTCAGACCAGAAACACCAGTCAATGAACCAGAAGGAAAGGTGGTTCCAGTGGACATTGAGAGCATTATAGCAACAGCTGATTATATTGCTGTACATGCCCAAGACAGAGAAGGAAGAGCATGGAGGGCAGTGATAGCACTAGCAGAAGGATGTAGACTGACCCAGGTATCAGATGAGGAGCTGTTCTCAGAAGAAAAGGAGGAAGGTGAAATGGTGTTTATGATGAGTGTGGAAATATGGTTAAGAGTGGCGTACAAACAAGTAGCACAGAAAATTGCAATGGCACTTGAGGCACCTACATCCACCCCAGTTCCCTTCTTTAAGGAGGATATGACAAAGGTACCCACATCATTGTGGACTACTAGCCCCTATGACGTGGGGTGCATAAAAAGTATAGGGGGAGTAAGGATAAAATTGAAAAAAGGTGCAATACTCCCCAGAGTGAAACAGTACCCACTATCAAAAGAGGCAGATGAGGGCATATATGAAACCATAACGGCCCTTATAGATAATGGCATATTAGTCCCCTCAGAATCACCATGTAACACGGCTGTATACCCAGTGCGCAAGGCTAAAGGGGGGTCTTGGCACTTCATACAGGATCTCAGGCCCTTGAACAACATAGTAGAAGCAGAATACCCTATAGCCGCAAACCCGGCCACAATATTGTGTGGCATTCCAGCAGAAGCATCACGATTTACAGTGATCGACCTTAAAAATGCTTTCTTCTCAATACCATTGCACCCAGACTCACAAGATCTGACAAGCTTCACTTACAGAAACACAAAGTGGAAACACACCAGATTGCCACAAGGGTATTGCGAATCACCCTCAATTTTCAACAGAGTAATACAGATGGATTTGGGTAACATTGAAGTGGAAAGCACAGTGTTGCAGTATGTCGACGACATAATAATTTGCAGTACAAACGAAAGAACATGCAGAGTGGACTCATTAAAGATGTTGACAATATTGGCTGAAAAAGGTTACAAGGTAGACATGGAAAAGTTACAGTACTGTCAAGAACAGGTACTTTACATTGGTCAGCTCATATCCCAACATGGAAGAAAGATTGCACCACAAAGAGCACAGGCCATTTCAAACACACCAGTGCCGCAAACAGCGAGGGAACTGCAGCAGTTCCTGGGTCTGTGCAACTACTGTAGAGCATGGGTATTTGATTACAGTTCATACATAGGACCCCTGCTTGAGGCGTTAAAGGAAGCTAATAAAGGGGAGAAAAAGTTGGGATGGACAATGGAAATGAAAGAGGCTTTTGTTGAATTGAAAGATGCGATATCAACTGCTCCGGTACTGGCATCCCCAGACTATGAGCGACAATTCTTTATATTTTCACATTGCGACTCAGCAGTAATGAAAGCAGTGTTGGCTCAAAAAACAAGCATGGGCTACAAACCAGTAGCATTTTACAGCGGCCACTTAGATCCTGTGATGTTAGGTCATTTCCCTTGCGAACAAGGTCTCGCCGCAGCTGCTTTTGCGGTAGAGAAAGCATCAGCAATCACCATGGGGTGCCCAACTACACTGTTTGTGGAACATGCACTATTTGCAATATTGAATAAACCTAAGTCCACCCTAACCACGCAAAGGGCATCAGGTTATGAGATAATTTTATCCAGAGCTGAACTATCAATTGTTAGATGTAGCACGGTCAACCCTGCAAGGTTCCTAGCAGAAGTAATTGAGGAGGGAGACTATGCCCACGACTGTACGCAAATAACTGAAATGTACTCATGTACTATAAAGGTTGAAGAGAACGCACTAGAGGGAGGTGAGCTCCTGTTCATTGATGGGTCATCAACTATCGACCAAAGGGATGGTATAAGGAGGACTGGGGCAGCAGTGGTAAAAATGATAGAGGTACCGGTGTGTGTGGCAATGAGATGTGTACAACTACCACAGCATTATTCCGCTCAAGCAGCAGAATTGATTGCACTGATCTTGGCGTTGAAGGAAAGCTTTGACAAACGAGTGACCATATATTCCGACAGCGCATATGTTACGTCCACTGTCCACTCAGGGCTGTCGAAATGGAGGAGAAGAGGGTTTAGGAGAGCTGATGGCACTCCAGTGCAACATGCCCTCCTATTGGCTGAACTAATTGAAGCAATAAATGACCCCCAAGAATTAGCTTTGGTCAAATGCACCGCACACACCAATGGTGAAGACCACATCTCAAAAGGGAATGCAACAGCAGACGCACATGCGAAGTATGCTGCATACTTTGGTGAGATATGGAACCCCCCAGAGTCACAGAGAGGGAGAGGGAGGGGAATGGCTAAGGAGATGTTGATAAGAGAAGGTTACACCCATCTCCCAGCCACACAGATAATGGAGCTACAAGCGGCTGCACCAATGCAGAAAAAGAAATATGGCTAAAAAGAGGATGCACAATGTCACCAACCGACGCACTATGGCGCCAGGGTGACACTGGAAAGATTGTAATACCACTGGCACTATTGAACACCGCCCTGAGCCAACTACATCACCCAGCCCACACAGGCAAGGAAGTAATTGCAGCACGAATTAGGGAAGACTGGTTCTGCCTCGAGTTAAATTCTCATGTGTCAAATTTTATCAGCAATTGTCTCACATGTCAACAGTTTACGGCCGGTCACACTCTGAAGGTGATAAGAGGTACTATACCCCGACCAGAGGGACCTTTCCGACATCTCCATATTGACTATGTTGATATGATCAACGTATGTCAAGGAAATAGGTATATGATTGTAGTAGTATGCCCATTCTCGAGGTGGATTGAAGCAGGGCCCTGATCACACCCAGATGCATTTAGAGCAGCTAAATTCCTAGTGAGGGAGGTCTTCCCCAGGTGGGGAGTGTGCGAGGTACTGAGGTCAGACAATGGCCCACATTTTGCAAACGAAATGTTCCAGCACATCACATCCTTGCTGAACATCAAGCATAAATTTGCATGTGCATACCACCCACAGGCCAACGGTATATGTGAACGCCTGAATGGCCTATTAAAGGAGGCAATTGCAAAAATACAGCAAACAACAAAGAAGAGTTGGTTGTATTGCCTTCCATTAGCCCTATTTGAGCTAAGGAATAGACCAGGTTCCGACCACCACCTCACCCCTCACGAGGTGGTTACCGGACGTCAAATGCACCTTCCCCTAACACCAACATCAAGAGCATTTACCGACCACGAGAGTACTGCAGATGTCCTTGGTGATGAAATGTACCAATATGTGTCTTCTTTGATTACTAGTGTAGTGTTTGTGTCTCAACAGCTCGAGCGCACGCGGGGCGGGTCTAACAGCAATCAACAAGAAGACGTGGATAAAGAATTGGAAAAGGAAAGACTGTGCAAAGTTGCTAAAGGTGACCACGTACTACTTCGCAATTTCAACAGAAAGTGGAACAGTCCACGATTCACTGGCCCCCATCTGGTAGAGGAGGTATCAACGAGAGCAGTAAAGCTACAGGACAAACGTGCCTGGAACCACCTACACGACGTAAAGATCTACAAACTCCAGACCCGCCCCAGCGCCATCGACAGGGCCACTGGAAGAACAACAACAGCGTCACCAACGGAGGAAGAGACTTCTACCACAACTAACGGCCTAAGTGTCCCCATACCCTGCCACCCCCCAGATTCCCCAGAGACAACTACTAGAAAAGAAAGGGGTGATCCCCATACCGCCCATCCCATGGTTACACGATCAAAGAGTAAAGAGACTTCCGCCAGTTGAGCCCCAAACCCTCTGCCCATTGACCCCCTACCCACTGTAGTAATAACTGAACTGAAGGACATTGTCTTGCACATATACACATGTAAACACCTGAATGTTCTCTTTCTTTTCTCTCGCACATGCAGGTACAGCATATTATTGTACTGTTAAGAAAGTAGATAACTAACCAATTCACTGCCCATGAGTAGATGGTACCCTCAGACGATAATTACCTGGAAGAATTGTCACACCAATTTGTATATGAAATAAAACGGCCAACGTACCTGAAAAGAAGGAGGGTACGTGTCTACTACACAGCATTCCTCTTGGCCATAGAACACTCAATGCCCCACCTCCAACCATACTTGCCTGCCCTAAGAGATAGATCGCTTAGATTGGCGTGGGAACAGCTCTTCGCCTGGGCACTGAATGACTACCTGATAGGGAGAGCTTAAAAAACGACAACTAACACCAATAACAAGCATATTTAGAATTTTCAGGCGGGCAACTGTAACGTCGCAAGAATAAGCTGCCGGACTGCAGCAAGGTAAGAGCAAAATGCCGGTGAAATTAGCATCTGTAATAAAATTGATAGGGATTTTAATGATCACCGGGTTCTTGGCTGCCTCTGTATGGCAGTACAGCTATGCTATTGATATTATTGCTGTACCCAAACCTAATGCACCCCCACCCCCAGCTGCAACAGGTGTTACGTCAGGTGGTACTAGTAAAATCCCACACAAGGAAAATAGAGTTAAACGCAGCACATACTCAGTTAATAAAGGCATTAACAACTACATACAAGATTCAGCACACATCTCAAACAACATATGGTACCAACACATGACCCACATAGGTAAGCAGACAACAGAAGACAGCTGCTACGTTTGCTCATTGATCCCATACGCCATGAGCACTTCTCGAACATTTGTTGCCACGGAGATAGATGGAAAAATAGCACGATGTATAATATACCTGGCACTGTTCCAGACGAAAGGAAGATTTCAAGGGACAGTGGTGCAACTGGTGTGGAAAACACGAGATACATATCCATATGAAAACAACTTCCTCAAGACTTATTTGAGTTACCACAAGAGCAGTTTATATGCTGAAGGATTCAGATACATAACAAGTGGTCCTGAAAAAGGAGAAACAAAGAAAGTAACACTGCAGTACCTACCATGTGATTGGTACGCCACTGAAGTCCCTGGTAAAAACGGATGTTGGGAAAGACCACTGATGATAATAACAGGGAAGGTGTACATGAACAACAAATGGGACATAGGAGTGGTTGGCAGCAACATGGTAACAAGAGAAAATATTTCAACTATTGATGGACATAACCATAGATGTTGGATGACTTGGATCAAGTACGTACCCATGCTCACGTGGATGGAGAAGGATGAAGACCCAATAACAATACTGCCGCTAACTGCGCCTAAGGTATGCTACCAACATAAAGGAGAGGTGGATGTAGGATACAACACCAACTGTGAAAGCGTGATGGAGTTACCTGAGGGGGGAGCAGGAACAGCAGTAGTAATGGACCATTACTGGGCCTGTGGAGACAAGGCGTACCACACACTGCCCCCTTTGTGGAATGGTGTATGCACTATAGTACACGTTAATGTACCATCACTAGTGGTACCCCAGAAGCATGTGAATATGGCGAATTTCCCCAAGATGGATGAAGGGAACAAAAGGAAGAGGAGATCTGCACAGCCTCGGAAAGAGCCAGAGAACCGACGCAACGGCAACTACACTGTCCTCAACAGAAGGAAAAGACAAGGAGAACCTCTGACAGGAAATTACCTGTGGGGACGGTCGGAAACAGCACTCACCTCAATTCCGCCGGAACAC
This sequence comes from Ambystoma mexicanum, assembly GCF_040938575.1. NCBI lineage: Eukaryota > Metazoa > Chordata > Amphibia > Caudata > Ambystomatidae > Ambystoma > Ambystoma mexicanum. The sequence continues at coordinate 885,976,725 of NC_090922.1, forward strand.
AGACTATTCAGCAGAGCAGCTATGTTCTTCTCCTCAATAATACATCCTGGACTGCAGGCTTACGCAAACGCAAAATGGCACCAGATAACTAGGTGGGAACTAATGATGACAATCAACTCTACAGTAAATGGATTCAACGCAATAAAAGAGGAATTGCGAGCAGTAAGAATGGTTGCACTACAGAACAGATATGTACTGGACCTCCTCACAGCAATGGAAGGAGGAGTTCGCGCAAAGATAGGACAATCATGCTGCACATTCGTTCCTGCTAATGATGCTGACAATGGTACACTCACGGAAGCTGTATCACAATTGGCCCAGATGCACTCAAAAATGATGGATGAAAGTAAAGGTGTGAAAAAGGATGAGAGCTGGTTCTCAATATTATGGTCATGGATGCCATCTTGGCTGTCAGATGGACTGAAGATTATAGTTGGATGTACTATTTTGGCTGGAGCTACACTGATCATAATAAGATTTTGGAAGGCCCGGAAGGCACGCACCACAGACGAGATAATCGAAATGGTTGGTATACACCTCTTGATGCCAACAGATGACGGCCAACACACAGGCACAATCATAAAAGAGAGAGAGAAGTTGCGCAACCAGATCATCACCAACCACCTGGACCCACCATCTGTGAAGCTCGAAAACCCAAGAAACCCAATGAGCTACATAGGGAAATGGGTATACTGCACTCCTGGAGGAACCTGTGAATATATGTATTGGTCATTTGAAGACCATGTTAACCACTATGGACATTTGGGAGGAATAACTAAAATATGGAGAGTAAGAGGAGATAAAGAAAAGGATATGTTTGTGGTCGACAAGTCGACCAGAGGGGGGACTGAAGTGGGAGAATGGAAGAACAGGCTCCCGCCCTTCCCCTCTCGCGCTTGGCCTAGAGGATCACGGCCTAGACACCCGCCACGAGAGGAGTTTGCCTATCTACCAGACGACCAAATACCCTGGTACAGGAACATACGGATGTGCCCATCTACCTGCCCAGCAGCCCGCCCTGTCCATGCCGACACCTGCGGCACGGATCAACTCGACTAAACCTACACGTCTTTAGAGATGCCATGACGACCTAGCCAACGGTCAGCACACCTGTGCAAACATGCACACCGGACACTCCCACACCAATCCACACGAAGAATATACTCAGTGCTATGACGTAGGCGACAGACATACTCACGGACGTGCATCTTTATTATTTTCCACATAGGCTCTCAAAATGCAGAAACGCAAGACGCATCATGAACTTATCTAAAAAGGCTTGCTCACGCTTCTTCTAAGAACCATGTACCATAATGAAGAATATAACGGAGACACGATACTGAGGATAGAGCAATATGATACCGTAACCTAAAGCGCTCTGCATCAAACGGTTCCACCTATGCACCAGGCCCAAGTAGGCCGCAAGCAAAATCTTCCATGAACATTGAATAAGCAAGAACTGGGTTGCTGACCCTGCAAAATGAGCCCGGCGAAAGCACACCGCCAAGGGCACGATGTTGCAATCTCGCACGCTGCAAGCCAACGCCAAGGTCGCACCTGCAAGATAAACCAGGCACACAGTAGGAAAAACAATATTAATTGTGTTGAATTTTGCCTCAAAACACGGTCCCACCTCACGTGACAAAGCCAAACCTGACAAGATGCCAAGCCCAGGAGGAAGGAGACGCCTGAATCCCACGTTTCAAGACACAGGCAGATACAATTAAAAGACTCATTGGACATCTGCAGCAGTGGGAGTAGTCGACCTCCCAACATATGAATAAATCCTCACATTGTTTACACCTACCCGTAGTAAAACATTGTTGCAAATTACAGGTGCACCGCGAGCTGGGAACAGCGATAGTCCCAGACTGGGAGGCTCATGTGTGGACCAATCAGAACATGGGGCTCCTATCACTGACGCCATTAACATTGACCAATCCTCAGAGGTCTTCATGTAACAACTTTCATGTATCAAATTGAAGGGACAGCCCAGGTATACCACCTGACTAACCCTCAACCACTAACACCGTTCTCTATATGTGTGCTATATTAACCCTACCACTCGAGTAACCAATCCAGAGTGGAGATAGGTTTTTTGCTAAACTTTGTAAGGTGACGCACGTAGCGCGTCATACTAAGGTAAAAAGGGCCTGCGAGCCCCACGATTGTGTGTGTGTCAGGACGGACGCGTACGCTCCTTGACCCATCCCTGCCATTTTGTCTAATAAACAGCAGAGTCACCTTGCTTCTTGCGTGTGTCTCATACTCTATCTCTTTTGGGATATACGGGAGGAGTTGGGGCCTCCCTGCCCGGAGGTCTGCGGACGGCCCGGCCGACCCCGGCAGAATTTCCCCCCGACAATACCAGCACCCGCGAGCAGAACTCATGATTGCACCAGCACCGTTATTAACAGTGCCGGTGCAACCATGCTCCCGATCCCCAATCTGCCCTATGGGGATCGTGAGGCCGGCCATACTGGCACCCAAGAATGGGCATTACCGGGTCTGCCAAACTCGGCAAAAAAAAAACGACTCCGGCGGCAGCCGTGCCTTTATTAAGGGCTCGGCTACCGCCAGAGTTGTAGTGAGGGCCAATGCCTTAAGACCTGAAGTAATGATCAACCAGGAGACAAACTGGATGAGCAGAGCTGTGCTTTCATTTAGTTGCCCTGAAGACAGTGGTTGAGATTAGGTTACCCCTTTCACTAAGCCGTATTTGTATCTGTTTTGTACTATATTGTGTAGTAGCTCATCTTATCCATTATGTGTGGCTGAAACAGAAAATGGAGTAGATAATTCCTCAGATCTAATGAGCAGTTGAGCATTTGCCATTGAACACTTTTAGAAGATATATGATAACTCTAATGACACCAAATGGGTGTCCTACTCTGCCTTTTCATCGACAGTTGAAGGGCCAGACAATTTGGCCCCCAAATCCCTAGGAATTGTGGCCACAAGCTCCTTCCCCTCTTGAGCTGAATTTGGCTGTTCCATTCTTTGAAAAAAGACTGACTCACATTAAAGTTAGTTGCCCTTTGCATTACGCATGATTTTACAGAACATGTTTAAAGCGAAAGATAAAATGATGCTAGGAAAGAAAACCAGCATCAAGTTAACACATAATTAGAGAATTTTAGTAGGTAGAACTAACAAGCACTGTTAATTAGTATCCTATACTAGAAATCGTCTGTGATACAAGGGGAGGTAACTATTAGTCCCTCATGGATATGTTGTCATGAAAAAAGAAGAAAAATGAAGATGGATTTAGAAATAAACAGGACAGTTATAAACCTAGTTTATAAAGGGTTTGGATCATGTTTGAAATTTTCCACATATTCTACAGCCTCCAGCAAGAAAGTCAGCAGTCATCCTAGTGATTCTCTGCTCTCAAAATCCCCCAGAAAAAAGGGTCATCAAGTCTGTAATGTTTTCTAAAAACCTTGATGCATTTGCTTCTTAAACAATTGTAGCCCGGACAACTAAGAAGAACAAAGAAACTGTGGAAAGATCTCTATATATGTCCCTGATAGATTTTGCAAGCTGGATATTTTGATATTTTGAGAAATTCCGACTTTTCTGGTTACTGCCCCATTTATTATCTGCCAATAAGATATGGGGTTTCAAAGAAATGTTATTGGACACAGTGGGGGTCATTCTAACCCTGGCGGTAGGGAGTTAATGGCACCTGTAAAGATGCCGGTGCCGTAAACCCCCTATCGCCCTATTACGAGGTCCCTTAGCGGGTCCCACCAGGGCCAGCTGGTTTTACCACCCGGCCATAGCAGGACCCGTTAAGGGACCATGGAGCTAATAACAGACCCAAATTTGGAGGCAGCCATGGTGCTAATAGCACCATGGCTGCCTCCAAACTCGGAATGCCCCCCAGTGACTTCCAGATAAGTAAAAGAATCAACCTGATCAATTGAATCTTCGTCTAAGTTGAATTTACAATTGGCCTTGTTACTTGAGCTTCCGTAAAGGACCATGATTTTACAGTAGTGTGTCAATGCCTAAAGTGGTGCCTCAAGTGTTTTTGATGTACAGGCATAGTAGTAATTGTAGCTACCTGTATTTTGCAGCCGCCTGCCCTCTCATCCTCCTTGTCCCCCCCTTGTTCTATGAAAGACTGGCACCACCCCAATTGCCATCAGGCATAGTAATCGTAGCTGCCTGCCTTTTGCAGCCATCTTGTCCTCCCCTGCCCCTACCTCACCTTTTTTCTTTTATTTTAGCACTTTCTCTTATCATTTGTACCTGGACCTCAGATAACAGCTTGTCTTTCTCACCCCTTCCCTCCATGTCTTCTCCTCCCTCCCTCCCCCGCACTACCTTCAATTAGTCGTTGACTTTTCTAGATAGTCATCTGTACTGTTCCTCTCCTTACCCTTTCTCTCCACTACCCTCAACTCCACTCCTCCCCTCCTCTTATCATTCATGCACTGCAACAATTGTCGTCAGGCATAGGGCCTCATCACGACTTGGGCTGTAACGGTAACGCTATTAGCGCGGGCGGTATTAGCCCTACCGCCGAACTCCCCGGCGCTAATAGCGCCGGATCACGAGTTTGGCGGTAATGTAAGTCCCCATTCCCCACTGAGCCCATTCGGGAATGTCCCATTCCCCATTGGGCTCAATGGGGAATCTTTGCACTAATACCGCCGGCGGATTTCCCGCCGGCGGTAATAGCGCGAATTTTCGGCGGATTTCCCCCCAGCTCAGAGCTGGGGCGAAATCCACCGAAGCCCTGATTCGGCGGACCCTTAAATCCGGCGGTAATAGCGCTACCGCCGGATTTAAGGGTTACCGCCAAAGTCGTGATGAGGCCCATAGTAATGTTACCGCTAGTCTTGTCTCCTTTTTTCCCCTTCCTTTTTCTCTCCCTTATTGTTCCATGCACTTGTACTATCTGATATGATATGATCGTTATTTTTCACATTCTGATTTGTTTCAAGGACCTGTACGAATGTAACTGTATTCTCCCCTGTCCCCTTCCCTCCGTGAAGCGCTTTGAAACACATTGTGTATAGACGCTATACAAATAAACAATCAATAAATACAAGCCAATAGAACCAAATTGTCAGCATATAGAAGCATAGGTACTGGTGTAGCTGCAATATATGCAAAGTGGCTGGGTTGCAGCAAGGAATTAGTTCACCATATCATTAAGTTGCAAGCATGAGAGGCATGGGGTCAATAAGCAACTCTATTTAACTTATGTTGATATTTGGATCATTCTGGCTAATTTCCTGGTTAATTTCCTGCAACAGTGCAAGCGCTTCTGTAAACCCATTCCTGTGGAGTCTCCACCGAAATGGGGAACAGCATTTACTGGCATCTAGCTTGCCGGTCCGATGGGGCTTGTAATGCCCCTGTGGTACTGGCAAGCTAGGTTCCAGTAAAATGTCACGAGTCTCTCAGTACCCCGCCAGAAGCACTGGCAGTGTTACCACCGGACTCGTAATGAGGCCCTATGTCTATTAAAATGATCATTTTTTAGGCCACTGTTTCATTCCTGGGGCCATTTTTACGGAGTGGTACTAGGATAGAATTTAACCAGGAGTGAGGAAATCGACTATTTTCAGCAAAAGAGTGAAACATGAGTCGAAACAAAAGAGCCTACCATTCTTGGGCATGTTCAGAACATTCAGCTGGAATCATATGTGGCCCACGTGTCCTGGCCATGGATAGAAAATTGATGGTGTCGTGATTGGCCATCAATCCCCATGTTTGAGGGAGGAAATTGTGTTGTAGAGGTGGAGCCAAGTGCCCTCAAAACCCGCTCCTCCCCCATGCTGCCTATATGTTGGGATCAGTTGACCTGAGACGCGATCTCCATCAGGAGGAAGCAGAACCGTCCGTACGCAATGCGAGTTGTTGACCCGCGAGTACAGGTTCCAAGCTGTCGGGGACCTGTGCTGACAGTATTTTGAGCGTATGGCGTGAACAGCGGTGGCGCCCCATACACGGAGACGAACGTAGCACTGGAGGATTCAGACGGAAGGCGACTGCTTTGGAAAGGATCGTTCTTTTGTCTTCAAAGAAGACAAGCCTACCAATCCGCTTTGAAGCATTAATGTTGAATGCAAATGCGGGTATATGAGGTACACTATGAAGAAGCAAGAATGTCATTTTGGTGTTAAAATTGTTGTGACCAATGGATGTTAGATAAACTGCTCTTTGTTTTACCCCTGAAGAAGTTCTTTCATATCTTTAATTACTGATATAGAACGAAACATGTTGGGTTATGAAGATGTTGTACAAATTAGCCAACATTCAGTAAAAAGGTATTAGGTTGTTCAGAACCACATGTGAGTTCACATGAGGAGCAATTGCATTAGGGCATTAGGTGTCACGAGAGGGTACCCTTGAGATAGTTGAGATAGGGACAGTCTTTCATTGCATTTTGAGTGTTTATCACAACACAGGGGGCCTCATTACGACCCAGGCATTGGACCATGGTGCTATTAGCACCATGGTCCATGCCGGATTCCGCCATGGTGGATGGCGGAATTACCGCCCCATTACAAGGTTGGTGGGGCGGTAATTCCCCATTCACCATGGCCCCTTCCCCATTCCCATGTTTGGCCCATAGGGCACAATGGGAATGGGGAAGGCGCTAATTACGGCACCGTAAATTATGGTGCCATAATTAGCACCAAGGTCCCTTAGCGGGTTGGACTTTAACGCCTGCAAAAAGCAGGCGTTAAAGTATGAATCGGGCGTTAAGGGTTTAACAGCGCCACTGCCTTTTACGGCGCCATTAACCCCTTAACGCCAGGGTTGTAATGAGGCCCAAGGTCTTTGTATGTAAGGCAGAGGCAACCAGTTTCTGTAATACATTTGGTTGCAGCATAGGATTTTATTCTTGTATTTTTAGAGGTGAAAAATTATTGAGTATTGATTTATTTGCACTTTAAATTTGTCAAAATGGAAAATTAAATAAATTGTATGTTTTTATTAGATCGATGCTATGCACCGAGTTTTTGTGAAGATTGAATACGTTCATGAAATGCAGATTTAATAAAGTATTAAAAATGTATGTACTAATTGTTTGTGTACTAGTTTGGCTTGTAGAGTGATGTTCATTACCCCTAGAGAGTAGCAACATGGAAGCCACGAGATTCTGTAGTTTTGAAACTGTCGGGAGCCGTGCTATGGTGATGAATCTCGGGGCTATTTAAATTTTCCCCAGTGTCCTTCTATGTTAATTGGTGCCTATATGTTGGGAAACCACCCTGGAAGAACGAGACCTCTGACAGGACGCGGCTGAACCAACGACGGATGTACGCCGAACTTGGCAGTTAACCCCGGATAGACTCAACCAACGTGAGGACGCGGTCGTAATTATAACGAACGGACGTGGGGTTCGAGTCAAAAGTGAAAGAAATTTGAATCATCTAGTGTGGACTGAAGCCAAAGACGTCAGGAATGATAGAGCTGTGACTTCACAAATTTATAACTGTGGAACTTTAAACACAGAGCGACCACAAAGCCTTCTCTTAATGGTTCTTTGAGACCACATGACCTACAGAAACAAGAGGATCCTTTCGTTGCATTTACAGCCTGGAAACTAGTGGACAGACTCCTGTCAAAAATTAGGGTGGTGAGTCCTCTTCTGATAGACGAACGGCAAGGGGACTACAATGTCATGATGCTCGCTCCCAGGGAGCCGGTTCAAGCCCTGCGTCCCCGAAAGCGGACATCCAGTCCCCAAGGAAGGACCCAGCAAACCCATATAGGGGCCCTTTGGACAGTGTCCTGGCGCCTATGGCGCCAGGCTCATAAAAGACATCAGTGGCGCCAGGCTCATTATGGGAGTGCTTGGGTGCACTTACCTGATGCAGACCATGCTGCAGGATCCCGGCCTCCTTGAGGCCTGAAAGGAACTACTTTACCTGTGGGACTAATTTACCATCCGGGCGTGGTCGGGGAAGGATACATACCTGATTGGAGGAAGGATACATGCCTGGAACTTCTTCCAAGGCTATTTAAACCCCACCCGAACAGCCACACGTGCTTCGCGTTGTTCTGCATCTAGCAGCTGGACGCTCACCGTGTCTGCTCCTGCATCCTGACTTCTGCCACGCCTGCCAGCATCCTGAATCACCTGCAAAGGAAGAGAAGAAGAGAACAGAAGAAGGAAAAGTCCTTACCTGCTAAAACCGCATCCCGGAGACATCTCGCCGACAATCCTGAAAAGGAAGACTTTTATTTAAAAGCTCATCGCGTCGATCGCTGCAGCGCCGCATTCCACTCACCTTTACAGGGCGCCTCCATGTTCAGCAGCGATCATCTGGATTCGCAGTCACGCCCCACCGCCTAGGAAGAAAAAGACCAGAACAAAAGGGGAGAGAGAGAAGGGAATAAGGAAAGCTAAATCTCCATGTTAAGACTTACCTGCTGATTCATTCCCTCTCCATTTCAGGTCCACGCCGCATCCTGGCATTTCCGGACCCCGGCCCCTAAGGGGAAAAAGAGACATAAGCGTTAATGAGCGAATGAAAAGACATTACCAAAAAACGCTCATTAAAGACGTACCTGATTTCTACAAGGATTTCCCTTTTCATCTCGGGTCGGTGCCTGTTCCCCGGCATTCCGTACCCCGGCCCCTATGGGGAAAAAGACACTAGCATTAGTACATTAATGCATGGACACAAGGGGAACCTCTTATCAAAAAACTTACATGGAAGCCAAGCAAGTTTGGTTCTCACCAATCCGAAAATCCAGTGAAGTAACTGGATACCAACGCGCCCCTGCATCAGAAGCAGGATGGAGAGCTCGTCCTTCCAGACCCTAAGGTGAGACGCTACGAGGAATCACAGAAGGGTTTCGAGGAGGGTGAAAGGGGGAAGTGGGAGGCCGATTGCATTACCCCGCAGACAGTTAATCCCCTATTTTCGCCTACAGAAGGACACTTCTGCGAGCCAGACAAGCCAGATTTGGGGGCCCAGTCCAGTCCGTCTTCCGAACCCTGCGCATCACCTTAGAAGAGGTCACAGCAGCGCGAACCAGGCCAGCGCCTCCGTGGGAGTCAGGTGAGCGTTACATACAAACCCTTAACGAGAAGAGACAACTAGAACTACAATTTGAAATGTTGTTTTAAGATTGCTTTTTTTAGTCATTGATTCTATTGTGGGATGTTATATTGTTGCTAGATTGATTATGCATGTCACTTTAATCTTTCAAGAAAGCCCCTGAAGAATTTCCTAACACTTATGACAGTTACATACTATATGGAAAGAAACATGTGTGTATGTTGAATGAAATGGTGAAAATGGTTGTATTTGATAGTGAATGAAATGAGAATAAGTGAGTTGTGCGAAGTGAGGTATGTCCGTGTGTGAGAAACAACACAGCACAGTACACTTTAAAAGCTTATGAATTGATATCATGTAGCTTACCAAATGAAGGGCTGAAGTTGGTGCATACAATCTCGTGATTTGTTTTTTAGAGATTCACTGTAAGTAATTGTTGATAAAAAGACAGTGAGTTTACACCATTGGTGTTCTTAAAAAATTGTCTGTACAATCTAATAATAAAATATGTATATTTTTATATATAAACTTATGAAGTAGTTTTTGCTCATATGCCGATTAGTGGTTATGAGACAGGAATAGGGACCACGTAGAGTGAGCAGCAATTAGTAGCACAAGCTGTGTTGTCACAAATTGTGAAGGGTTAATCCCTTGATGTTGAGGGTATGCTAGTGCTCTTTATCCCTTTATCTCCTTTTGTTTGAATAAGCCTATATGTTGGGAGCCAGAGTGTGAGAAATGTACAATGCCAGTGAAAATACCTATACCAAAGAGAATCCTGGAAGTGAGGTTCCCCTTAAGAAAGCCATGCATGCATTCACGACAATATGATGGCCATTTGAATGAAACTCTGGAGGAAGTGTGAAAACCGAGCAAAAGAGAAGATTGGTGACCCCAGAAGAGATGCAGAGACGAGAGAACCAAAATATTTTTTAGACTCTAAAGAGGAGGTGTTAAAGATGAGCAACATTTCAGGCTCGAGATGAAGATGTTCATGCTACAGAAATAATGAAGACGATATCAAGCCATTTTATAATTGTACAGATGTAGTAACGCAAGTAGACAAAGTACTCTTAAAGGCTGGCTATATAGTGAATAGATTGCGGCGATGCGCTAATGTATATGTATATAGGAAATATATGGACTATAGATGATTCCAAAACGTACTTTAGCAAAGCCGGATCCTGTGAGCAGAAAGGTTTTCAGTGTGTCGCAGTTAGAAATCGAAAAACTGAACTATGGATGTGAATCAAAGAAAGGCTTAGTTGGCCCAAGACCTGGAAGTCAAGGCCACCCTGGGGCTGAATGTTCAAGAAATGGTTACAGAACATGTGAAAAGAACAGAACTCCTGTCTTAGGTGAGGAGAGAGAACATTGATTAATCATTTAATAGTATTTTAAATACAGAAAGACTCTAAAACGTGGTCTGCAGTCACGTGGATGGATGAAAATAGACACTAGGACGAGCTGTATTGAAACCAAGAAGACAGAGTATGCCTACACTCCCTCTTATTCTCGGAAGTAAAGAACATTTCCAAGGCCAAGTTCAAAGCCTCAATTGACTAGCAGGCTGCAAGAGTGATGATAGATGACAGGCTAATTGTGGGAAGCTATGGTTATGACCCGCCCACCAGCACCTGTGTGCCAGCCTGCATGCTGCTTATGTGTGTGGAATATTATAGAGGGGTACGAGGGTGCCAACCAATTGTAGAGGGCCATGTAATAGAGAGCCCTATAGTTTGTATAACCAATGGGACGTTGTGTATTTGATGACATTCATACAACCCTGCACTAGAGGAGGGCTTAGTTGCCCCACCTGATGTTAGAGACCCAATCACCTTCCCTGACAAGTATGGAACGTATACCTAGATGTTCCCTGCAAGCCAATAACTTTCCCAAGTAGGTTTTTGTAGTTTGCCACATAGGTAGACGTCAATAATGATGATTTTTTAATATATGAACTGCATTTTCTATGATGTGCCTTGAGTGAAATGATCGCGCGAGTTTGTTGATGTTCGTTGTAACTCCCTGGTTTCGATCATTGATATTAAAACAGACGGACTTTGCCAATTTCCTGAGTCCGTTTGGTTATTGATGTTTGAGTATATTCTGCATCCCCATCTATCTCAAAGTATTGCTACCTCGTCTTAAAGGGCTGGGTCGGACACCCCAGTTCAGTGTCACCTGAGCAGAGCATTAAACAAACAAATTTAAGCTGGCCAAAATTCCCTTGTCTGTCATGTAAGGGCGGGAGAGTGAATCATCATATATTAACGTGAAATGTTCAGTCCAATCTCGTTTCGAGATGTTTGCTTCTATGCAACCTTTATATTGCCTTGTACTTTGAGCTATGCACCTCCAAAAGGACATTGCATAATTTTCTCTTGCAGCACTTTCAAATGCCTTTCAGTGTTGGTTCCAAAACAATTTGTTCTGGAAAATCAGTAACAATTTGTAACATGCCCTGAGGAATCAAATCTTCCACTGGAGTATGGTTTCTTGAATTGCAGATTTAATGATGGGGGCATGTTCTTTATCAAACCAGTGTGTTTCAGTCTGTCTGGCCACTCTGGTAACTAAGGAAATTAAGGTTAAATAAATCAAATGACAGGAGCTGGGAAATGAGGTCTTGTGCAGCTAATAGCAGAATTGAAAGTGGCAGAGATACTAAAACACCATGACGTCAGTACCAGCATTAAAATAGCGAAAGCCTTCACATTTTCTTTTTTGACGTGGTACTCCATATGAACATTGGGAATCCCAATGTGTATCTGGTTGCAGTAGTATTCTGATGCACGTGGAGAAGCAGGGATCCCAAGACACTGTCTGCATTTTAATATATGCTAAGAGCTTTTGGATCCCAAAGGGACCTGCAAGGCTACTGCCATGCTCTTTCACTGACTGCAGTCATCATTGCAGATTTCTGCCATGTGTACATGTGCACATCTCAGAGATCAAATCAGATGTGCACAATTATGGTGTTAGGCACGAGAGCCCAAGGTACAGATTGGTTCCAGTTGCTAACTACAATACACTGTGAATCAGTGAATCCCCCTTCAAAATGAGGTAGTAAATGACTCTCTCTTTTTTCTGTCCTTCATTGTGACGTTATCTTTGCTCAGGAAGACATCAGAAGTCCCTCTCACTGACGCATTGGCGAGAGAAAAATGCAAGGGGCCAGCTCTCCTAGCCACTAATTCCATGTATAGCCTGAAGTCTGCTCTAATTTTAATTCTATCGGACCTACCATCATTCTAATCTTAACCTAACCTTACTAACAGTTGAAACGCTAACCACAATCTCTTGACCCTCCGGATAACTTCCCCATAAAATCATAAAATGAAGCGTGTATTTTAGATAGGAAACATGAGAGTTGAGAAGTAACAGCATTTAAATCACTTTTTATTTTTGTCTTAATATACGATGTCTAGTTAATTTGAAGTGAGGAAAACATGGTTCAATGGTTATGGCACATATATACACATTAACGCATGTCATACTCCATCATTGTCGAACAGATACTTATGCAACTACCTCTTCAATTCACTTTTCTCTTCCCGCTCAATTCCCATTGCACTGAGGAGGATTTCAGTGAAGCATCATTTCAGAGTGCCAGCAATATGAGGATAGTCGGAGAGGTGGAGAAAGAGAGAGAGAGAGAGAGAGAGAGAGAGAAAGACAGAGAGAGAGAGAGGGAGAAAGAGAGAGAGAGAGAGAGAGAGAGAGAGAGAGAGAGAGAGAGAGAGTAATAAAATAAGGGCGGACTCAAAGGAGTTTTGCAGAGCTTTAATGGAAAGGCCCCCGGAGGTTGGGCTGCCAGGAGCAGAATGAGTTGAACACTCCATGAGAGAGCGTTCACTCTAACATTCCACACTGACGTAGGTCAGTGTGTACATACATAACATCTCCCTTACGAGGAACAGAGGGGAAGGGAAGGCATGGGTGCGAAGGGGAAAGAAAGAAAAGGGGAAACACTGTACATATTGATCAAATGAAGAGTTCCTCTTGACAGGAGGCTGCAGAGCTTTGTGCGTCAATAATAGAGGTAGTCATCACTGAAATTTTGGATGATTCTCCGGTTTCTCTTGGAAAGACCCACTGGAGGACTAGAGATTACATCACTATTGTTATCACTGCTTTGCTGATGTGTGTCTTCTGACTGGACGATGTCTTTTGGAGGTGTGTCTTCTGACTGGACAATGTCTCTTGGAAATACGTCCCAACTTGTGCTGGGTTTTCTGTGGTCTCTTTCAATCTTCAATAGGTCATCGCCAGACCATCTCTTCCCATCGTCCAATAAAACAGATTTGCGATAGCATCTCGCTACTCTTTGTGGGGGTCTGAAGCAGGATTCCCCTTTGAGGGTCCTCTTGGGTTCTTTAATGCATACCCAGTCTCCCACTTGGATTGCCATCTCTTTTACTCTGTTACTAGAGTCATAGTATTTTTTGTACTTGCTTTGTTTCTCTCTCACAAGTTCCTGAGTATGATCCATGTCCAATCTCACCTCCCCATTGTCCATAAAGATTCAGGCTGGTCTGAGCCGATTATAGGCGATTCTACCTCTCATCATTGTGAATGGTTCAACACCTGTGGTGGAGTGTGGAGTTGTTCTGTATGCACATAAGGCCTTTTTGAGTGTCTCCCTCCACGGAAGTGTGTTGGCGAGGGCTAGCTGAATCACACTTTTTACCAGCCTGTTCATTCTCTCTACGAGGCCATTAGAGATTGGATGATATAATGAGGTGGTGATGTGCTGGATGGCTCTGTCTTTGAGGAATTCCTGGAATTCTAGTGACAGAAATTGGGATCCGTTGTCCGAGATTAGCTCTTTGGGATCACCTTCCCTATTGAATATGTCTGTCAGAAATTCCGTGATTTTCCTCGTGGTTATACTTGTCTCTGATATGCCCCACTCTGTCCATTTGGACGTGTAGTCTATTAGGACTATGATATAGATCTTGACCGCTTCCAAGTTCTAGAATGGTCCCATAATGTCTATGGCCAATTTGGACCATACATTCTTTGGACTTTCAATTAGCAGTGTTTTCCTTGTGGTTTTGGACTTGTCGCTCGTGGCACAGGCGGAACAGTTTTTGACCAACTCCTCTGCTTCTCTCCACATGTTCGGCCACCAGTAGTTGCACCTTAAACGGTTCTTGGTTAGACTTCTCCCGAGGTGTCCTTCATGTGCCAGGACAAGCAACTTTCTCCTGAGCCGTATTGGTGGGATAATTCTGTCACCCCTGTAGATGTGTTCCTCAACCATTCATATTTCTTGTCTGATGGGCATGAAGTCTGAGAGACTTTCAGATGGCGTCATCCAGTCATCAGTTATTGCTTTTCTGATCTCCCTTTGTTCAGGATTATCATTTGTTATACTTTTCCACACATTGATGGGGATGGCTGGATTTATGGTTGCTATAATGTCACGGTCTGGCTCTTCAGATTCAATATCTTGATTAGTTGATAGCCTGGAGAAACAATCGGCCACCTGATTTTGTGCTCCAGGAGTATAGCATACGTTGATGTTGTATTGCATAATATCAAGGATCCAACGTCTTATTCTTGGGGATATGAGATGCAGTGTTTTTTACTGTAGGATGTGTACAAGCGGTTTGTGTTCCGTCCTGAGTGTAATGGGTAAACCCCAGATTAAGTTTCGAAATGTTGCAGGATCCATTTTACCCCCAGCGCCTCCCTCTCTATCGTGGAATAATTCAATTCTGCTCCCTTTAGCACCCTGGATGCGAATGCGATCGTTACTTTGCCCTTATCGTGGATTTGCTCCAAAACTCCGCCCAGTCCGATCTTACTGGCATCCACAGATATAATCGTCTTAGCTTTGCAGTCAAACATGCTTAAAGCGGGTGCTTGATTGATATTACATTTTTTTATTTCTTCAAATTCTGTTTTGCACTCTTCGGACCAGTTGAATTTGTTAGCTTTCTTCATGATATTCCTCATGTTCTTGGTTTTGTCTGCGTAATTTGCTACAAATTTGGAATAGTACTCGGTCATTCCAAGAAAACTCCTCAACTGGTCTTTGTTTTCTGGTTCAGCAATGCCTAGGATGGTATCTATAAATTGCTCCTTGGGATTGATGCTGTTGGAGTCTATCGAGTGACCTAAGTAGGATACCTTGTTGCATTTGATATTACATTTCTCCAACTTTAAGGTAAGGCCACTTTTTTGTATCACTCGTAATACACTGGTAAGTATCGCATTGTGTTCTTGCTCTGACATGGCCGAGATGAGAATATCGTCTTGGAAACAGTGTACTCCTGCTAAACCTCCAAATAGGTGTGACATGAGCCTCTGAAAAACAGCAGTGGCAGACGCGAGGCCGAAAGGCATCCTCTTAAACCTGAATGCTCCTAGGGGAGTGACAAATGAGGTGAGGCTTCTGGAGTTCTCTTCCAGATTGATTTGGTGATATGCGGACGAAAAGTCTAGGGTACTGAAGTATCTCGCCGGCTTCATGGTCGTTAACAGCTCCGATATGTTCGGGAGAGGGTGCCTGTCGATCCAAATGTTTTTGTTCAGATCTATTAGGTCGACGCACATTCTTATGGAGTTGTCCGGTTTCTTCACGAGTACAATAGGAGCAAGCCATTCCAAACTTTCGATAGGTTGTATAATGTCTTGCTCACACAAGCGCATGAGTTCCTTCTGCAGTGCCTCCTTGATTCGGATGGGGACTCCACGAACCTTGTGAGCTATAGGAACGGCCCCCTTTTTGAGAATGATTTTGTGCTGAAACCCCTCTAGGAGTCCAATTTTACCAGAGAACACTTTGGGAAATTGTCGTGCCAGGGTATCTTTGATGTCTTTGACCTCCTTGTCATTACTCAGAACAGACATTATGGGGTTCTTTTAGCCGGGATGAATCCTTAAACGGAGAGCAGCTTGCTCCTCCCAGCCTACTATGGATCAACCTTTATCTGCTATGAATAGTTTGCAGTAAGTCGTCCTGTGGCGAAATTTGAGTCGCACCCACGTATAGCCGATGATGTCTATGGGGCTCTTCCCGTAACCCGTAGCTCGTACTGTGGTGCATTTTACATCGCTCAGTTTGCCTGATAGCTCAGAGAGAAACGTTTCTACACCAACCATCATGTAGGGAGATCCCGTATCTACCATTACCAGGAGTGACACCCCATTGATCTGCATGTCGACCCAAGGGGCCTTAGAGCATTGTAGAGAGGTGACGGTAAGTATTTGTATGGGTGGACTCCTCTGATTGACGGTGAGCATCTCATCATATCCTTGAGTGGTTTCAACAGCTCGCACTGTGTCCCTCATTGGCCTGACTAATAGCCTCCTAAAACCACTCGGCCTGCCCCTAGTGTTCTTGCACACCTTGGCGAAGTGACCAATCTGATTGCATTTATAGCACTCAACAGCCGCCGCAGGGCACTCTCTGTCAACATCGCTGTGTTTCTGCCAACCGCATTTTTGGCAACGTTGTGAAGGTTGATTGGAGCGTGCTAAGGCTGAGCTCCTCCCTCTAGCTGGATAGGGCCTTGGGGCATGTGATGATGCTCCCCTACCAAGGGCTATGGAAGGTTCACTAGTGTTAGCTTCAAGGGATTTCACTTCAGAAACTCCAGCCTGGTCAAATCTCTCCTTCAGGCAACGGTCACCGAGTTCGATACTTCTAGCGATTTCGGTGGCTTCTTCCAAGGATGTATTTTTGGATTGCCATAGTCTCTGTTGGATCCTTGGATCAGCCACGTTCAGTACCAATTGGTCTCTAAGGTACTCATTTCCCACACCTGTGAAATTGCACGTCACCATGAGTGTTCTGAGAGATGCGATGAAGGCGTCAATGGATTCGCCCTTCAACTGTTTTCTTGAAAAAAATCTGTACCTCTCCAGGACGAGATTCTTCTTGTTTCCGAAATGTTTGGAGAGTTTGGCTAGTGCGTTCTCGTATTTGCGGTTGTTATTGTTATCTCCTCCTCCATCATCCGGCTCAGGAAGTGCTCTGAATATCCTGAGGGCCTCTGCCCCTGCACAGTTTAATAGGGTCGCCTCCTTGAGGTCGTCGCTAAATTTGCTGCCACCAATGGCCCTCAGGCAAACCTGAAAGCCATCTATCCACTGCTCCCAGGGACATGTGGGGTTGCCGGGACACGGCAGGAACTTGGTAGGTGGGGGAATGCCCTGCATGGCGAGTTTTAGAGATTGATGACGGATTGCCTTGTGGGGTGGGCTGGTCGAGAAAGGTGCTGTGGTTCAGTCTTTGTTACTTCAATGCGGACTGGAAAGCCTGAAGGGGTTGTTCAGAGTTTGGTTCAGGGGTGTGTGTATCAGGGGAATCCCCTATGTTGTTAGTCTTGGTAGACTTGACTGTGATTGCAGAGTCTTTAAGCATCAGTACATGAATGGCCTTTAGTACAGATTGTGATCTCACAATGGGCTGAAAACGCAAGGTAGCTGGTCTTGGAAAGGCTTTGATGGAATGTTCAATTGTGATTTCACAATGGACTGAGAAGCAAGGTGATTAGTCCTTCAAGGCCAGATTACATCACAATGGCTGTTAGTGAAGTCAAAGTTGCTCTTTGCCGTGTGTGCGTTGCCGGGTAACAGGTGGCAGCTTTTGAAACAGATGGAAAGTTCCACCCCGGGCAGCAGTGGTGTACGTTTTATGAGCTGATAGGGAAGGATGTTTAGGACCCCAATAAAAAAACGTGCGTTTCCCCGTAATGATGTGTGTCTCTTCAAAAGATTTTTTTTTGTGTGTGTGCCCCCTCCGCTGACCTGGTAGATGAACAGCTCCTACTGTCTGGAACACTGTTGGAGCAGGGGAGGAGTGGGTTGTGCGCCGCGGCGGAGCGCCGAAATGTATGGGGTGAGATGGCGAGGCCTCTCTCGGGTCTCTGCAGCCGACGTGTAGGAGGCACGGCACAGTGAGGCTCGGCGATGGGCCTCTGGAGGTGTCTGGCTCGGAGTGAAGCACGGCAGGCAGGGGCTGGGACTGAGGGTCGCCCCGGGGGCCTTAAAGGTTACTCCTCGTCGCCAATGTAATAAAATAAGGGCAGACTCAAAGGAGTTTTGCGGAGCTTTAATGGAAAG
Organism: Ambystoma mexicanum; assembly: GCF_040938575.1. Lineage (NCBI taxonomy): Eukaryota > Metazoa > Chordata > Amphibia > Caudata > Ambystomatidae > Ambystoma > Ambystoma mexicanum. The sequence goes on from NC_090922.1 coordinate 885,994,844, forward strand.
GCCCCCGGAGGTTGGGCTGCCAGGAACAGAATGAGTTGAACACTCCATGAGAGAGAGTTCACGCTAACATTCCACACTGACGTAGTGTACATACATAACAGAGAGGCAGGTATAGAGAGGCAGAGAGAGAGAGAGAGGAGGAGAGAGAAAGAGAGAGAATGAGAGAGAAAGAGTGTGTGAGAGAGAGAGAGAAAGAGAGAGACAGAGAAAGAAAGTGAGAGAGAGAGGCAGAGAGAGAGAGAGAGAGAGAGGAGACAGAGAGAAGAGAGTGAGAGAGAGGCAGAGACAGAGAGTGAGAGAGAGGCAGAGATAGAGAGAGAGAGAGAGAGAGAGAGAGAGAGGAGACAGAGAGAAGAGAGAGAGGCAGAGAGAGAGAGAGAGAGGAGGAGAGAGAAATAGAGAGAAAGGGAGGGAGAAAGAGAGAGAGAGAAAGAAAGAGAGAGAGGAAGAGAAAGTGTGAGAGAGAGAAAGGAGACAGAGAGAAGAGCGAGAGAGACAGAGAGAGAGGAGAGAGAGAAAGAGAGAGAAAGGGAGAGAGAAAGAGAGAGAGAGAAAGAGAGAGGAAGATAAAGGGAGAGAGAGACAGAGGCAGAGAGAGAGAGAGAGAGAGAGAGAGAGAAGGAGAGGGAAAGAGAGAGAAAGGGAGAGAGAAAGAAAGAGAGAGAGAGAAAGAAAGAGAGAGCGGAAGAGAAAGAGAGAGGGACAGAGAGAGAGAGAATGAGAGAGAGACAGGGACAGAGAGAGAGAGAGAGAGACAGAGACAGGGAGACAGAGAGGGACAGAGAGAGAGGCTGAGACAGAGGGTGAGAGAGGCAGTGCGAGAGAGAATGAGAGACAGAGAGAGAGAGACAGAGAGAGGCAGAGAGAGACAGAGAGACAGAGAGTGAGAGAGATGCAGAGAGGGAGAGAAAGAGAGAGAGAGCGAGCCAGAGAGGGACAGAGAGAGAGAGGCAGAGAGAGAGAGAAAGAGAGACAGAGAGAGACAGACAGACAGAGACAGAGAGAAAGTTAGAGAGAGAGACAGAGAGAGAGAGGAGAGACAGAGAGAGAGGCAGAGAAAGAGAGAGAGAGACAAAGAGAAAGAGACAGAAATAGAGAGGCAGAGAGAGAGAAAGAGAGATTGAGACATAGATAGAGGGGCAGAGAGAGAAAGAGAGAGAGAGAATGTGTGCGTGTGAGGGGTAGAGGGAGAGAATGCATTTCGCGTTGTATGACTTACCTGGATTTGCATGTTTTCAGCGATGTGCATCAATCAAGTGAAAACCCCGCAATCTTCTATAAGTACAATTAAGTGTGCAAACTTAAAAAAAGGCTCTGATAATCGATTTGAAATCAGAAATGCATACATGTAATCCACTTCATACACAATGTAATGGTGACACATTCATTTAGGCTGTTGTCTGGATAGAAGTTATTTTTTTCACATACATTTATGTTGGTCTTATAGTGTACTGCCTGTCATCAGCTGTGAGCCCTGAATTGTCTGAAGCTCAGCTTGCTTTTTTGGCTCGGAATTTATCCACTAGGAAGTATGTGCTTGACTGTGAAAAACATCAAGCCGGAGCAGGAGGGGGCGGGATAAACACCGTGGGCCGGATTGTAAATCCCGCGGGGGGCCTCCTTTCTCACCAAAGTCGATGCTGTGTGCCCAGAGATGAAAGAGCGCGAATGCAATGCCTCATAAGATGTTGGCAGCATTATCTCGAACACGTGGTGTGGAATAGATGACGCCGCTGTGCATCAACGCATTATACTCCTTGCATGCAGAATACATTTATTTTCTCAAATCAGAAAAAGTGAAGACAGCGTTTGTTAAAAGAGATTAAATATCAGGTTCAAAATGCACGAAGTCACACCAATTCCTCAAGACCTTGTGTTGGTAAATATATATTCGAGTCATTTGATGTGTACTGAAGCTGGATTTGTTTTGGAGGTCATCTTGAGGCTATCAGGATGCAATTGGGTCAGCAGCACTCTTCGCGGTGCTATTCCATCCTTTCCCCGGGCACTGACCAATGAGACACCCTGTCACTCAGTGGGTCCAAGGCCTGCAGGCCAGCCCTCTGTACCAGCACTCTCAAAAGGCAGTAGGGTTTGGCTGAGTCTCAGTTTAGAGCCGCACTCTCTCCTTTGTTGTGTTGAGGCGGACACCCGTGCCTCCGGTGGCCCACACACTCTCCCAGCATGCATGCACACACACACAGGGAAGGAGACACGGGACGCGTTGTTGCTGCATGCGCGTCCCGGCGGCAACTGCTGTGGTACGCAGTTTATTTCAACCTGCGCATGCGCGGGCCCAAAACGAGGCTCGCGCATGCGCGCACAAACTAACTGGGACGTCACATCCTTGAGGCATAAACCAGACCAGGAAAGGCTTGTAGCAGACTGAATATATATGAGCTCACTGAGAGCAACATCTCAGGAGAGTTTACGCAATGACAATTGTAAAGGAGAAACACCTCGCCCAATTATTTGCAAAACAGTCGTTTTTATAGCACAGAACATGCAAACGCAACCACTTTGGATATTCCTGTTCCAGTCCAAAAATTGTTAGGCTAAAAGTCATGGGTAGAGCAAAACTGTTCAGCTGGAATGTTTGTTGTTCCAATCCTGCAGCGAATGTCCAAAAAGGTCTTCAAAGTGTTTACCTTGGCCCTCTCTGTATGCTGAATCTGTTGGTTTGATATATAGCAAGCATATGCTGCGTTATATTGGACGAACTCCGCCCGTGTCGCTGGAACGTGACAAACCACCTGTCAGAAGGTGCGCCAGCCCCCCCCTAGGGGGCGCTAGAGTCACAGCTCACATAGCAGGCCGCCCCTTTGTCCGTCCCCTCGTGGACTAGCCTCCTCTTGTGGGTCCAGCCGGAAACGGCCGTAACCTGGGGGGCTTAAATAGCCAGGGCGGAGAGAGCAAGAACTCTCATCCAGCCATGGCAGCAGCGACATGTCAAGAGCTCACACAGTCCATGGCTGATTTGCTGTGTGTATGCAGCTGTTCATGTACGTGTTGCACAACACACCTCAGACAGAAGGGAAAACTGAGATGATTAATGTGAAATAAAGAAATGATGCTTAGCCCCTTATACAACAGAGAAGGGCCTATCCTGACATGTCATTATGTTTTCCTTTCTTTTTTTGGTTCCAATATTTCTATCATGCTACATTGTGCACTCGCATCACAGCTTCATAGTCACCCCTGGAGTAGTGCAACGGGTTTATAGAACTCCTTTTACTAGTTTTAACATATTTTCTAAGCAGCCTTATTGCATACATGCAAAGAAGAAACGTCACCACATACAAAACTGCAAAGCTAATTCTGCTCACACCAGCCAAGCTTGTTACATATGGGTTAGTTAAAGGCGGCCAAAGCCAAGAACATGGTGAAACACAAACATCATATCCTGCCTTCACACATGACAAAACATGTCTGGCCTCAGTGGTCCTTGGTTTATCAACTTTTTCAGCAGCTGACAATGCAATTGCTGCATTATACATTTTTGAAAACACATTGGAGGAAAATGCTCTTATCAGGTGATGATGTCCTTCTCCGTTGATGTAGGTTTCATTCAAGTTTTGCACTGCCAAATACCTATGCGTACCTACCCTTAAATATCTAGTGGACCCCTCCAAAGTTACTATCTGTCCAGCAGTGCATAGCACTACTCGTTTACCATTCATAACTGCATGATCATAGCGCTGCAAGTAAACAGTATTATTAACCCTAACTAATCCAGGCCTGATCGTAGGGCTCATTAATATTAACGGTGCTGTAATTGGAACTGTTCTCATCCTGGTCCATAGTGATATGATATGATCGTTTATTTATATAGCGCCTATACACAATGTGTTTCAAAGCGCTTCAAGGCAAGGGAGGGAACAAGGGAAAATACAACCACATTCTTACAGGCCATTAACAGTAAGGATGTGAAATTAACTATTGTACCCAGCCTGACGACATTTCCGATAGTGCAAGAGCTAAGACATAGATAAGGAAGGGAGGGGGAGAGTGGGAAGGAAATGGAAACAGACAGGCGACTACCGTACTAGGCCTGACGACATTTCTGGTAGAGCCGGAGAAAAACAAAAGGTGAGGGAGAGGGGTGCAGAAAGGGAGGGGAGGAACAAAACAAGCGACTATTATACTAGGCCTGACGACATTTCAGATAGTGCTGGAGGGGTGGTGGGGAGGAAAAAAACAGTAATGGGAGGGTGGAGGAAACAGACGAGGTTGCTATCATATTAGGTCCAGGGACAATTCTGACAGAGTAAGTGCATAGAAGAAAGTAAGGGGAGGAGATAGGAAAAGGGAGAAGGGAAAGGAGGAGAGAAAAGAGAGTAAGCAGTCAGAAAGAGTGGAGAAGCAAGAGTGGAGAGTTAATACAATTGCAGAAGTCAGTAGTAACACAAAATGTTGCAAGCCAGGATACAAGATGAAGATGGGAACAGCATGATTCAGGGCCACCATGAGTACAAGATGCAAAAGAAGTTCAGCGTGAGAGTTGAGAAAGGGTGACACACCGTGAATGAATGAAGTCCATAAAAGTCAAATCCAGCATTGGCCACAAGACAGTGATGGTGAAGAAAGGCACCAGGTGGGTGGGGCTTGCTAAGTGGTGAAAAAGAGCAGCAGGCAGGAAGGTTCCAGGTGGGCGGGGCTTAGGCCAGGTGAACTAGATCCACGTGCACCTGCTCCCCATCTGCAAAGGGAAAAGAAGCTAGAGGGCTCCTTAAGTAGGGAAACAGAGCGCCAAACAGGAAGGCACCAGGTGGGCGTGGCTTGCTAAGTGGGAAAAAAGAGCAGAGTCACACCTTTCTCTTCTCCAAATCAAAGCATTCATCACTAACTGTCCGTTTTGCCCTATGAGTCATCCTCACCACTGAGGGGTGGTATCGCCAGTATACAGAGGTGCTTGCCAGTCTGGTCCCTAAGTGTCTGATTTTAACTACTTCATCCATGTTTTGCTCCCATAAAGGTATTTGCAATAGGAGATGGAGAGTGAGTGAGCGTTCCTACTACAGGGGAACCAAAAAAAGTCCTCGGTCAGTTCTAATTCATCATCAGACAAATGCACCTTTCTGGCGGCGCCTTATTGCTGTAGAGCTTACATGTTAATCAACAAAAAAGGATTGTCAAATTGAGCCCCTTGTATACGTTGTTGGACTGTAGTCACTACATGATGCAAAGTCAATAAACAATTCAAACGCACATGCAGTACTCTGCTCCCATCACTCAGGACATCATCTATACCTGACAATTATATTCCTATCGCCTTCATTTTTTCTATAATTTCCTGAAAGCCATTTACCACTAAATGTTCCTGGTCCAATGCGAGATAGTGTGCGTCAATGTGTTCATATCCAGCAGATTTTAAATCTGATGCAAGGACATTGATTCGATCACTAAGACCTGACTCGTCAGCTGAGTTTACAACAGTGGCACCACTACTGAACAAGTTCCATAAATCATGTTTTTTCTGGTAAGACGACGGCTCCCAAACCTATCAGTGCAGGTAAATACATGAATGAAACATCAAACACTGCATGGGTATTGTCTTTGATTGAAGTTGCCGCCTGATTAAGGACTTGTTACCCGATTAAGGAGTTCCTGTCCTCTGATCTCCGAGTATCTGTATGGGTCTTCCCTGCTCGCACGGTTTTAAATATTTTTGTAGCTGTGTTTCTCTTGTTTGTTGTGTGTGTGCGCCATAAGGCCTATGGGCATGTGATGCGGTTTTACAAGAAATCTTAATAAATAAGTTACACCATTTATGGGCCAACTATTGTTATCACATTTAACATGTCCAGGTGTTTCTGTTGTATTGTATTCTATGCCTGGTGCAATGGTTGATAAAGGTGGCATACATGTCCGTGTCCATGCAGTATGTTTGACTAACATATACTTTGTGTCTTCATCTTTCTTTGTAATGTTCCATTGCAAATGCCACATGTGTGTGTATGCTGCTTCAATTAGGGAACTCACGTCCCCTGCACACTATCTGGAGTCTGAATAAGTCAGACAAATAAGTTTTAGATTATTCTTCTACATTATCTATATGAGCTGAGAAGTAAGATTATAATGCGCTTTGACAGAAAGAAAGAAAAAAATTACAGTTAGCATGTTATCACAAGTTCTTCTTTTATTCTTGTTGTTAGAAAAGCCCAACGTGTTTCGAGTTAGTACTCTTCATCAGGGGCAAAGTAGTATATGAAAAAATATATACATTGTAAGTGATTTCAATCCGGCACACACCCAAGGCAACGCCTGGCATGTAGTGCACAACTGAAATCCTTATTTATTTTTGTCTAAAAGTTCTTTATTCTGAACGATATACCACTCATATCACGCCCTTCTCCTGGAACTCCCCCCCCCGGGGCACACTGAACCAGGAATCAGCCTGGTTTGCAAAGGTAAATATTTATTTATGTATTTCAAATGTAATCACAATAGGTTTTAATAGGTACACAACAACCATCAATGGGGTGAGGTAACACTGAATAATCTCTTTAATACACGAGGAGTAGGTAGTGAGCAAAACAATTCAGCACAGAAAATAATACTTTTGTGTGGGATCAGATCAGATAGCGCTGTGGTTATGGGTTCCCCATGCACACCCCTGAGCCCCCAATAGGTAATGTAAAGAGATAGGGGGAGAGAACAGGTTTCAGGTATGGCAAAATCAAACAGAATATCAATCCAACTTTCCCCCTTTCAAACACAAGAGAAAACAGAATTGACTGTCAAGCTGTTAGAATGGCTTTTAAAGTTATCCTTAGAATGGATTGGACAAAAACACCAAATATGGTCAAAATTGCTGAAAGGTTTATACATTCTTGTGGGAGCTGCTTTGGATAGTTTCACATAAAAACAAGCAATGAGTTAATCCCAAGAAAACATTTGAAATCTTAAAATTCAGGTCGTAAGCAATTAACAGGGTTTATAGTGATAATGTAGAAAGTCAAAATGTCGAAAAATAAATGTAGAAAAAAAAATGTCGAATTTTATTTTATGAGGTTTTTTATTCAAAATGGGGGTCCCCCCAACTCCCCTTTTTTTCTTTTTTTTGTTGTTTTACCTATTTTTTTTTATTCCCGGACCCCAAAATAAATATATAATTTTAAAAAAGGGAATTCGACATTTTTTTTTTCTACATTTTTTTTTTTACATTTTTGTCATTCTACATTTTGTTTTTTCGACATTTTGACTGACCACCAATTAACAGCTGTTTTACAAGTTTAAAAGTTTCCCAAAACGAAATTGTGCAGCAAACTTTTCAAAGCGCAATAATCGTGATAACGGGAGAATAGCATTGATTTCGAATACGATTTTGGATTAGATATGAATGTTAGCTACAAGCAGAAGTTGAAATTTTGTTTCTAGCACAAAAACAGAGGGAGTTACAGACGTTTTAGTAGAGGTCGTTTTTTTGAGATACGCGCAAGTATGGAAAACGGGAATGCACTTTTAAAATGACAAAAGGGTTTCTTACACTAAAGGATGACTATGAACAAAACGAATACCCTATAGGAACACAGTCACTTGATCAGGGTGACTGCCTACTAAGGAAATCGCCTTCTCCAGATGAGAAAAAGATCAGCACAGAGATAGTTTTAACAATACTGGTTATGCTGAAAAGATAGAATGGTTTGGAGAGAGGTTAAGACAATGCAAAGATACTCCTACAATACAGGTTCTTAATACAAGATAGCATGGGTCTAAGATAGGGCTAAGACTATGCAAAGTACATATGCTAGTGACACAATTCTTCGTATTTATACTCACTGGATACGTTTAAAAAAAAATTGAACCATCAGTTCTGGTCAGGGGATGGGATATGGTTTAGGAAAGATGGCTGGGCACATCGGAAGGGCAACGTCATCAAGGCGCTATGGTCACAGCACAGAACAGGACTGGACTGGATCTGAAATGCACTCTGGTCACAGCACGGCCCAGGACTGGATTGGATCTGCCCTTCTTGGTTCTGAGGATATTTATTTTCAGCAGGCAAGCAGTACAGCACAGCCCGGCTGTATTATGATGCTTCCCCTTTTGGCTTGTGGGGTTTTGTTCTGGAATTGAGGCCTAGCTGAGAATGGTTCAGCTATGCAGTGGGCCTTTTGCTTTGCCAAGTTTCTGGAGTCTGGAGAAAGGAAGATGTAGAGTTCAGCAGCAGGGTGCTCCGCCAGCATCAGGATAGTGAGTGAATCTGTCTGTCCTTATGTGTGGTGAGCTGTCTTTATTTATGCTATGCACTGATATCATCAAAGGAGGTGTGTGGGCCGGTTTGGCCTAAGCTTACCCCTTTGAAAGGTAATTGGGTCAGAGTCTACTCTCTGCCTTGATAGGAGGAGAGGAACAGAGAGTCATCTTTATGGTGTGATTTTATGACGCTGAGAATCCACCCCTAACCCCTGGAACACAAAATCTACTTTCGGTAAAATACATATTTCCACATGTGCAACCTCTCTACAAATCACATATACATTACATATTATACCTAGCAGCTTCTCCTCAAAACTCCGTAGCTGTGAGATCTTGTCTCTGCTTTTCAAAGAATCTTGCCCTTTTCACTATGAACACAATGTCCAATTTCTAAGCAAATTTCTACAAGTGTGCATGTTTAACATAGGCATAAGTGTATGAAGTTTCACTCTTGTAACGGAAATACATTTTGCGTAAAATCACATGTCTTGCCCTTTCTGTCCAGAACATGTCACACGGTTCTGGCGCCTCTTCACCCGTGCATCCAAAAATTACATTAACAATGCTGTTATTTTTATATTTTTCACAATTTTAAATAGTAAGTTATCAGTCTTTTTATACTGTGTCCTTGGTACTTCTTGAGCAACACATGGCTGTTTAGCTCCACCCCTTTGGTCTCTCCCTGGAAGCCCAGGAGCCATCCTCCTTGCAGAGGCCATTTACGACTGTCTTCGCACTTCGCATTTCCTGAGCTGGAACTGGCCATTGTTCCATTTTGCCTCTGTAGACCAGGTTCTTTCTTGCTCTGTAATTAACACCTTTGTGCGATTTCCTGCTGAGGGGAAAGACCTTCCTTCTGTGAGAAACCTGCTATTCCAGTTTGGCAGCTTCAGCGAGGTTTACTTTAATTGTTACATTCTGTGGCCTTTTCCTTAGCACAAAACAAACTTGTTGTATCAAATCACAGCTAGAATTCTCATTCAGGATTTTAAACCATGGGCTCAAAACAATTACAATATGGGTTTGTATCAGTAATTGATTTTCAGTTTATACATGTTAAAGTTTAATCAGGCAGGCTCCTGACAGCTGTCATCCGTGCAGCCCTCTGCTGCACAGAGATTTTTGACAGATCCACATACAGACCGCATTTTGCTGTGGAAATCTCTTTATGTTCTCAGCTTTTCAGGACCTTGTAAGTTCACTATGGTTTCTTAATCCAAGTGAATTGTAGCTCCCAGCAAACATTTTGAATATTTGAATGTGTTCTGTACCGGCATTCTGACATTTCAGCAACAAAGAAAAAGGTGATTTAAAGCAAGATTTGGGGTTTCATTTAGCAAAGCACTGCTTTTTCCTTCTGCACTCCACTTTCAATTGTTTTGGGGCCCAGTGACACATTCCGGTAGTGAGAGCTCTGTCCCACCGCTGACAATATGCGTGGAAGATTGGGCAGCCACTTTTGTGTGTTGAAAAGCGCGATTTTCAGGGATTTTGGCGCGCACAAGAATTTCGCAGCCATTTTGCTATTTCTGGCACCATCATAGCAGAGTGATGCGGCATAGCAGAGCAAAATGGGTCAAAACATCCCACAGAGCACCCCTCCCGACTTGAGGTTGACTGTCCATCAAGGGGAATTCGGGAGATTGGGATGGTCTTTTTTCTTTGGTTCAGGTGAAGAAATTCAGCTGCTTCTCCCAGCAGTGCTGGAGGGACACACTCTCCTTGCCGGTTCTGATTGGGAGTATGGAACATCACTCCAGGCTTCTTTCCTCCCGCTCCCCGAGTGGTCCTCCTTGGTAATTAGAATTTGTTAGTTCCAATGCTATGAGACTGAACAGAGCATGTTTATGGACATTTCCCCACTACTACTCCCTGAGGGTGTAGTGGGGCAGATGCATACATTGAAGACAATTTACAATATTCCCCGCCTATATTTACTAATGATTTTAACAGGTGGATTCTTCTAAGTTGCCGGAATTTCGCGCTCTGGGTTTCCGGTTGGCTCCTCTATTTGCTGCAAAGTATGTCTGGGATGGCAACTTTTCAGCTGGTTGATGTTGACCCACTTGTCTTCCCCTTCTTCCAAACTGCCCTTGGGGATGCAGATTCTGTAGGCGACTGGTGAGAATCTGTCCACAATTTCAAAAGGACCCCGCCAATTTGGGAGGTATTTGTGCTCTTTTGCTTGGTTCCTTTGGAAATTGTACAACTAGACCCGGTCTTCTACTTGATATTCTTTTTTAGTTGTCTTAAGATCATAGTGGGTCTTCATACTGTCTGCAGATCTTTCTAGATTCCGGTGAGCATAGGCAAAAGCATGTTGAAGGTGTTTTCTCAGATTCTCAACATACTCATGAGTTGTGGAGGCATTTATCAACGTCTGCTCTTGGGTTCTGAAGAGCAGATGCTGGGGTAGCACCAACCTTCGTCCAGTCATCGGCTCAAACTGAGACATAGAAGAAGGGGTAGATCTGATGGCCATCAGGACAAGGGGTAATCAAATGTCCCAACTTGGCCCAGAATCTGCCACAAACTTTTTTAATAGGCTCACAATAGTTTTGTTGTATCTCTCAACTCCACCACTAGAGGATTGCCGGTGTTGGAGTTGGTGTTGGACAACAGGGAGGATGGCTTGATGCACAGCCATCAACTTTGCCACTTGACTACTTCGGGGTCCGATTTTATACCCAGCAGAGGGTTCTGGGGCATCATTCACCGATGCATTCCCTACACCGGTCACAAGTTCCTTTTCCCCATTGTTGTCAACATGCTAGGAGCACCCATCCACATAGACAGTGGGCATTCGCTCACACTGGTCTTCTTCATAGACTTTGTGTGGGGGATTAAGGTAGGCCTCCATGTTGTCCCTGATTTTAAGACTTTCATCCTCAAGTTTTCTCTGGCACAATCATGCAAGTCAGCCAGACCTTGTGCGAGGGTACTCCTCTTGTTTTGGCCATATCTGACCTCCACAGGAAAGCCTTGCATTGACAGAATCCAGGAAGTAATTCAGGAATTACTCACATTTCCAGCCCGGATTCTGTCAATTTGAAGATATTGCAAAGGTGGGTGTGGAGTCTCCACTATGATGAGTTCCCCCTGGATAAAGGGGCGGTAATTCTTCAATGCCCACACCGTTGCCAGGAGTGCCTTCTCACAATCACTGAATTTTTCCTCAACAGAGGATAAAGTCTTACTCGCATAGGAGATTACTTTATTGACCTTGTCATGCTTTTGATATAATACTGCAGTCAAGCATGCAGTCAAGCATGTATTTGAGAACCCTGTCTCCAAGAAGAACTCCTTGTTTTTGACAGGGTAAGCTAGGCAAGGTGCTTGGGAGAGGCTTCTTTTGAGTTCTCTTACTGCCTCAGCTTGTTCTGGACCCCACTCCCACTTGACCCCCCTTCAAAAGATGGATCAGGGGTCTTGTGATCTCTGCGTAGTCCTCAATGAACTTTCTGCTGTCATTAGTTAGTCCAAGGAGGCTCCTTTGTTCCCGCAGAGTTGTGGGTTTTTTTATTTTCTGGAGCGCTTCTACTTTCTTTTCCTGGGGACAGAGACCCTGAGGAGTTATCCCATGCCCCAAGAATTTGACACAGGTTCTGCACCACTGTGCCTTTTGGAAAGAGAGTTTTGCTCCGGCAGCCCTCAACTGTGTCAGGACATAATGGATCTCCGCAATGTGTTCCTCCACAGTTGAGCTTTTGACTAGAACATCATCTACATATGCCAGGTTACCCCTTTCACCAAGTCGTGCATGGCCTTATGTAGAAAGATGTTAAATTCATTGCCGGAGTTGATGTATCCGAAGGGAGTCCGGGTCCAAGTGTACTGCCGCCCCCCGAAGGTAAAGGCCAGCTTGTATTGGTCCTCCCTACTGACAGGCACAGTCCAGTACCCATTGGTCAGGTCAATGGCAGTGAATACCTTTGACTCCTGGATCTGGGCGAGCCCTTTGTCAATGTAGGGAAGGACCATCGGGAAGTATGGACCCGTTTGTTGAGCTCCCTTAGGTCAGCACAGAGTCTCCACTGGCCGTTTGGTTTAAAAATCCCCAGCACCGGATTATTGAAGGTGCTGTGGACTGGCCGAATTATCCCACGGGACTCAAGGTTCTTAATTATTTCAGTAAATGACTCCATTGATGCGAGAGGCAAGCAATATTGCCTCACAAACACTGGAGTCATGCCAGGGTCTGTGGGAATTGTTGTTGTGTGGATGTCAGTGCGACCACAGTCAAATGAGTCCACCGCAAAGAGATCTTGAAAATCTAAGAAAACTTGTTTCAATTTTTGCTTTTGCTCCAGAGTCTCACAGGCATCAGCTAGGTTGACTCCCTCTTCAACCATCTGCCTGAAGCCAGCTGGGTGGAGAAGTCCCTGGTCAAAGTGCTGATTTGGACTAATGGCTTCAGGTGGGGGAGGCAGTCCTTGTGGACTTGAAAGATCACCTCGTCCCTCCTGAAGTCACAGGTCACATCTTCCTTACCATAAGGGCAGGAAGAGTACACCAGGAAATTTCTTCCATGCCGGGTGAAGATCCTGTCTGGTGTTGTGTCATCATCACTATCACTGTCAAAACAGTCCTTGGGGATTGGTCCTAACAGTTTGTTACCTAAAGCTATGGAAAAATGTTGGTCATCAACTGCCATTCCAATAATGGTGCCTGCGCCCAGAGTGATAGTCTTTAGGTTGCTGTTATCCACCTCTATTGGAATGGTGTTGTGTTCTATGTTGACTAGTGGCGTTGGGTTTACCCCCAACCCTTGCTGTTGGAAATGAGCATGTAGATGTACATAGGCATCAGGATTTTTCAGTTTCTGTCCTCTTTTAATTTTTCCTTCCAGTGAGAATTGTCGGGTCTGTTCTGGGATGGTGACTTCCTCTCCAATCTGAATTTCAACTGCATATGGCAGCTGTTGAGCTGACCAAATTACTTTCTCTGGGTCATCAAAGTCCATGGGATTACCCGCTAATCGGGACCAAGCTTTGAAGTTTATTAGGTCCAAACTAATGGCAAAGCAATTGAGAATGTCACTGCCTAAACAAAATGCAGCAGGGACATCTCGCACGACCCAACAATTAGGGACTATGCTCTTGTTGACTATAGACATTTTTAGCATACACCTGCTAGGCAGGAGATGTTTGGAATTGGGTGTTTCTAGGTCCATTTACCATTTGTCTAACAGTTTAAATGTGGGAATGGCTGGATCTTTTGGGAGTTTACGGAACATGGCCTCGCTGATGAAGCTCTTACCGTTGTTCACTCATACTCGGGCGAGAACAGAGTCCTTCCCCTCATTTAACTGAGTAGGGATGAACAACTGCTCTCCAATTTTCTGAATATCAGCCAAGCTTTGAGATGATTTCTCATCTTTTTGGACTATAGGAAGATGGTATTTTCTGATTGTGTATTAGTATACAATTTCAGAGTGTTTCCTTCCAGTGTGGAATGCCATATTAAACTGGAAGGAAGGTTTATTTTCAGAAATAGAGAGGACTCCCCATCACCAGTTTGTTGTCCTACTGCAATTACTGTCACGTCTGGGATTTGTTTATTCTGGAAGTGGAATTCAATTTGGTCAGGTTTTTGTTCAACCATGTGGCATGTGCCATTTAAACTAACATGGTTGACACTCTGTTTTAATTTTATTGGTCGGTTAGTCTGGCTCCAGAGGACCTTGTTTACACAATCTATGAGGGGAGACAATCTACGCAGGATGTCATTCCCTAGTAAACATGGTGTGCCCTCTGGAGTCAGAACTATGACCGTGTGCTTCACCTTGTGTCGCCCAATTTTAATGTCTAAATCCACAGTCCCCTCAACAGGAATTTCCTTCCCATCGAAGTTCTGAAGTTGTCCAGGAAGAGGGGTGAGAGGAATTTGGTATTTCTCCCCCTTCCCGAATTCTGCTGATCAAAGGCCCTTTTTGACAGAAGGGTGGCTTGGGATCCAGTGTCCACCAGTGCCAAAATTGTACATTGCCCCTGTATTTGGACCGAGCATAGCATCTTCCCTCCTTTTCCTCAAGGGGGCAAAGATAATGCACATTTTTGGCAAATTGGTGGGTTAATTTCTTTGCTTTGGATACTGCCAGAGAGGTGATTTGGGCAGAATTCTGTTTGGGATTTTGGGAACCTATAAGAAAAAGGTGACAGCTAGATATGGGGGAAGTTTTGGACTACCGTGGTTCTGATTCTGGGCTGCCCCCCCCCTTTTTGGAGGCAGTCACCAGAACGGGTTGGAGCAAGGGGATTTTCATGCTGGTCAATCTGGGGTTTGATGATGGACGGTTTTAACTCGGTCCCCCATCTACCCAGTCTGGATTGGGATCCTTTCGGACCTATTTTTCTTTGGGAGGAGTTCCCCCATCCCTGAAGGAGAAGATCCTTTTCCCAGAATCCTCTGAGGACCCCTCTCCTTCAAACTGGAAGATTTGTACCTCCGCCACGAAATGGGCCTTTTTAGGCCCTTTATTTCTCTTACCCCCCCTCTATTCCTTGGGTTGCAGACTTTCGGGGGCAGGAGATTCTAGTTCTGGATCCTGGGTTTACAGGTGCTTTTCACAAGTGCGGGAGGGAGCTTCCTCTAAAGATTTACATCCCCCTTCCCCTTGTGCCTCCTCCCTGGGAACCGGTTGGTTGTTGGGGGTTCTTCCCCCGTCATTGTTCTGGAGCACCAGACCCTGGATTTGAGGAGTTCTGGGCTGCCATGCTCATCTGAGGGTTCTGTTGAGCTGTGATGCAGGAAATGCATCGGAGGGACAGGGCCTCCATATTCTTGTCCTTTACTGCCTTTTTATCGTGTGTTCTGTCATATTTTCTTCGCAGAAGTTCATGTGGGACTCCTGGCAGTACAGCTCTTCCTGTTTTTCGTTTGGTGTACAGACCCATCGGATACCCTTAGAGCACCCATGGGTGGGGGTACAACCCTGTGCCCCTAGTGTATGTTTATGGGCACCTGTGGGTGGCCCACAGAGCAGGTTATGGGCTGGTGGCAGCTCCATGCTGAATTTGACAGGTGCTCTGGGAGTCCTCCATTTTGAGATACCCAGGCCCTGCCATTGGAATCAGTTGATTCCTGATAGGAAACAAGATGCCCCCTGTGGCCTCTTGTTTTCTATTGCCTGTAACCTTGTTTTCCCAAAGTCCAGGGAAGCCCTGACTCTGTCCCTTCCCCCTGACTGGCTGTTGGGTGGAAGTGCCATATATGGTGTTGTTGTGAAGGCCCGGCCAGACTAGCTGGAGCTTTTCCAGTGACTGTATGTTGTGGGTACCTCCTGTGGGTGGGTCCTGGGTGAATGGAGTGTGTGACCAATATGCACTTCTTGTTGTGGTTGTCTGGTTTCTGGCATGAGAGACAAAGACTGAGACAGCCCTGCCCGAAACTGGCCTGAATGCAGTGTGTAGTGTTGAATGGCTGGGTACTTGTCCCAATCCACATTCCTTGTGAGTATCTGAGAGGGAGGAGGATGACCTGAATGCACTGTGTGCCTGATTGGCTGACTGACTGCATGAATGCCCTTCTGTATGATTGGCTGCTGAGAGTGATCCAGCAGTGTGGGTGAGAGACAAGATAGTATATCTGGGGACCTCTCACCACTAGAAATTGTTCAGAAGCGTTCAGAAGCTGTGTCAACACTTTAAGAGTAACTGGAACTGCTGATCCTTGACGCCCAGCTGGAAGAAGAAGACTTGCTGTTGCATTTGCTTCGACCGATCTGAAAGCTGCCGAATCCGTCGAAGACTGATCCGAGAGAGGACCTGGTAAGGCGCCCTCTTACCGTGCTCCGAGGGACCATCGAGCACCGCTAACCTTCACCGAAGCTCCCTGGAAGTCAGACCCTCGAAAGGCTGCCGACCCGAGACGGGACCGCTGAGGAGAATGACGCAAAGCACCCGGACTTTGCCACTGTCGAAGTCCATTGCTGTCGACCAGGGTTCGCAGGTTTTTGTAACCGCTGGAGGCCCGTCGAAGTTGTGTTGCCCAGACACGGGGACCGCTTGACGCCGTGCCACCGATGACCAGAGCCGCCCGCTCCTTTGCCTAAGAACATTTGATTCGAAGGACTCCCTTGTCCGCGCCGTCGACCACTTTATCCCGCCGGAGAAAGTCGAGGACGACCAACGTGCCGAGGAGAATCCGCCGGTGGGTTTCCCGCCACCTCACGACCACAAAGACTTCAACGATTCGATGTCCTTGCTGGGCCACAGTTCTTTACACTCTTTGCGGTACAGAACTATTGTCACCGAGGTGCCCCGCATGCCTCTTCCATGCAGGACCATGCCAACACTCCATCGTCGACGAGCACCACTTGGATCGAAACTGCCGCCTCATCGACGCCGTTCTACCCTGTTCACCGTCGGACGTTCGATGACCCGTGACTCCTGCTTTAAAGGGAGGGCACTCAAGAACGTTTGTCGATTCCCGGACGCAGAACGCCAAGTTCGCCTTCCTCGACGTCTCTCGACGATCCGTGACTCCTGCTTTAAAGGGGGTCACTCAAGAAGGATCTGTCGATGCCTCTTCGAAGAACTCTACTCCACCAGGTACATTGGGGGGGTAAAAACATTATAGGAGGGAATAAGATTATTGAACAATATATGGACTGGGCTGTGCTATATATCTTATTTTACAGGTTGCCCAAGTGGGGGGATCTCCACACAGAACTTTGCCTAGTGGTAGGGGTCAGAAATCTGCCTATTGTCTCAACCATCTTGTGTTCCTTCCTATCTCTATTGCTGGTTTCCTCGTTATTGATCTGTGTGACATTTTAACTGTACAGTTGTTGCACTTTAATGAGATTTGATAACATTGGTGGTACCACTTTAGAATTGTATATATTTATCATTGTTGATTTCCGAGTGCAAAGAGCGTTATTGTGATTGTGTACATACTTTTGAATATTAATTATATAAAGACTGTTTTCAGTAATACAGTGTGTGAACATTCCTTTGTGGAGGTTCAGGGATTACACTGTACTTAAGAACCAGCCCACATCACCTCCTGAGAAGCTAGGCCTTGATTGCTCATCCATTGCTACCGTAATAGAGAATCTTGGCTGGGGTCCTCTGTGCCTCTCCTCTACCATATAGAGAGCAGAAGTACAGACACCCCCCTCCAGTCTTTACATGAGCCCTCAGCATGCGACCCAGATCCTGTGCCATGTTCTGGACCTGGCGCTCCAGTTGGGACACCCACTCTGGCTGGTACGGGTTCCTCTGGTCTATCCTGGGTTGATCCCGGGAAGGGTAACTATCCCTTCTCGCATAATACCCCTGGTCAGGATAGTTTGGGTACCCCTCCACCCTTGGCCTCCCCTCTCCCGGATTGGGCTGTCTGAGCTCAGCAAAGTGGGGAATGAAAGAAGGGCTGTTTTGGGGGTTGAAGTTTGTCCGGGTACCTGGGAAAGAAATTTGGTCCGGCATTTGGGGGATTACTGCCCTCCTGTAGAAAGTGAGGAGGGGAGTTTCCTGGGTTTCCAGCTGTCTGGTTGGAGCCCCCCTTGGGCTGGAGGAGTCCACACATAGCCCAGGATTGGTCTATTGCCCTTGTAGCTTGGCTGATGTATTCAGGGGAGTTAGGGGTCCCATTTGTGGGGTTGCCTCCCTGACTCGCTATTTGGGATTGGCCCGAGGGTCTTCTGGGTCTGGGGTTGGTCGGATTCTGCACGGGAAGGTTTTTAGGGCCCCATCTCCAGATCTAAAATGGGGGCAACCTTCACCTCTGCCACCTTAGCAGCATCAGGGGTGGTGGTTGGTTGGGGCTTTTGCTAATATTTTTACTTTCTAGTGGCTTCTGCACTTCATAGATGTGCATTGCTTGTTCAATGACCCAGTCTAGTGATGTTTTCTCATGAAAGTCCCTCACTAGCTGGGTCATAATGTATTTAGGGAGAACATGAAAGAAGGTGTCCACAAATTCCTTACTGTCAGTGCGCACCCTTCTAGTGGTCTGCGCAAAGGCGCGTTTCAATTCCTGGACAAATTCTTGTGGGGCCTAGTCTTCCCCACATTGTAAGTTGTAGGCTGCCTTGCAGGCCTCTTGAGGGTTCCTATGAATAGAAAAATGTTTCAGGATGGCCGCCCTATAGGTGGACCATCTGGAATGGTTCTGATCCTCCAGTCCCGCAAAGAAGCTGGAGTACTCAGGTGAAAATGTCCATTTGACATACTGAATACAGCTTTGGCTGTCCTTCAGGTGGAAAGTCTCCATCATCTGCTCAAATAATTCAAGGTGCTCCCAAACTGAATATTTGGCATTCTTGTGGTAGGGCGTGATGACGCTCCTAATAGCTTTTATTTGCTTCAGGGGATCCTTGAGTAAAGCTCTCTTAACTTTGTTAGTCTTTTTAGTTCTGGTCACCATGGTCCACTCATCCTCTGACTCAGAGGCACTGCTACCCGAGGTGGCTGTCTGATCTTCCAGACTCTCCCGGATTCTGCAAGCTTGGGAATGGCTGGCAGAATGTGGGGGCCTAGTCTCTTGGGACCTGTGGAGCTCAGAAGAGTCTTCTGACTCTTCCTTGCTCCCAGGATTGGTTGAGTACCCCTCCACCACTGCCCTAGCTGGGAAGAGGTTTTTAGTATGCTCTTAGTGGGTCTAGTCTCATGGAATTCCCCACCAAATGTCACTGCCTGGTCTCTTGGTAAGTTATATTTCTGAGGATCCAGTTCTTGGATTCTCCCCTCACTGGAGTCTCCCTGATCAGAGAAGATGGCCCTAGCACTTGGGAACCTGAACATAGACGCCCGCCCATCCATTTCTGGGAGGCGCTGAACTATTAGCCCCATGTTTCCCATTGTGTTGGAGTCTACCATCCCCGTGGCCCTTGGTTCATATGAGCCAGTGGCAGAGTCCATGGAATTGAAGGGATTAAAGTCCCTGATACCAAGGTTCCTAAGGTTATGTTCAGGGGTTTCCCTCTCCCATCTGACCTCATCTTTTTCAGCTCCTACTCCCCGATGACATGCAAGAATTTGACCCTTTTGTTCCTCTATTAAGGCCTTACTGGTCTCTATGAGTTGTTCCTGCATGGCTATCTGTCTATGGAGCCTGTGATATGATATGATAGTTTATTTATAACGCGCTTAATACCCAGAGGTTTCTAAGCGCGGACCCGGGGATCAAACCTGTCTGGCTCCATGTCGTCTTGCTTCCAAGGCGAGCATGTTGCCGCTGAGCTATCCTCCCGAGACTAATTGTCATTTTTTTTCACAGAGAGCCTCAACCTTTCTTGACACTCTTTTAGCAGTGTCAGTCATTTGGTGTCTTGCTCTACCTTCTCTTGCTGCAGGAGATCCAGATCTTCCTTTATTTTTGTCAGGTACTGTCTGGTTTCTCTCTCTGATTCTTGGCTCTCTTATAGCCTTTGCTCTGCAGAGTCCAGATCAGTTTGGGTTTTCTCTAGGGATTGTACCTGCTTCTATGCCAGATCTAGGTTTTCGGCATATTTTTCTGGTATTACTCCAATATGGAGGTACAGGTAAGCCGCTATTTTGGCAATTTTACATTGCTCTTCTTTTACTTTTGGGGCCATATACAATTCACTAAGTGCCTGGTGTAATGGACCCTGGTGCTGCCATGTATCTAATTCTGTGGCAGTGACTTGTTGTTTGATTTCCTGCAGCCAGACTTTCTCATCCTGCTCTACCCATTCACACCTGACAAACAATTTGTGCAGTAGATGTTCCTTTGCAATATTGATTTCCACTCTGGTCGCCATTCTTGAAAAATTAATTTCCTTCTGACTTATCTCAGGGTTACTTTTACTTTTGCAAAACAGGCCCAACCCCTTTGAGTATTTCTTTTGAAGGGTGTTTTTACAGTATAGCACAGTATGGTAGCCCAACAAGGTGTATGTACCCCGTCAGTTAGCACGCTGTGTTAGACTGTCACAAGTGGTATGTCTAATTCAGGATCTCGTGATGAGCCCCCAAACTGTAAGTGATTTCAATCGGGCACACACCCAAGTCAACGCCTGCCATGTAGTGCACAACTGAAATCCTTATTTATTTTTGTCTAAAAGTTCTTTATTCTGAACGATATACCACTCATATCACGCCCTTCTCCTGGACCCCCACCACTCCCCCAGTCACACTGAACCAGGAATCAGGCTGGTTTGCAAAGGTAAATATTTATTTATGTATTTAAAATTTAATCACAATAGGTTTTAATAGGTACACAATGATCATCAATGGGGTGAGGTAACACTGAATAATCTCTTTAATACATGAGGAGTAGGTAGTGAGCAAAACAATTCAGCACAGAAAATAATACTTTTGTGTTGGATCAGATCAGATAGCGCTGTGGTTATGGGTTCCCCCTGCACACCCCTCAACACCCAATAGGTAATGTAAAGAGCTAGGCGGAGAGAACAGGTTTCAGGAATGGCAAAATCAAACAGAATATCGATCACACTTCCCCCTTTCAAACACCAGAGAAAACGGAATTGACTGTCAAGCTGTTAGAATGGCTTTTAAAGTTATCCTTAGAATGGATTGGGCAAAAACACCAAAAAGGGTCAAAATTGCTGAAATGGTTAAAAATTCTTATGGGAGCCGCTTTGGATAGTTGCACATAAACGCAAGCAATGAGTTAATCCCAAGAAAACTTTGGAAATCTTAAAATTCAGGTTGTAAGCAATTAACAGCTGTTTTACACGTGTAAAAGTTTCCCAAAACAAAATTTCACGGCAAACTTTTCACTGCGCAATAATCACGATAATGGGAGAATGTTAGCTACAAGCAGAAGTTTAAATCAGATGAGAAAAATATCAACGCACAGATAGTTTTAACAATACTGGTTATGGAGAAAAGATAGAATGGTTTGGAGAGAGGTTCAGACAATGCAAATATACTCCCACAATACAGGTTCTGAGTACAAGATAGGATGGGTCTAAGTTAGGGCTAAAACTATGCAAAGTACATATGCTAGTGACACAATTCTTCCAATTTATACTCACTGGATACGTTTTTTTTAAATAGAACCTTCAGTTCTGGTCAGGGGATGGGATCTGGCTTAGGAAAGATGGCTGGGCACATAGGACGGGCAACGTCAGCAAGGCGCTCTGGTCACAGCACGGCACAGGACTGGAATGGATCTGCAATGCACTCTGGTCACAGCACAGCCCAGGACTGGATTGGACCTGCCCTTCATGGTTCTGAGAATATTTATTTTCGGCAGGCAAGCAGTACAGCACAGCCCGGCTGTATTATGATGCTTCCCCATTAGGCTTGTGGGGTTTTGTTCTGGAATTGAGGCCTAGCTGAGAATGGTTCAGCTATGCAGTGGGCCTTTTGCTTTGCCAAGTTTCTGGAGTCTGGAGCAAGGAAGATGTAGAGTTCGCAGCAGGGTGCTCCGCCAGCATCAGGATAGTGAGTGAATCTGTCTGTCCTTATGTGTGGTGAGCTGTCTCTATTTATGCTATGCACTGACATCATCAAAGGGGGTGTGTGGGCCGGTTTGGCCTAAGCGTGCCCCTTTGAAAGGTGATTGGGTCAGAGTCTGCTCTCTGCCTTGATAAGAGACGAGGAACAAAGAGTCATCTTTATGGTGTGATTTTATGAGGCTGAGAATCCACCCCTAACCCCTGGAAAACAAAATCTACTTCCGACAAAATACATATTTCCACATGTGAAACCTCTCTAAAAATCACATATATAGATTACATATTTTATTTTACCTAGCAGCTACTCCTCAAAACCCCGTAGCTGTGGGATCTTGTCTCTGCTTTTCACAGAATTTTGCCGTTTTCACTATGAATACAATGTCCAACTTCTAAGCAAAATTATACAAGTGTGCATGTTTAACATAGGTATAAGTGTATGAAGTTTCACACTTCTATCGGAAATACATTTTGCGTAAAATCACATTTCTTGCCCTTTCTGTTCAGGACATGTCCCACGGTTCTGGCGCCTCTTCACCCGTGCATCCAGAAATTACATTAACAATGCTGTTATTTTTATATTCTTCACAATTTTAAATAGTAAGTTATGATTCTTTTTAAACTGTGTCCTTTGTCCTTCTTAAGCAACAAATGGTTGTTTAGCTCCACCCCTTTGGTCTCTCCCTGGAAGCCCAGGAGCCATCCCCCAAGTTTGCTCCTTGCAGAGGCCATTTACAACTGTCTTCACACTTCGTATTTCCTAAGCTGGAGCTTGCCATTGTTCCCTTTTGCCTCTGTAGACCAGGTTATTTTCTGCCCTGTAATTAACACCTTTGCGTGATTTCCTGCTGGGGGGAAATACCTTCCTTCTTTGAGAAATCTGCTATTCCAGTTTGGCAGTTTCAGCCAGGTTTACTTTAATTGTTAAATTCTGTGGCCTTTTTCCTTAGCACAAAACAAACTTGTTGTATCAAATCACAGCTAGAATTGGATTTTAAACCATGGGCTCAATTACAGTATGGGTTCCTATCAGTAACAGGCCTCTTGGATTGCAAACATTTGATGTTCAGTGTATGCATGTTAAAGTTTAATCAGGCAGGCTCCTGACAGCTGTCATCCCAGCAGCCCTCTGCTGCACAGAGATTTTTGACAGATCCACAGACAGACCACTTATTTCTGTGGAAATCTCAGTTTTTCAGGACCTTGTAAGTTCACTATGGTATCTTAATCTAAGTGAATTGTAGCACCCAGCAAGAATTTTGATTATTTGAAAGTGTTCTGTACCGGCATTCTGACATTTCAGCAACAAAGAAAATGGTGATTTAAAGCAAGATTTGGGGTTTCGTTTAGCAAAGCACTGCTTTTTCCTTCTACACTCCACTTTCAATTGTTTTGGGGCCCAGTGACACATTCCGGTAGTGAGAGATCTGTTCCACCACTGACAATATGCGTGGCAGGTTGGGCAGCCATTTTTTGTGCGTTGAGAAGAGTGATTTTCAGGGATTTTGGCGCGCACAAGGGTTTCACGGCCATTTTGCTATTTCTGGCACCATCATAGCAGAGTGATGCGGCATAGCAGAGCAAAAGTGGGTCAAAACATCCCACAACATAAGAAAAATTAAATTCAAGTTCTTGGGTAATCTTTTCAACATTCCATGCATTGCAGTAATATTAATAATTTAGAGTCTATGTCAAACCAAACTTAAATTTCACTTTGAGAATTAAATCTCCATTCTTATAATTTATCCATGTTCTCCAAAGCAAAGATGAACTCTCAACATGAATTCCTTGAACCATCTGCTACATAGGTAGCTCTCAATAATTTCAACAAGAGGTCAGAAACTGAAGTGGCCACAGTTAAGGAAAAAGTACTTTTGGTGAAACAAGACAGCTCGAGATCTGTAGTATTAAGGAAATGCTAATCTTGTGATAGTTTCAACCCTTGTGTGGACTCCAAGTGTCTAAATAACCAATTGGCACATCCTCTTCCAATGGGATGTGTCCTTCCATAAATGTACTAAAAAGATCGGAAAAGCCTGTATCAGTAGCTGAGTGAATACTTTCTTATTCCTACGTTTATTCCTACCCTTTATTATCCCACGTCAGAGCGCACCCGCGTGCACGCTCGGCAAGTACTATAAGTACTGTTTGCTGTTTGCGGGTCGCGCGGTCCAGGTCCCATGTATTATCTACTTTTTAGTTTAATTTTTGTCTCTTTTTATTTTAGCCCATTTTCCCATTCTGCTTTCTGCTTTTAGTGATTGATTGTATGATTCCGTACACTCTGACCACCAGCATGCCGCCTATTCTAGAGACAAGCTAGAAAATTATAGAGGCAAGGCGTGAGAACGCCGTGAGAAAAATGTTACTTCAACCTCGACTAACAAGTCTATTACCAAGTGTGGGGCGGGCTACAACTCAGCGCACCCAATCACTTCCTGATGACACTCAACCATGTCAATCGGAGGGGAGTACATCTGAGGATAAGAGTCTCTCTGGCGACTCGCTTCCAACAACACGATCGGTTTCCACGAGAGACGATGTTGTAGATAAGCCATCTGGCCCTATAATTCCTGACCCCATGCCTACAGTAGCCTCTGATATACCATCTCGAGAATCCAACTCGCATGGTGCTCCCACTGATAACACGCTGATAGCAGCTTGCGCTACAGGTGGCCTACGACCTGTCATAGCCCCTCTTCTAGGAGACACCATGTCACAACCGGTTCAGTGTTCAGTTCAGGCCCAACACAAATTGAGACAGGCTTACACTGGTTTAACTATGATTGGATAAATAGAGGAGGAGGATCTTGAATTCATGAACCTCTCTAATCGAACTGAGGAGCGTTCAGAAGAAGTTCTATATGTGTGTTCAAATACCGGTGATTTAATTCAGTTAGAGCAAGCTCCCAACAACCATTTTGGTACAACTTGCGAAATCCTATCACCTGTGTTGCCTCATGACAACACAGCACCAGCAGAACCAATGGCCTCTCCAGTAACACACCTGGTGCCCCGCTGTGAATTAATTGAGGAAGCAGACTCCTTCATAGCACCTACCCCGAGACAGCCACGTTTTGAACAGGGCCCTCGAGTATCCGATTTCTTTCTTAACCCCATTCACAGAAAGAGATACTCATTTCCAGAGGCCCCTGCCCTGAACAAGACGGTGGCTGCGATGAACACAGCCTTGTTAGCTGTGGCAAAACTATATGAGGGTTTAGATGCGAAAGTTTCAAAACAGTCCATCAGTCTGGAGCACCTGCTTTCCATGTACTCAAAAATCGTAACCCAACCCAATTCATCTGAGCAGATCCAAGAACCAGTGAGATCAAAAACTACTCAAGAAGTTTCCACACAGACGCCAGATAGCAGTCTCATCTCACACACAGGATTAGAAACAATTCAATCCAATCTGCATATGGTGCCGTTGTCCAACCAACTGTCCAGTATAATTCAAGATACTATTACTGTTGATGGTACTAATAAGACATCGGAAGGCCCTGTCATGGCATTATCAACTGGTCTCAAAGAAGCTTCTGCGTCTGCGCTTCTCGCTGTAGCAGCGTCAAATGGCCATGTAGATGTTCCTGTACCTGTTACTAGCCTCCAAACAAGTCAATATTTTTGTACCTCAATGTCAAAGAACATGTTCGAGGTTTTTAACACGACTTCTACTAAAACTACAACACTACGGCCTACCAAAAGAAGAAAAGTCCAATCCGTTAAATCTAAAACTCCTGCTGCAACATCAACGGTAGGGATAAAACGGAAAAATCTTGTGGACTCATTAATTGATCAGACGGACATCTCCATATCTGATATTGGCACTCAGAATCCTGAGGCAACTGCATTGAGCGTGCCGATTGTTCTGCACAAACCATTGGATGATCTAGTGCAGATGGTCGAGTACAATAACGAACAGCGAGAATCTCAGTTAAAAAACTCCAAAGCAACAGCTCCGATCTCCTCAGTTGCTACTGCAACAGCATTAGTGGAGTCTCCAAATTGTCCATCTGGAGTCCAGAGTGCTCCCATATGGATGGCAATTCAGACTCAGGTCCAGAAATCTATTGAATCACATCTGAAACTATTGCCAAACAAATCCCTTCAGATAGCAAGACAAGAACTTTGTGATACTGTGCATCCAATAATTGTGGGCGACCAAGTCAAGGCTCACCTCTTACAACTTGACAGTAGACAAAACCTACAGTCTTATGGACAGTCAATCCAGAGCTCAGTGGCCCAGTTAGCCCCGCCAAAAGATGTGGAGGATCAAATTAGAGCCTCAGTGGAGGCATATCTGACACGCAATACCAGTTCTGATCCTCAGTTGAACTCATCACATCTACCTCAGGTTTCTGTTCTCACTCCTCCTCCTGTCTCTAATCAGACCTCAGTTTCTCGACAAGAACTACGTGAAGAGATCAAGGATTCCATCGAAGCTTTATCCACCAATCAAATGAGATTAATTCATCTAAACTGACAGAAAGAGGGTTTCCCTCGCTCAAGCCCCTAATACAGGGGCCCCAGACAACTATTGCCACTCACCAAGATAGAAGGGCCCATTCCCCGGGAAGGCTACTAATGTTGTCAAGAGAGCGACCTGCACAAACCAAAGCTAAACAAGAACCACCTCACCATTGCTTTATAATTAAATGTAGAGAAACACCTTTTAAGTCTTATGATTTGAATCGATCTAGCATCCTCAACATTTGTGCAGAAATCCCTGCTCTGTCAGCCATCTCGTCATTGGATATTGAACAAATTGAGTTCACGAACCACACTGACCTATCTGTTGTCCGTTTATATATTCGATCCTCAATGGTAGCTGAAACCCTGTGGCAGGCTAGAATGGCACTATTTGACATAGGGTTTGTTCTATCAAAAGAAACAATGCCTGATCCTTCAACATTACAGGGCCATATGTCACGCATATTTACGTCAACCTCCAACAGCTCCTCTCATCAAGATTCAATGGCTCAGACCAGACATGCATAACTATGTCATGATACTAAGATCTTGACCCTAATTTCTTGGAATACACAGGGTCATAGCCATCTCAATTCCCTAAGAAATGGAGACCTAATTGACAGTGACATTGTTGCCCTTCAAGAAACATGGCTTGTCTTACCACCGGTCTGGGACTCACACACCATACTTTTTACTCCTGCAGAAAAGGTGCTCAGGGCAGACCCAAAGGAGGATTGTTACTAGCAGTGAATAAGACCTGTGGTCTAGAGGCAACCGAGTGTAAGGTCCCCTCTGTATCATTTCAGGTGGTAAAGCTATCTGGCATCCATCAAAGAATAGCAATTGTTAACATCTATTGGTGCAGTAACACATTAGCCTCAGAAGATTTCTTTAAACAACTTGTGGAAATATTAGATGCACTTGCAATTGACTCCACCTTGACACACACTTTGATATTGGGTGACCTTAATTTACATCTTATTTCAGAGGGGGTTGTTCCATTACCAGAAGATTAAATAAAATGGTCCTCAATTATGGGAGAGCGTAACTTCGTGATGGTAAATGGCAATGTGAGGGGTGATTGCCCTGCCCAGCCCACATGGAGGAGAGGTGCCCAGCATGCCATAATCGACTATATCTTTCTCAATGTCAGAAACCTTAACTCAGTCCAAGAGTTACAAGTGATCAGTACTGATCTGAGTGATCATCATAAACTTAAATTGTCATTACAGATTGTTGATACTCAAACGATGCATTGGTTTAACATGAATGTAATTGGTGCTGTAGTGAACAACGGGAGAAACAGACTGTCTTGGGACAAAGAGAAACTGAGAACTCTAGATCATAACCTAGAGATTATGTATCAGAGTAGTTGTGTGGTTAAAGACTATACAACTGCCATCAAGATGTTCACCCGAGTCATTACTAACGAGGGGCTGACTAAACAGCGGCATACTCATGCCTATGATTTAGAAATAAAATATCAAAAATCTGACTTGAGACAGGAAATTCGATATTTACGGACATCGCAGAGATCCGATATGGCTGAAAAAATCAGAGCAGCCAAACGAAATTATAAAAAGTGGCTCAGAATAAAAAGAGCCAAGATGTACGAATTTGAGGGGATGGCTATGCTAAAACAATTAGTTTCTAAATCCACAGCTGGCATCTGGGCACTGCTTAACCGTACAGCTGACATCCCTCAACATGTAGCCCAAATTAACTCGATTTCATCTGAGACATGGCAGTTGTATTTTCAGAAACTATATCTCTCTCCCTTCCCCGATATGCAACTAGATCTTAATCTGTCAACAGTCACAAAGGAACTCACATTTGATATTGACGATCTTAGACTGTGCATCTTGAAATTGAGCTCATCCCGGGCAGTAGGCCCAGATGGGCTGCACAATGCCATG
The DNA here is from genome assembly GCF_040938575.1 of Ambystoma mexicanum. Taxonomy (NCBI): domain Eukaryota; kingdom Metazoa; phylum Chordata; class Amphibia; order Caudata; family Ambystomatidae; genus Ambystoma; species Ambystoma mexicanum. Next base: position 886,022,825 of record NC_090922.1, read on the forward strand.
TTAAAAATGCATATTGATGAATGGGCAGGCATTCTTCACCGTATTTACAATCAAGTGTTAATATCTGGTGCCATCCCTGAAACCTGGAAAAAGTCCATTATCCTCCCGATTTTCAAAAAAGGCAATCACGAGAATTCTAGATCGTATAGGCCTATAGCATTACTGGACTGTCCTGGCAAATTGTTTGCCAGACTTCTCCTAAAAGAGTTTAATACATAGCTACAGAAGAGTAACCTGCGAGATCCATACCAAACGGGTTTTTTACAAGGAATAGGCACTGGGATAAACATCATCACCCTGTCAAGCCTCATCCAGCGAGCCTATCAAAGAAAACAGCCCCTGTATCTCGCCTTTATTGATTTTCAGATGGCGTTTGATGCAGTGCCAAGAGAGCTCTTGTACAAGAAACTGGTAGATGCTGATTGTCCGTGGCACATCCTAAAATGGATAATACAACTATATACCAATACTACAATTCAAGTACGACTCACCAACGGTGGCTTACTAACTCTTCCCATTCCAACAGCTAGAGGCCTGAAGCAAGGCTGTTTATTAGCTTCAGCCTTGTTTAATTTCTTTGTTTCCGATATCCAGCGTAGCTTTAGCAAATTGATATCTGACTCTCCGAGGCTAATGGGAGTTCAGATTCAATGGCTATTGTATGCTGACGACATGGTCTTGATGTCGCACACTCCTAAAGGCTTATGCCTATTACTAGGTGCCCTCGACGCTTATACAAAATCAAATGGCATAACAATCAACATTGCCAAGACAAATGTCGTCCAATTTGGCACCAGGAAACAAAGCCTAGCTCAGCATCACTGGCCTCTTCAGAACAGTAAGATTACTGTTACTAATGTCTACGTATACCTAGGCATCACCATCTCTAATCTGTGTGCCCAAGACCAGTACAATAAACGAGGGCTCCACAAACTCCAAATGTGCATCTCACAAGCTATGATCATCAAGGCGAGATATTGCAAATTCTCTCTCTTACCGATTCTAACGTACTATAAGCAAAAACTGGTACCGGTTATATTATATGGTGCTGAGACCCGCCATATTATGTCTTACATCTATTGGACCATTAGGGAAGGTCGGTTTTGGAGGCAAATTTTACAGCTACCAACTTCGTAGCCCTTACCACTTGTAAGATATGAGTTAGGGTTAATCTCCCTATATGCAATCTATAAATGGAACCTATGTGCTTTATACCGCAAATGCCTCCTAAATCAAGCCACAACAGGGATTACCAATATCATATCTATGTACTTACTAAACTCCATGGATACTTTCCCGAAAGCATGGCGACAAAAAATCCAGTCAATTCTAAGGAAAGCCCAGATAGATCCAACCTTGTTATTGGAGAACCCAGATAAAGCAACATCAAAAATCTGGGAAGTTGACTGGATTCGGACACGCCTGGCTTGTGTAAACTATAAAAATGTGGAGGCTTTTCCATTCGCACTGAAATGCTACAATACTATGGCCGATTATATGGTGAGTTTTCCCAATTCAAGCCACCGGAATGGATTTATGAGATTTAGGTTAAATTTGTGGCTAAGCATGAAGTGGTGAATCGACGGGACAATGTTAACGGCCAATTACCCTGCCGATTCTGTAAACAACATGTAGAAACCCTTCAGCATATATGCACAGAATGTGATAACCTATTGCCAATTCGCTGTGCTCACTTCAAACCCTTATTTTTGGCCCAAGAGATCCTGACCCCAGAACACCTATGGGTCTTATTATTTCACACTAACAGAAAGGCTGTAAGATATGCCGTGGTTAATTACTTACATCAGCTCAAAATACCGATGTATGCATTGTCAAAAGCTGATTTATGAGCAAAACATATCATGTAAGGTCTACTGGTGAAACTCCATAAAGAGTAATGTTTTAATTTTTGTTTTTTTTTACAGGTTAAGATCTAATCACCCTTTGTTATTTATTTATTTTGTATACATGCCAATTATGTAAATTGTTGTAAATTTGTGTATATGATTTTTTAATTTTTCTAAAAGTTGAAAGTTCTCGATTTTTGTCGAGACCAAACCAACTATAATTTAAAAAAAATAATAAATAAAAAAAATACTCCAGATCACTATCTCGAGCTGTCTCATTTCTCCAAAGGTACTTTTTCTTTAACAGTGCCCACTTAATTTGCTAACCTCTTGTTTAAATTATTGAGATCTACCTATGTAGCATGTGGTTCAAGGAATTCATGTTGAGAGTTCCTCTTTGCTTTAGAGAACATGGATACATTATGAGAATGGAGATTTAATTCTCAAAGTGAAATTTAAGTTTTGTTTGACATAGACTCTTAATATTACTGCAATGCATAGAATGTTGAAAAGATTACCCAAGAACTTGAATTTAATTTGTCTTATGTATATATTTTTTCATAGAATACTTTGCCCCTTATGAAGAGTACTAACTCGAAACATGCTGGCCTTTACTAACATCAAGAATAAAGGAAGAAATTGTGATAACATGCTAACTGTCATTTTTTAATTTATTTCTGTCAAAACGCATTATAAGCTTACTTCTCAGCTCATTTAGCTAATATTAGAAGAATAACCTAAAACGTATTTGTCTGGCTTATTCAGACTCCAGATAGTGTGCAGGGGACGTGAGTCTCCTAATGGCAACCATCTCCTTTTCACTATATTCTTCAACCTAGATGCCAAGGTTATTTGTTCCTCCTCTGTACCTCAAATCTATAGAAAATTCATAACTGACCATTTTAACTTTTTGATCTACTTTTGAGAATTGTAAAACTAACAAGGTGTGCTTAGTGTATTCCTCATTGTGTATCCTGCTTCAATCATGTCAATTCTTGTCTATGATATTATGTATTTCTCATCGTCATGTATTGCCTTTTTACATATATTAATTATGGTTTGTATGTCCAGTATTTCACCTTGGAGAGTTTTAGTAACACTTGGTGTGCTTACTTTAGCAGACACATCATGATCACAAGATGCTTTCCCAATTTGAAACATATTCACTAGCGTTCTTTTGGTATTAGGCCAATATATTCTTACAGTATCACTTTCTGAAACTGTTGAATATGACACACCCTGGGTATCACTAATAACAGAACCTATCAACACAGTAACCAGTATGTGTGCTTCCATCATGCTCATGTTGGCTTGACTTCCTTCTTCAGTGCACCATTTATCTAAAATAAAACGAAATTAGAGATTCAAAACGTAAATAAACATACATTATTTCATAAACTACTGTCATTTGACTTATGAAGAATAGTTTTGTCTTTTGATATGTAGACTCCTTTATGTTGTGCAATATGGACCCACTTCTTCGCTTGGTTTTCAGGGAAGAACATTTCATAAACTACTCGAGAAATGTCAACAATAGTGTGAGGGTCTAGCCACCTTTTCAAAAGGAATAGAATGCATCTATTGTTAAAGATAACCACACATTTTTCTCCATTTGTGTGTTTACAAAATCTGAATTTGCCACTACCCTTTCTTTCGGCATCTCTATGTTCGGTGGCATTAGGTAGTTTTCCGAACTGGGCAAGCTTTTTCAAAACACGACTTGGTATGGGCTGACTCCAGTTGTACTGTTTATTTGAGTTTACATATGCTGTAACCCAAATGGTGGATACATGTTCAAAGACTGTCCCTCAGAATCCATCATCTTCCTCATTCCTATTTATGTTGGCCACAAAGTTTGGTCCATTGTCATTAGGAAAGTCAAATCTTAGAAAAATATCTCTTAGCAGCAATTTACATATAAATGCAGTGCAATTTCTCGCCGGGAAGGCATCTAGCAAATCCATCAATTATTAACAGTACACATGTGTGACCTGTCACTGTGTGTGGCAATGGACCAATATAGTCTAGATGCAATGTGGAATGGTCCTTGTGGAGTTTTTTTTTAATAGTTGCTTTAACGTAGTCTGAAGGATTTGTCCTGTCACAGACATATGAGACATTTGTCAATGTGCATGATAAATCATTCTTCATTGTTTTCCACCAGCCAAGTCTTTTTAAATCATGAAGTGCATTTTTGCCATTCAGGTGAGTCCACACACCATGGCACCATTGTAACAACATTGGCTGTAACAGCTTAGGTATTACTAGCACTGCTGCTTGTATGATGTGTGCATGTTCTTTACTTGGAGGAAAGTCCAATGTGTCTTTGATCATGCTGTCAGTATGCCACAATATGTCATACGCTATGAAACAATTCACATAACCCTTGTTTATTTAAATCCTGTTTTTCTCTTGTTCACCAATATTTTGCCAATTCACTCTTCTCTCACTATGTTTCTCTAATACATGATCCATCAGTTGTGGCGTTGTGTGGCAGTCTAACGGTTTCAATTTTAATGGTGCTTTTTGTACAGTGTGTGGCTGCAATATCCTGTGTTCATTGTGTGTGTGTGAGTTCCAGTATGCTGGCCATATTCTGTGGCAGTTTGAAATGAATAGTACTGGGACTTTGAAATGCTTCATAGTCTAAAAGTCTGAACACGCATTTCCAGACCCAAATGGGCCATATTTTGTATAAGCATTAATATTAAGGATTTCACAAAAAGGTCTGGGAGCCCTTCTATCGAGAATGAACACGGCCAAATAACCTGTTCTTTGGGAAGGTGCCCGCTCGGGAGGGTCTACAACCGCGTTTTAGCTCACTGTACCTTTCACAAAGGAGAAATAACCATTTGCATATCAATCTTTGTCCCACCCACAAGGGCAGTTCAGCACTGAAATACTAGGCAATTCTCCTCTGAACAAGAGTACCAACAGCAATCCCAGACACGTGTTTTGTTCTAGTCAGGCCTTATTAGTGTTGTGAATCTGTGCCTCTCTAAGCACAGTGAGCAAGGGGTCCACGTCTGGATTACCCTGGGTAACATAGGGTGAAACCCCAAGCTCCTAACCATTTCACAAAGAGGTCTGAGGGCCCATCTACAGAGAATGACATTGGTCAAATAGCCTGTTCCATGGGAAGGTGTCCACTCGGGAGGGTCTACAACCACGTTTTAGCTCACTGTACCTTTCACAAAGGAGAAATATCCATTTGCATGTGTCTTTGTCCCCTTACAAGGGAAGTCCAGCATCAACATGCTTGGCAATTCTCCTCTTAACAAGAGCACCAACCAGTGGTCGAAGTGGGCGGGAGTGGTCGGGAGCGGTGCTCCTCTACTTCTTTTAATTAAGTTTTACCGTTCCTATACTTTTATTTTAAAAAGAAACCGTTCCGGAACGGTTTCGTTTGAAAATAAAAGTGTAGGAAGAAGTCGAAACGTGCACTTTCACTGCACTGCACAGGACGTTTCCTTAAAGAGCAGGCGCATGTGTTTTGGGGTTTGTATTGTGCGTTGGAGGGTGCGTGGCGATGGGGGTTGTGGGGAGCGGTGCAGGCCAGTAGGGAACATAGTTCCAGTACTTCTTTTCGTACACTTCGACCACCGGTACCAACAGCAACCCCAGACACGTGTTTTGGACTAGTCGGGCTTCATCATGAGGTGAAGCTGTGCCTCTCCAAGCACAGTGAGCAAGGGGTCCACGTCTGGATTACCCCGGGTAAAACATTTCACAAAAACATAGGTGTAGACATTCCCGAGTGGGCACCTTCCCATAGTACAGGTTATTTGGCCGTGTTTATTCTCGGTAGAGGGGCTCCCTCGCCTTAATGACATCAGCATATGCTGAACAGACACATATACAAAATAGCTGCAATTACAAGTTTGAACTTAATTTTTTTCGCTTTGAAGATATTGTGAGGCACGGCATGCCCCAAGACAATAGAACATCACCCCATTGCTCCCTTATTGGTTCACTGTCTCTTCCTATCTTTTCACTTACTTCGTGCCAAGTCCAGTTAAAAAGAAAACTCTGCAAGCCACTGTTGAGATTTGTGATAAGTACTATTCAATTCTTATTTTGCCAATAAATTTCACTGCCAGAGCCTGTGCATCTGGCATTATGGACGAAACCCTCATCCGATGTGAACAGTCTTTCCTTGCATTTCAACCCTGAGGTTCAGCCTTAAGCTATCTCAGTAAGCTTTCTAGTTTGTATTTGTTTTTGTGAATCCAGCCTCGCTCAGTTGTCTGAGGCCCGCAAGGCTTGGCTAATTCTGAGCAATGCTGTGGCGCCCAATTTAAAGAAGATAGCTGCCTAATCATGAATATTTCTTTTATGTCTAATGAGTGCTGCAGTAGTTCTTTGTGTATAAACGGATGGAGTTAATATTCTTTGTGTGTAAGTGCATATTTGACCCAGTGTTTGTTGTCTTCATTTTGAGAGAATATTTGCTTTGTGTCTAGTGGATGTTCATTTTGTGGTTGCAACATTTGCTTTAGTGAATGTGTCCTGTTTTCTTAAAATCTCTTATCCCTGTGGCAACAGTGGGGAATAAGGACAGAATGACTGTCTTTGAGCAGTAGGTAGTAGTGGCATATTCATCAGTGTTGTTGGTTACGCTGTGGTTTTGACCTATATCCCTTCTTTATGTTAATTTTGGGCCCATCAAAACATGGCTGAACCGTGGGAAAAATAAGCAAGACACTTGTGCTAAAACCCCTGCACAGATATGCACTAAAGAATAAAAACAAAACCCAATTATAGCTACACAGGTGACTATTCTTTGCAATCACTGTGCTCTCACACCCATTTATATCTATATGCCATGGAACTACATCTTGGATACTCGAACTACCTCTCTTCAGAAAAATTGTAGACAGCCCTAGCGGAAACAAGGTGGAGGAACCCATCTCTCAGCCTACACTTCCCTTCTGGCTACTCTAACTCCAGCCCCTGCTCACCTCTGCCTACCTCAAAAGGATTCGAGCACTTAACACCATTGTGTGTGAGTGTCTTTGTTATGTTTGGATTGTCTTTGGTTCCCCGAGGACATCCTGAGGGGGTCCTTGACCTGGAGGTAAGTGTTGCCCTTCACCAAAAAGATGAATGTTGCTGCAAACTGACCCACAAGGCACTAGCCTAGACAGCTAATACACATCAGCCCTCTCATGATTGAAACACCACTCACCCAGATTACACTAATATGGTATCCAAATATTCTGGCTATATAATTGTGTGACCCCAGTAGCCACAATGCCATAACCAGGCATGGCTTAAATATACAGTTTAATGTGGCACCAGGCTGACTAGGACACACACATATTATGCTTTGAATCAGAGGTGAATTTGATTTAAAAGCCACCTAAGCTTGTTGGAAGTGTGTGATACAGCAGCTGTTAGAATTGAACATGTCACTTTGAACCTGCCCTGCTGTCACATAAGAGCACTTACTGAAGATGCGAAGGATTGGTCACCACAAAGGTAAATGGTTGTACTATGCCCTTGGCATTGTGCATATTAAATGACGTTTGATTAGAAGGCCTTCCTTTTGGTTTCAGTCTTACCCGCATTTTAGTAATAAAAAAACAAAATCGATAAGACGTGCACACCCTTGCAGAGAGCAACTCTTCACAGCTTAGCAGTAAGACGAATACATTGTGTGGCAGATGGCCCCGTGAGCCTCTGAAATGTTTCATTTGGAAAAAAGTGCAATAAGGGAATAAGTATTTGTTTCATCTTATTTACTGTATTGGAATATTTGCAGTCCTGCAGAATGCTGTCTGCAGGCTTAAAGTGAAGTGGAGAGTGATGTTGGGATAGGAAGGAGCTCAGGAGGGTTTAGTGTCCATCTGCAGTCAAGAACATGAGAGGCTTCAGAGCTGGTCTGAACTTAGGTGGCAGGGTCTGTGGGGAAGATGTAGTGGTGAGGAGTTCCAGAAGGGGATGGAGTGGTTTACTGATGTAGATATATGCCTCCCCTTCCATGCCTGTCACATATTATTTATATTCATCGTTTCATTGTAAAGAGCGAAGAAGTGGCATGTCCGTTCTTTCTTAGTATATCATTGTTAAGAGGCGAGATGCATATATTGTATTATAATCCAGGCTAACGATACTCAATTTATGGACCATCTTTCCACTACCATAACGTGTCATTGACAAGAAGTGAGAAGTGTTATATTCCATATTGCTTATGTGTCACTGACTGTAAAAATTGTTTACATGGCATAGACCTTCTTTAATAATTTGACATTCAAAGAAGAGAGGCGTGCAATATCCTACTCCTTAATTATTCATGGTCGGTGGATAATAATTGTGACAGTCCTTTTTCCTAATTGGCAATTGTTCATTAGGGAGCAATGTTAAATCTTTCTCCCTAATGCAACATTGCTAAAAGGGGAGACCGCTGAAGTCTTTTGTTCTAAATGTGCCATTGATGAAAATAAGGTATGTGTGCTGCACCCTTCTTTGTAATACATCTCTATAAAGAGGGGAGAAGTGCTATATTCCTTGATGTCTAATGCGCCATTGTAGAGATGGGTGAACATGTGCATTCTGCTGCCAGGGGCACGTTCTACTTGGATATCACACTTCGCTGATGTCCTCTTAAATATATTCAATGTTTGCAATGTCAGTAGATAGAAAGCTGTGGAGTATGCGGCAGGAGGCATACCTGCATACAGTATGCATCCTTGGCTGAAGGGGAAATATATATGTTTGTTGAGAAAGTAGACTGAGGTCTCCAACTCTAGTTACTCATTCCATTTCGTATGTCTATTTGATTCGAAATCAGATTTATACACAATGAGCATTGTTTATATTTTTGAAGTAATTTTATTTGGACATGGAATTTAGTGCAACCATTACAACCCATATCTGGGTCCTCAAAAGGAAGCAGATTATAAGGAGTCTGTCCACGATGGGGGTTGGAGATTTAGGGAACTGTGGGTAACAGGACAAAATCTATGTAGACTAGATGGAGGGACTCATTATAAATTGGGGGGTATACAGTAAAATTGGTGGTAACAGAACTACATCCACCTTTACCGTACAACCAAATTAAGAGTTGACAAAATTCCTCTGGCGGAATTAGCCCCAGCGTAATATCCCCTGGTGGAATTACCGCCAACACATGGCTGAATCAACACCAGAACTAATTCCGAAGGCAGAATTAATGCCCACACCTAAGATGGTATTTCAAGTAGAAATACTACAAAAAATGAAAAGCAACTCTGCCAAAAACACAGTGCAGTTACCTCCACCTAAAAGGTGGAGGTAAATGCATAGATGTTCTAAAACAGGTGCACCCAAAACACTCAAGAAGGGTACATAAGGCACACACCTTCCCCAAACACACTTTCCAACACGATGCTGCCACTAGATTTTGCAAACTGGGACATGCAGCTGCTCCTGCTGCACACTGAGCTGCCAAGGCAGAAAGATCAGCGTAGGGTATAGGGTGCAGAGGGGTGGAGGAGACACCATGTAAGGCGAGCGCTCATACCTCAGGTTAGGCCCTCAATCTGGACCTTGACTGAGAACCAGCTGGTCACCCTGTACTGGTTGAACAGGGAGACCATATATGAGCTGATCACCCTAATCCAGGATGACAGAGAGAGCAGGATAAACATAAGAACATCTGTAACCCCACTGCTGAAGCTTTTGTTTGTCCTGCAATTCCTGGTGACTGGCACCTTCCAGTACACAGTAGGCATGCTGCACTGCATGTACCAGCCCACATTAGAAAATGTGCTGGTGCAGGAAGCCCTCCTGTGCCATGTGACCTAGTACATCTCCCTGCCCATCACCCAGGCACATGCCATGAAGGCATGGTTTTCTGCAGTAGCCTCTGTAAGTGTGATCCTAAAAACTCTCTCACCAGAATAAATACACCCCACTAGGGAACTAAGGCCAAAGTGTAAGGATAACAAGTTTAATATTACAAATGAGGATGGTAGCACAGGACTCTGCTGCATGAACGTTCTACTCCTGTCCCTTTTCCCGTTCCTTCCTCCAAAGTGGTTTCAAGCAGGAGCTTATATAAGTCCAGCTTGTCAGAGTGATGTCACTTTTACAATTCACTCTCGCAGGATTGATTGGATAGGCCCGAAATAATTCTACTGCTGCCCATAAGGGGAGTCAGATTATGACTTCAGCTAAATCCGTCCTTCTTCCATACTAGGGAAACTTCAAGGCCTTCTTTCTTCATTGGCGCCGGTTTTGTCAGGGCATAATATTCTACTTTCTGCAAGCTATTCAAAAACACATTGCAGCTCATGCTGTTCTCCATTTTGCTAACTATGCAAAAACAATTTATTGCTCTAGCGACTTTTATCAATCTTGAGACCTAGCCCAAGGAAAACTCCTAAAACATTGCTATCCAAACATATTTCATCCATTCTATCCACATTCCACTCGTCCTGCTGATGTTATCTTGGTCGGAAGTTTCCTCTGTATTTAGATTATAATTTGTCCCATTCTGCACTTTGCAACACAACACAACACAGGCAAGCCCTATTTAGACATCTCTTTTACCCATTCCCCATTGCCCTGTGATTAACCCCATGGACCTTTGATGGACAGTGGACACCTGGTGAGTCACTTCGTGCTTCGGCTATAGTGAAGAAAACTGCACTCTAAGCGCCTGTTGCCAATTTGCGATCCCACAGGTTGCATTCCTTCTGGGGAGGATGGGGAGTTTGGATCCTCACTAATTAAACCTTTTGCAAGGTCTGGGCATCCATTCTCCTGTGACTTCGAGCAAGTCCATTCTTTCTCCATACTCAGCAGCTGCAGCCTATTACCTCAACTACCAGTACCGCTGTGCCTCTCATGTCTTATATATTTCTGACATTACAAATCTATCCATCTAATAGTTAATTGTACCTATATATCCTACTGTAGACCATAACTACCTTCTTCAGCGCTCACCTATGTCTATGTGTATGTGATTATGCTTGCATAAGAAAGCCCTCCTAGTGCCCCTCCTTTCCCCTAGTCTGTTATAGTGCCTTGAAGATTTCTCATCTACCTCTAAAGTACTTGGCGTTTTGGGAGGACCCTGGTTCCTTACCAACATTCCCCCCTTTCATTACTTCTACAGTAACAAACTCATCCCATCCAACACATCTAAAACCCCAAAAGTATCAGTTTGAGTTTCGCTCTTTATTGTATGGCAAGGTGCATTACAACCCCCAAATGATAACATCATCTTTGCACTGCTATGTACTACATTGACACAAAATCAGAGACCCAATTGGCACATGCAGAAGAGAACCAAGAAGAACACGATAACAGGCACCCATATTTTTACTGCTGCCCCCAGCCTTGCCGGGACCCAATGAAAGGCAAGCGATAGCCAATCTGTGTTCTGAACTCCACCTTCTTTCTTCATTTGAACACCTAGATTTTGCACTGCATCTATTAAGTGGGATAGTGACACATTCTCGGCATCTTCCAGTGGTACAAAAGAGGAGCAGCTGCTTCCCAACTTTTTACACACTCTTCCTATATGGCTGTTAACAGATCCAGCATATAGCAGTTCTGCATCGTCATAAGTCTCAACACACAGAGCTCTACTTTGATGGGGTTGAACCCATTCTCTGTATCAGTGGCGAGCTGGACTAGCTCCCATCGGACGATTTGAACCCACTTGATTTTAGCAGCTCCTTGTACCCCAGTACCCTAAAAAGATGAAAATACAGTCTCTGCTGAGCTAAAAAGTCGATATTTGTCATGTATCTCTCTGTGCAGATCAGACAAGTCTTTTGAGACAGAGTTTGATATCTTCCTTCTTTTCAGCTGTTGAATTTGTTCTTTTTCTGGCAGCATATGAAATGCTTGTGTGATCTGAAAGGCACTCTCTGCTTCTTTAGGTGCTGGAATGGTGGTTAACACCTTGACAGGCAGTTCTTTTCCCTTCAGGTGTTCTTCCGGGATTGCTGTTAGGGCTGAGCGCAGGGTGGCCTGTGAACACTTGCCCCTCCATGATGATGGGAGGTGCAAGTAGGCTTGTTGGCCACAATCCCAGTAGTAATCCATCACTGCTGCCATACCTTTCATCATATGAGGGACCACAAAATTGTGGTTGCACCGTGTGTTTGCTCCAATAAGAACTGTTCCTTCATTGCTAAAACAAAGTGCATAGTCCATGTCTCTATGTATTTGCACTGGCTTCGCCATTGTCCCAGTCCATGTCAGCCTTGTGATGCATTGAGACCATATTTGTGCACACATAGGGTCTCATCACGACTTTGGCAGTAACCCTTAAATCCGGCGGTAGCGCTATTACCGCCAGATTTAAGGGTCCGCCAAATCAGGGCTTCGGCATATTTCGCCCCAGCTCTCAGCTGGGGGTAAATCTGCCAAAAATTTGCACTCATACCGCCGGCGGGAAATCCGCTGGCGGTATGAGCGCGAAATGCCCCCATTGAGCCCAATGGGGAATGGGGAATACCATTACTGCCGAACTCGTGATCGGGCACTATTAGCGCTGGGGGTTCCGCGGTGGGGCAGATAGCACCGGCGCTAATAGCACCGGCGTTACCGCCCAAGTCGTGGTGAGGCCCATAGTCTCTACTTTGGCTATCGTTTCTTTGGTGTATTCGATCAGTCCATCTGCCGAGCATGTCATTGTGGTACCAGCCATTTGTTGTTTACATGCGAGTGACCTCCTACGGAAAAATATGGTGCAGGTAGATATTTGCTGTATTTTGTACAGCCATTGCATCGGGCAGGGTCTAAACTGATGCTCTTCAACTGCACGATGTGTGCCTGGAATGTGTCATTTATCCAACATAGTGCAAGATGTACCAGGCATTGTGCTTCCATAATTGGGACTGGTCGTAGAGTAAAACCTTAGGAGCCCCTGACACATGCGAAATGAGTTCACACAAGTAACAGCTTTCATTCATCACATTCCTTCCGATAGTACGCATATCGGAGTACCAGCTATCAGATGACTCTGAATGCTGAATGTCAGAAATGGCCAACCCCTTATTTTTTTTTATTTTTTATTTAAGTATCGTACAGTTAAACAAATAACTTTTGACACATAACATCAGAGAAGAATAAAGAAAAAAGTCAGATCATCCTTAAAAGAGAACAATATAGTATAAACACATTTAAACTGCTAAAATTAGGAATATCCCATGTAGCTCTCTCCACAACTTAGTGAGAAAGACATTTATTCCCGTATGACAGCCAAACATGAAGAGGCCCCATAGAGCTGTAGAGATGTTTCAGGAATCCAAACTTGACACCCTAAGGGCCCTGCCACGCAATACAATCAATGCTACACAATTTGTCAGGAGATGTTCAACCGTTTCTACCTCACCATTACCACAGAGCCAACAACATCTACCCCCCTATTAATATTAGTCCATCCCCCAACAATTTCAAGAGTGCTTAGTAATTTAGTTTAAGGCAGAGATATTCCCACACATAGGAATTCCCCAAAAGGGTGATGATGTAGGTGGGCACCAGTTTTCATTCAAGTATGTATGGAAAAAGCTGGCTGAGGTGGATTTGGCAGACAGGGTGACAACCATTGGCTCACGTTTGAGAGAGACCAATTTCCCTCTCATTGCATTTTTATAATGGGTTCCATTTAATATCAGCATACCCTCCCGGTTACTCCCAACCCACTGAGCATACACAACAATCTGCCCAGTATTTAATTCCTCATGAAAGCAGCCTTTGTAACAAGAGCCTTGAACAGTATCCCCATCAAGTAGTTAGCTTGTGCATGTGCAAGTTTCCAGTACAGCATCAATCTGCTAAGTACTGCACACTCATGGATCATAATGAGATTGAATTCCAGAGCGATCATCTATGCTGAAATATAAGATGGTAGTCTTAGCAGACACTTTAGCAGCCTAACCTCAATCTTGACTATTGTAACCAAAATGCCCAAGCCCCAGACCTCTGCTGCATAACACAGGCTTGGCACAACCTTTGCAGCAAACCGCTTGAGCAGTATCCCCAGTGAGTAGCCTCTGCCCCATAATGCAAAGGTGCTGAGAGACCCTACAATTCATGCCGAGAGCACCTTAAGACCACAGAGATGAGACATGCCTCTAGGGCTAGCTTTACATACAACACCCAGGTATACATATTGGAATACCACTTCGACAACCACACCCTTCATGTTTCATTTCACTCTAACCGCATGCCTATGGGATGTTTCAAAGACCACGATCTTGGTTATATTGATGTTTACTTTTAAAGAGTTCAAGGTCGAGTAAGAGTTAAGGTTGTCCAGGAAACATTGCAGACCACCTGGCATCAAGTCCAGGATGACAATTTCATCTGCATAAGCCCTCCACAATACAACGTGTCACCTAACTTCAGTGGAAGAGTTTTCTGGTCACTCAATGCACGGTCCATGTCTGAAAGATAGAGATTGAAAACCATCGGGGCCAGGACGCAACCCTGATTCAGGCCCACCTCCGTTGAGATCCATGCAGAGGTGCCACCCTCGCCCTCCAGCCTTACTTTAACGCGTGCATTAAAATGGACCAATACAATAATTTTCAGAAGACCTGGTGGGATCCCCAACCCACAAGCATCCCCCACAGCCTGGCTTGGTCTACCGTGCCAGAAGCAGTGCTGTAATCAACAAACGTGGATATATCGGGCGGTTGCGGATCAGCTGAGCCTGTTCCCCAATGGAGGTCAGGGCAAGTATGTTTACCGACGTAGAACATCCCTTCTTAAAGCTGGTCTGATTCCAGGGAATGATGTTATTAACCTCTGCCCATGTGGTCAGCTCGCCCAACCCCTTATATGAATAATACATCATTCGTACTTCCCGTCTTATTCGTCTAAGAAAATCTGTGGGGGTGGCCGACAAAAAGTGACATATTGTTTGAGTCTTAATTATCATAGACATATTCATAACATTGTTCACAAGTCTATTAACATTATTCTCCTTTATATGTAACTGTCCATCCCCCCTTTATATGGCCAACCTACATAACAGACATACCTTCATACACTCCGACAACTGCGACGAGTGTCACACAAAACAGTATAATCATTGGTCTACCAAGAAAATATAATGCTAATTCCTAGAACAAATTACATTTAGTTTATCATTATCCCTACATAACAGGGAGGCTTGAACACGTCAGTCAGGCATCCTTCCTTATCCCTGGTGACGAGAAAATTGAAAAAAATAAAAAATAAAAGAACAATAAAAAATGAAAAAAGGAAAAACTAAAAGAAAAAAGGAAAATCAGGGGTGTGTCACTGCACACCACCCTGCCATGGATCTCTTACTAAAAGTCTTCTTCATCAGTTATGTCCTTGATCCATCAATTGACCTTTGCTATGCACTTGTCTCAGGTGCTCTTCGGACATCTGTGTGATGCACCCAATATCGTAACTCCTTCATGCGGATGGGGAGAGGCGTACAGAACATCACCTCATATGAACCTTAAAACCTGGAACTGTTCCATCGACAACGTTGTTCATGTAGATCAGCTCCCCAGGTAACAATGGTACAGTGGGGCAGATATTTCTGTATTTACTGTCTCCTTCCCTTCCGGTGTGTCCTGTCCTTCGCTCTGGGGTGGCACAATCTGTCGGGAGATATATTTAATAGCATGTGTTAGTGGCGTTACATTTTCCCTAAATTCATCTCCTAGTACTGTCGCTGCTTGATGTGCATCTGACATTTTCCTTAGAGTGGTTATGGGGGTTTGCATGAGCCTGCCTGTGAAATTTTTGTGTCGTGTCAAATGGTGGTCCTTACTAGACTGTGTGTGTAAACTGAAGAGAGCCAAGGGCAAACAGTGTACCCAGTTTTTCTTCAGCGTGGAACATCATTTTGACAGTTTACGTTTCAAAAACCCATCGATCCTCTCCACAATGCCATTAGCCAGAGGGTGGTGAATTGAGCACATTCTATGTTGTATGCCCAATAGCACTGTGACAGGCTGAAATAGCGCATTACAGAAATGTGTGCCATTATCCGATCTCAATTCTTCACACACGCCCCATTGTGGAAACACTTCTCTAATCAGGAACCATGCCCCACACTTCACATCATGTGGTGCACATGGTCCTGCTTCCACCCACCTTCACAAGGGCAAACCACCACAATAAGGTACCTATATCGATTGCACCTTTCCCCCATATCTGCATAATCTATATGCAGTTCACGGAATGGCCGCATAGGGAGAGGCAATGTACCTCTTAATGTCCGTATTGTCATCCCTGTGCTGAAACATTGGCATGTCAGACAGTGTATTGCTTTTTCTGAAATGCTCTCCCGGAGGTTTGGCATGAACCAGTCCTCCTGGATATCTGCCACAATATGTTTTATGGAGCTCAGGGAGGGGAAATGCAGTTGCTCAAATGCCACAGATAGTAATTCCAGCAGAGTCACCACCTTCCTAGAACTCTCCTGCCT
Source organism: Ambystoma mexicanum (assembly GCF_040938575.1). Classification (NCBI taxonomy): domain Eukaryota; kingdom Metazoa; phylum Chordata; class Amphibia; order Caudata; family Ambystomatidae; genus Ambystoma; species Ambystoma mexicanum. The sequence goes on from NC_090922.1 coordinate 886,039,088, forward strand.
TCACAATAAATCAGTGTGAGACTGTTTGCATCTCATCCACAGCCATAGCTACTTTTCCTCCTCAGGTGCTTTCCCTTGCAACTTTATGACTTGTGATATGGGCAATGCTGTGCACAGAACTGTGTTCTCGCTTTTTACAGGGTGGTCACTATACACTTGGTTAACATTGTATCTGGGAGATAGGCTGCCAACTTAGCTGCCTTGTCCGCAGCTGCGGTGCCCTTAGAGATGTCACCCATGCCACTGGTATGGTGGTGCATTTGATGACTGCCACAGTGGAGGGCCCTGATAAAGCTTCAATCAGTTCTTCCAACAGCCTTGCATGCTGCGCTGGAGAGCCATCTGCCCTCCAAAACCCTCTCCTCTTCCACCGAGACAGACCTGCATGCACCGTTGTCGTGACATATGTTGAGTCTGAATAGATGATGATACCCCACCCTTGAGAGGCTCTCAATGCCTTGAGCTGAATAGTGCATAGCTAATCTTTTCATAATCAGAACTTCATGCTCCACCCTTTACTGCAAACCACTGCCGTCCCCGTGTGCCTCTGTCCAGTCTCCTGGTCAATTATTGATGACCCATCAACATATAGTATATCTCCTTCAGTCAATGCAATGTCTCTAATTTTAGATTTACCCTCCTCTTCACCCTCATATGTAGCGCAGTCATGCATTTTCAGGTCATCATCAGTGGATGCCTTTGTCAATAATGTGGCGGATTCACCATCCTACACCCTACTATACGAATATGAGGTTTGGATATCATAAACTCATATGCAGAGGATCTCTGATTTGTCAAGGTTGATTTAGACTTTTCAAAAATAGTGAATAGCGAATTTTCCACAAACAAGGTAACAGAGCACCCCATGACAATCGTGGAGCTTTTCTTTATTGCAAATGCAGTCGCTGCATTTGCTTGTTTGTACTTGAACTGTCCCTGCATGACTGAGTCGAGCATCCCACTATAATAAGCCAATGGCGTATGGCCCATTGTGCTCTTTAGAGCCAGTACTGCAATCATAAGCCGTCAATCAGAGTGGGAAAATAAATAAAACTTCTATGTATAATCTGGAGTTGCTAAAACAGGGGCCATGCAAATAACTTCTTTCAAGTCCTCAAATTGTCTATTCATTTCTTCACTCCATTCCAATTTACTGTTTTTTGTCTTTTGTCCTTCTCTGAGACTTTGTAGTCGAGGATCCATGCCCTACAATAACAGCTGCATTTCCTTGATAGTACTGGGCCTAGGGGTGGCGTTTACTGCCGCCACCCCATCTGGTAGTATGTATTTCCCATTTGCAGAGATAAGTTGCCCCAAATATAGTACCTCTTGTTGCCAATATTGTAGCTTCTTTTTATATGCTTGTACCCTTTGTGAGCCAGAAATTGTAAAAATGCAATAGAATCCCTCCTGCACTGCTGTTCATTTTCACTACATACCACCAGATCATACACATACTGGCTGATCGTGCTAGGCACCTGAACATTTCTCAAGTCGGCACGCAGCACTCTATTGAAAATACTCATACTTTCACAGTACCCGTGAGGCAATCTTGTGTGCTCGAAGAGCCGTTGACCAATGAGTAAACGAAGTGAGATACCATGAGTCAGGGTGGAGAGGGATTGAGAAGAATGCATTCTTCAGGTCCACCACTGTGAATCACGTTGCTGTCTTGGGAATGCTACATAGGATCATCGCAGGATTCGGAACTACTGGAAACTTCTTATGTGCCACGCCATTAACAGAAGGTAGATCCTAGAACATCCTCCAGTTACCCCCTGTTGCTTTCTGGATGGGGTATATGGCCATAATATACAGGGGCGTGCATGGCACGACAATCCCTTGCTCTAATAGAGCCTGAATAGTGCCTTTTATCCCTTCCTCCACTTCCGTTGACAATAAGTACTGCTGCACCAATGGGAGTACTGCTCCTGACTTCAATGTAATCTGTACTGGGATCATATCTCACAGTAACCCAACATCATGCAGATTAACATAATTGTGCTTGCACATATTGCATGTCCTCCTCAAAAAATAAAGATGGCGTCACGATTGCCCTCACGGGCACTGTACTTTCTTATACTGCACCATGATATCACAGGGGATGCAGATTTCTGAAATGATCTCCCCCTTTTGCTCACTGTCCTCAATTAACTCATCATCAGTCATTTCCTTTATTGTACTGTCAGTTCTATACATAGTACTGTTCGTCACTCGCACCTGTCCTGATCTGTTCCAATCAGGATAACTATTTTGTCTGACACTATTAGCCCTTGCAAATCTAATACCAGTATTTGTCCCAGCCACCACCTCGGATGGCACCATGAGTTAAAAAATAAAATCTGTGGGCACTCGCCAAATTCTTTTTGCAATTTGGGGCACTGCTTTTACTAGTACCTTGATGCCAATGACAAATATGTCTGGGACCACAGGAACTCCATGGACTACTGACTCCGTTGCTATTGCATTGATTATTACCATTGCTCAAGATACACACATCCCCAGAGAGGAACACACTGGCCCTTGATCTGGGAATGATATAGTTACATTTAGCTTACTGAGCAGATCTCTACCCTACAAGTTAACAGGGGAAGTCTCTAAATATAACAAGGGGGCTCATACTACCTTTCCTCCCACTTTTATATCCAACTCCTCAGTGTATGAAGCCATAGAAATAGCCCCAGAAAATACCTGTGTGTCAAGACTGCACAATTCCTCACAAACCTGAAATTAGAACTTCAGGAATGAATTAAGGGGGAAATCCTCTTACAATATACTAAGCTGTAAATTAGTCTGGTGTTAGGCAGGAAGGCCAACTTTTATTATCGTATTGTCCCCTTTGCACTGTTGCACCGTTGCACACTCTTTCTCTCGTTTCTCTGCCTATCGTTTGTCAGAGGAGGACATTCTCCCGTTTTATTTTATAGGCTGGAATGGACAATTCGGAAGGAGGGAAGGAGGGGAAAATGTTCATTATCTTGTCAACATTTCTATTGTAAATTGAATCAAGTAAATAAAAAAAATTAAAAAAAAATAAAAAATACCCTTGTGTCAAGACTTTTACTTGATAATGGAAAGTTCCCTTCCATAATGGCATGATATAGTTGCACCTGAATCTACCATAAATATGAACTGCTTGTTTCCTATTTCCACCTCCACCAAGGGCTCCTCTTCAGGGTGTGTGGTTGTCAATAAGATTGGACATGTGAGTTCTCTCTTAAGGGCTGTCCTAATCAGAATATGTATTTGTCTTGGGGAATGGAAAAGAGTCGCCTCCTGCTTTTGTAACTCCTTGGAATGGCGCACCCGTCATCCCTGTCATCCTGTTAAACTGTGTTCCCTCAGCCTGCTGCGGTTGTTTCCCACGTTGCCCTTGCCTGTCAGACCCACAATAGAACTGATTTTGATCCCCTTCGACCAAATTGCGTGTGTCACATTCCTTGAGGCCTATCAAATCCCTTCCGTAATTAAATCCCGTCCCGGGCCTGTTCTTGCAATCCCTTGCGAAATGCCCCCACCTCCAGCCATACCAGCACTGGGATGTTCCCAATCGTCCTCCCTGAGGCCCTATTGCCCCAAAACCTCCTGCCCTCACTCCTCGAAATCTCCCTCTTTCCCTTGGTGCTCCTCCATACTGCCACAGTGGGTTGGGGTATTGTCCCCCCACCCCATTGTCCCTGTCATGCCTTGGCCCATAGTGATACAATTGTGGCATTCACAATCTGTTCAGTATCTCCACTCCTCTCCCCCTGAGCTGGTGACATCACCGGTGCTTGGACGACAACCTTATTTAGTTTCTTTTCCACTAATTTTTCCTCGTCCGTTTGCCCCTTCTCGGTGGTCTCCCTGTCCTGCTCCTTGCTTCTCTTACACTTGTGGACTATTATACTTTGTATCTCTTGCCACCATTTGGCTTCAACTCCTTCAATTGTATCTAGTGCCTTCTGGACCTCTTTTGGTAAACCCTTTTTTATGATGAAGTCGACAATGGTACAGAATGGTCCCATTGCCCTCCTGTCTCAACTTTTCACATTTCCTGTAACTTAAGAATAAACCTAACTGGTCCTCATCTTCTCCCATTGTGCACAGTATTAGAGAATGTTAGTCAGAGGTGTCTAGGTACATCTTTCATAGGGCATCCCATATCCTTGCCCTTACTTCTTTAAAGGTTGCTCCATCATGTTCGTCATTTGCAAGAGTAATCACAGGGTACCAAGCCTTTTCCCATATGTCGCCAGCCTGGTCTCCAACTATGGTGACCAGTAAACTCTTAAGGTCTCCTAGTGCTAAGGCTACCCCTGCTGTTTGTTTCTCAAATACATAAATCCATTTACTGGCTCTGGCTGTAAACTGGGGGAAAGCTTTATTCAAATATTTTTTGTCAATTGAAGGCCATGACACATAATGCATTATCCCTACTCCTTTATGTATGAGAGGCATCTGCAAGTCTATTAATTATGTTTGCAACCCCTTTTTTATCATCTTGTACTACCACCATTAAATCTGGTCAATTTATCGGTCTGTCCCTTGCCCATGCCTCTTGTGGCGGGAATGGGTTTCCCGCTACCTATTCTCCTCAATATCTTTCTTCCCCTGCCTTTTCGTTATTTCTGCCATCATCCATACCCTGTCCCCATCATCTTTTTCCACAGAAACATTTCTTATTTATATTTTTTTATATTTGGATTTGTAGAGCGCATTACAGCCCAAAAGGCATCGAGGTGCTGTAATGAAATGTGAGAGAGCTTGCTTGAGGGTTACAGGAGTGCAGCCCATGGACAAATGCTTAATACAATTTGCTTGGTTATAATTTGGTTGGTTACATGCTCAGAAGTTACATTACATAATACAGTAGATGGTCAAAAGGAAGGTTACATGTACAATGCATAATATGGTGGGACCGGCCTATTCAGACAAACAGTCTAGTTTTAGTCGCCTTGCGGAAAGCTGCATGAGAATTGATCATCCTGATCTGGGCTGGGAGGGTGTTCCAGAATGTTGCGGCCATGATTGGGAAACTGGAACCCCCAGCACGCACTCTGTGTGTGGGAGGAACAGTAATACGATTCGCATATGCAAACCTGGAGGGCCTAGAAGACGTCTGTTTGATGATCCAGGGCCAGTGTTTTGAAAACAATCCTTTCCTTAACAGGTAGACAGTGTACCTGCCTCCTGACCCCAGAAATGTGATGCCTACGTGAGATGCCTGTTGCGGCCCTTAAGGCATTGTTCTGAGCTAGTTGGAGTTTAGCCAGATTCTTCTGGGAGGTCCCAACAAAGGAGGCATTGCAGTAGTCCAACCTTGAACCAATGATGGCCCTACCAATGGTAATGCAATTCTGTTGGGAAGGAGGGACCTAACTGCATTGATCAGCTTAGAGTGATAGGCTGCAGAGGATGCAATGGCATTGACCTGCCTATCCGTGGTAAAGCTAGGTTCGAGATACACGCCCATTGTCTTGATTACTTGAGACACTGTGATGGGAATGTTGTGAATGGTGAATTAACAATACTGCTTGTCCAATTTTCCCTATGTGGAGGGAGAGCCAATTAGCAGAAGTTCGGTTTTCTCGCTGTTGAGACATAACCAGTTTTCTGATATCCAGGATTGAATTGTGGAGAAAATGAATTTTATAAGAGAAGTATTATTGCCCCTGGGTTGAATCTACGCAAGAAATGCCCTGACTTCCAATCCCATATTTTCTGCACCGGTACCCTTATTTCTGGTTTTACTTCACCAGGTTCTTTTCACCTGACAAACCTTTCCCGAAACATTCTTAACTCGTTGTCCGTATCTACTTGTGAACCCCCTCGGTACACTGATGCTATGGGCATGTCAGTGCTTGTGGATAGGTTATATGAACGTGGAGGTGCAGAGGCTCTTGACTCCCCTCCTAGTTGCTAATCCTGACGATAACGTTGTTGACAATTTCTCTACCACTGGAGGATTATAGACAAGATTTGTTTACCCTACTGCAGGTTTAGGCGTTACAGGATATATCCCCATAAATTAGATCTCTTTTTTATCTCCCTGATTTTCCATATCCCAAAATAACCGCCAGAGATCTAAAATCTCTTTCCTTTTCTGTAACACCTTCCCCTTATATTTGACTGCTAAAAAGATGGACATTCTTTCTTGTGTTTTTCTGTTTTGGGAGCCCTGCTCTGGACAGGTGCAGGACATCACACCTTCTTTTGTTTGCAACACCCATTGCTTATGATATTTTTCTGTGCTGTCACAGTATAGTGGCAGGGCCCTATGCATGTGTCTCATTGGTATTTCTTCTGCCATACTAATATTGGTTGCGTCCCCTATGGTTTGCTTAGACCTTACTTCTACGGTGCACACGCTGCTGTTGGTTACACAGAAATACAAATCAGCCCACTTCTTTCCCCCACCCCTTTTGTTTACCACTTTGTTTTCACACATGCTATTCGTTTTCTTCAATCTTTTGCTTACACACCGCAATAGATCCACATTTCTTCCTTTTTTTCCCCACAAAAGACAGCAAGAGAAAATACACTAAAATAATTGACTAAAATCCAGGCCCATTCCTTATACCGAACCACTATTGATGTTTTCCTTCTATCCTCGTAGTACCAACTTCTCAGCTTTTTTTCATTCTGAGGATCCCATTGCTTTTATCGGCACAAAAGAATTCAGCGTGGCACTACCTTCTCAACCTATTATGGCTGAAGATCCCTTACCTCCCAGTCTTTACACGCTGAGGTTCCCTTTTCCATTATATAGAGTAAGAAACAGAAATACGTGACAATGTCAGTACATAACCCAACTCTTATCCAAGCTATACGTTAACACATCATCAAAAGTCCTATCCACTCTATGTCATTGACCTCGCACTCCATCCATTCTCACCTCACATACAGTCATACACACTTGTCCCCTTCTTGTTATCTCTTACAAGAGTTTAATTACATGTGCGTGTTCAGCCGAGTTTCTCTGTTCGGTGGTCCAACGCCATCCTGTCCTTCTCTCTGGAGCTGCAACAGCTTCAGAGAGCAGAGAGGATTTCTATTAAAATGGGTCAGCTCTGGAAACATGTGTTTTTTCATTTGGGGGACAAGTCGCTGTAGGTGGGTGTGGCTCTTTTCTGGAGAAGAGGCCTGGAGCCTCTGCAAGGTATGGGGAAAGCTGGCATCACGTCGGGATAGTCACCACTTGTAAGGGTGTCCCTAAAAACACTCGCACCAGAATAAATACACCTCACTAGGGAAATAAGGCCAAAGGGGATCTTGTAAGGATAACAAGTTAAATCTTACAAATGAGAATGGTAGCAAAGGACACTGCTGCCTGAACGTTCTTCTCCTGTTCCTTTTCCTGTTCCTTCCTCCAAAGTGGAGTATATAGAGGTCGAGCTTCTCATAGTGATGTCACTTTTACAACACACTCCCACACAACTGATTGGATAGGCCCAAACTAATTCTATTGCTGCCCATAAAGGGAGTCAGATTATGACTTCAGCCCAATGCGTCCTTCTTGCATAATAGGGATACTGTAAGGCCTTCTTTCTTTGTTGTTGCTGGTATGTGTCAGGGCCTGCTGTTCTACTTTCTGCTAGCTATGCAATATCACATTGCTGCTCATGCTGTATTCCATTTGACTAACTATGCAAAAACACATTACAGCTCTACAGACTTTTACCATCCTTGAGACCTAGCCCAAGGACAACTCCTACAACATTGTTATCCATGTGTAAACATATTTCATCCATTCCATCCACCTTCCACTCATCCTGCTCACATCTGGGCCCACAGTTTCCTCCCCTATTTAGATTATAATTTGTCCCATTCTGCACTTTACCATACAACACATGCAAGCCCTATTTAGACATGCGTTTTACACATTACCCTGTGATTAACCGCAGGGACCCTTGATGGACAGTGGTAACATGCTGAGTCAGATTGTGCTTCAGCCATAGAGAGGAAAATGGAATGCTAAGCGCCTGTTGGGTATTTACAATCCCACATGTTGCATTCCTTCTGGGAAGGATGGGGAGTTTGGATCCTCACTAACTAAGCCTTTTGCAAGACCTGGGCATCCATTCTCCTGTGACTTTGAGCAAGTCCATTCTTTTTGCATACTCAGCATCTGCAGACTATTACCTCAACCACCACTACCGCTGTGCCTATCATCTGCTATCTATATCTGAAATTTCGAATCTTTCCAACTAATAGTTAATTGCACCTATATACCCTACCTTAGACAATAACTACCTTCTTCAGTGCTTGCCTATGTCTATGTGTATGTGATTATGCTTGTATAAGAGAGCCTTCATAGTGCCCCTCCTTCCCTCTAGCCTGTTATATTGCCTTGAAGATGTCTCACCTAATACTTTTGGTGGTTCAGGAGGACCCTGGTTCCTTCGCAACACCTACATGACCATGGGCGGCAGATGTTTCAGCTATTATCTGTCCCACTCCATGGACCTCACTATCCTTCCTGAGGCACCCTGCACACAGTCACTGATGGCCTGACAGTTTTGGACCTGTGTATCTGCAAGGGTCTCCAAGCCCATTTGGCGCTGCTCCATTGCATACAGGCTCTTCCACATGGCAATTTGTGAAGCATGGAGTATGGGTTGAGGGCTATGGAGAGGGCTTGGGCTGAAGCAGGGTGAGCCATATGACCTGACCTGCCATAGGTGTCACCATCTGACTCCTGGCCACACTGACCAAGTCCCAGGGTGTCCTACTCAGGTGACGAGGGGCTTCCATGGGACAGGTGGGTGTGTGCATGCGAAGTGACATCTGGCTCCACTGTCACGTCCACAATGGCCAGCTGTTGGGAGGCAGTTGCAGGTGCTGGGGATGGAATACCTGCAGCTGCGTCTTTATCACTGACATTGTATGCCATGCCGTTACTGCCATGTGTGGCACAGCTGGGCCCTGATGTTACAATCCAGCACTTTCTCTTTCCATTGCTGGGCAGTGCAGGGGTGGTTTCAGTTGGCGTTGCCCAGGAGGCCCTGCCATGAGATGTCGATGGGCCTGCATCCGCCGCTTCCTCCTGCATTGCCCATGAACCTGTTGGGTGAACAATGACATGCTGTTATTCATCATGCATACTTGCTTGTGGTCTTGCTAGTCACACATTGTACATGGTTGCGTGCCAATGTGGTCTAACGGGTATGGTCGATTGCAGGTAAATGCATATGACCACAGCAAGGTGGGGTAGTGTGTGCTGAGGGTGTGCACCCCATTGGTATATGCTATTTGCCTCTTGTGCTGCCAAGGTGGGCTGTACATTCGGTTGTGCTCAGGGTTCACTTTGGCACTTGGCCTTTCTCACTGCTGTGCATGGGTACATGCACAGTTGCCTACCTACCCCTATATAGTGTGCCAGCCTTAGCTCTGGCAGCGCTGCAGGATAAAAGATGTTGTTTGCTCCCCCTCCCCATCAAGGAGGTGTGTCACAAAATGAACCAATGCAATCTGTATAGTCGTTTTTGTTGAACATAATAAAAATGTCCATATTTCTTCTTCAGAACAATATCTACAAAATTGGCAATGTTTTCTGAAATACAAATTCCTAATAGTTGTCAAAGCTGGGCAATGAATTACAAGATGATCAAGAGTTTCAATTTGATCATTACAAAGACGACATACAATTTGGTGTGCGGGAATCATTTTTCTTCTTACCAATACCTGCCTTGTGCGACATAAATTTAAACGAATACGCAACATTTGTGATCTCACAAATTTTGAAGGACATTTAATTAAATAAGATTGCATTGTACGAAATTTCTTGTGAGAAAACATCATTGCCTCGCATTGCCTCGCAATCTACATAATGTTGACATTGTGTATATGTGAATATCCAATCAAAACGGTATAAATACATTTTTGCCTTAGTCGGATTCAACAAGAGGAGCGCTATTAATATACCTGCATTACACAAACCTTCAAGAACACAATTAGTCCATCTAGATGGTGATGTGAGTACATAATTAGCAAGTATTCCCAAAATATTTGGGGTCTTTGCTCCTATAAGGCACTTCCTATATAAACTAATCTGTTTCCATAATACTTGAGAGTAAAGAGAAATAGCACCCAATTCATATCGCAGGAGAGGCATAGGTGTACACTTTGGAAGACCCAGTACGGATTTCCAAAACTTTGGTTCCAAACTCTCCCAATACTTTCTGGCTTTCGGAATCACTGTTTCTTGGCCGTATGAGATTATTGGTACAGCTTTTTGTTGGTAAAAGGTCATGATAGGGGTAGTTGTAAATTTGCCATATTTATATAAGAGTATCTTAGCTTGCGAAATTAATGTCTGCAATTTGGCATCTAATGTTGCTATCTGAATAATATCGCTGTTTTTGTCAGTAAATGGCAGTCCTAAGTATTTATATTCAGAAGCAATCGATAATACTTTATGTTGCATGGTCCAACAGTAGTTTACTGGCTTGGTTGTTCGAGTCTTATGACAGATTACAATTTGCGTTTTTTCATGATTTATAGTCAAATTATTCTCGATAACATACTCATGCAATTTATTTAAAAGATTTTGCAGGCCTGTAGGTGTTAATGATAATAAAACCAGGTCATCAGCATAGAGTAGCCACATAATTATTTGATTTGCAAATTTTGAAGCATCTGAGATGGTATCTTTGAACTTGTGACCTATATCCAATAAGAAAAGATTAAACAAAGTAGAGGCTAATATACATCCTTGTTTCAATCCACACTCAGTTGGAATTCTAGCAGATAATAGCCCATCAAGCGTCAACCTTATTTGTATGGAAGTGTCAGAATGTAAGAGTTTAATTAAAGTAAGGAGAGATGCAGGACACCCTTTGCGTTGCAATTTTGCAAAAAGTATTTGTCGATCAACAGAATCAAATGCAATTTGAAAATCTACAAATGCCAGATATAGCTATTGATTCTGGTCCAGATATTTGGCTTTGAGTAGATTAAGTGTGAGCATATTTGGGGCCGTACCCAATCCACTTATAAACCCGGATTGAAAAGGGTCACGTTTTAGCTCACAACTCGTCCACTCTTTAAGTTCTTGTAGTATAATCCGACAATATACTTTGCCTGGAGCGTCTAACAGGGCTATCGGTCTATAGCTTTTGGGCTGGCGTGCATCTCCTTTTTGAAACAAAGGTACAATGATAGAATGTTTCCATGTAGAAGGAATACATTGTGTGTAATTAATATTGTGAAATATTTGAAACAAAATTTCAGACCAAATTTCAGGGTTCTGCTTAAAGATCTTCTTGGATAAGCCATCCGGCCCGGGGCTTATTGTATTAATAAAATACAATATGTCCGCCTTCACTATATTGAGATGAAAGAAAGAATTTTCTTCAGATGTTTGTTGTTATGAACCAGTCAAAGGATCTGCATATATCTTAGTGAAATGTTTAATCCAGGTTGCTTCTGGGACACTATGTACTTGAGTCATCATTTGAGAAGTAACTATTGCCTGATTCAATACCAGCCACATTTGTGCAGTATTTTTACTTTTCATCAAATTCAACATATGTTCACCATCTCTTTGATTTAACCCGGCACGGTAGGAACGCATTCAATTTCTATGTATTGTATTAGCTCTGATTATAGCTATTGCTCTTTGTTGACCAATCAGATGTAGAGCCTTATGTTTTTGGGCGCGATGTTCTGACTTTTTCTTTTTAATTTGACTGTCAAAGACATGGGCTTTACCATTCACTTGCATATTGTTTTTTTTTTGTACTGTGTACTTCTGCATTAAATCATAATATGATATGTCAGACCAAGCGCCACTATGTTAGGAATGAACAAATGGTGAGTTTAAATCACTTGCAAAATTTGTAAGGCTTTTTTCCGTCCACCTAAAACGGTTCATTTGCACGTTAACACCCGAGTGGTACATTTGACGAGGAGTTAGTGATTGATTTAACTTAGTCCATTGAGTAGTAAGCATTTGATGATCACTAGCCAGTACATTGACCACTCAAAAAATTGTATTCTAGTTAGTAAGTTATAGTCTACATACATGTAATTAATAATCGCACTCTGATTGCCACGTTTCCATGTGGTGTTAGGCGGAATATCTCCCATACAAGAACCATTAAGCATACAAAGAGTGCAAGAGGATATCAAATGTTCCCACTGTATTATCCTATTCCTTTCCTTTGGGTTACCAGATTCAAAACAATGTAAATTAAGGTCACCAGCCAAAACCACATGTACAATTTCAGAATTCAGTGAAACATAATCCAAAAATTTAGAAACCTCATACAAAAATTTAGAATCTTCAATGCCATTGGGATTCCAATATGCGTTAATCAAGGCATACAGGAGTGAATGGACAGAGATGTAAGTTGGATAAATGCATTTGGGGCATATGAAAATACAATGCTAAGTCCGGAGCTGATTTTAACACAAGTGAGAAGACCAGACATAGGACAACCCTTCTCACCCTGCAAAGCCGGGGTGAAATGGGTGAAATAATCATACCACACAGGTGAATTAGTTAACCATGTTTCTTGAATTAAAACTATGTTATACTGTCCCAGTTTGGACTCTGCATTGTTAAACAAATGTCGATGCCCACAAGTATTCCAAGATACCATTTTTATTGTTCTGTTCAATTCCTGCTGTGATAGTTAACTATTAGCCTCACAAGAACATACACAGTTAGACTCAGTTTGCTTTGCACAATTTGGGGCAACAACGTCAGATATCACTCTAGGTGAAATTCCTACACGAGAAGAACTTAACGGTTGTTCTTCATTAGTTTGAATATGGCCTAGTGATAACAAAAAGCCCATATCAAACAGTTCTTCCCTTGCGGACCAGATAATATTACGAACTAACTGAGATCGTAATCGCAAGCATACCAACCCCAAGTTGTTTTCGTTTATAAATTCAACCTGATCAATGTCAGATGTTCCTACGTCCTCCAATTTGTAAATGTCGGAGAAGAGTTTGAGTATACTACGTCTATTCAACACATATTGAGAAAAGGGAGCTTCCCGGCAGCCAAGTATTAAAGTAGTAGCATATTTGTCAATTACTGGCGGTTTTGACTTTGTATACGGAGCCTGTTTTGGTTTTTGTATATCTACCATTGGTGTGTTATGTTTTTTTTTTGTTGTTCTTTAGGCAGTTAAGATTGCAGCAATCGAGCAATTTCAGCTCCATGTCCTCCATATTGGTAATCTTGTGCACCCAAAGCACCAGAAGTACTTGTTGGCTCATTTTCCAAATTACTCTTCTTCAATAAGGCTGCAGTTTCAGATGCTATTTGTTTATTTTTAGTTTCCAAGACATTAGTACAACCATCAGATAGAGTCAGCGCCTTTCCACCTCCTCCATTAATAATCAGCTGCTTATGATCGTGATTTACAGCAGGGGCACATTGTCCAGTGTGGTTTATGGCCGGAGCTCCTACATTAGGTAAGTTGACAAAGCGTGACATGTAGGAGTCGACCTCTCTTCTAATTTCCGGTCATCGAGTTTCCTCCATTAATTTATTTTCTGCTGTAGTCTCACATAGTGTAACTTTAGGAGGAACAGCAATGACAGGTAATGAGGTTGTTTGTATAGCTTGATTGTGAATCGCTTCTACAAGATCATCCAGAGGGGAATGGGATTTATTCACACTATCACTCTCATTAGTAGCTTGCAAATTCATTTTACGTTTACGATTTTGGTCCAATAATGCATATTTGTTTCCAACAGCCGCAGAAGCCAATTGTGTGTTCTTTGGCGGGACCTTAAGTGTTTTGATGAATTGCTTCGTAGCACCTAAGATTACATTTTTCTTAGCTTGCATATTCTTTGTATTTTTTCCAAAATCTCCTGCTATGGTCACTATTCCTGTTTGTAATTTTGAGTGTATTCCATTATTTTGCTGAGATCCCGATGGAACCCCCTTTAATGGATTTGTAAAAATTGTATAAGCTTTTTTGGCTGCCTTTTCAATCATATTTTGAGGTATTGCAGTATCATTATTTTGCTCTACCGCAGCCTCCATTATTATACCTACTGTGTGTGGTAAAGAGAATTGGACTTCTGCAGTTGGTATAGTAGTATTAGATGGCATTTTGGTATTGCAAAATAACATCAGAGATGTGGCTTGATCATTAGAGACAGGGACTACATTTTTGTCACTTAATCAATCATTTTGCACGTGTGGGATCTTGAAGTCTGATTGCCATGAAATAATGCTTGCGATCTGAGTACTCTGATTATTTATTTTGTCATTCAAACTCTCATAGAGTTTTACGATCGTATGCATTGTCGTATTCAAAGCCTCTAGAGCAAGACTTACTACTTTACTCGTTCCATCGGCAACAAAAGGATTCTCATTAACACGTGTTTGCCTAGGAGTTGGGGCAAGAAATGAGGAATCCACATACGATCTAACAGGACTTACTCCAGAAAACATATCGGGAGAAAAGGACAGTTTTTCAGGAATGGTCTGAGCAGTGTAGTCCATATGCATTGAGTCTAGATCAATAACAGCTATGTCTCCAGAGACATCAGGTTTTTTTTCCCCATGATTTTCCATTGAGTCATTTACCAGTGTTTCACCCCTCAATACAGTACTGTCAGATAAAGAAACATTGCAGACTACAGAATGAATTGAAAGACTAGTTGTTGCTTCATAACACTTCCAACAGCAGCCTCCTGATTACAAGGTTCTGCCAGATTAGTGGCCAATGAGGCTTTTGTGTATGTGGTAGGAAAAAATCTATGTATACCTGCAGCCAGATTATTCTTTAATGCAGATTGATCTGACTTTACTGTTGAGTGTTGCAATTTAGGAGTAGAGCAGGCTTTATCTTCAAAGAACCTTTTACGGCTCTTTGACTGCTTCTTACTAAGGGTAAGATCAGTTTCCTGCGCTATGGATAAAGGAGGCATGTCTGTACGTAAAGTGTACAGAGTATGTTTCATTATTTATAAAAAGTACACACAATTGTTTCTACAGGTGTACATGAAATTCGAATTGGACTAATATACACCACACACGCCTTACTGAGTGTAAAACAGCTAATTCCACACCAATATGCCCGGAGTCCAAACGTGCACCAGTTTGAAACGAAGCACCGACAGACCGCACGTCGCAGCAGCGAAGCGGCAAAGCGGTGCTTCAATGGTGGTTCGCTTGGTGCGCGCACGCTGGTGCGCACGAGGTCGCCTTTTTGAAAGGTCAGATACTGGTGGGCGGAGTCTCACAGTGTATTAGTCTAAAACAGTAAATAAAGTGAATAAAAAGAAGCATAATTTACAATTGTCATTTTTAGCGTTCTTTGAGTCCTTCATATTGCCATCCAGTAGAGATCGAACAGTAATTATATTCAATTACCAAATGAATGACAGGGCAAACTTTAAAGGTCCAACTTCAAAGAAGAGAGCAAGCGAGCAAAGCAGTGCTTCAACGGTGCTTTGCTTGGTGCGCGCGAGGTCGCCTTTTTGAAATGTCAGATACTGGTGGGCGAAGTCACACAGTGTATTAGTCAAATGAATGACAGGGCAAACTTTAAAGGTCCAACTTCAAAGAAGAGAGCGAGCGGGCAAAGCGGTGCTTCAATGGTGCTTTGCTTGGTGCTTGGTGAGTTAATGATTTGAACGGAGCAACAGCATGAGGTAGCCTTGCTTGTATGGCAGCAGTGTTTAGCTGAAATCATTTACTCCCCGCTCCATCATGGGAGCTGGGTGCTTTCCATTGAAATAGGAAGCCTTCACCACGCCATTAAAGGGGAGCCCTTGTACGACCACTCCAAGCTGGCTTGTCAGGGGGACTTTTGTGGCGCCCCAGGTAACTGCCCGGATTGGCCATGCCTGGACCTGACACTGCTTGGATACGCATTGGGTGGCAGTTCTTTTGGGTGCTTTGCCATATGGTGGCATAGTCCCCTGTCCATTGGGCCCATCTATGCGGAGGGACACATGCTTGGGCTGGTGATTTGGCCAGTGCATTGTCAGAGGAAGGGAGAGACATTCACACTCACCAGATTGGACTTGGCTACTGGTTGCGGCATGCACCCTCTCAACTTCCTCAATCCCCTTCATGTGGAGGATGGAGCTGGCTTTCTCTGCCAACAGGGTCATGACAAGGGCATCAAGGGTGCCATCTACTGTGTCTGGACAAGAGGCTGCGGACCCTGGCCTTGATGTCTTTCCATCTCTTGCTGTCATCCACCCTATGCATTGGGACTGTGCCCACAGGTGTGAACTTGTCACAGGTGCCCAACTAGATGTCAGCCTTCCATTGCACCAATGTTCTGCAATGCCAGGAGTCATAACGATCCTCAGCATGGGTCACCACCTCATAAACAAGGACCTGCAGCTAGCCTCACCAAACATTTGCTTCCTCAGCCTGTGATCAGGCACCTTCCCTTTCGATTCGTCCTGAGACATGGCTTCCCTCTCCTGTGCGTCTGGATGGCTACAGGAAGTGGTAAATTCAGAACGGATTGTCTTTTTCAAAATGGCCACCATTGTGCTTTCTGTTCTGCAGATGATGCTATTTCTACTAACAGTAATTCCGCTGGAGGAATTATGGGTATCCAATGATGTTATTGCTGGACATAACGTTGAGGGTGACACCAGGTATAGCTAGGATTAGTAGTTGGAAAACTTGGTCCAACATGGCGTGGTTGCAAGTCAATGCTCAGTGTATTGTGAACTGCAGCTTTAGTCCCCTGTTATATCTGTGTAAGGCAATCACTTGTTTGGGATGTTCTAAGCATGTTGCAATCCAGGGACCGGGAATATTTAACTAATATATCTCACCGTGGTTGCAAACAGTTGCAGTACAGGCGAGCCACTTTAGGGAAATCACATCCGAGCATGGTCGGGATCTCTATAGGGCATGAACAATGCACAAACAGTACATTTTGGCCCTAATAAGAGGGCAAGCCATCGCAATTATTCAGCTACCAGACATGATTGAACGTAGATAAAGTTTTAGATTGTGAAACCCTAAAAAGTGCAGTAGTTAAGCAATGCCCAAAGTGATGGTGGCTAGATTGTGGATCTCAAATAAGCGCAGTTATGTATTCATTGTTTTCCTATTTCCATTGAATCCTGGCTCTAATCATATTACCATTAGGGTTCTTTTTGCCATGCCAGAAATGCAAATATAACCCCTGAAAAAGTTCCCAGATGTATTCTGTTATGAAGAAACAAAATATGTAGGGGGTTCTTAGTAGGGCAACGTTTTCTTGATTAAAAGGTTGGTGGGTGCTAATAGTAATTTACTCAGGGTTTATGTCTTTACAGTTTACAGTCTTTGTTTACAAGCACAGGAACACTTTATTAGCACGTTGCCCTTTACGTCTTGGTACCATAAAACTGGCTTTTATCTACGTACGTATGTGTAATGATTTGATGTATGTGTCTAAGCTATATGTTTTTATGAGGATTTGTTGTCTGGAAAGTTTACTGGATGGTAAGTTGCAGAAACGAACATAAAATACATATTTGATCATTGAACAGTATGAAACTGTTGCGCCATGATCTCAATTTCTATATGCAGTAGCAGCGCAGGAATTTTTTTGTGTAATTGCATTTCACTTTACCAGGGATAACCTTCATGATGTTCATATAAATAGTGTGGTGTCTCCTATCTGTGTTTGTGAGTGTTTTAAAATATATCATAGGCATGGAAGTCCCTGGCCAGTGGGCCTGGAAGACATGTATTGCTTAACCGGAAGCACCTCAAAACCTTCCTCTTCGCTTCTGCCTTCTCTCTCCCTCTCCCCTGCTAAACCTGCTTAACCCCCCACTAAATTCAGCACTAAACCTGCATCTGGGCCACTCTCAGCAACCTCGGTCCAGGGCCCAGCCACTCTCCACTTGCACTGCCTCCCTGGCTCCCCGTGCACTGTGGGACTGTCACTGTACCCTACAGCCCCCTTCCCAGCACTTGCTCTGCACTTACCTCGCACTTGCCACCAGCTGGCCCTTTTTATTTATTATTTATTAATTATTATTTCTTACGCTACTTACCTTGCACTGCACTTTCCCCCCCACCTCCTCCCCCTGCACTTCCTCCTTTTCCCCTTACCTCTGCACTTGCGCGATCTGAATGACACCTGGCCTAGTAGGATCGTTTGTCTGTCTTCCCCTTGTTTCCCTCCCTCCCTGCCTCGTCGCGCCTTGAAACACTTGTGTATAGGCGCGTTACAAATACCATATCATATCATATATCATATCCACATCCTCCTACTGGGTCCAGAAGAAACATATTGGTGGACAATATAGAGTGGGCATGGCCAAATGCCCTGGCTTGTGGGCCCAGAATATATGCATAGTGGTCACGGTCAAAGGCTGTGGCCACTTTCTGGGTCTAGAAGATCTATAGTGGGGGGGCATGGCTAGTGGCCCAGTACCGTTTTAAAATATACAGTGGACAAAAGACTCATCCAATAAGCAAAGGCTGTGCTCACTGGCCAGGGTCAAAGGACCTGGCTAGTTGGCCCCAAAAAATGTAGCCGTGGCCAGCTTGTAGGAAAAGAAACATATTGGGGAACATGTAAAGTGGACAGGGGTGAAGGCCACATAGCATTATGGGGTGCATCAACAGGAGTGCTCTGAGTTAAGCTTGTCATGAATTCCCACATCCACTGAATTTCCAGGGTTTTGTTACATATATTCAATTAATGAAAATGTAGTTAATTATCATTTAAGGTAAAAACACGTATATCAACAACATCCCTGGAATTCTAAGCATGGGTGAACTCAGGACCGGCTTAACTTGGCACATTTCCTTTGATTGCCCGTATTATATTATATCCCCCATAATGCCATTTCTATGACTTGGTAATTCCATTGTCTTCAAATTAATATGTTCTCTTGGGCTTTACAACGGGAACACACAGAGTTATGCTGGTCATGACTTTACACATCTGCTGAATTTCAAGGTTTTTGTTGTGATACGTTTTGTACCTTAACTGATTATTAAGTAACGTTTTTTCATTGAATTTCAAGGGTTTTGTTATTCCATAGATGTTTTCCACGCCACAGTGTCCACGGCCAAAGGCCTTGCCCGTTGTATATTTTAGCACACTACCAGACCACTAACCATTCGTCTGGGCCCCACTGTCCTTTTTAGAACACTACTAGACCACTAGCCATTGCCAGTGGGCATGTGGGCATGTAAAACACAACCCATCGCTCAAAGACACCCATCAATCACAGACTGATTTTTCCCTTTTTTGACAGTGGTATTGTTATGTATAAAAGATGGCAGGCTTTGAGAACTCACAATTGTTGTAGGCATCACACAACCCAACTAACTGCATTTAAGCAGCATGGAAAGTGAAAAAATGACTGTCTGCAAGAATAACATATACCCAGGTACCTTGGCCTGCATAGTGAAAACCAAAAGCTGGCACCCATGAAGACGAGCTTATTACAAATGTATGCTGTGGTCTTGGCTATGACAAAGGTTGTGGTCAATGGCCAGCACCAAAGGCCATAGCTAGTGGTCGGTTAGTTTTCAAAAATACCAATGTGCATGGTTAAAAGCCATGCCTAGTAGCCCATCACTGTTTTAAAATATAGAATGGGCAATGTTGAAAGCTGATGTCAGTGGCCATGGCTAAGGGCCATAGCTAGTGCCATTAATATGTTAGACTATACAGTTGGCACAGCTAAAGGCCGTGGCGACTGGCTACTATTGTGTTGAAGACTATGGTTAGTGACTGGTTAGTGTATATAATATACAGTGGGCACAGCTGAAGGCCATAGCTAGTGACTGGTTAGTGTTGTATAATACACAGTATGCGTGGCTGAAGGCCATTGCTTATTGCATTTTATTATTTTAAAATATACAGTGGATTTGGCCAAAAGACCATGGCTAGTTGCCCATTTATATGTTAGACTATATAGTGGGCACAGACAATGATTGTGGCCACTGGACAGTATTGTGCTAAAGTCCATGGCTAGTGCTTGATAAGAGTATATCATGTACAGTGGACACGGTTGAAAGCTGTATCCACTGGTACACCGGTGGTGTGCGAGTTATGGTTGCTTAGCTTACCATAACTGGTGAATTTCAGGGGTTTTCCGGTTTTAAATTGAACCATAATGTTCCTGTAACAAAGTTTTTTTCACTCAATTTCATAGGTTTTTAGTATCGCAACTTAACCATAATGTCCCTTTAACAACTTTTTTTCATTGATATATACATGTATATATCTGAAACAAAATTTGTTAAAGGTACATCATGGTTAAGTTGCACTAATAAAAAACAATTCAATTCTGTGAAAAAACTTTGTTAAGGGGACGTTATCCTAAGACTAACAATGAGGACATGAAAGATGACATCACTGATGCCATTGACGACATCACTGATGACATCACATATCGAATTCATTCTGATTAAAATTTGCTAAAAGCGGTTGTGTGTACAATGTTGGTAGCAACATATCACGGTTCATCGTGGGACCTCTGATGAACTACTTAATGTATTTAAAAATGCACTCATTTAAATAACGTGTTTTATTTGAGTGTTCATGTTAATAAAACAACCTAATAATACATACAGTTAGGAAATGACTGCACCATGCACCACTAAAGTACAGTATATTTAATCTGGTAATATTTGTCAGCAACATAATGATTACAAGGCTATGACAATTTCATCTGATGTTAAATTTGAAATTAATAGCTAGCAGTACAAGATTTACTACACACTTGTGTTAGTATAAGCAATACATATAGAGAGACACAATGCATTGGAATCTGAGGCACATACAGAGACACTCCAGTAACAAGGAAACAAAGAGCATCACAAGAAAATAAAAATAATATTAGAGTTTATGATCATGTACACACATGAATTAAGTGTTAGATGCCTGCCAGATCTGTAACCAACCTGTTGCGCTTAAGATTTCCTATCTATGCTGTACTGCTTTCTAAGTCTGGGTCTGGGCACTTGCTATAAATGTAATAAATAAATATATGTTTTTTTGCACATGTATGCGCACCATGTGCTCAGGCCAAACCCTAAGGAAAGTACCTTAACACTTAGGACAAGGTTAGATATAAAGCACCTTTTC
The DNA here is from genome assembly GCF_040938575.1 of Ambystoma mexicanum. NCBI lineage: Eukaryota > Metazoa > Chordata > Amphibia > Caudata > Ambystomatidae > Ambystoma > Ambystoma mexicanum. Next base: position 886,060,123 of record NC_090922.1, read on the forward strand.
CATATTTACATTTTTTAAATTCTTAGTGTCAGTGAACAAAAACAAGTGGACTAGATATGCGATGTCATCAATGACATTTGTGATGTCATTGTCCATGTCCTGGGTCTTAGTCTAAGCAGTGAAAGTGTGGTTGCACGAGTTATGGGTGCTTGGCTTACCACACTGACACATTTCTGTGGGTTTTCGGTTTTACTTGTAACCATAATGTCCCTTTAACAATGTTTTTTCACTGAATTCCATAGGTTTTTATTAGTGCAACTTAAACATAACATCCCTTTAACAATGTTTTTTCACGGAATTTCATTGGTTTTTATTAGTGCAATTTAAACATAATGTCCCTTTAATAAAGTTTTTTTTCTGTGAATGTCATAGGTTTTTACCACAACGATTCATTTGCTACAAGTTCCTTATACCTATTTTTAATCAGTACACCTAATAAATTTCACTCACCCACAATGTAGCTGCTCTGGAGTCCGCGGACAGAGGTAAAGTCTGCAAACATGAGACGGCAACAACAAAACCCAGACGCACAGGAGGCAACAGAAAATGTACCTTTTAACCCACACAAACATATTAATCAAACAACATTACTTATATTTGCTACACCTAAATATACCTTTTTGTACAATTCAACATTTCAAAATGTAAATCACACAACTTTATAGAATGCACCAATCACAAGCCATAACTGTACACCTCAAATTACGAGTTCAGTACAACTCTTGATAAAGACTAAGATAGACTAGCAACTCATTCCAAAACAATCTGTCACCTAATAGTAAGTACAGTGCATATATTTCTTTATTATTACCATCATTATATAAACATTTGTCATAAACACCATATTACCATTTTTTATTTGGACAGAAATGGCAAACACACTTGAATGGCTTAAGGAAAACATCCCAAAAGAAGAAATGAGTGATGATGGAATCTCTAATGATGAACAATACATCTTTTAATAGAAACAAATAGTGTACTTTATAAACAGCTAATTGAAATAATAATTTCTTCTTTTCTTATAGCACATACTTTACTTGAACAAAGTTGAACAATGAATTATGAAGAATTAGAGCAATCCCAAACACTATCCCAATCCTCAAATCTACATAATGAAGGAATCATTTTGTCTGATACACTTAATAATAATTGTAAAGAACTTTTAATTTATGTTAAAAATCATGTTATCCAAAATGTTAATTATCACGTATCCCGCCTGATGGGTGTCCGCATCAATGCTGCAAGATTGCCTGACCGCGGACAGTGTCTGTGCTCCATGGACAGTCAAAAAATACATGTTCCGCCAATCTAGGGTTTTTCAAGTTGAAAGTTTACCCTTCCAGAGCTCCTAGACAAATTCTTAGTTGATCTGTCAACTTTTTACAACTTTTCAAGGCCTATTTTTTTACTCAGTATTCCGCGGACAGTCGCAGCGTCTGTGGACAGTTCCTCTGAAGGGACCCGACCATTACTTTTAGTCATTCTGAATCTGGCAGATCAGGTGAGAGCATCCTTTTAGGAGCTACTTGCAGGAGACTTAGAATGGCATTTATCATGGCCATCCTTCCTCACCAGTCACCCCCACCACCACCACTATCAACATCTGGAGAGCCTGGAAAGAGGAACAGGCATGAGGATGCAGAAGAGGATGAGGAGGAAGATGAGCTAGAGGATGTGCCTATTCTAAGGAAGGCATGGTATCAAATAGTAAATACAGACACAAGTCATCACAGTTCAAGGGTGTTGATTGAACTTCAATGGGTTGGTTGATCGCCTAGCTAATCATAAATCTAAGGATGGGAGCAAGCTACGACCATCACAAAACAATAACGCAGTCCTAGTGGAGTCTCTGTCAAATTAAAAATGCATATACTAATAAACCTATTGCCAATCCTTACATTTAAATACAAAATCTGTGGGACAACAATTTAGACTGAAGTAAAGTGTTCAAGAAATAATATGTCAGGACAGTTCAGCAGTTGGCTTCCCTTCCGCACATTTTCAGCACAGGATAAGGTGGCACGTTTGAGCTTCACACACACTCTGGCTTCTTGGCCATGAGGAAACAGGTCAAAGCATATGTATCAGTGCCTTCTGCCAAAGTCTCTATCCCAATGACAGCCTCTTATTGCAGAGGGACTGACGTAACAAACAAACACCAAGGTTCCTTTCTCATCAGTATTTTCACATTCACAGGTTCTCAATTGGTCTTCCTTGTTCAGGTTTGGACTACGGATCCCCCTCATTCGGGCTCAGATTCCTTTGACATCAAAAACCCAAGACTTTTGATTGTGTGATAGGTTTTTCTTACACTGTTGCAGGACCACTTTGAGTCACACCAATTTTTATGCTTTATCTTTTGTTTTTGTTTCTGCCACTTCTTGGCTGAATATCTAGGCTAAAGACCTTTGATTGAGCACACTTGCGGTGCTGGACCACTCTGTCATGAATATTCTATCTTCTTTGCTACAGTTCAAACATCCATCAACTATTAGGCTGTCCTCAAGTCTTTCATCACAAACGTTCAGCAATCTGTATCCTTGCTCTTTATATACAATGTTGCCGCTTTCAACCTTGACTTCAACACAGACCAGTCTTGCATTGGGCTCCCCAACTCACTGCCTGTGTTGATCTTTCTTTGATTTTGGAGCGAAGGACAATACCACCGTGGCTGTTGCTTCTCTCCTAATCAATCAGCCGTGCAGGAGGGCCCTGGGTATCTCCGACACACAATACAGGATTCTTCCACCTGGTTTCTTGACCTTATGCTCTGAAATCTGAAGGTGTCTAGAAAGTATCAGCTTTCCACCAAAAAGGTCAAGGATATCTCCATCCTTGTGCATCCTTTGTGGTTTGCTGTCTTTCTTCCCTCATTCAGCTGCCACCTTGAAAATGATGTTCCTTTGTGTGCTGTGCTTCACTCAGAGTGTGTTTTCATGCTCTGCATTTTATCTGTGTGGGGAAGTTTAATGGAAGTCAGGGGTGAATGATTGCCATTAATTGCCTGACCTTACTTGACCATAGTAGTGGGACATGTCAGGTACACGTCTCAGGTGTGAGTCTGTTTTCTCCCAGAAGTTTCTGTCTGTGTGAAAGTGTTTGTGCAGGAAAACAGGGGTGGACGGTAGAGTATCCATATATCCTCCTGGGTAGGATGGGGTAAAGGTGTTACATGGAAGATAGGGATACTGCGTCTCGCCATCAGGTGTCCCACTCCCCAAAGACCCTCATCCATCTGATCCTCCCACACTGGTCCACCCCGGTGTCTAGATCCAAAGGCGATGGCCGTGCCCTGGCCACCTGAGAGAGAGACCCGCGGGGACTAGCGGGTGAGCCCCCTTCTGGTTTCTCACATACCCTTCCCCAATGCGATGTAGCCGCATCTGTTTCATTGGGAAACCGAGAAAGGAAATCGACATTGCTTTCGTCTTTACCTTTTCGGTGTTCCACATTGAAACAGTAGGGTTGTTGGTCTCAGAACCTTTGCATGACTCGAGGTTTAGAGTCCTTTCATTGACTTATTCATACTTAAAGGTGAATGGTGGTGACAAGTGTGAACTTCCTTCCTAGAAGATAGTATCTTAGATGGGTGATTGACCACTTGGCAAGGGCCCCTAATTCCAATACAGAGTAGTTCTTATCACGTGGGAAGAGTATTTGAATAGTGAATAGGGTGTTCTAATCCATCACTAATCTGTGATAAAACTGCTCCTCACCCTGTGAGAGAGGCATATGTTTGCAACCCAAATTCTTTCTCAAAGTCTACTACTTTTAGGATTGGGTTCTGACACAAGGTTTTTTTTAAGTTGTTGTAAACACACGTCATCCTCCTCAGTCCAATTAATCTTCTAGGATTCAGTGTTCTTTAATTTGTCTGTCAACCTAGCTGTTATATCCAAGAAATTAGGGATAAACCTACAGTAATAACCAATCAATCCTAGGAATGCCCTAAGATCTCTCTTGTTCTTAGGTGTGGGGATATCTTGGATGGCATTCACTTTTTCACATTGGGGCTGGACACCGCCATTCCTTACAAAGAAGCTGAGCTTGTCATGAACTCCAAACACGCCCCTTTTGGACTTCCTGGTCCTTGTCTCAACAGGGCTTACACTACCTTGTACTTCCAACATGGCTGTCCACTGTGAAACACCTTCCTCGCTCTACACCTTGGACGTAGCGTGTTCTATTTATAGACCACGCCTCCCGCAGCTCCGCGCGTCTCAATGCTATTGCGAAGTAGCAACCAGATGGCTGCTCCGTAGCTCACTGTATTGTTTCCCTTGCTTCTTCCAGCCTACCCCTTCCTAGTCCCTTTCCTTCCTTTCTTGATTCCTGGACTCGTGTGCTAGTAGCACACTCTGTTAATTTCCCAGACTCCTGGATCCTTGCATCCCGGAACTTTGAACGCACGCTGGAGTCGGAAGAGACTCGTGCAGCCTTATTCAAGACTGGATCAGTCCGCAAGAAGGCATTGATCAAGAAATCCAGCAAAGATCGAACTCAGGTGAGAAGGGGGGATCTCCTTGACAGTTTGAGATGCCAACCGACCGAACTCGATATGGACATGGAAGCAGCCATCCAGGACCTGATGCGTGGCATGCAAGAGCTATCAACCGAGGTGCAGAATCTAAAGGTGGAAAATGCTGCTCTCAAACAATTAGTTCTATCCCGTGATTCTGCCACAAAAGAAAGTGTGTTGCTTGGCGGCATAGTGGACAAATACGATGGGTCGGCAAAAACCCTTCGCAGATTCCTGGATTCATGTTTGGTCCACTTTAATTTTAAGCCCTACTACTTTTCAACTCCCAGGGCTAAGGTGGGGTTCATAATTTCCCACCTTTCAGGACACGCCTTAACCCTCGTTAATTCCGGCGATGCTCTCCTAGATGACTATGATGGCTTCATACAAGCCCTTAAGACCATGTTTGACCATCCAGAGCAGGTCTATAGTGCCCAGGAATGCCTGTTAGACTTTCAGCAAGGATCCCAGGATATGCTCACCTATGTTATCCGATTCAAGCAATTAGTCAAGGAAGCTGATTGGTCCCCTGAAGCGAGTTTTACTCTTTTCAGTAGAGGACTGAATGAGGAGATTAAGGATAAGTTGACCAGAGTGGCTCGCCCAAACTCATTCCAGGCACTAATCGACCTTGCCATGCAAATAGATTTCCGTATCCAGGAAAGGAAGGCAGAGAAGAAGAAATCCAGAGGTAATCCTCCGAAGCTGTCCTTTGAGAGTACCACCAAGACGGACACAAACCCAGGCTCAGTCTCTGAACCAGAACCCATGCAGAGAGGAGCCTTCCGTGGACCTGTATCCCCGCAAGAAAGAATGAGAAGGATTCATACGGGGCTGTGCATGTATTGTGCCTCAGACAAACACTTGGTTAGGGAGTGTCCTCTAGCCCCTCCTCGGCATTTGGGAAACACCAGCTCCCGATCCTAGATGGACCAGAGCTTCGGGAGAGAGATGTTTGCTCCACATCAATTCCATCCTTGACCTCTCCTGGACAAAACAATTTGGTGATACTACAGGCATTCCTGTCGCCCTCCAATAATAAGACCTATCCCATTCTGGCCTTGGTAGACTGCGGAGCTATGGGAATTTTCATTGATCAAGACTGGGTTGTTGGTCATCATATTCTGTACGAGACACGAAGCACCATGCAGCCGGTGGAAGCAATCGACAGAAGACCCCTCACTTCAGGACCCATAAGCCTGCAGACAAAAGAGATCCAGCTTTCCATAAACCATCACCAAGAGCGGATTACATTCGACATCATTAAATCAGCTCATTGCCCCATGGTATTGGGTATGCCCTGGTTACAGAAGTACAATCCGTATATCAATTGGACAGGAGGATCACTATTCCTAGGCTCAGAGTTTTGTATGTCCCACTGTCTATTCCTGGATCCCTCCTCGACACCCCCTAAAGAACCACTAAGAGACCAGCAAACACCACTCATGGTTTCCAATATCAAACAAGTCCCAGAGGCCTATCAGGGATATGCTGATGTATTTTCTACTGCCATAGTCCAGGCCTTACTGTCATGATGCCCGCTCCCGGGGAGCCGGTTCAAGTACGGCGTCCCCGAAAGCGGACATCCAGTCCCCAAGGAAGGACCCAGCAACCCCATATAGGGGCCCTTTGGACAGTGTCCTGGCGCCTATGGCTCCAGGCTCATAAAAGACATCAGTCCTGGCTCATTATGGGAATGCTTGGGTGCACTTACCTAATGCAGACCATGCTGCAGGATCCCGGCCTCCTTGAGGCCTGAAAGGAACTACTTTACCTGTGGGACTAATTTACCATCCGGGCGTGGTCAGGGAAGGATACATACCTGATTGGAGGAAGGATACATACCTGGAACTTCTTCCAAGGCTATTCAAACCCCACCCAAACAGCCACACGTGCTTCGCGTTGTTCTGCATCTAGCAGCTGGAAGCTCACTGTGTCTGCTCCTGCATGCTGACTTCTGCCACGCCTGCCAGGATCCTGGATCATCTGCAAAGGAAGAGAAGAAGAGAACAGAAGAAGGAAAAGTCCTTACCTGCTAAATCCGCATCCCGGAGACATCTTGCCGACAATCCTGAAAAGGAAGACTTTAATTTAAAAGGTCATCGCATCGATCGCTACAGCGCCGCATTCCACTCACCTTTACAGGGCGCCTCCATGTTCAGCAGCGATCATCCGGATTCGCAGTCACGCCCCAGCGCCTAGGGAGAAAAATACCAGAACAAAAGGTGAGAGAGAGAAGGGAATAAGGAAAGTTAAATCTCCATGTTAAGACTTACCTGTTGATTCATTCCCTCTTCATTTCGGGTCCGCGCCGCATCCTGGCATTTCCGGACCCCGGCCCCTAAGAGGAAAAAGAGACATCAGCGTTAATGAGCGAATGAAAAGACATTACCAAAAAACACTCATTAAAGACTTACCTGATTTCTACAAGGACTTCAACTCTCATCTCGGGTCGGTGCCTGTTCCCCGGCATTCCGTACCCCGGCCCCTATGGGGAAAAAGACACTAGCATTACACATTAATGCATGGACACAAGGGGAACCTCTTATCAAAAAACTTACCTGGAAGCCAAGCAAGTTTGGTTGTCACCAATCCGAAAATCCAGTGAAGTAACTGGATACCAACGCGCCCCTGCATCAGAAGCAGGATGGAGAGCTCGTCCTTCCAGACCCTAAGGTGAGACGCTACGAGAAATCACAGAAGGGTTTCAAGGAGGGTGTGGAGTTGAAAGTGGGAGGCCGATTGCATTACCCCGCAGACAGTTAATCCCCTATTTTCGCCTACAGAAGGATACTTCTGCGAGCACGACAAGCCAGATTTGGGGGCCCAGTCCAGTCCGTCTTCCGAACTCTGCGCATCACCTTAGAAGAGGTCACAGCAGCGCGAACCAGGACAGCGCCTCCGTGGGAGTCAGGTGAGCGTAACAGAACACGAAGACTTCCTACAAATTCCCACCCAGGCGCTATGGAAAGTTCTGAGACTGATCAGTTGGCCCAATTACTGGGGGAATTACGGGCCGAAGTACATGCCGCTCGTCAAGAGACTAATGCCCTCAGGAGGGAATTAATAATATCAAAGGAAAGAGCTGATGACCTGGCCAGACAGCTTTTGCAAGGCCAAGCTGGGCAAACTCCTCTACCCTGTTCCAGAGGGAACCCCGCTCCTGTGGTTTCCAGTAACCCTGTGCAGATTAATCTACCTGGAAACATGCCGCTGGCCCCACCCGAAAGCTTTGCTGGGGACCCCAAACGATTTGCCGTATTCATGAATCAGTGTCGTTTGCACTTCCTATGCAGACCTGGGGCCTTCCCTAATGATCAGACCAAGGTAGCCTTTGTATTGTCATATCTCAGCGTCTGCGCTGCCGATTGGTCAGTTCCACTGGTTACTCAAGATGACCCGATTCTCCGTGATTTTCAAAGGTTTCAAGCAAGCATGGAAAGGTTATTTGCTCGACACTCTCAGTGGTAGGCTTTTGATGACGAACTTCTATCCCTGCGACAGGGCAATCAGGATCTCCTATCCTATGTTGCAACCTTTAATAGACTAATTGTGGAAACGGGATGGCCAGAGGATAAAAGAGTCACGTTGTTTTATCGAAGCCTTCGCGGAGAACTTAAAGATGTCTTGGACCAAGTTGTAAATCTGCCCCAAGTATGCACAGAGTACATAGACTTAGTGGTCCAATTGGATCACAGACTTCAAAACAGAAAAGCAGATCGGTCCAGGTTTGAGACCCGGGTGTTGGTCAAGACCCATGCTAATCCCAAGGGAGTTGATGTCTCTGAGCCTATGCAAATTGGAGGGGTTAAAGGACCCTTAACTCAAAAGGAACGTGAAAGGGGGCTGCATTTAAAATTATGTCTTTATTGTGGGAATTCTGGACACTTTCTACGAGATTGCCCGGCAAAACCGCCCCGAAAGGCGGTAGGAGCCGCTGATAAAAACCATGAAGACTCTGTTTCGGGAAACGACTCCGCCCGACAAGTGTAGGGGTCCGCTTGCCGAGCTTGAAAACTAACTCTCAGACCTCACATTTCATTGTGCCAATGGTTCTCGTAGATCCAGAACAGCCTAAGCGGTTGCATGCAATAAAGGCATACATCGATAGTGGGGCTATTGGAAACTATGTGGATCGTGAATTGGTCTCTAGGATTAACCTCCCTCTCCGCCCTAAAACCAGCAAAGATGTCATCACCACAGTCGATGGAACTGAAATTGCCTCTGGACCGGTAACACATTCCACTACTGAGGTGACTCTTATTCGTCCCGACGGCCATCGGGAGGGTGTTGTGTTTGATGTAATCAAGGCTCCACAGTTTCAGGTTATTCTTGGAATCCCTTGGTTAGAGACACATAATCCTCGAATTGATTGGCGAGCTAAGAGAATAATCTTCCCTGATTGTACACAAACCTGCTACCCAGAAAACCTGAAGATTAATCTAGCATCTGTAACCTCTGCCTCCATGCAACTACCTCCGGAATACCAAGACTTTCAGGACGTCTTCCAAAAGGAACAGGCAAACACGTTACCTCCTCACAGATCGTACGATTGCCAAATCGATCTGGTGCCCGGTGCACAACCCCCTTGTAGCAGGATTTATGCCCTTACCAAACCTGAGAATCTGCATTTGAGACAATATTTGGATCAATACCTAGCTAATGGTTTTATTTGCCCGTCAAAGTCCCCGGCATCCTCGGCTTTGTTCTTCGTGCCCAAAAAAGAAGGCGACCTTAGAACTTGTATCAATTACCGCGCATTGAACCAGATAACGATTAAAAACCGTTATCCTCTGCCTCTGATCCCTGAACTCCTTGACCAGGTAAAGGACGCTTGCATATACACCAAGTTAGATCTCCGGGGGGCTTATCATCTGGTACGAGTTAAAGAAGGCGACGAATGGAAAACTGCCTTCCGTACTAAATACGGATTATTTGAGTACCAGGTGATGCCTTTCGGATTGTGTAACGCGCCGGCTGCCTTCCAATACTTCATGAATGATGTCCTTCGGGAACTCATCGATGTTTGTGTTGTCGTATATATCGATGACATTCTGGTGTACTCCTCTTTGGAATCTGATCACAGAAAACACGTCAGGGCAGTACTTGAAAAACTGCGCCAACACAAACTATTTGCTAAATTGGAGAAATGTGTTTTCCATACCACAGAAGTCGAATTTCTAGGTTTCATCCTGACACCCAAAGGAGTCCGAATGGACTCAAGAAAAGTGGATGCCATCCTCAAATGGCCATCACCTAGCTCTGTAAAAGGGGTTCAAAGCATGCTCGGCTTTGCCAATTTCTATCGCAGGTTTATCCCGGAATTTTCACCGTGGTACAACCCATTACTGCACTCTTGAGGAAAAATAAACTTTTGAATGGTCTGAAGAAGCCGAGCTGGCCTTTCAGGATTTAAAAGCTAAGTTTACACCCGCGTCCAGATCTCCCTTATGTCGTCGAGACTGACGCATCCAGCCTAGCCATGGGAGCTGTCCTGTCCCAAAGAGATCCCGAAACCAACCAACTGCATCCCGTAGCATTTTGGTCCAGAAAATTCTCGGCACCCGAGGTTAATTATGCAATCACGGACAAAGAACTGTTAGCCATTAAGTCCGCTTTTAAAGATAATGGTTTACCTTATTTCCAAGGACGCTTATTCCTGCCACATAAGGAATTACGCAAACTAGTAATTTCCGGTTATCATGATACATTAATAGAGAGACACCCCGGTATTGCCAAGACAGAGGAAAAGGTGAAACGACAATTTTGGTGGCCCTCTTGGCGATAAGATGTTAAATCTTTTGTGATGTCCTGTGGTGTTTGCGCCCAAAATAAAAGTCAAAAGAAAAGACCAGCCGGTCTCCTTCAACCTCTAGACATACCACCAGCACCCTGGCACACCCTCTCAATGGATTTTATTACGGACCTGCCTCCTTGTTCGGGGTACAATACTATTCTGGTAATTGTGGATTTGTTTTCCAAAATGGCCCACTTTATTCCTTTGAAAGGTTTACCTTCAGCTTCTGTCCTAGCCAAAGAATTCCTCGAAAATATTGTTCGGCTACATGGATTCCCATCTATACTAATCTCTGACCGGGGAAGCCAATTCATTTCCCACTTCTGGCGCAAATGTTGTCAAATGGCGCAGATCGACGTAAGATTATCGACCAGTCACCACCCTCAGACTGATGGTCAGACCGAGAGGACAAATCAGACCCTTGAACAGTACTTACGGTGTATGTTACAGCAATCTGAAAGCAACTGGAAAGACATTCTTTGGATAGCCGATTACGCATATAATAATTCGGTACACTCTGGAACTGGCCACAGTCCTTTTTATACTTTGTTTGGGCATCACCCTCGAACCTCAAACCTTGACTCACCTCAGAACCTCGGAATGCCTGCAGTAGAACATCTGCATTCTACAATTACCCAAGCCTTCAAAAAGGCAACTATGCATTTACAACAAGCCAAGACAAAATACAAGGAGAATGCTGATCTACATCGGAGTGAAGCACCTCCGTATCAGATTGGGGATCAAGTGTGGTTAGCTACCAGACATTTACCACTCAAAGGGCCTCGAACTTTTAACCCAAAATATATGGGACCTTATTCTATTACGGCAATAATTAACCCAGTGGCTGTTAAACTTGATTTACCAGCTAGTATGCAAATTCACCCTGTTTTTCATGTGTCACTTCTGAAACCAGTGGTACCCGGAACCCGACTACTCAAACCTCCAGAACCTATTCTAATAGATGGGGAGCCCGAATTCGAAGTGAAGAACATTTTAGACTCAAAAATGTTTAGGTCAAAACTGTTCTACCTAATTGATTGGAAGGGGTACGGACCTCAGGAGAGGTCGTGGGAACCCAGCGACCATGTGCATGCACCTCGATTAGTCAGGAAATTCCACCGACTCTTCCCAGACAAACCAAAACCCCCGGTTCATGAAGCATGTCTAAGACTTCTCTTGGTTCTCTACCATAAAATAGTTCAAAAGGAGAGAAGCCAGTGGATACCTGAGGGATCTTTCTCACTGCAAATAGGGCCCAGGTGTTGATGCTATCCCAATCGTTTCCAACTCATGCCCCAGTTTTCATAAAATCATCTAAGGGTTTTGTTAAATCTCTCTATCAATCCGTCCATTTGGGGGTGGTAAACTGAGGTTCTTAAGGTGGAAATATGTAGTAATTCCTTGACTTCACACATGAGTTTGCTCATAAAATTAGATCCCTGATCCATTAGAATTTCCTTGGGGAAACCAACCCTAGAAAAGTATGGTAATATATGTTTTAAGATTTGCTGGGTTGTATTGTTCCATTTGGGGAACACCTCTGGTTATCGGTTAGCATAATCAATGGTCACAGAAATATATTTATTACCAGTTTAGAGGTTTCCAACGGTCAAACAATATCCATCCCAATTCAAGAGAAAGGGGTTTCTATGATCAGTAAGGGGTTTAGAGGGGCAGGTAAGGGATTATGTGCGCTGGTTTGCTGACATATTTCATACGTCTGAATGAAGCTCTTTATGTCAGCATGGCTACCTGGCCAGTAGAATTTCCCACTGATGTGAGCTTGCGGTTTAGACTGTCCTAAATGTCCCCCTATCAAATGAGAATGTGCAAGCTCTAAAACAATGCTATGATGGGTTTTGAGGATTACTAATTGAGTTTTACTTAGGCCTTCTCTATAGGTTTTACTTCTATATAGCAATACCTGTTTCAGGAAGAAAAAGGGGCTCCCCTTTTCTAGTTCTTCTCCCTTAGAAATCACTTGCATGAAAACCTTTGTGAGTGCTGGATCATTTCAGTGGGAGAAGGCTAGATCGGGAAGGGTAGTAGGTTCTTCTTCCCGCTTTGCCTCAGTGATGGTGTGGTTGAATAACCTCTTCAAAGCCTAAGCTGTGCCCTCAATTTCTTCTTGTTCAGGTTCATCCTTAAAATGGGGAAATAGAGCCCTCTTAAAAATTCTCTGTGCAATTTTGTCCCCACAATGTATTTCAAATTGAGTTTCACCATGGTTCAGTAGGAGATCCATTACATCTCTTCGGAAGTCAGTATCCATGATGCCTGCTAGGACATCCAGACCAAACTTCCAGGATAGGCCAGATTTTGGGGCCAATCTTATACAGCAACCCTCAGGGGGTAGTAAGACAAAGACCGTGGGAATCATCACTATTTTCCCTGGAGGGATAGTAGCGGTCCTACTGCTACAAATATGAAAGCCTATGGATTATTTCATGGCAGTTGAGGGATTTGAGCCTGTGTGACCACGTTTCTGGAATTTCGGGGTCCCCCAATTTGTCTCAATTGAGTCGCTTCCCGCACCTGACACCACATTTAAGGAAGGCATGGTATCAAACAGTGAAGACAGACACAAGTGATCACGGTTCAAGGGTGTTTATTGAACTTCATTGGGTTGGTTGGATGGGATCTAGCTACGGCCAACAAATAATAATAATGCATTCCTAGTGGATTCTCTGCAAAATAAAAGGGCCTATACTAATAAACCTAGTGCCAATCCAGAGTTCTAGTTACAAAATGTGTGGGACAACAATGTTCGCAAAAGAAAAGTGTTCAAGAAATAATATGTCAGGATAGTTGAGCAGCTGGCTTCCTTTCCCCACGTCTTCAGCACGGGACAAGGTGACATGTTTGAGCTTCACACACACTCTGGATTCTTGTCCATGAGGAAACATTTCAAAGCATAGATATCAGCCCCTTCTGCCAAAGTCTCTCCCCCAATGACAGTCACCTATTGCAAAGGGCCTGACGTTACAAACAAACACCAAGGTTCATTCTCATCAGGATATTCCCATTCCCAGGTTTGAAATTGGTCTCCCTTGTTAGGGCTCGGACCGCAGTTACCTTCAGCATTAAAAACCAAAGACTTTTGATTGTGCCATGGGTTTTGCTTAAACCGTCGCAGGACCACTTTGATTCACATAAATGGCACCACAGTGACTGCTGCTTCTCTCCTACTCAATCAGCCATGCATGAGAGCCCTGGGTATCTCCGACAAACAACACAGGATTCTTCTGTCTGGTTTCTTGGCCTTATGCTCTGAAATCCAAAGGTGTTTTGAAAGTAATGGCTTTCCACCGGAAAGGGCAAGGGCATCTCCCTCCTTGTGCACCCCTTGTGGTTTGCCATCTTTCTTCCCTCGTTCAGCTACCATCTCGAAACTGATGTTCCTTTGTGTGCTTTGCCTCACTCAGAGTGTGCTCTCGTGCTCCCACTTTTATCTGTGTGGGAAAGTTAAATGGAAGTCAGGGGTGAATGATTGCCATTATTTGCCTGAACTTGCCTGACCATAGCAGTGGGACATGTCATGTACACGGCTCGGGTGTGAGCCGGTTTTCTCCCAGAGCGGGCTGTCCGTGTGAAAGGTATATGCAGGAAAATGGGAGTGGAGGGGTTGAGTTTCCATATACTCTAAATGGTAGAATGGGGTAAAGGTGTTGCAGGGAAGAGAGGGATACTGCATCTCGCCATCAGGTGTCCCACTCCTCGAAGACCCCTCACCCAGGTGATTCTCCCACACTTGTCCATCCCTAGGGACTGGATCCAAAGGTGATGTCTCTGCCATCGCCACCTGAGAAAGAGACATCCGGGGACTAGCGGGTGAGACACCTTCTGGTTTCTCACACTAACTCCAGTGCCCAGAGTGAGTCCATAGTTTGGCAGTTTATCACCACCGTTGGGGGTGTACCAAAGGCTCGGGCAGCCAAGGTCAAATGCACTGAGTACAAAGTTGTCAGGAAAACCTGAGCTGTACTCATATGGGACCACCTACATGCACCGCCACACCAGATCCATCCACCCAGGTGCTCTGAAAAAGGCAGTACCTTTCTCAGGGAGAAGCAGGTTAACGGCCTCTACCCCATCATTCTCGACGGCTTCTCTCACCACACAGACTACTCCTGTGTGGCAGAGGATCCCAGCAGCTGCCTTGCAGGCCATACAGAATGCTGTTGACCCTTACCTTCCAAGATCACAGTACTATGTTTGTACTGCGACGCACCAATCTGCAAGGAAGAGCACTTTTGCTGTGCTTTCGAAGCTGTGGCGAAGGAGCACGAGAAACTAAATTGAAGTCCTGCCTCGGTCCACCTGCCCCTTCCATCTCTGTGGTTGGTGCTCCTTGCCTTGACTCCCTCCCCCACCTCACTTTGCCTCTCCTGAAAAAAAATGTTAACAGCCAAAAAAATACAAAATCACTAAACACAGAAAAAACAGTACCTTTAGGAGCCACCATTCACATGTAAAATATAGAACTGGGAAAGCAACAGGTCCCTTTGCAGCCTACATGGTCTGCAGACAGCACGGTAGTCCGCAGACACCTGTAAAATTCAAGGCGTGGGGTGGGAGAGTGAAATCATTTTAATTGTTTTTGTGCAAAAATTGTAGCTCTTAAAATAACCTTTTTCTTCTATTTTTGACTCATACTTATTTTTGATTATTTGTTTTTATGTAATAAACTAAAAAATATTCTTCAGGAATGATTTTTTGTAACTTTCACAGAAAGTGCTTCTACTTGTTTTCTTCTATTTTTAATTTTTGTTTAATGCAACTTCAAAAGAATACTTGGATCCATATTTTATGTATTTACAGAAGGTTTTCAAGAAAAATCTGATTGCCCACATCAGTTAGATGCACTCCATCTCTTCGAAACATGTTGACTATATCACATTTAAAATGTAATATTTTCATTATAAAAAGATGTCATGCAAACATCCTGCAAAAAGGCACACACAACTTTGTTTACATTGTGCCTTGCTTTCTCAATTTGTGGACAAAATACATTCAAACACATCAACATTTGTCTCTGAGCTATTCGAGAAAAAATAATTTTCGAATGTGGCAATAGTTCGTTCAACTTTCCAAATGTATCCTTCATTGCAAACTGTAATGATATTCCGGTAACATTGCCCAAGCTGTTCCCTCCACAGTGAACTACAATGATGTCCGGATCCCCAAGTGAACCGTATTCTCACAAAACGGGAGAAATTCCACCCACTTCATTTTTCAAACTCCATTCCAAGAAACCTGAAATTCATCGATCCAAGATTCTCAGACAATCCACATAGCTCCGAATACACCTCCAGCCAATGAATCTAAGATTCTCCCGTAATCCATACATCTGCTTCCTCAAAGACATAGCCATAGCCATATTCAATGCAGTCACAAAACAAAACTCCTGCTACCCTCTCCTCCCATAACGCACACCCAGAAAACCTCATTGAATCATCCCCCGACAGTCGTTGGTTGTCTGTGGACTACTGGAGTCCCCATTCCATGCCTGGCATCACTAAAAGTCCCAGATGGGATGTGTGGTGTCCACGGACGTGACGGTGGACACCATAGCACAGTGCAGCCCTTTTTCTCTTTTTATTTTCATGTTCGTAACACTCCCTCATTGACTGCTTTCAAACAGTCACATCCATCCACCAACCAGATCCAAAAATTCGACATGTAACCCTGTCATCTCAGTTCAACACTTCAGATGCACTTCTGAACTGACAGAGTACATGTCTCCTGCATTTATAGCAGCACTGTGTGTAAATTCTTTTCTAAAAGAAAGGAAAAGCAGATAAAACATATGCCACCATATTAACCTTCCACACTCCAACTGCCACTTAAAAATGTGATACTAATCTTCCCCATCTGCTTTTCATTTCTTTTCCAAAAAAGCTATTGATTCACAGCTACATTTGTTAACTGTCATGAAAATGCTTCTAAAAAGAAACCTTTTTAAACGGTCAGCATTTTCCATTGTTCTGTTCCATATAAATGTCACACTTTCCAACCTCACTCATTACATCCCTTACACTGCCACCATTCTCCACCTGCTCACACATATGTGTATACCACCAAGTATCTATATCCCACACTTCACCTTACACATAAAGTACTCTTCTTTCCCAAACTCTACTATAAAACACCAAACACTACTACAACAATCTGCCATTGCATTACCACTAGGCCACAGTTTTCCTATTCTTTAAAAATGTTAAAAGACATTACAAATACATAACACCACAAACCCAGCACTATTTTATTAAAATTAGCAGCACAAAAATAACTTAGATAAGCACTGTTTCCTCACACCCATTTTTGCCCTGTTCCTTCAAATGTGCCCAACAGCACTACTCACACTCAAATTGTTCTAACAACATAGTTAGCACACTTCAGTACACCACCCATAAAACAACTTCATTAACTTTTTTCCCAACAACTCCTCCTACCTTCATGAATAACAAATTGCTTACTAAAAGTACTTGACCATTACCACATATACACACTAAATTGCCAAAAACAACTACCAAAAAAAGAACACTCTTCACATCCCACAAAGTAAGTTCATTGGTATAGCATGTATATCTTTTTACATGTAACAATTCCATTTCACTATATATTAGCCTAGAGTATTCTTTTTGAATAAACATTTTCTCCAATCTTACTCATTCTAATGCAACAGTCATACTCTTTCTATTCCCATCTAAGCACCACCATTACAACACCCACTGTTTTCCTCAAACATCATACTTCCCTACATCCCTACTTATTCAATCACACCACCACTCCCTTACTCACTAACCCAAACCCATCACACCTGTAAAGACTCTTACTCTTACAACATTCCCAACTACACCTATCATCCCATTACAGAATCACAAAGCTCTCTCATCATCTTCATGATCACACCCACACACCCATCCACAATACATGCATATACATTCCATAACTTTCAAACCCCAACTTTCATTTTTCCCAACAGGCTGCACACAATGCCTACTAAAAAGGAACTTTGTAGAAAACAAAGAAGAAAATAGAGCAGATAAGAATAAAATCAAGCCATATAGTCATCCACCTCTGAAACAATGTATAGAAAACATTAAAACAAAGCAGCTTATAACCTCATTCAACAAAAATAAATCAGCAACCTCTAAAAAAAGTAAGGGCCCTCTTTGAAAAACTGAAATAAAAAAATGTACAAACAAAAGCAAACCTACTAATTAACTTAACATCATATCTACAAATGTTAATGTAGCCACAGTAAAGGATTCCAAAAAGTAAATTTTACAAAAAATGTTCCTTCACAATCGTATAAAGACAGCTGAAAATGCAATTTACCCTTAAAAACTACTACAGAAGACTAATCCTCAAATCTCTAATTGACAGCACATTTCTACTAAAGTGAAAGTTGTTTATATTAATTTTAAACAGACTGAAACCACTCAGTTAATTCAATAATTTACAAAATGTAATTCTAAACATGTGCAATGTCAATATTGATACCTTTGCAAAGTTTTGTGAAGGTGAATGGATTCACACAAGCAGCAGCATACCACATTGTAATGAAGAAGCTTATAAACAAGAACAAAAAAAGCAATTGTTATAGATAGTAATGGCAGATGGTATGAAATGGTTGGAGACACCATTATGGCAAAAGAACCCTTATAGAAAAATGTTCCCAACAAACCTTTGACCAAATATTTCTTACGCCCAAACAAACTGTCCAGCGTATAAATGGACATGCAGCTCAATGTGTAATGCACGCCAACAATCCTTTCAATCTTTATGACAATTCCTCACTCACTAGGTGAAGCTAAAAGACAACAGTAAAATTATAACTTTATAAACAATGGACTCTTGTCCAGTACGCAGCAGCACTGGACTTCAAGGATATTCATTAGCCTGTATTTCAGGAACTGCTTGCAAAAGCACCTTCCGCCATATCAAAATGTTACCAACACACCATTCTGCTATCTTAGACTATACTATCCAAACATTCCTGCTCCAGAACTACAGCATTTAAATAGCATTCTCCTACATGGAACGGCCAAAGAATTTCTTCATGAAATAGAACACATCCAAAGTACATACTTTGGAACTGAAGTTGACTTAGGAAATCCAGTAACGTCTGGAAAAGATTCACGAGAACTTCACAAACACCAACCTCCTAACAAACACATTAAAAAAAAAAAATAGCTACGTTTCTAAACACATCTTCTGAATACCAGACCAAGTATGTTTCTGTTGTCGCAGAACTTTTTATAAAAAGAGCACAAGAATAGTAGATATGGCCTACAAAATAGAGGACAATGAGGCATTCCAATGGTTCCAATTAACTTTATATCTAGGGAATCACAAGGAGGGAAGTTCCCTTGTCCTTTCTGACAGGAAACTATTACATTCAAGAGCCCTCGAGATTAGAAAGCATAAGAACAGGAAACCAGGATGAAGAATCCCGTATTGTGTGTCATAGATACCCAGTACCCTCACACGTCAATAATCAAGGCGAGGATAAGCATCAGCCACTGTGGTACCGTCCTTGGCTCCAAGAACAAAGCAGCGTCAGTGAAATCAACACAGCCGATGAGTGCGGGAGACCATTACAAGAATAGTCTGTGCTGAAGCTAAGGTTGCAAGCAGCAACATTGTATGGCAAGTGCTAGTACGAACATTGTTAAAACATGTATGATAAAAGACGCAAGTAAAGTTCAAGTAAAGTTGAACTGCAGATGAGTGTTTGAATTTTGAAAAGACTTTGATACAGCTCTTTTGGCAGAGTGGTCCGGCAAAACACGTGGGTGCTCAATTGAAGGTCTCTGTAAGGTATCCAGCTGAGTAGTACAGAAGTGAAAGTTAAAGGGTTATATTCAAAAGAGAATAAAGAATTGTGAATCAAAGAGATCCTGTGACAGGTCAAGCCAAAATCCAGCGCACAGTCAAAAGTCTTTGATTTTGATATAGTAAAGAAAGGTTGGAAAATGAGATACATTTGGTCCGAGTCTGGCAGAGGGAGACCAATTGAATGTTTTGTGTTAAAGTGGGTATACGCCCAGCAGAGGGGGACCCGGAGTGAACAGTGGATCACCAGAGAAGTTGTACATATGAGAATCCTAAAGAGAAAGGAACTTTGAATGTTTGTTTGTTGTATCGGGCCCTCTGAAACAAGAGACTTGAATGGCAAAAAGACTTTGGCCCAAAAGGTACTGATACTGAGATTTTGAACTGCATCCTTGTGCTAGAAAAGCTACAGTATGTGCTAAGCTCAAATGTGTCACCTTGTCCCGTGATGAAAACGTATTAACTATCCTGACATAGCATTTCTTGAACACTTTTCTTTTGTATAACATTGTTTCCCACACCATTTGTATTTAGAAGTAAGGATTGGCAATTGGTTTATTAGTTATTATTATTTGATAGTCGTAGCTTGCTCCCAAGATTAGAATAAGGATTAGATAGGTGTTTTCCAAACCCAATTGAAGTTCAATAAACATCCATGAACTGTGATCACAGTAAATCCACCAGGGGTGCATATCTGTCGGATGTCACTAAGATGCAGACAAGTGTTGGATCCTCTGCCATCTCTACTTCAAATGGCATGTTATTGTCGATCAAGCTCATTTTAGGACACGTAATGGCACATGTTTTTTAGCACTGAGGCAGATTTTTTTCTTACTTTCTGAAATACTCTTTAGGGTGGAATCCTGTGCCAGTTTTTGAGCACAGGCATGGGGCAGGTCTTTGGATGCATTTGTAAGTGCCACACGTTTGCTTGGTTCAGTCAGGCACTCAGTGCTTTCCATAGTACTCTTTTCAGCCAATGGGTATGTGGGGTTGTTGCAGCTCTATCACCACCAATGCGCCAGATGGTCCAGAGGGTCCTCGTATACCCACATGAATTACGTAGCTCTTTCCCTCAGTTTGGAAGGCCCCTTGTTCACTTCAAAGTCAGAAAGAGGATAACACAGAACCATGAACCATGAACCATTCTGCTCTTTTTGCCAATTTTTGCTTTTGACACCCTGGCAGCCTACAATATCCACCATGTGATCGATACTGTCCAGCCAGCAGAGTTGGCCACACAGTTTGGTGATGGTCCTCCCATAGTTCCTCTCTTTTCTGAGCCTGTTTCCTCAATGCCATCTATAATTTTTTAAGAAGTCCTTTATCTGCTTTACAATTGCATTAACTTCATCGCTAGGTTTAAATAGATTAAATAGGTTTTTTTTCATTAGGCTACGGGCACCATGGTTTTGTTGGCCTTCCGCTTTGTCATTTTTAAGCTTTCATCCTTGACTACTTTTACTGCTTTTAAGGCATGTAAGGCTAAGCTGTCAGCAAGCAAGCTTTACCTTAGTAATGCAGGCCTTTTCTGGGGTCAGCGCAGCAGTCACAGCAATCCTCTGTTCCAGGGATTTCCAATAGTGTAGCCTCTCCCCCCATTGTGCCTAACATCAGCCGTGCCAAACACTGTGCCATTGACCCTGTGCGAGCTTCATCGTGCAGGGTTGGTGTGTCATCCTTCTCTACTTGGGGTGAGGTTTCCGCTTGGCTCCACACGACAGGCACTGGCAGAAAGGGAAACAAACAACAAAGCTATACAACAGGACACTTCACCTATGCAGGGTTGGTGTGTCAACCTTCTCTCCTTGGTAGGAAGGGCACCAAACAGCAAAGCTGTAGCAGTACATATGTGGAAAAGGGCACAGGAACTGTGGGCCAGATCACCACTGACCTGGCACCTCAGGATAATCTAATGCAGAAGCACAGTACACTAACATCACAGAGGAAAGCGCCTTTCTAAATCACCAGTGTCCTTCCGTACAGTCAACAACCTGCTCCACGAGGGAAAGGGGACAAGAAAGTTGGCCCTAGGGGCAATCTGCTAAACATGCTCGTCCTCACGGGCAAAAAGATCTGAAATGTTACTGACCACAATACAATTTCACCTTTAACATAATATTGTTTCTTTGGGGGATAATGTTTTAGAAAAACTTGTGGAGCTGGCAAGGGTTCATGAATGAAAGCTACGTGTGGCAACCTGTATATGAGCTGGTCAAAGAAACTAATAATAGGCTTGGTCAGAGAGGTTTGGCAAATTCATTAATCTTGTGGTTTTATTGTATTGTTTCATTGACAATCTTTTTATCATTTGGCATGGATCTGTTAAAAATTTCCATCAGTATATTGATTGTCCGAATGAGAATTCATTGAACTTTATCTTAACCATTACAACAAATTATTTAAAAAACTTGATCTTCTTAGTAGTTGAATTTTATTTTGTGGATATTGAAGACTAGCCAAAGGGAAGTTTTGCAGTACTAAATAGGGCTTTGGAAGGGACAACTGAGACCACCCTCTTGGAATGGAAAGTCATCTGCCAAGCTATATTATTAGACCTGGGGCAAATCCGAAGAGACACTGCTATATAAACAGGACAAAGTATTAAAAAAAACTGAAGATGCGAGATTGGATTTTTACGCAGGATGAACAGCAACGATATAAATTATATGGGAGACCCCTGCAAGAATCAAGACATTTAAATTCCTTAGCAAAATATCTCCAACTTTTTCCAAATGGGTATCACAGAGAACAGTTCATGAGATTTCATCTGAATCTTTTTCCCACCAGAGAAATACTGAGATTTAGGGAAGCACCACCAGTATCTTCGACATGCAGATTACGCCAAGTAGAAGCTATGACAGAGTTATTAAAGCATTTGGTAATTAACTGTTTTGCAACACAGGATATGATAACTAAGTATGGCTCTAGATCTGTAGATGAATGGTGGCAAATATTTGTGGAGGGACATAGAGTTCCAATAACCTTAGCACTTACTGAACTGCTTAGCTTAATATTCAAGAGGATTGATCCAACAAGCAAATAAGCATCTCCTGAATTGTTGCAGATGGACACATTATCTAAATGCTATTGGATTGATTTAAATTATATAAATTATCTAAATTTTATTTGAAAATGTTGAAAATGGCAAAAGGTTTTGCTTTAATGTTTAACCATATAAAGCCAATAAAAATAAAAAAAAAGTTGTGGATAATCAATTGGCTTCAAAATTGTTTAGAAGGCCTACTTCTAACTCCTTTCTCCATGGCAGTGTCTACCATC
This sequence comes from Ambystoma mexicanum, assembly GCF_040938575.1. NCBI lineage: Eukaryota > Metazoa > Chordata > Amphibia > Caudata > Ambystomatidae > Ambystoma > Ambystoma mexicanum. Next base: position 886,082,565 of record NC_090922.1, read on the forward strand.
CCAAAGCATTAATGAATAGTATTCTTTATGGAGAGTGGCTTTTGGCCAAATGTAATTGCTCTAGAGACTCTGATTTGAGAGCAGAAGTGAAATCTTTTGGAAACCACTTCTTGGTTTGAGGATACTCAAGCCATGTAATTGAGAAAGCTTATCAAGGGTGGTAAATCCCAATAGGAATGATATGCTGAACAAAAATGAGAAAAAAGCACACAATGGCTGTAACATCAGGTTCATCACACAATATAACAATGTAGTTTTTAGATTTAAGCATTGCTGTACTATGTGTTTTTAGAGGCAGATCTTGTTGAATCTGGAAATAGAAATCTTGGACTAGCCAGTAGTTGCACAGAAGTTGTTGATGCCTTTCATTAACAGGAGATATGTACTCTGTGAGTTCAAGTGTACATCTGAAGTGTTGAAGTGAGATGACAGGGTTAGGTGTACAGGTTTTGGATGTGATTGTTGGATGGATGTGTAACTCTTTGAAAGCAGCCAATGAGGGAGTGGTGAGAACATGAAAGTGGAAAGGGTAGATGGGACCCCATGGCATTCTGCTAACGGCACTTGCCACATCCAGGTCTTTTTTGGATGCCTGCCATGGAAAGGCGACTGTTCAGATTAGCCAATCAGGTTTGGTGGGTGTAGTGTACAGGAAGAGAGGGTAGCAGGAGTTTTTGGTTGCAGGAGTTGTGAGAACACTGACACTGGGTATGTGTTTAAAAAGGCAGACTGTGTGAATTCTGGGGGACTCTTCAATTCAGTCATTGAATGTGTATGCTTAAAAAGTCATGGCATCCACAGAAATATTGGATTGGCAGAAGTGGAAGTTTTGTGTCATGCAGTTTGTGGCTTAAACTGGACAAGCTTGTTCTCATTCTGTGAGAGTATGGCTCACTTTAAATGTCCAGACATTGTGATTTTGCATTGTGGAGGGGATAGTTTGGGGTGTGTGACTCCAGTGTCTTTGCAGGTTGCCCTGAAGAATTTCTTTAAAAGCCTAATGCAATTGTTTCCTGCAGCTAAAATATTTTTTTCTGAAATAAAGCAGAGGCAAACATGGAGATGTCCAACAAACCTTTTCAGTCCACAAATTGAAGAATCAAGGCAGCTTGTCAATATAGCTTTAGCTGCTTTTTTATATGCTGCAGGAATGTCATCTTTTGAGAATGACAATATAAGTTCTGATGGTGTGAATTTGTTTTGTCAAGATGGAGTTCACTTCGAGATGCCAGAAATGCAATGTTCCTTTACAATGTTAGGAATGCACTGAAAATGTTCCTGTACGAACATTGCAAAGGACGATGTAAATTCGACAGTACTACTGTATATAAAAAGAAAGAAAAAGGAAAAAAAAGGATGTTTGTTAACAAACCCTGACCCCCAAAAAAAGGTTCATTTTAGAGCCACCACTAAAGATTAAATAACTTAAATTGGGTTCAATTTTCCCACACTCCCATTTCAGTGGCTGAGATGTCCACGGACACAGCAGTAGTCCGCGGATGGCATGTGCCACATTCGGGTCTCGTAAGGTTGCCTGGCATGGAAAGGGGACTGCAGAGACTGTAGACAGTCGTGGTGTCCACAGACATCGGAAGACCCACCAATCAGGTTTCCTTGCTGTGGTGTACAGGAAGAGAGGGTAGCATGAGTTTTGTTAGGAGTTGTGAGAGGATTAAAAATGACCATGACAATGTCTTTCAGCAGTCAAAGCGTTTGGATTTTGGGGGAACCTTGGGTTCTTTGGTTGAAGGTGTATTCTGAGCATTGTGGAATAGCCAAAAATCTTGGATTCCCTGAATTGAAAGTGTTCTGGTATGGAGTGCGAGGGATGAAGTGGGTGGACTTGTGCCTTGCTCCCATTTTGCGCAAATATGTTGAATGGAAACATCCAGTCATTATTATTGTTAACATGACTGGAATTTCATTGCATTTTGCAATGAAGAAGACATTGGTAAAGTTGAAGGAAAAGGTTCCTAATCTCTTTTTTCACGCATTGCCCAGAGACAGATATGGATGCGGTCGAGTACATTTTGTCCACAAATGGAAAAAGCAAGGCTCAACATCATTAAAGCTGTGTGTGCCTTTGTTCGAGATGTTGGCATGACATTGTTTCATAATGAAAACATTACATTTGAAAGGGCCAACATTTTTCAGAGAGATAAGAGACCATCTAACTGATGTGGGTAATCAGATTTTTGTGGAAAACATCCAAATGCTTTAAAGCAGTTTTGTGAAAGTGAGAAGAAATAATTAAATTCAGTGAAATGTTTTCTTAGTTCAGTTGTAAATCCCAAATTTCAAAAATATATAAAAGTCAAAAACACACCCTTTTGACCCTTTTTGAATGCTACTGTGCTGTCTGCGGGCTATGCAGGCTGAACAGGGGCATGTGAATTATTTTCTCACTTCTATTTTGTAAAAGGTGGCTCCCAAAGGAATCTTTTTTTTGTCTTTTCCATTTTGTTTATCGTTTGGCATTTTTTGCAGGAGAAGCAAGGTAGGGGAGGGAAGGGAGGGACGGACGGGAACCAACCACAGGTACAAAGGAGCAGGCCTTGAGAGGAAGATGTTGGGTGGGCCTTAATCAGGTCGGTGGCAGTGTTTCTCATGATCCTGACTGCAGACGTGAAAGCACTCTGAAACTGCTCCCGTATACAGATTGCACATCACAGTACATACATAGCACTGTGACCCTCGAAATGAAAGGGTCAACAACATTCTGTATGGCCTGTGAAGCCTACACTGGGATCCTCTAGTTCAAAGGAGTATCCTTTTTGGTGACAGGAGCAGATGCAGATCATGGGGTGGTGGAAGTCAACCTGCTCTTTCCTGAGAAAATAATTGCCTTTCTCAGAGAAGTCATTTGGGTCGATTTGGTGTGGCACCTCATGGATTTAGTCCCATAGGAATAGATCCAGGTTTCCTGCTACTGAGTACAACGTTGCACTCACTGCATCAAACCTTGCTTTTACAAGCATTTGGGACATTTCCAACGGTCGTGAAAAATTGGCACACACAGGACTGATGACAGAGACTTCCTCCACTTCATCCTCTTGACACTCCTCTTCTGTGTCACCGTACATGTTCCCATCTCATGGCCCTCAAGATAATGATGGTGGTGGTGGGTGTGGTGGGGGTGCCTGAGAAGAAGCAATGGCCATAGGAGATGCCTTGATCTCCAAGAACAACATTTGCAAAAGAAATGTGCACAGCAGTGAAGCAGGTGCTCTCTCCTGGAAAGCTAGATTGAGAATGAGGACAAGTAATGGGTGGGTCCCTTTAGAGGAACCATCCACAGACAGTCACACTGTCCATGGACAATAGAGTCGAAAATAGTCCTTGAAAAGTTGTCAAATGTTTCCAGATCCGCATAGAATGGGTCTGGGATCTTTGCAAGGGTAACGTTTATGCTTGAAATACCTTAGATTGGCTGGAAAAGCACTTTTAAACTGTCCTCGGCCATTCACAGACACCGTTGTCATCCTGCACGGGTGTGGTCACATGATGGCATCAAGTGTCCCTGATGGCTGCCCCTGGACACCCATTGGGTGGGAATCACAGGGCGCATGCGCTGGCTGTCTGTAGAACAGACACAGTGTCCGAATGACTAAATGAAAGTGCGTAATGCGAAACCGGACATGTATGGACATTGCGCCTGTTAGGGGGAACCCCCATTTTGAGTGTGGACACCCCGGCAGTCGTAGTGCCCACGGACTCATAATGGCAGTTTGAAAAAAATTGTAAATATCACACAACAATACACGAAACATTTATAGTACAAACAATTTATTTATTTAAGAAAAGGGTGGGATATCAGATTGGGAAACATAAATGGTAGAATTAGGAATTGTTGTACAATAATTGTGAGTGGAGGAAGGTTACATCAAAGCGTCTTTGATTAAAATGTTTAGAATTTAATGGGAATGATTGCTGGGGACCAAGAGGGCATGTGCAAGAATGACAGAGATCGGGATCATTTTTAATGACATCATTCTTAACATACTGTAAAAGTTCCTTAAAATCATTACTCAGTATATCCAATTTTGCAGACATTTGATTATTTACAGTTGGGGATAGAGCTTCTGTTTGTGATTCTTGGGATTGTTTGTAATTAAACTGGGGCGTGGTTTCTTCATGAAAACTATGTTCTGCAAGAAAAATAGCAATTATTATTTTAGTAAGGTGTGTACAAAATACAGTATTGGTTTACATAAAAATATGTATTGTATACAATTGGAGATATTATTGTCACTCATTTTTTCTTTTGGGAAGTTCTCCTCTAATCACTCAAGTGTGCTTGCCATTTCTGTGAGAAAAAGAAAGTGCTTCTGTCTTATAACACATGTTTATATAATGAAAGCTATTAATAGAGAAGTAAATATGAAGTGTACAGTTATGGATTGTGATTGGGGAATTCCATTGTAATGTGTTCTAAATAAAAAATAATGTGTATTTTTTAACGTGTTTGAACAACAGTGTATATTTACGTGTTGTAAACATTAGTTGTGATTTTGTGTACTTCTGTTTGTTGGATAATGGGTTCACCCTTTTTGGGTCTGCCCTATGATTCGGAGCCTTATAAATGCCGTCCAACATTACTAATATTATACTTCTATTGTGCATGCTGCAGCCATTGCCTCTGTGTATGTATAACTATGTTTCTCTATTAACAACAACACTCCAATATTATGTTTTGTTCAGATGAGTACATTCTTTAATACATTAAGTAGTTCATAATAGGTCTCCCGATCACCCCTGACATCTTGTTACTAAAATTATAAACACAACTCCTTTTAGAGACTTTTAATCAAAATTAATTTGATGTGTGATGTCATCAGTGATGTCATCAATGGCATGTGTGATGTCAATTTTACTGTCCTGGGTGTTAGTCTTAGCAGTGCACAGAGGTGGCCCAAGTTATGGTTGCTTAGCCTACCATAACTGCCGAATTTTAAGGGTTTTTCGGGTTTTACTTGTAACCACAATGTCCCTTTAACAATGTGTTTTCAGGGAATTTCATAGGTTTTCATTAGTGCAACTTAACCATAACAACCCTTTAACAAAGTTCTTTCAGTGAATTTCATGGTGTTTACCGGTGCACTCTAATTATTTCTATAACTTAATAATATCAGATTTACCACAATATAGCAACATTTTTCTCCAATTTAGAAAGTTTCACCTTAAATCTCTGCCATTCCACACCGTCTAGCATCATTTTTAACACTTCTATACACTTTTTGCAACTTTTTTCACTGATTTCGTTTTCGTCGACATCCATGAACGTCTGGCATCATCGCAAACTTTCCCGGACAGTGTCAGGTGATCATGCTCCGAGCATGATGACATGTTTGGGATCGCGTCTGTACTTCGCATAGGAATCCATGTTTTGCGAACAGCCTGGAACTGCATTTTCAGCTCATCTAGGAACATTCATGCTCAAAATATGCCCTTGCACAGCTCAAAGACCTATTCTTACCCATTATCCTTTAACAATTTAGCACACAGCACATACTTGGAAGAATATTAGCTAAACTGCTATTTATCTTTAGAAATGGCTTCAGCTATTGCCATCCCTCCTCCCCAAGAGCCACCACCACCAGCTAGAGGACCTACACAACAAAGGAAGCACAGTACTTCAAAAAACAATGACAATGACCAAGAAGATAAGGTAGAGGGAGTGCCTACCTCTAGCACCCAGATCGAATCATGGGTCTGGCAGTTCTTTACCAGTGTTGGTAATGTAACAAAGGCTAGGATAGTACTCCTATGGGACCAGCTCCATATACCGCCACACCAAATCCAACCACCGGAGTGCTTTCAAAAAGGTTGTTCCTTTCTTAGGAAGTAGTAGGCTTTCTTCCTCCACCTCATCTTCCTCAATCAATACTGTAACCACACAGCCTACTTCTGTTGGATACAATATCCCACCAGCTACCTTGCAAGCAATAAAAGAGGATGTTGATCCATATCTTTCCAAGACAACAGTACTTTGACATTACTGCAACACACCACCAGCTGTAATCAAGGAGCATGGGAAACACTGCCCCCTACCTTAGATGTAAGACACACGTAACATCTTCACCTGTCTACCTGCCCCTCTATATTTGTGATTGGTGCCTCTTCCCTCATTTTCCTTCCCACCTTACTTTCTGACCTCTCCTGCAAAAGAAAATAATTAAAATAACACCCCAAAAAAGGTTCCTTTAGGAACCACCTTTCACAGTTAAAAAATAGAACTAAAAAAATATATTTTATAGCCTCCATCTACTTTACATTTCTCAGTAAAAAAGTTAGACTCAATAAGATTCTCCAACATTTCCATTAGTATGTTCTGTTATGCTAATTGGAATGATGGACATTTGTATACTAGACAAAAATATAAAAGGGCAGAAATGATTTTCTGTCCCAAATACTTTTCTCTAGCATACAATAAGGACCATAATTGATGGGCCTTTATAACTATCCACAGTCTCCACAGTCCACTTTCCAGGCCATAGATCATAAATGCACCTGAATGGCACGTGCACACCATCGCACAGGTCAGCCATTCCACCATTTTTAATTTTATATTTAGAAAACTCCCTCAATGCTGCTTTCAAACAGTCAGACATCCATCCACCAATCACTTCCAAAAACTGTATATATAACCCTATGACCATATTAACCATCCACAAACCAATTGCCATTAACAATCTTCTACAAATCTTTTGCATCTGCATTTCCCTTACTCATACAAATGGGCACAGTGCTCCCATAAATGCACATATGCATTGTGCAGTGAGAGAAGTGCATAAATAGGAGGGGCAGTACGAAGTGCTCATGAGAACCCAGGAGGGAAACGCCAAGGGATGCCAAGGTGGCACACCACGGGCTAACTACTGTAGCAGAGGAGTCCCAAGGATGGGATGCATCTTAACTGTAACATCCCTTTAACAAGGTTTTTTCTCATCAATTGAACAGGTTTTTATAAGTTAACATAAACCTCTGTTAAGAAACATATTTTTTGCAACATATACCTATGTCTGTCGTTATCAGCAGTGCATGCAAGGGATGGATATCATTGTTCAATTGCACTATAGTATATGGCTCAACCATAACCCCAGCCCAACCAAACCTCCCCTATTATTCACTGCACCCACCCTGCATCCTAGCTCAGTGTCTACTATACCCTAATAATGTAATCAATGGCCTGTGCTCATGGCTTGCAGCCATGGCCAGTCTCCAAATGCAAGGGGCATGGCCTTTGGCCATGGCGCATTCCCCAATAGCAAATCAGAGTACACATTTACGTTTGCCGAGGGCCAGGGCACTACCCAGACACCAAACACATATCACTAGTTTTTCTACTTACATTCTTACACTTTAGAAAAATGAAACAAGACATATTTCTCAAAACATGCTTTTAGGTCCTTGCTAAAGCTTGTCACACAAGTTTGTTGTAATCTTGTCCACCACTGAAGGCTGCAACCTCAAGCAGAATATTTTTTTTCCCATTCAATACTACTGCTTTGCCCATGCCGCGTGCCCCAATAAGCAAATTACAGTACATATTTCTCCTTGCTGACGGCCAGGCCCATTGCTCAGACACCAATGTTATATCTCTGTTATGTGTATTTAAATGTTCACACTTTCCAAAAAATAAAATACAGGACATATTTGCAAAACCATACTTTGAAGTTGCATATTTGGGGAATCCGATCCAGCATTTCAACCTGTACCAACAAGCATATTTTTATTCCCATTCAAACCTCTCAATATCGAAAAACATTACCACATAGCCGGTTCCTGGTGGTGATGCCTACTTTAACCCCATTGCTAGTCCCTCATGGTCACGGCCAGTAGCCAGATTGTCCGGGTCATGGCCATAGGCTATACCTCAGTCACCAAAGGTATATCACTTTTTGTGTACCTACATTATGACACTTCTCAAAAAATAAAACACAGACACATTTGCAAAACCATGTTTTCAGGTCCTTATCAATGCTCCTTGCATGAGTTTGCTGCAAATCCACCCATGTTTTATTTTTTTAAAAAATTCAAAATGTACGTACATAAAATAGTCACATAACTTAGCCCCCATTTGATAAGATCCATTTAAACTTTGCACAAACATTCAAGTTTGGGTCTACAATCTTTCTGAAAACGTTTCTGCAAATGTGTCAAATGGCAACAAAGTTATAAGCCCCTCTAATTTCCTCCCCTCTTGACAAAATCCCACAACATTCTTTTGCAAATACATTCACATCTAGGTCTACAATCGGCTTGCAAACCTTTGTCCAGATTCATCAAACGGCACCAAATTTATAAGCCTTTCAAATATTTTGGGACCTCCCACTCTAATTTTCTTCCCTCGTGTCACAGGGTCTAGAATGAACTTGGACTGATTTTCACCAAATTTGTGGCAGGAGCAGAGGCTTGGTCCCGAAAGCATGATTTTGTAAATTTGGTGTAAATCTGTTCAGAAGCTTTTTTGAAAACAGCCAAAAAGTAGGTAAAAAAATGTGTGTTATTTGGGTTTGGTCCATGGACGGGCCTTCGATTGGTCCAGAGGGTGGCGCGATGTCCGCGCACATTGTACGCACCCGCTGATTGGTGCCTAAAAAACAAGAGGTGCAACATATTTTCGGAAACGCCCGCCATGTTGGTGCCCGCAGATAGCCCAGTGAAAACATATTAAAAACACAAAATTGCACTTATCAAACTAATGAAACAATCTCTGGGGAGGTTAGTGATGATGAGGATGGGAAGGAATATAGCCATAAAGTAAAACAAATGGCAGTTTTTCATCTCCTATATCCACAAACAGTTCTGGGACAGCCCTGTAATATTCACAAACATCTCAGATGTTCGGAGACATCCATTCATATATTTGCATTACAGGGTTGGGATGGCATATAAGTTTGGCGCCACTCAATGAAACTGTATGAAATTGGGGATATTATTCTAGACGTGACCTTGAATGGTTATACAAAGAATGGTGCTGTTTTGCCAAGAGGGAACAAAATATTTGAAAGGCTTATAAATGTGGTGCCGTGGTGCGAATCTGCACAAAAGTTGGCAAAAAGATGTAAAACAGAGATTTAAATGGCTTTGCAAAGTTTGGTGGGATTTTGTGAAAACGGGGCCAAATTAGAGAGGGGTTTTAACATTATTGGATGGGTTATGACTGGTATCCAGGCATTGCATCGAATACATAGTATTGAATGCAAACGCATCGGATAAAATGCATCAAAGAATGCATTCTTTTGTTGGTAAAGTTTTGTTTTACTATAATGGGTTTTAATGGGTAAAAAACAGGTATTGGAGGCAGCCATTTTTTTTAATGCATTTTTTCAATGTATTTTTTTATGTTTTTGCATTTGAAGCTTTGTCATTCAATGCAATCACTAGGAACCGTTATGAATTTGTTTCTGTTTGATGAATGTGCACAAAAGATTTTAGAAAGACTATAGAACGAACCTCGAATTTTTCTGCAAAGTCTAAATGGATTTTGTCAACTGGGAGCTAAATTATATGACTATTTTATGTATGTACATTTTGACAATTTTCACACAAAAAAAGTGGATGGATTTGCAGGAAGCATTGGCAAGGACTTGAAAGAATGGTTTTGCAAATGTGTCTGTATCTTATTTTTTGAAAAGTGTCATAATTTAGGCACAAAAAATAGTCATATTCCATTGTTGGGTGAGGTGAGTGGCCATGGGCAGTGGCCAAATTGTCTGAGTCATGTCATGTGGCCATGGGCAGTGGCCAGATTGTCCGAGTCATGCCCATGACTCGGACAATCTGGCTGCTGGCTATGAATGCAAGAGACTGAGAATTGGGTTAAAGTGGGCATGGCCACCAGGGACTGGATATGTGGTGAAGTTTTTCAAAATCGGTATAGGTTTACTTTACTTTACTACATTTATATCGTGCACCAAATGACCCTGAGGCTTATGGGCGCAACAGACAGACAACAAATAACATAAACCTCAAAACTATAGCAGCGGCCCCACTAGGATGGATCAGAAGTGACACTCCCACAGAGAGACACAGACAATCTATCTAAATAGAAATGTCTTAAGTGTTTTCCGAAACTGAGTAGTGTACCTAATCTCCCTAAAATCTGGTGGGATAGCATTCCAGGCGGTGGGAGCAGCCAGTGCAAAATCACATTTCTCAACCACTGTCAGTTCACAAGATGGAATTTTGAGCTGATTCATGTTACTCAACCTCAACCACCTAGTCGTAGATTTATACGTCAGTGCTTCACTCAGGTATGATGGACTTGAGCTAATCAGACACTTATGAATGATTAGAAGGAGGCAAAAAACTATTCTTGCCTTTACTGGTAACCAGTCTAAGTTAAGTCTTGCTTGGGACACATAATCTTGCCTCTTGAGTCCTACAATTACTCTTACCATACCATTGTGCACTGTTTGCAATCTAGCACCTTCTAATTTGGAGATTTCACTCTGTAGGCTACTGCAGTAATCCATATAAACCATCCTATAAGAGCTCTTGCTATGGTTGCAGTTGGCTTGATACATATATGGGTGGAGCTGTGCAAACAATTTAATATAATAAGCCGTAGAGGAGACTAACCCACTCACATGTGTCTTCATATTCAATTGCTGGTCCAAATAGACCCCAAAGGTTTTCACTTTTTCCTTAGTCTTAATATTGCAACCTGCCACTAAAAAGTGGCGATACTCTGATCCTTCCTTTCTTGCCAATCACCATTAACTATGTATTTTCCTTATTCAACGCTAGACCATTATTTAACATCCAGTTTTGTATGAGATCATAGATATTATTGATTTAATTTTCATCCTCATAGTGATTGCCACATAACGGGATGGCACATTGTGTGTCATCTGCGCAATTTGTAAAGCCAATCCCATGTTTCTCCAAAAGATCAAAAAAAGGGACCACACAGATATTGTACTGGGAGGGAGATAAACAAGCCCCCTGAGGTACACCATATGCCAGAAGGATTGGTTGTGCTTCTGCATCCTGACTACATATCCTGCAACAGCGATCACTCAAAAGGAACTCATCGACAATACAGCATTCTCGGAGAAACCCGCCACTTCCCTCAACCTGGCTGCCATCAACTCATAGTCCTCCAGGTTGAAAGCCATGGACAGGTCCAGAAGCATAAGCATTGTGATCTGCCCCTTGTCCATGATCTTCAAGAGCGTGGACTTCAGATCCAGCATGGCCGTTTCTGTCCCTTACCCTGCCTGAAGCCAGACTGACATTTATTAAGGGTCCCCTGGGCATTAACATGGGCTGCAATTTGCATATAAGCTACCCAGTCCAAGATTTTCAACATGAAAGCCGTATTTGTGATCATCCAGAAATTGCATGGCATTTTAGGACACAGGCCTGACTTCTTTAACAAAGGCGTAATGGGAAAATAAGTTCTGCCAGTGACAAAAACTGTCCGTGGCTACAGCCCAAAGTGCTTCACAGAATTGCATCAACAGATCGCTGTTACTATCACTGATTGGACTCCAAGACATTGCTAATCAGTAGATAATTACCGAGCACGCCGAACCAGGTGCCCATATGGTCACCAGGCCAACCCTTCAAATCATTACCCACACTTATTTGCGACCATAGTGGAACAAGATATTGGGATTGGATGCTGGCCTCATTTCCACAACCTTGCAGCAATGACTGTCCCACAATCCACATGCCTTGAGAAAGAATCTAGAGTCAAATTACCTGTCGGCTGAGTTCAAACAATAAATATATCATCAAGAATGGTTTTGAAGACGGCTTTATTAAGACAACAGTTACTTATTGAATAACCCACTGCTGAGGTGAACAGGGCTCACTCTCCTATTCCAAACCTAACATTTGAAGAAGGAAGCACACCTTCACAAAGGAACCCCATCACCAGAAGCAGGGTAATGTGTATAAAGTACTAGATGAAGTCCAGTGATCTACACATTCTACCGCCCTGCAATTACTTAATAATTGTGTACTCTTGATTTGATTATTGGGGCATGCATCATGGCCGAACCCTAGGTTCAAATGGGAAGAAATATTTTGCTTGCAGCTACAGCCTGTAGTGCTGTACTGAATGACAACAAACATGAGCGAGGAGCATCAGCAAGGACCTGAAAGGATGCCTTTGCAAACCTGCCCTGTGTTTTATTTTCATGAAAGTGTGGAAATGCAAGTATAAAGAATTGTAATTTAACTTTTCTGCCGTGAGCATTGCCACAAAAAATTGTGAAATATGTTTTGTGCCTGGACAATGGACCTGGCCCATGGCAAGGACAAATGCCTACTCTGATTTATTGATGGGCATGCAAGATTGCCAAAGCTGTAGGTTGAAAGGGAAGAAATACAATCTGCTTGTGGCTGCAGCCCTGAGTGCTAGATGGAGTCTATAAGCTTATTCATTTAGTTGTATTTTTAAACTGTGAAAGGTGGTTCCTAAAGGAACCTTTTGTGAATGTTTTTTTCAATTTTTGTTTGTTTATATTTTTGCAGGAGAGGCCAGAAAGTAAGGTGGGAAGGGAAAAGAAGGAATAGGCACCAACCACACATATGGAGGAGCAGGTGGACCTGGGAAGATGTGTCGTGTGTTAAATCTAAGGTAGAGGGCAGTGTTTCTCATGCTCCTTGATTACAGTGTCAAAAGCTCTTCGAAATTGCTGCCCCCTGCTGAGTGGTGTGTTGCAGTATATAAGGATACTGGTATTTTCAAAAGATATTGGTCAACAGCCTCATTTATTGCTTGCAAGGTAGCTGGTGGGATTTTGTGTTCCACAGAAGTAGACTGGTTACAGCATTGGTGTCATAGCCACCGCAATCTCCCCCATGCGCGCACCCCACATGCACTCACATCCCTCTTGGGACCGGTAGGGCAAAAAGGAAGGCTGGACTGCTTTGTGGCACGCTTGTCATTCATTGGGCCATACATCTGGCATGTAGTTCTGTTTACACCCTACGAAGATGGCCACTCTAGTAATCCTCTCCAAATTCCACCAAGATGGCTGACAGGCTAGTGTGCGTGGGTGGATATCTATTTTAACAGCACCCACACGTGTGTCCATGTTTCGTGTTACTCTGCCTTGCAGCGTGATGCTTACCGAAGGTCCTCCAAGTAGACATCTGAACCTGCAAAGAAAACGCTACAGTTTCTTATAAGCCACAGCTGGCCTGGGCTTGTCCATTATGGTAACTGGAGCAGAGACATAAAGCAAGAAAACAGAAAGCAAGAATCATGCGCCCCTGCATCAGACAGCAGGAAGAAGAGCACCCTATACAAGACAACAGGTGAGCCAGTTTTCTTTGGGAGGGGGAGTCAGAGTGTGCATACGCAGGCCACGTACACACTTGACACACGTGTTCTTGTTTAGGGAGAAGTCCAGAGGCCACGCCCAGCAGCTACTACCCCGTCCACATCTCAGCACGCAGGGAGTGGGCCATTCCAGCGCTGCAAGACAGTAGGAGATACCAGAGGGTCCCAATGCTCCTGCATGGTACAAGGTAAGCATTAAAATTGGTTGAGTAAGATGAGGTAGAGGAAGACAGCCTACTACTTCCGAAGAAAGGAACAGCCTTTCTGAGAGCATTGCAGCGGTTGGATTTGATGTGGCGGTGCATTGAGGTGGTCCCCTAGGAGTACTGCAAGGTTGTCTGCGACTGAGTACACTCAGTGCATTTCACTCTGGTAGCTTTAGCCTTTGGTATATTTCCAACAGTGGTAAAGAACTGCCACACTCATGATTCTCTCTGGGTGTTAGAGGCAGGTACTTCTTTTACCTCATCTTCCTGGTTTTCCTGATTGTCTTTTGATATATTGCACTTCTTTTGTTGTGTATGTGCTGGTGGTGGCTCTTGGGGCAAAGCACGGACCTGTTCAAGATGTGCGGACGCGTTTGAAAACACGTCACCATGCCACGTGGGTGGTCACGTGACACTGTTAAAAAATGCTGCGATGATTTCAGTGGAAAAAGTTGCAAATAGTGTGTAGAAGGTGGGTAATGGCAGAGTTTTAATGTGAAACTTTTTAAATTGGAGAAAAATGTTGCTATATTGAGTTAAGCATGATATTAGTCACTTGTAGCAAATTAGGGTGCCCTGGCAAAAACCCATGATAAAGGGCCATTATGAACTGGGGGAAAGGACTCCCTATTGGGTCATTCGGTGCAATATGCTCTGAGATTCTCTAGGGGTGAGTGGTATAAGAACTTAGATTCAAGCATCAGAAGGTATATGGGGGAAATCGGGCGTCCCCAATCCCGGAATCATGGCTTGGATATAACCTGGCCAAGATACCCGAGAAAGCCCAGCAGTTGATGCGGACCAGGCACTAACTAATTTAGGGACGCTCAGTAATTTGTGTCATACTCTCATCCAGCTTTGGTTCTAGGAGTACCAAAAACATACCCTCATTAGATTTATTCTCTCAATGAGGCTACAGACCCTCCCAGTTCTGGAAAATACTGGGGACTAGGTAGGTATAATGTAAAAAGATAGAATCTGTAGACATTGCTGCAAACATATTGAATCAGTAAAACATATTGTGACACAATGTGAAGCAATGGATAAGGTGTATGAGAGAGCTTATCCCAAATTTGGCATGGCATCATCTGATAAATTCCGGAGCATCCTCTTTGAAGTAGAGTTATTAGTTACTTCGGCCGCACCTTTTATGTTTGGAAAATATTAGCCAGTAGATTGCCGGTAGCCTCTGAAAGGGTTTAATGAAATGTAATATATGGAAAACAATGCTTTCCTTTAATGTGTAATTATGTGCTACGCACTCATTTTAACAGATATTGTATTTAGGAGAGCTAAATGTTTTAATGTTGCAAGATGTGTTTGTACATGGCTGATTGCATTTTATTGTTTGTAGTGTTAAAAGGTTACTCTAACTAAATGCACTTTAAAAAAATTAAATAGAATAGTGCCCATACATGGAGCAATAAGCAGGCCTCAAACACACAATTCATTTGTTCACATGATAATCAACTCTAATGTTATTGTCATTTTTTGGTGCTGTTGTTTCTTTCTTCTTTACTTTAGTTTCCCTGTATGCACTCTGGGTTTTATATGCATTTTTGTGCTAACACAAGTATGTCGTAAGTTTGAAATTGTAAGCTATTTATTCCTTGTTTAACATCACACAAAACTTTGATACGGTAGCATTTATTATTTTACTATTGGAAATTACTAGATTAAAAATATTGTACTTTTTTTGGTACATGCTGCATATATTGCCTATGTGTATGTATGATTATGTTACTGGATTAATAACAACACATGAATATGTTGTTTTCTTTAGATGAGAACATTCTCTAATACATTAAGTAGTTTATGATAAATCTCCCGATCACCTCTGACATCTTGTTACCAACATTATAAGCACTACTCCTTGTAGGGACTGTTTATGAAAATGAGTTTAAATATGTGATGTTATCAGTGATGTCATCAATGACATGTGCAATGTCATCTTCATGTACTGGGTGTTTTTCTTAGTGGTGTAAGTTATCGTTGCTTAGCTTACCCTAACTGGGGAATATCTGGGGTATTTTGGTTTTACTTAACCATAACGTCCCTTTAACAAAGTTTTTTCAATGAATATATAAATAAATAGATACATATATATTTTTCAGGAAACTCCCAGCGGCACTGAAAGACTCCAGTAACACAGATACTGTGCATCAATATTTAATTTCAGTAAGACACAATTGCAAACAGATGGAGTTGGCTGTCCCCCTGTAATGATGTGTTTTGTCCACACCGGGCTTCATCCAAGTCACCTGATCACCATGAAGGTGTCCAATATATCCCTGGGACAGTCCTTCTATCATGTATTTTTGTGCATTTATCACCCATTCGCTCTCTGATGAGCAGATCTCAACATCAATAGACATCTTGGGATGGTATTTACATTCACAGATACAATAGTTACAACACAATGGATGCTTGAATGAAAGAGACTTATGTGTGTTCATATAAACACCATTTAAATGTACAATTGCATAATACATAACATATGCCACAATACAATATTGTCTTAAAGGGATAAACTACTGTGCAAATAAAATGCAAATAAAATGCTAATGCAATGGCAAGGAATGGTGTATGCGGCATGAAGGAACCAGACAAAGTGCACATGCCTTAACGGCTCTAATATACCAGCAGCTACATCGAGAAAATGATAATGCATAAGCAAATCCAAATAATGCAATGCCTAAACATGCCAACCATAAAGTGCAAGTGCCAAGGCAGCTCCCATAGAAAGCTATATAAAGTACACATACAAGTGTGATAATGCAATGCAAGGACATGCCAATCATAAAGTACAAGTACCGCAGCGACTCCGATAGGATGTTTTATAAGGGGCTCCTGCTCAAGCAAGAGCAAATAGGTAAGGCACATCAACCAAAAAATGTAAGTGTCATAACCACTCTGATAGATAATTATATAAAGTGCTATAGCCATAACAGCTCCAATGGACAACTATATAAAGTACATGAGTGAGCATGATAATGCAATGTATAAACATACCAGTCAGTGCTAGTACTTGGACAAGAGCAAATTTGGTAAGGCCTGTCGACCATAAAATGCAAGTGCCATGACAGCTCCAATAGATAATTATCTTAAGTGTTAGATCTTTGACAAGAACAAATAAGTAAGGTGTGAACTCCAAAGTAGTGACTGCATAAGAGAAGTACTGGTGCATAAGCAAATGCAAACATACAATATAAAAGCATGCTAGCTATAAAATGCAAATGCCATGGCAGCTCCCATAAATCAATAAATGAAGTGCTAGCACATAGGGAAGAACAAGTATATACATATTCAGTAAAAAAATGTTGTTAACGGGACGTTATGGTTAAGTTGCGCTACTAAAAACCTATGAAATTCAGTGAAAAAACTTTGTTAAAGGGACGTTATTGTTCAAAGTAAAACCAAAAAACCCCTGCAATTCGGCAGTTATGGTAAGATAAGCAACCATAACTTGCGCCACCGTGCACTGCTAACGCTAACACCCAGGACATCAAAGATGACATCACAAATGTCATTGATGAATTTCACAGGTTTTTAGTAGCAAAACTTAACCATAACGTCCCTTTAACAAAGTTTTTTTACTGAATTTCATAGGTTTTTAGTAGCACATCTTAACCATAATATCCCTGACTTTAAATACATGTAACATAGAACATACTGAACCTCTAGCTAGTGATTTCGATGTCCGCGGACTACCGCCATGTCCGCGGACATATCGAAAATCTGAGCGTGGTGAATGTAAATTTAAATAGTGTGCCCCATTTCCCCTTTGAGGGTTTTTTTGCAGATGCTTGACAGACACCTGTTATTTTGTATTTTTTTTTCTTACTTTACTCCTAAAATCTTCACATAACCTTCTCCAAAGCAACCCTTACATTCCAAAACAGCATGGCATTTCCCATAAAAGATAAGGAAATGCCATCTTCTTTCAAATAAACAGCAATACTGGAATCAATATTCTCATTATTACAGGAGAACATACCAGCTCTAAGCATGAAGGCACACATGCCTCGGTTGATTACACACCTAGCATTGTTTTGCTGAGGACAAAAAACTGAACTATTGTCCCATATTGCCCTAGGTAGTAATCCAGAAAAAATTACTTTGGCATTTGGAAGGATGTTCATTACTGCTTAAACCAAGTGTTACAAATCTGCCAACAAAGTAGGGGCACTGACATAGCCCAAATGGAAAGCACCATAGTGCAAAACTACCACATGGGGACTATTCATCCTGCCCATATCTTCACAAACTTGTGCAATTCCCTGTACATTGCAATCAGGCACAGTGCTCCACACTACCTCCACTCCTTTAACATCAAAATTCTTTGCAACATGCCTGCATTGAGTATACTGTTGTAAACCATGCACAAACATATCTCCAAGCACCAACACCCTGACTTTCTCCACTTCTGCAATCTTCACTACACACAGTCTCTTTCAACACAAATCCACAACCTCAACATCTGATTGGCTGATCCCTACAGTCTTCTTTCCATGCTGGATTTGCTGGAAAACCCCTGATGTAGCACGCTCTGTCCACGGACAGCCGGGGTGTCTGCGGACTGCGGAACTCTTGGACAGCCCTTCTACCATTTCCACTTCACTCTCTGTGCCATTCCCTCATTGCATACAGCTAAGCAGTCACACAATACTGAGAACATCCTCAGAACACCCACATTTTGTTTATTTTCGAACATTTCAGGACACCGCGAGTGTTCTTATAACACATGCAACTTGCCAGCAAACAATACGACAACGTCCTCAGACCACGCCCATTTTCTTTATGTACGAACATTTCAGGACACTGCGAGTGTTCTTCTGGCTCACTCTTTTTTCTTTTGCTGACATATCTAGGCCACATGGTTTTCTTCAGTAACAGTCAAAAACTAAAAATTGTATTTTATTTGTAGACGTATCCTACAAGTAGGTTCTTATAGTAATTCCCTTAGAGTCCAGTCACATCATATGAAACATATACATGGGGGAAGACACAAGCTTTAAAGACAGCATTATTTCCATGCAAATAAATGATGATTTCTCTGTTTCAAAGCTGCTATTTACCCTATGTATATGTATATTGGTATGTGTTCTTGTCTCTTTGTGTTTTCTCTATAGTAATGCAATTATGTAATACATGGGTTTTATTAGCTACTTATTACATATTTCACAGTACACAAAAATCTATTAAGAAGACAATTATCATTTCATTATTCAACATATTAACATTACGAATATTATACCTTCATCTTGTACACTGCACACAATGCTATGTTTCTGCATTAGGAGCTTAGTATACTAGATAGAACCCCATAATAGAATGCTATTTATATCAATGCATCGTTCAAAGCACTAATTAGCGTATGATATTTATTGCAATGATCCTTGACACTTTTTTCGCAACATTATAATAAGAATCCCTTGTACACATATTTCATGAAAAGTACATACACATGTGATGTCATCAGTGATGTCATCAATGACATTTGTGATGTCATCTTTGATGTCGTGGGTGTTAGTCTTAGTAGTGCACGGTGGTGGCGCGAGTTACGGTTGCTTAGCTTACCATAACTGGCAAATTTCAGGGGTTTTTCGGTTTTACTTGGAACCATAACGTCCCGTTAACAACGTTTTTTTATTAGCATGCAAACAATATACAAAGATGGAGTGTAAAAAGCAATTTCTCAGAGATGGCTGTACACAGAGTGTTGCAAACTAAGAATTTATGGTCGTTTACAGTGAAGGTCAGCTGCTTCCATTTTTTGCTTGCGTGCCGGAGAGGCCCACGACTCGCACTATAAGGTTCTATTGTTTTTTTACCTTGACAGACAGGGATCGTGCTAAAAGACTTCTTTTGAAGGAGTGTTGCAAAAACGTAAGACACGATAAGGATGACATTTCTGAAATGAAACCATTTTTATATATTATATCACTATGAGAAAGATCGTTGGCACAGACAGAGTCGTATTTTGGCACTGCACTACGCTTAGACAATAAATTCCGGAGCATCGTCTTTGAAGTAGAGTTATTAGTTACTTCGGCCGCACCTTTTATGTTTGGAAAATATTAGCCAGTAGATTGCCGGTAGCCTCTGAAAGGGTTTAATGAAATGTAATATATGGAAAACAATGCTTTCCTTTAATGTGTAATTATGTACTACGCACTCATTTTAACAGATATTGTATTTAGGAGAGCTAAATGTTTTAATGTTGCAAGATGTGTTTGTACATGGCTGATTGCCATTTTATTGTTTGTAGTGTTAAAAGGTTACTCTAACTAAATGCACTTTAAAAAAATTAAATAGAATAGTGCCCATACATGGAGCAATAAGCAGGCCTCAAACACACAATTCATTTGTTCACATGATAATCAACTCTAATGTTATTGTCATTTTTTGGTGCTGTTGTTTCTTTCTTCTTTACTTTAGTTTCCCTGTATGCACTCTGGGTTTTATATGCATTTTTGTGCTAACACAAGTATGTCGTAAGTTTGAAATTGTAAGCTATTTATTCCTTGTTTAACATCACACAAAACTTTGATACGGTAGCATTTATTATTTTACTATTGGAAATTACTAGATTAAAAATATTGTACTTTTTTTGGTACATGCTGCATATATTGCCTATGTGTATGTATGATTATGTTACTGGATTAATAACAACACATGAATATATTGTTTTCTTTAGATGAGAACATTCTCTAATACATTAAGTAGTTTATGATAAATCTCCCGATCACCTCTGACATCTTGTTACCAACATTATAAGCACTACTCCTTGTAGGGACTGTTTATGAAAATTAGTTTAAATATGTGATGTTATCAGTGATGTCATCAATGACATGTGCAATGTCATCTTCATGTACTGGGTGTTTTTCTTAGTGGTGTAAGTTATCGTTGCTTAGCTTACCCTAACTGGGGAATATCTGGGGTATTTTGGTTTTACTTAACCATAACGTCCCTTTAACAAAGTTTTTTCAATGAATATATAAATAAATAGATACATATATATTTTTCAGGAAACTCCCAGCGGCACTGAAAGACTCCAGTAACACAGATACTGTGCATCAATATTTAATTTCAGTAAGACACAATTGCAAACAGATGGAGTTGGCTGTCCCCCTGTAATGATGTGTTTTGTCCACACCGGGCTTCATCCAAGTCACCTGATCACCATGAAGGTGTCCAATATATCCCTGGGACAGTCCTTCTATCATGTATTTTTGTGCATTTATCACCCATTCGCTCTCTGATGAGCAGATCTCAACATCAATAGACATCTTGGGATGGTATTTACATTCACAGATACAATAGTTACAACACAATGGATGCTTGAATGAAAGAGACTTATGTGTGTTCATATAAACACCATTTAAATGTACAATTGCATAATACATAACATATGCCACAATACAATATTGTCTTAAAGGGATAAACTACTGTGCAAATAAAATGCAAATAAAATGCTAATGCAATGGCAAGGAATGGTGTATGCGGCATGAAGGAACCAGACAAAGTGCACATGCCTTAACGGCTCTAATATACCAGCAGCTACATCGAGAAAATGATAATGCATAAGCAAATCCAAATAATGCAATGCCTAAACATGCCAACCATAAAGTGCAAGTGCCAAGGCAGCTCCCATAGAAAGCTATATAAAGTACACATACAAGTGTGATAATGCAATGCAAGGACATGCCAATCATAAAGTACAAGTACCGCAGCGACTCCGATAGGATGTTTTATAAGGGGCTCCTGCTCAAGCAAGAGCAAATAGGTAAGGCACATCAACCAAAAAATGTAAGTGTCATAACCACTCTGATAGATAATTATATAAAGTGCTATAGCCATAACAGCTCCAATGGACAACTATATAAAGTACATGAGTGAGCATGATAATGCAATGTATAAACATACCAGTCAGTGCTAGTACTTGGACAAGAGCAAATTTGGTAAGGCATGTCGACCATAAAATGCAAGTGCCATGACAGCTCCAATAGATAATTATCTAAAGTGTTAGATCTTTGACAAGAACAAATAAGTAAGTTGTGAACTCCAAAGTAGTGACTGCATAAGAGAAGTACTGGTGCATAAGCAAATGCAAACATACAATATAAAAGCATGCTAGCTATAAAATGCAAATGCCATGGCAGCTCCCATAAATCAATAAATGAAGTGCTAGCACATAGGGAAGAACAAGTATATACATATTCAGTAAAAAAATGTTGTTAACGGGACGTTATGGTTAAGTTGCGCTACTAAAAACCTATGAAATTCAGTGAAAAAACTTTGTTAAAGGGACGTTATTGTTCAAAGTAAAACCAAAAAACCCCTGCAATTCGGCAGTTATGGTAAGATAAGCAACCATAACTTGCGCCACCGTGCACTGCTAACGCTAACACCCAGGACATCAAAGATGACATCACAAATGTCATTGATGAATTTCACAGGTTTTTAGTAGCAAAACTTAACCATAACGTCCCTTTAACAAAGTTTTTTTACTGAATTTCATAGGTTTTTAGTAGCACATCTTAACCATAATATCCCTGACTTTAAATACATGTAACATAGAACATACTGAACCCCTAGCTAGTGATTTCGATGTCCGCGGACTACCGCCATGTCCGCGGACATATCGAAAATCTGAGCGTGGTGAATGTAAATTTAAATAGTGTGCCCCATTTCCCCTTTGAGGGTTTTTTTGCAGATGCTTGACAGACACCTGTTATTTTGTATTTTTTTTTCTTACTTTACTCCTAAAATCTTCACATAACCTTCTCCAAAGCAACCCTTACATTCCAAAACAGCATGGCATTTCCCATAAAAGATAAGGAAAGTCCATCTTCTTTCAAATAAACAGCATTACTGGAATCAATATTCTCATTATTACAGGAGAACATACCAGCTCTAAGCATGAAGGCACACATGCCTCGGTTGATTACACACCTAGCATTGTTTTGCTGAGGACAAAAAACTGAACTATTGTCCCATATTGCCCTAGGTAGTAATCCAGAAAAAATTACTTTGGCATTTGGAAGGATGTTCATTACTGCTTAAACCAAGTGTTACAAATCTGCCAACAAAGTAGGGGCACTGACATAGCCCAAATGGAAAGCACCATAGTGCAAAACTACCACATGGGGACTATTCATCCTGCCCATATCTTCACAAACTTGTGCAATTCCCTGTACATTGCAATCAGGCACAGTGCTCCACACTACCTCCACTCCTTTAACATCAAAATTCTTTGCAACATGCCTGCATTGAGTATACTGTTGTAAACCATGCACAAACATATCTCCAAGCACCAACACCCTGACTTTCTCCACTTCTGCAATCTTCACTACACACAGTCTCTTTCAACACAAATCCACAACCTCAACATCTGATTGGCTGATCCCTACAGTCTTCTTTCCATGCTGGATTTGCTGGAAAACCCCTGATGTAGCACGCTCTGTCCACGGACAGCCGGGGTGTCTGCGGACTGCGGAACTCTTGGACAGCCCTTCTACCATTTCCACTTCACTCTCTGTGCCATTCCCTCATTGCATACAGCTAAGCAGTCACACAATACTGAGAACATCCTCAGAACACCCACATTTTGTTTATTTTCGAACATTTCAGGACACCGCGAGTGTTCTTATAACACATGCAACTTGCCAGCAAACAATACGACAACGTCCTCAGACCACCCCCATTTTCTTTATGTACGAACATTTCAGGACACTGCGAGTGTTCTTCTGGCTCACTCTTTTTTCTTTTGCTGACATATCTAGGCCACATGGTTTTCTTCAGTAACAGTCAAAAACTAAAAATTGTATTTTATTTGTAGACGTATCCTACAAGTAGGTTCTTATAGTAATTCCCTTAGAGTCCAGTCACATCATATGAAACATATACATGGGGGAAGACACAAGCTTTAAAGACAGCATTATTTCCATGCAAATAAATGATGATTTCTCTGTTTCAAAGCTGCTATTTACCCTATGTATATGTATATTGGTATGTGTTCTTGTCTCTTTGTGTTTTCTCTATAGTAATGCAATTATGTAATACATGGGTTTTATTAGCTACTTATTACATATTTCACAGTACACAAAAATCTATTAAGAAGACAATTATCATTTCATTATTCAACATATTAACATTACGAATATTATACCTTCATCTTGTACACTGCACACAATGCTATGTTTCTGCATTAGGAGCTTAGTATACTAGATAGAACCCCATAATAGAATGCTATTTATATCAATGCATCGTTCAAAGCACTAATTAGCGTATGATATTTATTGCAATGATCCTTGACACTTTTTTCGCAACATTATAATAAGAATCCCTTGTACACATATTTCATGAAAAGTACATACACATGTGATGTCATCAGTGATGTCATCAATGACATTTGTGATGTCATCTTTGATGTCGTGGGTGTTAGTCTTAGTAGTGCACGGTGGTGGCGCGAGTTACGGTTGCTTAGCTTACCATAACTGGCAAATTTCAGGGGTTTTTCGGTTTTACTTGGAACCATAACGTCCCGTTAACAACGTTTTTTTATTAGCATGCAAACAATATACAAAGATGGAGTGTAAAAAGCAATTTCTCAGAGATGGCTGTACACAGAGTGTTGCAAACTAAGAATTTATGGTCGTTTACAGTGAAGGTCAGCTGCTTCCATTTTTTGCTTGCGTGCCGGAGAGGCCCACGACTCGCACTATAAGGTTCTATTGTTTTTTTACCTTGACAGACAGGGATCGTGCTAAAAGACTTCTTTTGAAGGAGTGTTGCAAAAACGTAAGACACGATAAGGATGACATTTCTGAAATGAAACCATTTTTATATATTATATCACTATGAGAAAGATCGTTGGCACAGACAGAGTCGTATTTTGGCACTGCACTACGCTTAGACAATGGAAAATGCCAATATAATGTAAGTAACCCTTTAGATTATTTTATACTGGAATATAATAACAATAGCGTGGCGTTAAACCCCGGTTAAGTTGTACTTGTTCGTTCAATGTGGCATAGTGTTTTCTACCGCGCACTATCACAGCTGAATTGCTCCCCTGTCGCTTAGAGGGCTCTGAAAAAGGCAGAGGACAGAGGGTGAGTTAATGGGAATAAATTAACATACTCCGTTGCACTATCCTCGCTAGCAAATAGTTTCACGCCCTAACAAATAAAATGAATATTTTTAATGAAGATCGGCTGGTGAGACTAATTTATGTTTTTTAAAACAGGTACGTGCTTCTGTATTTTCAATGCCACGATTTTCAGACCCCATCCAATGGTTTCTTTAACTGCCAGTGCAGCTCCATGTAAGCAACTTCATGACCCTCGCCATTTTATGGGACAATCACCAAGGACCAATATGCCCTTACTCAGTACTAGCGGCTAGAAGCAACATACCAACCATTATGGTGGTCTAATGCCTCGTTGTTGGAGCAGCCTTCCAATTATCAGTGCAACCATTTGCTTCTTTTATCATAAATCAACAGCCTGTGTACCCTAATGCCTCGTTGCTGGAGCAGCCTTCCAATTATCAGTGCGACCATTTGGTTATTTTATCATAAACCAACAGCCTGTGTACCGCAAAGGAACAGGGCGTGGCTCAGGATGAACTTTTGCTGATCAACAGCAAAGACAAATGTAAATCGCTGAATATTCTCTAAACATTTGATGTGAAATAAATGTACTTTACCAAATGTACAATCTTGCTGTTTACTTTTAAACCACAGTTTCATATTCCAAATTGTGGTGCACTGTGTTGTAAGCTGATCTAACAGCCTCTGTACAGCTAAGGAACATTGCGTGGCTCAAGATGGACTTTTGCGGATCGACAACAAAGACAAATGCAAATCGCTGAATATTCTCTAAACATTTGATGTCAAATAATTGTACAATCTTGCTGTTTGCTTTTAAATCACAGTTTCATATTCCGAATTATGGCGCGCTGTGTTGTGAGATGATGTGTGTTGTTTTCCGGGTTCTGTGTAAAGTCGCGTAGGACTGGAGATGACTGAGTGCGTTTAGCTACGCACCCTGTAACGTCACGGAGAGAGGCGGGGAATATGAATGCTTTAATAATGTCAGGCTTAGGGGCGGGACATATGATTTAGTGTCGCAAAAGCAGGTCAGCCAGGTCGATGGCGCAAGTAATAGGATTATCACATAATGTCGGCACACATCAGCCTGATTTATCGTTTCTTTAGTGGACAAAAAGTCGGGTAAGGCCCATAGGTAATTGTACTATCAGCGGACATAAGGAGGGTTCTTAGAACACTTTCAACCTGACAACGAACTGTACGAACAGCGTTCTCAGAACACCCCCATTTTGTTTAATTGCAAACATTTCGGGACACAGCGTGTGTTCTTAGAACACATTCAACTTGCCAGAATACAATACGGACAGCGTCCTCTGGACACCCCCATTTTGTTTATGTATGAACATTTAAGGAGACCGCATGTGTTCTTAGCTCAATTTTAGCTTGCTTGCTAACAAAACGGACACATACTCCATCCTCAGAACACCCCGCCATTTAGTTTATTTACAAAATTTCATAACAGCCGTGTTGTCCGCAGACAAATCGAACACAACAAAAGCATCTAGCACATAAAAAAAACAGAACATTGAACCTACCTCATACTCCCCCACCCTCCCCAAACACGCTTACACACTCCACTAAATACAATTTTTAATCCAAGTTTCACCGCGCTGTCCGCGGTCGACTGCGAATGCAAGATGGCAGGCGCCACAGAAAATCTGACGCGCTCCACGCCCCACGCCGTCCAATCAGTGAACACGTCACATGTCTGCGGACATCACTCAAGCCGCTCGGCCAATCGGGGCGCTGTCCGCGGAGCGAACCGGGAAGTCCGCAGTATCGAACAGAGATATCACTAATTTTTTTGCCTTACGTTTTGGTCATTTAAAAAAAATCTACTGGATGGATTTACACTTTCAGGACCAAGCCCCCGCTCCTGCCGCAAATTTGGTGAAAAAATCCGTCCAGCGGTTTGGGCTGTAGGTGTGCGCAAAGTTTTTTCCCATTATGTCTATGGGAAAAAACACACGTTTTGGGACCCCCCTATAACTTTGCCCCCCCTGGACCAAACCTCTCCAAACTTTGCAAAAGAATTCAGAGTGGGCCATATACTTTATTTGAAAAGTTTGGTGAGGATTCGTCCAGAGGGAGCGAAGTTATAAGCCGCCAAAAAAATTCTCTTCCTATGGAAACACCAATTTAACCATAACTACATGGACGCTACCGCATCCATGTAATATAAGGTATATAAGGTATACATATGACAGTTCTAAAGTGTAATTGCCTAACCAGTTCCTATGTTTAAACAGCTACATAACGAAAATGCTAGTGCAAAAGCAGATAAAATCTCGAAAAGCATAATCAAGCCAACCATATAATGCAAGTGCCATAGCAGCTCCAGAGAATTAGCTTTTATAAAAGACACACTAAGATATTGGGCACCAAAGTCTGTGGATATAAAAGCATGTAGAACAGAAATAGAAGGACTAGCAACACCTAGTCTAATAAAACAAGAACACCACACAAATACAAATCACAATAGCTGAGAAATGAAAAACTGAACATGGTGAAGACAGAGCTTTCCATAAATCTTACAAACTCTCAACATGATTGAAATAAGGTGAAAGCTCCCCTACTTACCCACCAACTCTTGAAGTTCCTTATCCTTATTATAGCCATTAGGAAACTTGGTATTATGTTTAATCATATATTTAGCCTCCATTTGTCTGAGAATTTTGTCATAATTGCTACCATGTGGATGTTGACTAATGCAATCTATGCCAAAATAGGAAAAGAGCTGAAGGTTCCCCCATGTGTTTCTTAAAAGTGTTTAGCCATAGGCTAATTGGTTCTTTGTTCATTATGGCTCTTATATGCTGAAGGATTCTAATCTTGATTTCCAGTTTAGTACTACCAATGACCATGTTTTACAAGAACATTGCAAAATATATACATATTGCCCTTACAAGTAACTATTCAAATGACTCCAGGACCATCAACATCACCTACAACATATACACAGATGGATGTTGTTCAATGGGCTAGCGCTTAACAACTCAAAAACTGAAATTATGATTGTAGGCACAACACATAGCCTGTGTTATCTAGACCCAGCATACAAATCCTTCAAAGTGGCTGAATGCATACTTAAATCCTTACCTAAAGTCAAGACCTTGGTTATCATTGTAGATCAAGAGCTGAGCATATAAGCTAATGTTAGTCATCTAGTCTCATGCGCCTCAAATTACCTGAAGCACTGTTAGGCAGAATTATATGCAGTACCCTTTGGGAACACTACACACAATTAAGACTACAGTGACAGTACAATTTCAGCTTTGGTACAAGCCTGTACTACACAGTTATAGTCGTAGCAGTAGCGGAGCAGCCAGGCTTATTTCAAGGGTAAGTGAGCAGTATCAAATAGTTACACAAAGGACAGCAATTACTATGATTCAGGAAAACAATGACTCAAGGTGTTCAAGCAAAAGAATATACATTTATTTCACTCTTCAGTTGTATAACATTACATTATTCTAAGCAAGTCAAAAATTACAATCATAAATACACCACACCACTTCCCTTAAATTCCAGACAAGTTAAGCTCACAAAATGAAGTGGGAGCAAAATGGCACTCCAGCAATTTAAAAGGGAGGGAAAGACAAAGTTATTAGAAATTAGGCAAAACCAACAGGTTACTCAGGGCAATTGAACAAGAGAGACTACAGTGAGGAGATCAATTAGAAAAGGCTTAGGGCCAAAGTCAATGGGTCAAAAGTCTTTTGCTCAAGATCACACAGTTCAGGGTAGTTTGTGGTAAAGTTTGTGGTACAGATTCCGGACGAGGTTGGTTGGTAGAAAAGTTAGCTCAAAGAGAAGAGAAGGACAAGCCCTCGGATTGGAGAAAGATTTCAAACACTTTCACCGCGGCTGACAGAAACGGACAACCGATTTGCACAGTACCTTAAAACAGAGAGGGAGCTGTAGCTGACGCGGACGTTCCTGGTGGTTCCTGCAGGCTCACGGTTCATGAAGCAACTGTCAGACTGACACGAAGTAGGACGACTGGAGGGTCCTATGCCACCCAGGGAAGAAACCAGCAACAGAGCAAAACAACAAATAAAAGGTGCGCCCCTTAAAATCCAAGCAGGGTCCGACCTTCCTGGCTATCCGGCCCACTGTAGCTCTGTACAGCTAATTCGACCAGAGGAGGGGTCGGCTTGTAGTTTGGGCAAACTAGTTGGTCCCACCAGCTCCAAGGAAGAAGTTTCCTGGAGGATCTTCTCTGGTGTCGGATTCTGGCGATTCGGACCTGCAGCAGGGCTTCACCGGGCGGTTCATTCATGGCAGGGGTCCTCTTCTTCCAGTTCCTCATTGGTTCTTTCGTTCCAGTGGCGACTCTACTCTTCCATTCCCTGAGACCTGCTTTCTATGCAGTTTTCCCCCATTCATACAGCCAGGCTGTCAATCACATATCAGGGTGACTGGCCTGGCAAGGCCAGTCCCCTTAGCCAATCAGACAAGAGTGCGACTTGGGATAACAAGGGAACCCAAGGCAGGGGTCCTAAAGATCCCTCCCTCACATCGTGCCTACCTAGACTATCAGGCGCCTTAAGGAGGGCTTCTGTGTGGAGCCCGCGAAAAAGCGATGAACAAAGGGACCAAACCTGGTTTGGCACGCAGAGTACAACACGAGAAAGACTTTAACAAACGAAATGGCGACTAAACCCAGCTGGAACCAAAATAAAATGTATTTGGTCAAGCCGGTTTAGGTTCGAGGCTAATATAATAGCCTGAACCAATACCACGTTTATATAATTTAATTGCGGTAGAAAAGTTAGGGTAGATACCACTACCACCAGCCAAGTCTTAATGTTAAGGGAGCGAAACAAGGCTCCAAGAGGTACAGACAACAAGGGATAAGAGTTAACCCTTTCCAATACTCCATGTAAAATGGGGTGTACTCGGTCTGTGGTTTAAAGTGACTATATAAAGTTAATGGCAACTTTACCTGTTTCTGGGGGACTGTAGTCAGCCCCAGAAAATGGAGTCGATGGGAAGTCTAAAAGACAACCCTGTGTCACTGCACTGAAGTTGCTGTGTAACACACACAAAAAGTGGTCCACATGGAGTAGGTGAGGCTCCAGTGCCCAAGATCACACAGAAAGTAGAAATACACATAGAAAAACACATGTAAGTGGGAAAAAAGGCTCACACTCTTACCAGGTGAAAAAATCCTAGAAATCCAGCAAAGCTGCTGGGGGACTCTTTAGGTAAGGGAAATCAACCATTTAGGAGAATTCTCCCTCACACTCGCCCCCCCAACCCCAGACTAAGGGACAGGAGGATTCAATCCACTCCTGGATGAATCTCTACCTCAAGTCAGTTATAAACATCCTTGAGAGACCATCAGCATTTTGGTGGTGGCATCCTGCTCTGTGCTCAATGGTAAAATCAAACCCTTGTAGGCAGATTGACCATTTTAGCAGTTTTGGGTTTTCCCCTTTCATTTGCATTAACCATCTCAAGGTTTGGTGGTCAGTTTGAATCACAAAAGTAGATCCATACAAGTATCATCTAAACTTCTTCAAACTCCATCATTGGCAAAGCATTTGCGCTCTATTGTAGCCCACCTTGTTTCTGGTTCCTTCAGTTTCCTACTGATGAAGCAAATGGGGTGCTCCCTACCTTTCTCATCCAGTTCACTAAGGACTGCACCTATACTTATATTGGAGGCACCTGCCTGCCCAATGAAGAGTTGGTGATAATCAGGAGCTCTTATGAGTGGAGCTTAACAAAGGGCTTTCTTCAGGCTTTCAAAGGCTTGAGTGCACTCTACATTCCATCTAACCTTTTCAGGGAACTTTGGAGAGGAGACTGCATTCAGGGCAGAAGCTATGGTCCCATAGTTCTCTATGAAATTCCTGTAGTACTCAGTGAGACCTAATAAAGCATTCACTTGGGTTTAAGTAGTAGGGGTGGCCCAGTTTTGCACAGCTTGTACTTTGCTGGGCATTGGCCGTATCTCACCTCTTCCTTCCTCATGACCAAGGTAGACCACTTTACTCTGACCAATTTCACATTTGCTTGCCATTATGGTCAGATGGGTCTGTGCAAGAGCCTGCAAAACATATAGTAGGTGATCAATATGTTCTTTCCATGTATGGCTGAACACTCCAATGTCATCCAAGTATGCCATGCAGAAGTCATCCATCCCATTCAGAACTTGATTAACAATCCTTTGAAATGTAGCAGGTGCATTCTTTAGTCCAAAAGGCATAACCTCAAACTGGTAGAGGCCTGCTGGGGTAGAAAATGCAGTTTTCTCCTTGGCATGGTCTGTCAGTGCTATTTGCCAATAGCCCGAGGTTAGGTCAAATGTACTGAGGTACTTGGCTGAACCAAGTCTATCCACCAGTTCATCTGTCCTTGGCAAAGGATGGGCATCAGTCTTAGTGACTGCATTTAGAGCTCTATAGTCCACACAGAATCTCAACTCCGTGGATCCTGCCTTTGGTATTAGAACAACTGGACTAGACCATGGACTGGTAGAGGGCTCTAGAGCCCCAGGATCAAGCATCTGGTTGGCCTCTCCTTTGATGTGGGATCTCACATGTTCTGACATCCTGTACCCCCTGCTTTTGACAGGTAAACAGTCACCAGTGAGAATATAATGCTGGCCCCAAGGGGTCAATCCTGGTGATAGTGGAAACAGGGAGGCAAATTGATTCAACAGAATTTTGCACTCCTCTTGTTGTTCAGAAGTCAGTCAGTTGAGAAGAGAGATTAACTCCTTCTATCTGTTCATCTAAAGGTTGGCTTCTGAGGAGGTCAGGTAGAGGTTCACTCTCCTCTTCCTCTTGAGCTGAAGCTAGAAGCAAAGCTCCTACATCTGGTCTTGAGACATAAGCCTTTAAACGGTTGGTGTGAAAGACTCTGGGAGTCTCCTTAGGTCTGCCTAAGTCCACCAAATAATTCACCTCTCCTAGTTTGCCCACAACCTTGAAGGGTCCTATCCATTTGTCCTGCAAGGCCCTCTGCCCTGTTGGCACCATAACTAGTACAAGCTGGTCTTGAGAAAACTCAACCATGCTGGCCTTCTAGTCATGCCAATATTTGACCAGATCCTGACCTGCTTTTAAGTTACTGCTTGCTTCTGCCATCATGTGTGACATTCTCCTCTGGAGACCTATCACATAGTCAGTCACTCTGACTGGCTTGGGGGATGGAGCACCCTCCAACCGCTCCTTGATCAGGGCCAATGGACCTCTGACTGGATGGCCATAGAGATGTTCAAAGGGACTGTAACCAACTCCCTCAAGAGAAGGCATGGCAGTAGAAGGTCCCACTTTTTCTTAAGGGGTTCCTCTAAAGCACCTATCATGCTCCTCATAGTATGATTAAACCTCTCTACCAGTCCATTTGTCTGTGGATGGTAGGCTGTAGAGACCTTGTAAGTGACACCACAGTTTTTCCACATGGCTTGCATGTAGTGGGACATATAATTGCATCCCCTGTCAGATATGACTTCCTTAGGAAACCCTACTCTGATAAAAATATCAAATAGAGCCTTAGCCATTGCCTGAGCCATAACAGTTGTCATAGGTTTGGCTTCTGGGTATCTTGTAGCATGATCTACTACAACCAGGACAAACCTGTTCCCTGAAGAGGTGGGAGGGTCAAGGGGACCGACAATGTCAATGCCCAACCTCTCAAAAGGAACTCACACCACTGGGAGAGGCACCGGTGGTGCCACATTCTTGGCTCCACTCTTGCCAGAGGTTTGGCAAGTGTGACAGCTTCTACAGAATTTGTTTACTTCTGAACCCACCTTAGGCCAGTAGAAGTAGAGAGAGAGCCTTTCCTTGGTCTTCTTGAAACTCAAGTTACCAGCCATCTGGTATCTTGTGGGCTAACTGTAGGAACTGGAGTCTGTAAGCAAGGGGCACTATTATTCTGTTGCTGTGCCCAGGGGTAGACTCAGTTGGTTCACTGAAGAAGATGACATCTTCCCAGCTTAACCTGTGCTTCCCAACTTCTTGCCCATCAAGTTGGTTAGCAGCCTGTTGTCGAAGACTTTCAAGAGTAGTACACTCTCTCTGTCCTTTACTGAAGTCTGCCCTGTAGTGTCCACCTTTTGCCAGTAAAGACTGCAGCTCAGGATGGTGAACAGGGTCAAGATCCCCAAGTAAGACAGTGTCTTCTTCCAGATCTGACTCTTCAGAAACTGGCTCAACCACAAAAGGTTGCACCTCACACTCTGCCACAGCAGGTGGAGGGATCACAGGTGTGATCTTTGACAATCTCAGTGATGTCCTTGTTGGTAGCACAGGGGTGCTGTCTGACTTTTTCCTGGAGGTGATGGGTTTCCCCTTTGCCTCTGTTTTTCTAGAAATGGCGGTGAGCAACTCCTGTGGAGTGGGAGTGATATTTTCTTCTACCATCTCCTCTGGAGAGCCTCTCAAGGTTCTGTCCCTTGCAGACCTTGTGAGCTCCTGTTTCCTTTTAATGGGAGGCCTCGGGGTGCTTGACACAACTCCAAGAGTTTTAAGGCCATTACCCAACAGGACACTCCCAGGCACTTCACTCTGCACACTAACAGGTATCTTGACAGTCATATCATTACACTGGACGAGAGCTGGTAACTGGGGAAGCATTTGACAAGGCCTCCGGCTTACTTGTTGAGGTAATTGGGTGACTTAGCGATCATCCGCCACCTTGAAAAATGATTCATCCACCACAGTTATGCTGGCTCCAGTGTCTCTGATGACAGGGGTTTCCTGACCATTCACAAGAACACTATCATTATAATACTCTTTAGTATTATCTGGGATGGAATTATAGACATCTACATACTGTTGTTTCCACAAGCCCAGGGACACTAAAGAAACATTGGCTGAGTGAAAGTTTCCACTTGCCATAGGTACTCCTTCCAATGAGGAGAAGGCTAAGGGGGCAGTGTGGACCCCTGAAGGTTTACCCTTACATCTGGGATCCCCTTTCACATGGTCAGTTGACCCACAAACATAACATTTCCCAAATGTCTTAATGAATGGGGGTTTGTTCTGACCTCCGTCTAGTTTGGGTCCAGATGGTGCACCAGCCTGATTCGGATTCCCTTGAGGTTTACCCTTATGTTTTTGTTTGTGGCCCTCTTTTGGATTGGAGGTATTAGAATTCTCTTTGTTTGCTTTCTTTGGCTGTTTCCCTTCATCCTTTTTTCTGAGTAGCCCCAGAATCCTTGTGAGTAGCCCTGTTGGCAACCCACAAATCAGCAGCCTTAGCTAGATTCTTTGGATCTATCTCCTTAGAATCAGCAAAGTGCTGTCTGAGCTCAGGAGAGCAGTCATCAAAAATAGACTCAACATAACAAGATTTCTCATTCCTTCATAAGTGTTTACTCTGTAACCCTTAATCCAACCATCTAAGTTTTTCAAACATTCATATACCCAGGTAGCCCAAGGGTTACCATCATGCTTTTTGAGGGTCCTAAACCTCTTAAGGCACTGGGAAGGGGTCGTCCCAAATCTAGCAATTAAAGCTAGCTTCACATACTCATAATCCATCCTATCCACCTCCCCCAACTCCATTACAACATCAGATGCAACAGTGGGTAGCCTAGAGAAGAGCCAGGGAAGCAATTGATTGTACTTGAATACCATGGTTATATTCAAACATTGCCAACCAATCTAAAATATCAAGCTTAACCTCATACATACCCACAATTTCTTCACGCATACAGTGTCTCTTAGAACTGGAAGACCTATAAGACTCTGGGAGAGAAGCATTTTCTAGAGACAATCTTTT
This sequence comes from Ambystoma mexicanum, assembly GCF_040938575.1. Classification (NCBI taxonomy): domain Eukaryota; kingdom Metazoa; phylum Chordata; class Amphibia; order Caudata; family Ambystomatidae; genus Ambystoma; species Ambystoma mexicanum. The sequence goes on from NC_090922.1 coordinate 886,116,940, forward strand.
CATTTCAAGTTCATGATTCAACTCCATTTCTCTGAGCTTAAGTTCTTGGTATTTTTGTTCAGTTTGAGCATTTAAACCTTTGAATTCCAATTTCTCTAGAGCAATGCATTCAAGACTGAGTGTAGGACCTGTGCGGGTCCCAGTGGACAAGGGTTGAAGTTGCTGAGCAGGCCTACATTAATAGACACATCTTCCTCTTCCAACTCATCATTAATAGACATAGTATCATCCTCAATACTTGCCACATTTGCTAGAGAGTCAGGTATTTCAGACCCACTCCCTAGACTTTGGTTATTTAACAACTTTTCAACTAATTCAATCTTTTTGCCTTTGGCAGAGAGTTTCCTTTATTTACACTTGTTTCTTAAATAATCAGCAGTGTAACTCAGGAGGGTCTCCTGACTGTGGCTTTCCATATCAGACATGACTAATGTTGCTATTCAGTGATGTTAGCTTTGTGGTTAGTTGATCCAAGGTAATAGCAGCACTCTAAGTGTAATTACTATACTTTGATCCTCACCGCTGTACACCAGTGTTAGCCAGAATTATATGCAGTACCCTTTGGGAACACTACACACAATTAGGACTACAAGTGACAGTACAATTTCACCTTTGGTACAAGCCTGTACTACACAGTTATAGTGGTAGCAGTAGAGGAGCAGCCAGACTTATCTCAAGAGCAGGTGAGCAATATCAAATAGTTACACAAAGGACGGTATTACTATGATTCAGGCAAACACTGACTCAAGGTTTTTAAGTAAAAGAATATACATTTATTTCACCCTTCAGTTGTATAACATTACACTATTCTAAGCGAGGCAAAAATCACAATCATAAATACACCACACCACTTCCCTTAAATTCCAGACAAGTTAAGCTCACAAAATGAAGTGGGAGCAAAATGGCACTCCAGCAATTTAAAAGGGACGGAAAGACAAAGTTATTAGAAATTAGGCAAAATAAACAGGTAAGTACTCAGGGCAATTGAACAAGAGAGACTACAGTGAGGAGATCAGCTAGAAAAGGCTTAGGGCCAAAGTCAATGGGTCAAGAGTCTTTTGCTCAGGATCACACAGTTCAGGGTAGTTTGTGGTAAAGTTTGTGGCACAGATTCCAGACGAGGTTGGTTGGTAGAAAAGTTAGTTCAAAGAGAAGAGAAGGACAAGCCCTCTAATTGGAGAAAGATTTCAAACATTTTCACCATGGCTGACCGAAACGGACAACCGGATTTGCACAGTACCTAAAAACGGAGAGGGAGCTGTAGCTGAGGCAGACGTTCCTGGTGGTTCCTGCAGGCTCACGGTTCCTGAAGCGACTGTCAGACTGACACGAAGTAGGAAGACTGGAAGGTCCTGCGCCACCCAGGGAAGAAACCAGCAGCAGAGCAAAACAACAAATGAAAGGTGCGCTCCTTAAAAGCCAAGCAGGGTCCGAACTTCCTGGCTATCCGGCCCACTGTAGCTCTTTACAGCTAATTCAACCAGAGGAGGGGTCCTGGCTTGTAGTTTATGCGAACTGGTTGGTCCCACCAGCGCAAGGGAAGACGTTTCCTGGAGGATCTTCTATGTCGTCGGATTCTGGTGATTCGGACCTGCAGCAGGGCTTCACCGGGCGGTTCATTCATGGTAGGGGTCCTCTTCTTCCAGTTCCTCGTTGGTTCTTTTGTTCCAGTGGCGACTCTACACTTCCAGTCCCTGAGACCTGCTTTTTATGCAGTTTTCCCCCATTCATACAGCCTGGCTGTAAATCGCACAGCAGGGTGGCTGGCCTGGCAAGGCCAGTCCCCTTAACCAATCAGATAAGAGTGTGACTTGGGTTGCCAAGGGAACCCATGGCAGGGGTCCTAAAGATCCCTCCCTCACATCCTGCCTACCTAGACGATCAGGCACCTTAAGGAGGGATTATGTGTGGAAGCCTGCGAAAAAGCGATGAACAAAGGGATCAGACCTGGTTTGGCGCGCAGAATAAAACACAAGAAAGACTTTAACAAAAAAAAACAGCAACTAAACCCAACCGGAACCAAAATAAAATATATTTGGTCAAGCGGGTTCAGGTACGAGGCTAGTATAATAGCCTGAACCAATACCACGTTTATATAAGATATTCACGGTAGAAAAGTTAGGGTAGATACCACTGCCACCCGTTAAGGGAGGGAAACAAGGCTCCAAGAGGTACAGACAACAAGGGATACGAGTTAACACTTTCCAATACTCCATGTAAGATGGGGTGTACTGAGTTTGTGGTTTAAAGTAACTATATAAAGTTAATGGCAATTCTACCTGTTTCTGGGGGACAGTAGTCAGCCCCAGAAAATGGAGTTTGTGGGAAGTCTAACATACAACCCTGTGTCACTGCACTGAAGGTGCTGTGTAACACACCCAAAAAGTGGTGCACATGGAGTAGGTGAGACTCCAGTGCCCAAGATCACACAGAAAGTAGAAATACACATAGCAAAACACATGTAAGAGTGGGAAAAAAGGCTCACACTCTTACCAGGTGAAAATCCAGCAAAGCTGCTGGGGGACTATTTAGGTAAGGGGAATCAACCGTTTATGAGAATTCTCCCTAACAAGCACTTAGCTCTAATCCCTCCTTTTCTGAACGCAACCAGTTATGCCACAGTGGGTCATGCCAGGATTACTGTTCAAACCTATTGCAGTGTTTGGGTCAGGGAGAACTTAATCGTCTCCAGGTGGTCCAAAACAACGCAGTTCGCGTGGTTTGTGGACTGCATAAATCTGATCACATATCTACGGCTAGGAAGTGCCTGCATTGGCTCCCCATTGGGAAACAAATTATGTTTCAGACTTTAAGTGATTTCAATCCGGCACTTCGCCTAAGTCAATGCCTAGCGTGTAATGCACATCTGAAATCCTCCTGGAACCCCCACCGGTCACACTGAACCAGGAATCAGGCTGGTTTGCAAAGTTAAAATATGTATTTATGTAGTTACAAATTAATCACACTATCTTTAATGGGTATACAATAATCAACAATGGGGTGATGTAACACTAAGCCATCTCATTAATGCACAAGGAACAATAGTGAGCAAAACTATTTAGCACAGAAATAATACTTTTGTCTGTGTGTTCAAATCAAATAGCAGTGTGGTTACTATTTCCCCCTGCACACACCTCAACCCCCGATAGGCAACGTAAAGAGATGAGAGGACAGAGAGCAGGTATTCAGGAATGGCAGAATTCAACACACAATATCAATCCCAATTTCCCCCCAGCAACACAAGAGAAAAACAGAATTAATTGGCAAGCTGTCAAAATGGTTTTAGGGTTATCTTGAGAATGGATTGGGTAAGACACTAAATATGGGCTAAATCACTGAAATTGTTAATTTGTTAAGGGAGCCGATTTGGATAGTTACAGACAAGCACTAGCAATGATTTACTGCTAAGAAGCAATGTGAAATCTTAAAACTGATTGGTCAGGGTCTCCTCTCTTCCTTCATAGGAGGAGGAAAACAGGGTGTCACCATGATGATGTGGGTTTATGTGGCCTGGAGTCCACCCCTAGCCTCTTGAACATAAAATCTACTTTTGGTACAATACATATTTCCATGTGTGCAACCTCTATAATAATAACATATATAGATTGTATATTTTGCGTAGCAGATACTCCTCCAAACCCTGTTGCTTCAAGATCTTGTGTCTGCTTTTTATTGAATTTTGCCCTTTTTGTCCGGAACACAATGTCCAATTTCAGAGCAAATTTCTTCAAAAAGTGTATGAAGTGTCATGCTTCTATCAAAAATACATTTTGTGTAATAACACATTTTCCGCCGTTTCTTCCTAAAACATGTCACAGAGTTCTGGCACCTTTTAAAATGTGCAGCCAATATTTACATTAACAATTCTGTTATTTTTGTGTTTTTAACAATTTTACACAGTAAATTATCAGTCTTTTAAAAATGTGTCTTTGGTCCTGGTTAAGCAACACATGGGTGTTTGTTTCTGCCCCTTCTGTCTCCCTGCAGTTCAGAAGCAGTCTCCTCCCAGCTCCTCCTGGGCCCAAGCGTTTTTACAACCCTTCACACTTGGCAGTTCCTGTAGCTAGAGGATGTCCATTGTCTCCTTCCCCTTGCAGCCCAAACTCTCCTCCCACCTTGTAATCATCACTTAGGTTTGATTTCCTGGTGGAGGGAAGCAGAAGGGAGAGCCCTGGCCTCTGTGGGGGAAGCTGTTATACTGGTTTGGTTGCTTTTAGTCAGGCTTAAATTCAAATGTTATTCTGTTGCATTTTTCCTTTGCTTAAAACAACTTTTAATTTCAAGCAAGCAGCTAGAACACGTATTCCAGATTCTACACCATGGGCTCAAACAATTACAACATAGATTACTCTCAAGAACAGGCCACTTAGATTTCAAACATTAGATTTCAGTTGTACAAGTTTACAGTTTTAATACAGGCTTCTGACAGCTGTCATTCAGTCAGCCGAGTTACTGCGCCCAGATTTTGACAGATTCCACAGGAAGACAACTTTTGCTGTTGATGTTTTTATGACAAATTCAGCTTTGCAGGACATTGCAAGTTCACAATGATTTCTTGAACTAAGTGAATTGTAGCACCCAGCAAGAATATTTGATGTTTGAGGGTGGTTTGTATCGGCATTCTGCAGTTTCAGCAACCAAGAAAAAAGGGATTTAAAAGCAGGATTTTGGATTTCTTTCAGAAAGTACTGCTTTTCCGTCTGTGCTCCATTTTACTTGTTGTGAAGCCCAGTGACATGTTTCAGGAGTGAGATCTCTGTTCCACCACTGACAACATGCATGGCAGATTTTGCAGCCATATGGTGAGCCTTGATGCGTGTGTGTCCAGCCCATGTGTGTTTTGCTTGTGTGATGTGTTGTGATTGAGTGCCAGTTCAGGCTATGTATTGATGAGTGCCATGTGTGACACATGCAATGCTTTACTGCTGCATGCTTATCATCATGCAGTCTGCATGCAGGATATGTGCTGCACACAGGGGCAGTCCTCATCACCACACATGGACCCTACTTACATGCATGTCACTCGGCAGCCTCTCCTGTCCATGTACAGGCTCAATGACATGTTTGCATGTAGCCTGTGGTTTAGTTCAAGCCAACACTTAGCCTATGTCATCACATAACTGACAGCTATGTGAGTTCACCCTGCAAACTGCTCCTCCTCATGGGCATAGATCCTTGCCTCTACACCACCCTTTAGTTCACTGTCACCATGGTACTGGCGATTACTGTTTTGGACTACTACTATGGGCTGTTCCCCTTTCCTGTGTACAGGCACACTTCCCTGTGCAACCCTGCCATTCCTCTGCTGTGGGGTACATCCTTTGTCCTTGATGCAGGGTGTCTCACTTGGACCATGCAGATGGCACAGGCTCAGAGTACACATGAGCAATCATTCATAGACCATTGCATTCCTACAAGCCCCTATGGGTCCGTGGCAAGCTACTCATTGTACCACATCTCCAGTATTTTATCCATCCCATGGTATTTGCTCATCCATGTCATGCTCACTCAGGGTCACTTCATCATCATGCACATGTTTATGGTGCCCTTGTCTGTGTCGGGCACAGGCATCTCTCTGTTAAGCCACCCTGCTTCCATGCGACTGCTGTTGCGTCTTCTGCCTGCATAGATGTACTTGTGATGGTTCCTCATATGTCCTGCTTTCTGTCCCCCTCTCATCTGCTGTAGTCTCAGTTGTCTCAGTTGATGCAATTGACACCTGCATACACTGTCTGCTACTTCACAGTACTGTGGTCAGTCATTCAGAGCCAGGCACTGTCTCCCTGCCATTCCCCAGGGGTGTGGGGGGGAAGGGTGCAGTGCATTCCTACAACCCAGTGCAAACACTTTGCACATGATGACTGCACTTGCCCTTGCAGTGCTGTCATTTCACAAGATTGACATCACTACATTTCGAGTTATGTTGATGGTAGAGGACTTACACATGTGCTGCAATGCACCCACGCACCACTGAGACATGTTTCGGCCTTCAACATGCCAATTCAATGGTGTGTTGTTGAAGTGACCAGCCATGTATGCATCCATTTGCCTCCCTTCATTGTATTTCAAGGCACTTGCGTTGTTGCATCCTGTGACACGTGTGCTTTTATTGATATTAATGTTCTTCTAGTGCATGTTGACATGCATTTAGCATGTGTAATGGACACTTCTATTTGACATACTTCTGTGGCTATTTGGAAATTGTGCCATGGCTATGCTACTTGCCATCTATCAGTTCACATCTGTACATTTTGCCACAGGTTCATGCCTGCCAGAATGTTGTGTGTGATGCAGTTAATATGCAACATGCAGTACATGTGTGGGTTTTGCTTTTGACACGCATCCACGCTTTCATGGTCCCCTTCCATTTCATTACCACTGCATGCATGCCAGAGATGCCAGAGTTTGTGTCGTGTGTGACATGGCTGCCTCAAGTGTTGGCCCTCAATATTGTGTTGTGTATGTGTGTGGTATGTGCTGCTGACACGTGTACTTATGTTTATTTTAATTTATTTACAGGTGATGGTGCACCAGAAGCAGTGGAGGAGGACATTGCAGACAGGATGGAGGGTGGTTCAGGTCACCATCCCAGCAGCAGTGGTGGTCGTGAGGTGGTAGGCCACGGACATCCCTCTGTGCTCCAGGCCATCCTGTCCAGGCCTGCCTCTGGGTATGGCTCAGAGGATCTCTCTGACTCTGATGTTGAGTCGGATGCTCATGAATCCAGGTGGGTGATTCTGCTATGGATGCTGTTCTGTCCGTCACACCTGCAGTGGGGGTGGACCCTCAAGGAGCCAGTCAGTGTTGGTATGTCGGCCTGTGGTGGTTATGGGTGCAGAGTCACACTCCACACCAGTTGTTCCTGTTCCTGGTGCATCAGATCAATGGAGGAATGCAGTCCTGCAGCCGCAGGCTCTGCCAGCAAAGCAAGGTCAACGTCTCCTTGGGCCCCGCAGGCATGGTGCCCATCAACGTGGTGGCCGTGCGCCACCGGGGAACACTGGGTGAGAGCAATCCATGTATGCCATTGCACAGCAAAAGGGCGGAGCAATTGAGGTGTTGGCTCAAGGCATGGAACATGTGGCTGATTCCATCCTCCCCCCTGATAGGCAGGTGGAGCTCCAGCAGCAGGCAACGCAGTCCACATGCCGCTCACTTAGGCTGGGCATGGCGGCATCCAACAGGGCCCACCAGGCTGAACTGGTGGCTCTGCACTCAGCTGTTGCTGCCTAGGGACAGGCCAACAGGGAAGCCCTGAGGGAAGATTACTCCTGCCTCAGAAATACTCTGGGTGCTCTCATCATGGCCCAGGATCAACCGGCAGAGCAGAGGATGGTGCAGCTTGAATGCACACTCTTGGCTTAGCTCCATGCAAGCCCGGAGGCGGTCCGTCTGGCACGTGAGGCCTCCCTGGCAGAACTCTGTGTTACACGTGAGGTGGTGTATGGGGACCTCCATGCCATATTCATTCAGAACCAGGCTTGCTGAAGCAGAGGGGCTTGCTGGGGCTATGCGTGGTCAGGTACCTGTGCCACGCGTACCTCCTGATGCACACCCAGGGGGTGACAACGACGACGACCTATCTCTCACTCAGGTAATGCCGTGAAGACCATGAGCTCATTCAGGATTTTTTTTTAGTCATCGACACATGTGGTTGTTGAGGTACACCCAGCACCTCCCCCCTCCTGGGTGGCCCCCCACCCTCCCGGGTCCACTATGGCCATTTTTATTAGTTGTCTATTGTGCATTTATGTTGCAGTGTGGTGCTATGTGGCATCCGATGGCATCCACTGTGTGTTCCGGCTGGGCCCATACAGGCTTGTCTTGTGTTTGTGTTTCTGGCTTGGGGTCCAGACACATATGCCACTCCTGCTCCCCCTTTCCATGGGCTTCCAAGGGTGGCACTGTGTGACAGTAACTTACACAGAGGCATTGGACTTCCATCATATCTGTGGCCAGTTTAAAGCCAAACCTGTGTATACACCCGAAGTGGGGATTCATGATGGTTTCCCCAGTGCGTGGTTGGACTGCATTTTGGTGAGTATATTGTTGATTGTGCATGATTTCATACTGCTAATGCATGTATTGCCTTGTCTGTATACATTGTTGATGCACTTCATGCTGTATGTGGTCCCATGCCCACTTTAGCTGTTGAGGCCACTCTCATGATGGTAGGGGGACGTGTGGTAGCAATGTCACATTAAGGGACTTGTGCTATTGTGTTTCCTCACTGTCTGACATTATGACTGTTGGGTCCTGTGTTTATGATGTGTTATGCTGGTAAATTGATTGTCCTGTGTTCCCTTTGCTTATGGTGTTTCACAGGATCAGCAACATGTTTCCGTTGAAGATGTGTCCGCAACAGAGTGGTTAACATGGAAAATGTATGCTACACTGTGTGTTCATGCATTTCTCATGCTATCATGCATTAAATCGCCCTGCAAACACCCCCCAACAACACACACTGCACACCCCCAAGCCCTCCCCCACCCCAACATCCAACCACCCAATCACTACTTGCCTTCTGAGACATGCTGTGTCCCTGCTGCTCATGTTCACATTGACTTTCGTGATCGTGGACTGGCGCTGCTGGCTAATTTTCTCCCTTTTTATATGCAGCTGCAGGGGTTTCCAGGCCACTGAAACCACTCACTGTACTGTGTGGTGTAGTGAGCAGGGTGTTGCGGGGACAACCCTGCAGCATCTGCATTTTCTTTTCTTTTTTGGGATTCCCGGTAATGCATGCCACCAAAGGTTCAAGGTTTTGGTGTTCAGGCCTTTGGTGGCATGCATTTGCATGCTTTTAGTTTAGGTTGGATGTTTTTGATCACTCTTTTCTTCAGAGTGCATGTCTGAGGGGATTGTCTGTGGCCTGTTTCCATTTATAACAGTGTGCTTTGTGACAGCTGTGTCATGTGTGTTGATATTTTTATTGAGGTTTTCAACTTGCATGCCATGGCATGGTATGTGGGGTGGGTGACCTTGGGTTGGGAGAGGTTTAGGTGACATAACAGCATTTGGATGTACTATTTTGCATGGGGGGTTTCCAATCTGTACATTGCATGTGTGCCTTTTGGTCACACGGGATTGTGTTTGTTTAAGTGGCTAGGGATGCACACAATGCTGCAATTGCAAGGACACATTCTCAGGGTGTTTAGGTTGTGACAGATGACTGTCCCTTTGTCATCATCGATTGTCACCTGAAATGTGCCAGGCCTTTGTGCACTCCACGGGGGAGGGGGGGTGGTTTAGGTGAAAAATGTAGCCACAAGCTGGGTACGGGCTGCCTCGCCACGTGCCCTTTCCCCTCCCATGTGCAGCGGATGTGTGTGTGGTTGGGATGTGGGGGCAACACCATGTCCACCGGTATGCCATGCCAGGTTGCAACGTTGTGCAGGACACATGCTGCCACAATGATCCTGCACACTACTGGGGGCGCATATAGTAGCTGCTCACCAGAGCGGTAAAGGGAGCGTAAACGTGACTTGAGCACTCCGAATGAGCACTCCACTATGCCCCGGGTTGCAATATGGGCTGCGTTGTATCTTGCCTGGGGTGGTGTGTTGGGGTTCCGTATTTGCGTCATCATGTGGGTACTCAGAGGGTAGGCACTGTCCCCTGGGGAGGTGATAATGGTAATCATTAGTTGGGTTTGTTTATGTGTCTGTGTGTCACATGCATGCATGTGCACAGGCATTTGTACTCACCAATGAGCCATGTGTTGCCATGCCTCCCAGCTTCCAGGTCCCTGTGTAGGGCTGACATTCTGTATATGAAACTGTCATGGGTGGACCCAGGATAGTTTGCATAGTCAGAGGTGATGATTCCCTTGGCATCGCATACAACCTGCACGTTTATGGAATGCTAGTGCTTGCGGTTGCGATATATGTGCTCAGTGGCCCTAGGTGGACGTAGGCCACATGGGTGCAAACAATGGCACCGAGCACTCTGGGGAAGTGTGCCACCCCCTAAAAGTCCTGGTCCACGGCCTGCCTTTCTGCGGTTGTTCTGGGCATGTATAAGTGCCTGCGGACTGAGGGGCGTGTAGTCATGACTGCCACGTGAGACACCCACGACTATGGCAGTTGCCCACTGAAATGACCCAGTGGCCAAAAAATGCAGGACATTGAGCACCTTTTCCAAGGTGCTCATTGCTTGGGAGCACAAAGTGGTGATGTGAGGTCATCCTCCCATTCAGTGACCAGGTAGGACGATATGAGGTGGAAACCTATACCTGCCATAGATCTGGTCATCAGGCATCCCAAAAAGGCTGGTCCTGGGCAACAAACTGCAGGGCCTGGCTATTCTACTCCTCCTGCGGTGTCCCACGATAACTCCTGCGAGAAATGGGACATTCATTGTAGCTGTATATGCTTGTTTGTTGTTTGCGCAGACTTTTATACGGCGCAGGGGCGCTTCCGTCTGCTTTCGTGTGGCAGATGTAGTTACATGTTTGCGTGTCTTTTGCCGTGTGCGTGGGTTTTCCCTATTTGATTCCATGAATACGTGTTGTCCGTGAGCATGTGGGCGTTGCATATATTTCCCAGCGGTACTTCCCCCGTTACGCCCATATTTTCATGTGTTGTTCCCCATTCTGCGTGTTTTGCGCTAGAAGTTGTGCGCTTTTACTGTGCGTGTCTCGCATGGCATATGGAAAGTCACAGTGACGTGTAAGGTAAGCGCGGATTTGGCACACCTCCCAGGGAAGCCACGCGCAGGGCCTTCCATGAATCGCTTGCGTGCGATTTGCTTTCATGTGCTAGTTGTTTCACGCTTGCGCCACACATTTCGGCGCACAATCATTCCATGAATTATCCTCATAATATACTGGATAGTAATTAAAGGAATCCAAAAAAAGTTGTCATTCAGAAACCATACAGTCCAACACACTAAATGTGAGGTGTTTACACATGCTGCTTAAAAGATCTATATGTTGCTTATAATTCCATCAATGGGTTAAGGCAAAGTGCCACAATTCATGTTGAGTCCCAAACCCAAACAAAAGAGGTGATGGCTGGAAGGTTTAGAATTAATCTTCACCTCTGGCATTGTTTTCAAAGCTATGCATTCAAGTCCCTTTATAGGTAATGATTAAAATTGCCAGTATAATTCTAACTTTAAAAGCACATCATGTTGAAACAGATGTAAACAATTTTCCATAAAAAAGTCTGTAAGTGCATACCAATATCACGCGCATTGAGCAAAATAGACAACAGTCCACAAGATATGCAAAGTGATTATGTAGTGCCTGAATCCAAAACAAGATTAGTAAAACGTCCATACTGTAAAAAGAATAATATGCACATCATATGTCATAAGATGTAAAGAAAATCCCCTGAACATTTGTTATCTTCGATACATTGCGTAAAATAAGCAAAGCATTCCACAAATCAGCCAACGTGTTTATATGGTGCAGGAATCAACTAAATGTGTCCATATCTCATACACAATGCAACATGAGCAACATTCCACAAATCATGCATAGTGCCTACATGGTGCCTATACAGTGCAGACATCAAGCACTGTATACTATCTAAAAGGAAAATTGCATGACATATTTTGACATGTAAGCGCTGTGCTGGTACTGTGAAATAAAGGATAAAAACCCTCCACATGTCAATATTTTGTATGGTCAGAAAATACTATGTAGCACCCTGGTTTTACAATTTAACACATTTCGATGAAAAGACCAAACAACACAAAACCAAATATCTACAAATACATACAAATTCATAAAGTTGAATATGTAACAAGGTCTGAGTATATAGTGGTACCCCAGAAAAGTGACAGAAATAGATTGTATTTCTCCTATTACATTCTTAATTGCCCTGGAGGGATTTTTTTTAAAAAAAATCAAGAATGCATCTAGTTTCCAGTTGGCTCAATGAAAGTTTCCTGTTGCCTCCATTTGGTGAAATGGCAACATGGTGGATTTCCTTTATGTGTTTCATGAAACTGTTTGGCTGTAGGATAAGTAAAATCGGCATTTTTGATAGTTATCAAGTGCTGGAGAATGTGTAATTTTAACTTGCATGGTGCTACCCACATACCACTTGTTACAGCTACACTCTTATACATAGACTACATATTAAGTGTCTCAAGAAATCTTCAACCTGATCTCTGCAGTGTATTTTAAGATAGGGTGTCGGTATGTAACACAGTAAATTTCATGTTGACAAGCCTTGCATTTTGTACACCTGAAGAAAACATTGCCTGCTTCTCTCAGTCTTGCGGATCAAGCATGTAAAGAGGCCACTTCTTTTTTCTTTCTAGAAAACTTGAGACCAATATGTCTTTCATGGAGAGGGATTTTCTCTATGTAAGAATTGCTGAGTAATAGAAATACATTTCTGACAGCCTTTCAAATATGCCAATGTTTATTGAAAAGTTGGCGTATTTCGTTTGATTTGGCATTAGAAGTTAAAACCAATCTCGTTTCATTCAAACACTTTGGCATGTTAAGTATATCGATCAAGGGATATAACTTTGATATATGCTCGTTCATTTTTTTTTTTTAATTTAGTTTATAACACACTTTTTAAAAGAGAAGTTCAACATCAATTCATCGGTTTAAACTACCACAGTTGCTTCTTAGTTATCAACCTTAGTCCTCCAAGTTCATTTTTGTTTCCAGTACTTATAAGCCATATACGTTAATTGTTCATTTCACTCTCATGTGAATCCGTAAGCATCAGCTAAATTTTACATAAAAAGTTCACTAGTGCATATGCTACTTTATAGTTTAGATTTGCAAACATCATCCACATTTCTTCTCCACTAAGCGTTGAATTTTGCATTAACACATTATCTAAATGTTTTGATCTTATAGATTTCAGACCCGGACAATACAAGGTTAGGTGCTTCAATGTCTCAAGGTGTGATTTACAATATCGACATGTCAAGTTCACGTCTTTGTTTCTGAATCTCAATTTTAAGCTCACTTTCGTGTCAAATAAGTTGAGGTAGCACTTTAACATGTTTTTTTGATGTTTATTGTTTGAAGCTTTCACCATGTATGGTGGCAATGTGTTCCTTCTTTTTTCTTCTTTTGCTGCGTCTTCCATCCGTTTGTAGCGATTTCTATCCGCTATTGTTGTACACCAATCCATTTCCCATAGTTTTTTTTTTTGTCACCAGGTTAGGATTCGTTTTCAAGGTTTCACAATCTGTTAGTAAGTCTCTTAGATGGTTGACACATGCCTTAGCCCACTTAGCAGGAGTTGAGTCGGGATTCCCGTTAGCTAAATCTGCTAGGATATTAAACTGTGGTGGACAATTGTCAATGATGGTCTTTCTGTATATGGAGAGCATATTCCACAGAACTCTCGCATTTAGTGATATCAAACCTAATTCGTGTCGCACGCATGTGGCTGGCAGTTCTTTCCGTAGAGTTAATATGCGACTCCAATATAGATTTTCTAAATGCAGCCAAAGTGTATAAGGTGCACCCAATGCACATTCTGCTCCATAGATTGAAGTTGGAACCGTTTTCTGGTTATAGTGAGCAATTATAGGCTGTAAGGAAAATTTGCCGTATTTTCTGTTTAAGATGGCACCTTGGCACGCCAGTTGTTTGCATTTTTTCTTTGCGTTTTCCACCCACGGGTTGTCATTCAGGTTACTGTTTAGCCACATGCCAAGGTACTTAATCTTCTTTACACATTTCAACGGTTCTGCGTTCAGCCTCCATATTGGTTCAGTAGTTTTTCGGCAGCTTTTAGATTTTTAAGATCTTGCAAAACCAGGATTTCCGATTTTGCTGGATAGATTTTTAGATTATTTTCAGAGACGTATTTTTCTAGGGAATCCAGCGCTTCCCCATTGATTTTTTTGAGGGAATGAGCTAACAGTATTTAGTGTTTCTCTGATGTCAAGTAAGAATAGACAGAATAGGGTAGCCGCTAACGGACATCCCTGTTTAACACCGTGGTTAGTCATTATCGACACACTCAAGGTTCCAACATTATCTAGTCTGATTTTTATTTGTCTCTCTGTATGAAGCACTTTAATGGGACCTAGAAGCTTTTCTGGACATTGCCATTTCGTTAGTTTGGCCCATAGTAAATTGTGATTGACTGTGTCAAACACATTTGACAGGTCCACAAAAGCTAAGTAGACTTTCTTATTTTGTGTTATAGCTTCCGTTTTCAAGAAGTTTAAGATGATTAAATTTAGACCGCAGCCTACACCTTTAGCAAAACCTGATTGTCTTGGGTCAAATCTACTAGCTTCTTGAGTCCACTTTAGAGGATGTTTCTGTAGTTGAGTTGCAAATATTTTGCCCAGCACATCAAGGAGTGTGATCGGACGGTAGTTTTTAGGGTCCGACCATATGCCCTTCTTAAAAATAGGCACTACGATGGCTTTCTTCCATGATGTCGGGATGTTTCTATGATGTAATATTGACTCAAACAAGAAGTGGCAAAAATCTGTCCAGAAATTTGGATGTTGTTTCAGGAGATGGTTTGTAAGCCTGTCTGGTCTGGCCGCTCTAGAAGAGGTGAGTCGCATTATGTTACTTAGGATGTCATATTTATTGATCTTAATTGCCCACTCATCTTCAGATAAAGGTTGGTCAATGATGTTTGAGCCTTTCGTATAATGTATTGGTATAGTGGGCAACCTGTGTATTTTTAGGCACCATGTTAGTTATTAGCGCCCCTTGTGGTGCTGTCATATTATTTAGATATCTCCAGAAGGCATTTGTATTTCTCTTAGTAAGTGTTTCCATCATGAGCTCTGCATCGCGTTGCAGGATAATAAATCTATGGCTAATCGCTGCTTTTCTTGTTTAGTCACTCTTTTGTGTTCTTCCGATGGAAGGTTTTTAGCTATTCTGACTGCTTTGTTCAGTTGTTTTTTCTTTATAGCTACTTCGGCATCCCAGGTGTGTGTTTTTTTAAAGTCAGGTTTACCTCTCCTCGTATCAATTTCTCGATATGTTTCCAAAAGTGTAGTATATTCAATCTGACCTGCCTCTTTTTCTTTTTCTAAAGAATTCAGAAGGGAGAATCTAGTTGAGTAATTTATCCTTAGACAATTACGTCCAGGTTCCACGACCAAGTGCTCTGGCCTCATTGTTCTTCCATTTTCCTTTTTTTGCTGGGATCTTTTGATGTCGATTTTAAGCATATGATGGTCACTTTGAAGCATCTCAATTATTTGCATCCTGTCAACCTGGAATATAACTTTTTCAGATGCAAAAAAATAGTCAATTGTTGACGATTGATCTTTTCTGTGCCACGTCGGTTGCGATGGGATATCACCTGGGATACTCCCATTTAACATCTTCAGGTTCCATACTTTCATTTCCCGCAGCCAGGCCTCTGTAGCTCGATAGCTGTTTCCTGATTTTAATTCTTGTTTCGTGGTCTTGTTCTTTTGTTGACAGTTAATATTAAGGTCTCCGCAGATTATGATATTCACATCCTCATTTTTTTTCGTATGTAGCTGATAACACCTTTGAAATTTGATTCATAAGCTTTTCCCAGCTCATTGCATCATGCTGCCAGTATATATTTATTATCACTATGATTTTTCCTATGTCACACAGATGAGTTGGTAAGAGGATGGTAACAATTTGCAGAGAGGTTGATAGGTTTTCATCATGTATAATACGAGCCCCACTCTCTACTTTTACAAGAGTGAGGACTCCTGCCATTGGTCAAACTTCCAACCCCTTAGAGGCTGGGTTAAATGCAATTTCATATCCAGCCGCAATTGGTGATTTCCATGAGCCAAGTTTCTTGTAGACGCAAGATATCTAGACTTCATAGGGTCATTGGTTCGGCATTAAAGAGATGGACATGTCCTCTTGTGTTCCAAGATCCAATGTGAAATTTTCTGTTGTAATGTGGTGATTGGCATTAGCTCTTATTATGACAATTTAAAGACTTAGCTACCCAATGCCAGTTTTCTTAATCGGCATCATCGACAGTGGTATTCTCATCTGTTGGGTTTGGCTTAGTTATAGTAATTCGGATCTTACTATTGCCTTTGGGTTCGCTCATTTCATCTTCGTCGCTGTTCTGTTTATGGATTGAGGAAAAGCTCAGCTTCTCAGTTGAGTGTCTCGCCCACTCTTTCTTCTCAGCTGTACTGTGACTAGATAATGTGTCACCTCAAAGTGGTGTTGAGGACACTTTCCTCTCATTAATTTGTGTAAGATCGAACCCCAATGAGATGATAAAGGGAGATGTTTCCAATAACAGATCACATGTGATGTTGGAGGCTATGTTTAACACTACATAATCATGTATGCATTCCTCCTCAAATTCAACAGTGTGGATGTCGTCGGAGGTCACCATCCTCAGCTGTGGAATGTGGTGAAACAATCTCAGTATGTTTTTCCTGTTCATTATCAGGCCATCCTTCTCTTTGTCCAGCTGTTCTAAATGAAGCAGATGTTGTGCTACACTTTTTGTATTTCGAGGTTGGCGTACTTCACGTCTTTTGTTAATCGTATGGGAATTCTGTTCTGTCTTTGTTTCCCATCGATTATATTTGGGTAGGTCGAAGCAAACCTTATTAGATCTCAATGGACTTTTGGTAATTCTTTGTGGAGCTTGTTAGAGTGCTCTTTTCGTTGTATCAGTATATACATTCAGATCCATTTTTGAGGCTTCAGTGTATTTACAGCTTCAATTTGCACTCTTCTCTCATCCAGGGTAAGACAGTTTTGGGGGATCTTATCTGTTCTGACTCCCTCGCAGGTTCCAACAGGTTCTGTTCCCTCGCAGATCTGACGTTCTTCATCTTCTATGAAAACACATCTTCTGTCGCTTTTTCAACTTTCGTTGCGCACCTAGCTGGTCCTGGTCCATTTATCTGTTCATTTTGAGAGGCTTTTTTGTCAGTCTGTACTGGTAGGCGCTCCATGACATCAGCGTTGCTTTGATGGTCACTTTCCTCGTATATTGATAAGTTCATTAAATCAGCCGATGTACTTGCCTTAGAAGGGGTAGTATCACTATCGTCTGTTTAATATCCAGACTTATCAGTTTTCTTCTCTTTTGGGGAAGTTGCATTACTTGACTTTTTGTCACATATGTTATTTAGCATCACCATCGCTTGAAAGGTTTTGATGTTACTCAAAAATGATCTAGAGTTATTTCTGTGTGGCGCATTTCGTTTTTTCATATTTTTCGTTTTCTTAACCGTGGCATTTTTGTCCACAGACTTTTTGTTTAGCTCTTTGAGCCTCGGATTAAATATCAAGTAAATTTCACTTTCCGATGGTGCAGTTCCTTCGGGTATATTTATAGGTGCAGGGGGCACAGCAAGTGCCCCAGGCATATCTTCATTCATTCCCGTGGTATCTGGATTTCCAACTATACCATCTGCGTTTGCTGAGGTGGAAGGTAATCACTCCATTTGATCAGACTCAACGTATCCGGTTCTTTGTTCTTTTTGAAGGGAGCAGCTCAGAGTAAGGTTCTTACCACCTACACCCTGTCTAGATCCACTGTCCCTGCATGCGGACAGTAATTCTGAGGCACTTAATTCATGATCTTTGGGTGCTCTCAGCTTAGTCTTTGGACTATTTTGTTGGGAAGCTTTATTTCTTCTCTTGTTTTACATTGACACGTGTCCGAGATGATATTAAGGACATCATCATCCGTTCTTGTATGTTCATTTTCTCTTAGATCAATTATCACTTGTTTGGGATGAGGCACAATGCCCTCTCCATGGGATCTTGTGGTTTCCCCAGGTGCCGTTGGAGGCTCTGTCGTCTTACCATCACCAATTTTGGGTTTACTTCTTGTGTGCAAGTCACTATTAATGTTTTTCCCTTGTAGAAGTGCTAAGGCTTCTCGAGCTACTTCAGCTAGCAGGTGCTTATCGGCAGCACTACTTTTGATTAGATCCAAACGCACTTTCGAGCATGCTTCACTTCTAATGCTTTCAGTTGTCAACACTTGTTTATTTATAGCAATTTCCTGTTCAACCAATATCATTTTTGTGTTAATTAGAGCAATCAGTGTGTTCTGGTCTTTCAGGCTCTCATTTAGTTGTTCATAAAGTTTGGTGAAAGGTGACATGGGGGTCATTATGACCCAGGCGTTAAGCGGTTAACGGCGCCGTAAAAGGTTGTGGCGCCGTTAATCCCTTAACGCCTTACTAGGAGATTCCTTTGCGGCTCCTGACCTTAACGGCTGGTCTGGACCAGCCGTTAAAGTAGGGACCTGCAAAGGGACCTTGAAGCTAATTAAGGTCCCGCAATTTGTGGTACCGTAATTACCGCCTTCCCCATTCCCATTGAGCCCCATGGGGCAAAAATGGGAATGGGGAAGGGCCAATGGTAAATGGGGAATTACTGCCCCGCCAACCTTGGAATGGGGTGGTAATTCCCCATTTCACCAAGGCAGAATCGGTAAGTTACCAGCGTTAACCATGGCGCTAACAACGCCATTGGTTAACGCCGGACACGTAATGAGGGCCATGGAAATTGTTAGGGCAGCCATAATCAAAGGATTTAGGTCTTTGGTCAACTGCACAGTACGCTTTCTTACCAGATCTTCATGTTGGGATACAGTCATGCTCTTCATACTCTGACAGGCAGCTCGTCTTTTGTGATTGTTATTCATGTATCTCACATGTGACGAGTCTGAAGTTGAGCTATCAGATGATGAATACGAATCGCTCTTTACGTTTACATTGTTCGCTTTAGTTAGTATTTTTGATTGATGCCTTTTCTGAGAGTAAGTGATATGACGTTCAGTGCTAGATGGCACTCTTTTTCATTTTGAGGGTGGCATCATTAGCAACGGAATTTCACTTAAACCCGACTTTTCCAACTTTTCCAATGATGACAGCTGATGCTCTTCATGGGAGCCAACTAGCCGATCATGTTTACAGTGTGTTTCTATTTTTGTGGTTTCATTAACTTGGCAGAAGGACTCAGATATATTTTGTTTTCCGATTTTGAAGGTAAGTGCAATTAGATCGCCGAGAATTTTGACCGCAACCGCAATTGAGTTGCGTCAGAACTGCTCTTCTTTGTCGCATTGGTGACTTTCACTTAAAGAGGTACTGTAAGTGACACTGTGGGTAGCACTTCCATGCTGCTACCGTGGTTAATTGGGTTTGCAATGTCAGGGTAATGTGTCATAGGCTCTTCCTCTCTTGTATTTATTTGAGTGTTTTTTTTCACCAAATGCAATAGAGCAGTCACATTTATAGTTATATGGAATAGGGCTCTTCAAACTTGTCTCGCAATTTTTCCCAGCTATTGACGTGTGTAATGAGCCAGTTGAGATCCGAGATAATGTTTGAAGTGACTGCACTTTCCGTGTTTCCATATTGTCGTGCACATGAGCAATACTCTCACTGTCGGTCAGGTTCAAGTTATTTGCTTTAAACAGAGCAGTGCTATTATGATTTTCTGTGTATACATTCGTATCGCTCATTACACTGGGCACATGTTCACATTCACTTTCAATGGTGGGAAACACCGGGCAGCATGAAAGGTTTGAAATACAGTCCAAAAAAACATCATTTGCTGTGGAGACAGAAGTAAAGGAGCAGCCGCGCTTATTGCTAAGGGCAAATGTTTGGACTTACTTTTACAGAGAGTCGAATACTTGTTGTTTCCTCCGATCTTGCTGTCAGAAATCGCTGTTGTCGTCTAGTCAAAGGGTGGTGCCCTGTCATATCACCAGCAGGTTCAGTAGGCACCCACTGCACAGATGTTTGATTTGAGGAAACTATTGGCTCGTCTGGAACGGTGTCTTTATTGCGAGCGGTGTGAACAGAGTCAATCTTTTTTGTTGCGATACGTCCGGCCATCAGGCCTGCTCCTGCACACCCCAATCAACACAATCAACACTCCTATGCACTCTGGGCTGTAAATGGGCTGTAAATGTACTCTCTTGTTCAAAGACTGCAATATCTGCTGCTTCTGTTAGAGTTAGAATTAGTTGCCTTTCTGAACATTTCTGTATATAACTCTCCCAGACAAACATAAACATGTAAAAAATCAGGCAAAATATGGACCATTAAGGAAAAATATTATCTTTGATTTAAAGAAGGATCAGAATATTATGAAAACACAATTATATTCCATGACCATAGACAATAAGGGTGAGTCAAAGAAATGTTCAACTATTCATATATAGGCAACAACTGTCTTTTTTTTAATATATACTTTTTTCAAGGTGTAGATAAATTATTGTAATTTGTTTTTCTTTTTGATGGAATATAGTTCCATCTCCTGATGAACCATTGACACCATCAATGGGGAAACTCATGTTGAGCTAGGAACTGTTGGGATACTCGTGAGCTTTATGATTTTCAAGATTCATTGGTACTAATAGTGCAAAGGTAACACTAACGGCAAAACAACCTGTATATTGAACTTAAGAACATTTATTAAGTGTGAAGTTAACACTGACATTACGAGATTGGACTACAATTTTGAACAAATCTAGGAACTGTTGGGATACCCATGAGATTTATGATCTTTTCATTGGCATTGTAAAATTTTACTAAAGTTTGAACAATAAAAAGGATTTAAAGTCTTGATTGACTCACCTGGAAACAATTTATTTCTAATTTGTCGCATTTAGTAAAACAAAATTCTTCTAGCCTTAAGCTTTTCTACATGTAATCTGTGTAACAGTCACACAGTTACTGGAAAATACTCATGCTGACAATTACATCTAACTAAACATCAGTCAAATTCAAGAAAACTACAAAAGTGATCGCCAAGGGCATGCTTTGTTGGCAGTACTTTTTGAAATTTAATAACTCTCCCTGTGCTTTTCTTATTCTTACATCTAAAAATATGATACTGTCCCTACTGTGACTTTGTTAATGTTAATGTTAAAGGATATTTATACCGCGCACTATCACCACCAAAGTGGTCCCCTGGCGCTCTGGCGGACCTGAAAAAAAGGGGTTTGGTTGGGGTACGTTAGTAGGACAAAGTTTGGAGAAAGAGCAAGGGAGCTGTGATGTGCTGTTGGCAGCTTCAGTTCGGTTAACACCATATGCTGAGCTTTTCTTTGTGGTATCTGGTCTGTATCCATTGTGTGGTGTTGTGTAGGGGTATGTGTGGTTTGTTTGCTGTTGTGGTGTAGGGCACGTTGTGTGGTTTGCTGTGGTTTTAGAAATTTGGTTGTGTTTGAGTTAGAGTTTGAGAGATGTATGCAGAGGGGTGAGGTTTTCGTAGGGTTGGTTATTAGCATTGTTGTCTGAAGAGATGCACCATCAATGTGTGGGTCTTTCAAGGTTTACACAAATGTCTTCCTTACAGTGATCTTGGTTCAGCATGACACGAGACTGTGCCTCACCTCTCTATCCATATGTCATGCTAGTCAGTATCTACATTTCTATCTTTGTTGTCACTCAGGTCAGCACTCCCATCGCAGTCTGTGCGTGACTCAAATTGCTCACCATGGATCTATCTAGTTGTGACCCATGCCCATTCCCATAGCTCTATCTGGATGCAACGCGGTTCAGTCGTCGCCACCATTTCCAGATTTGACGCAAGGTAGTAACCATACCTATGTCTCCAGTTGATTCTGGATGTGTGCATCGGGTTAGTCTTTTCAGATGTAAGTCCATCTCCAGAAATTCAGCCAGGGTTTCGGGTATGTTAGTCTAGTGGATTCTATCCTCTACTTACTAGCTTAGGTGCAGGTTTCTCAGTGTAACATTGCTGGTCTCGTTTTGGCTAGCGGGTTTGCTTATATGGTGAGGTTGGTTTTGAAGATGCTATCTTGGAAGAGTGAGGTAATTCTTGAATAGTGTGGATGCAAGGTTGCGTTGGGTTGGTGGTTTATACATGAGGTTATGTTGTCATGTCTGGCAAGGGGGGATGCTGGGTAGTGGGTTAGGTTGTTAGTTGTGTCTGTTGTCTTTGTCAGCCCTGTTAGGTATTGTTAGGTCATGATTAGATTGTTGCCTGTGGTCGGTCAGCCTTGTATTCTCTCTTTAGTTCCTGCGGGTGGTCTCCTTTTCTGTTGGTTCTCAGTGTTTTCTGTCCCGTCATGGGTTTGTGTTAATTGGCTCTCTTTGCATTTTTGGTTTTATTGTTTCAGTAGTCTCCATCTGGTTCTGAGGTCTTGAAGAGTTTTGAGCAGTTCACTGAATTTCTGAATTTTAGGTGGTCTTTTGAGTTTTTTATTTATTCTGGGAGGTTGTTCCAGGTTTATGCCACCAGGTAGGAGAAAGAGGTGCCTCCAAGTGTTTTCCTTGCATATGGTTTTGGTTTCAGGTGGATTTCATTGCTTGATCTGAGGAGCCTCGTCGGCTTGTAGATGGTTATTTTCTTTTGTAGGAATTCTGCTCCCTGGCTGCTGATTGCTCTGTGTGTTATGCACATTGTTTTGAATGTGATATGTTGTTTGATTGTAAAGCCTGTGTAGCATGTTTAAAACCGGTGTGATGTGGTCTCTTCTAGATAGTTTGAGGAGAAGTCTGGCAGCTGGGGGGGGGCGTGACTTGGCGGCCATGCGATAGAGAGCAGAATCAGGAGCTCCAGCATGATCCGACACCCTGTTCCTTCATGCTGGGCAAATAAGCAATGAAAATCTCTGAAACAAGGAATAACTGTGTCTAAAGGTCTGAGCGTCCGTTGACTGAAATTCTGTGAAGAAACAGACCGTGCACCAGCCAGGACGGGCAGCCAGAGCGAGTGCCGTGCCAACACACAAAATGGCAGGTGCGACTCGCAGACCTGATGGGCACCCGTATAGTGACTTTTCTCTACTGCCGGCGGTTGTTATGTTTTTGATCTTGTTTGCGGGAGTGTGTTCCGCAGTTGTGGTGGCATTCAGTTGGGTTTGTTCCCTCTCCCATTTGTTCTTACTTGCGGCGCCATTCGTTTTTGTGGCATTTTTGTATTACTTGGAAGTAGGTTGATGTGGACGTTTTTTTTTTTTTTGGGTTGTCAGAGTTGGGTTTCTTGGAATTAGTCGGTTTATGTCTCCTATGAGTTTGCTTTGAGGTTGCAGGGGAGATTGCCCATGTGCGGTGCTTTTCCCTGTTGGCTTGGTATTGTTTTTTTTTTCTTGACTGTACGATCGTAGGTGCTTTTCTTGGATGGCTTCATTTGGTTCTTAGCTTCCTTGCGTGTATGAATATGGGCGTGGCACTGTCATCATGCACAGTCAGGCTTTCACATTAATTCCGGCTGTCTCATGGGGTTAATCTGAGGTGAGGCCGGTTTGTCTGGTACAAACTGGTGGGTTGCCTTGTGGTGTGGCCAGCTAGATATTGTGTATCTGGTTCTATATATGGCTAAGGAGAACAAAATACTCTGGGCGTAGTTAGTGGCTGAGGGAATGATCCAGTCCGAGAGGATATATAGCTAGGGCAAACTCTCTAGCTGTTTATTTCAGCACAATTTATAATTCTCTCTGGAAGAGATGCAGGCTGGTATTCAGTGTCCTCTCCGGGGGCGAGATAGTTTCATGTTCACAGTCTTCTCTAGATGTGATGCAGGCTAACGTTCAGAAGTTTCAGAATCCTCTCTTGGTGGTAAGTAGCCTTTTATTCACGGTCATCTCTAGATGTGGGGCAGGCTGGTGTTCACAATTGTTTCTTAGTTGTGGTACACATTTGTAATCTCAATCCTCTCTCGAAGATATGTAAACTGATATTCACAGTCTTCTTGTGAGGCTTGGAGGAATCACGGTGTGTAATCACAATCTTCTCTAGATGTTACGTCGGCCAGTAATTGTAATCCGATCTGGATGTGACTCAAGGTAAAATTCACAGTTGTGTCTTGATTTGAATCAAGGCAATATTTGCAATCCTCTCTAGATGTGTTGTGAGCTAATATTCATAGTTCTGTCTTAATGTACCAAAGTGTGATAATCACAGTCCTCTCTAGATGTAATGCAGGCTATAATTCACAGTTGTATCTTAATGTGGCACAGGCTAATATTCACAGTCCTCTCTAGATGTGACTCAAGGTAATATTCACAATCCCTTCTAGATGCGACGCAGGCTAATATTCACAGTTCTTTCTTAATGTGGCATAGGCTAGAAATCACAGTCCTCTCTAGATGTGATTCAAAGTACTATTCACAATCCTCTCTGGTTGGGAAACAGGCTAATTTTCACTGTTCTATCTTAATGTGGCACAGGGTGGTAATCACGGTTCTCTCTAGATGTGGCACAGGCTAATATTCACTGTTCTATCTTAATGTGGCACGGGGTGGTAATCACAGTCCTCTCTAGATGTGATGCAGGCCAAAAAGTTCACAGTTCCATCTTAATGTGGCACCGGCTAATAATTACAGTTCTCTCTGGATGTGACTCAAGGCAATATTCGCAATTCTCTCTAGATGGCGAGTAGGCCAATAATCGCAGTTCTATCTTAATGTGACATAGGCTAATAATCACAGTTGTCTCTAGGTGTGACTCAAGGTAACATTCACAATCCTCTCTAGATGTGATGCAGGCTAATATTCACAGTTCTATCTTAATGTGGCATAGGCTAATAATCATAGTCTTCTCTAGATGTGACTCAAGGTAATGTTCACTATCCGGTCTGGATGCAACACAGGCTAATATTAACAGTTCTAGCTTAATGTGGCATGGGTTAACAATCACAGTCTTCTCTAGATGTGACTCAAGGTAAAAATTACAATCCTCTCTAGATGCGACGCAGGCTAATATTCACAGTTCTATCCGGATCTGGCACCAGTCAGTATTCACAATCCTTACTAGTTGTGAAACTGGTTAGTACTAAAAGTCTGATGTGCTATGTTCTGAGGATAGGTAGAGTGGCAGGGCTTCTGGAGTACAGTGATTGATCTACTTCCCACCCAGGGAACACCTACCTTGATGATCGCTGCTGGTTGACGGCCAGCCACTGGCCTCCCCTGCTGACACCTGCAGACATGATAGGGAGCCGCCACTTTTGGAGCCTCCCTTTGCCTCAGGGCCCTTAGCTGGAGGGGCTGCCTGGCAGGGCTGCACTGGTTGAGTTGTCTAGTAAGGGGATGGGGACCAATCAGGTTGAGTGGGAGGGCAAGGTTGCAGGATGGAAAGGAAAGTGAGGTAGCGGGCAGAGAGAGGGAACTAATGTACACGCCATGCTCTTTGTGCATTTTAAAGCATGATTCTGAAATATCAGGCGATGGCTATGGGGGTCAGGGGCCTGGCAGCACTGACCTTAGCCTCCTTGGTGATTTATATGGTGCGGATTATGTGCTGGGCTGCAGGTCTTTTGGCCTGTGTTTTGGGAAGGAGCCTTTGCCAATCAGGTTATGTGGGAGGGCTTGTAGGAAGGACGGAAAGGGATGTGAGGAGGCGGGCATGGAGAGAGGACAAATGTACATGCTGCACTCTTTTTGCTTTTTAAAGCATGATCCCTAAATATCAGGCAATGGCTATGGGGGTCAGGGGCCTGGCAGCACCCACCTTAGCCTCCTTGGTGATTTAAATGGTGCGGATTACGTGCCGGGCTGCAGGTCTTTCTGCCTGTGTTGAAGGAGATTTTGCCAAACAGGTTGTGTGGGAGGGCTGGGAGGCGGGATGGAAAGGTAAGTGAGGAAGTGGGCAGGGAGAGGGGACAAATGTACATGCAATGCTTTTTGTGCTTTTTAAAGCACGATCTCTAAATATCAGCCGATGGCTACTGGGGGTCGGCGGCCTGGCAGCACACACCTTAGCTTTCTTGTGTGGATTTCATGCCAGGCTGCATGTCTTTTGGCCTGTGTTGTGGGGAAGGATCCTGGGCCAATCAGGTTGTGCGGGAGTACTGGGAGGCGGGATGGAAAGGGAAGTGAGGAAGCAGGCAGGGAGAGGGGACAAAGGTGCACGCTGCGCTCTTTGTGCTTTTTAAAGCACAATCCCTAAATATCAGGCAATGGCTATGGGGGTCAGGGGCCTGGCAGCACTCACCTTAGCTTCCTTGGTGATTTAAATGGGGTGGATTGTGTGCCGGGCTGCACGTCTTTTGGCCTGTGTTGTGGGGAAACAGCCTGGGCCAATCAGATTGTGTGGATGGGCTGGGAGGCGGGATGGAAAGGGAAGTGAGGAAGTGTTGGGGGTTGGTCGGGACCCCCCAGCGCCTTCCGTAAGCCCCCAACCCCGAAGGACTCAGCCGGAGACGTCCTCTTGGTTCGGGCTTCCCGGTCGCTCTGTCGCGGCTGGGAATGCTCTGCTTTTTTATGTTGCACAAGGCAGCGTCCAAAGTCACGCCGCGGCGTGCACGCCCAGTCATCGGGCAGGGCCACACTCCTCCTTTTTCCAGGAGAACAATAACAATACTAACACTAGACACTGCAAAACAAACCAACATGAATCCTTAACACTTTACGAAAACCCCATGTTCAAAACACCCCTTTATTGACATCCACCCGGGTCCCCTTACTTAACAGTCCTCATCCTCAGGACAAACAGCCAGGTGACCCAACACGTAATCGCTGAGGTGTGCAGGCTTCCCTCGCCCTGCTCTCTGGGGGTACCTCCTGCTCACCTCCGGCACGGGTGATATGTCCAGGAGCATGCCCCGGGCCGGGGACTCAGGCAGACAGGGTGCTTCCCTTTCGTCCTTAGGGATCTCTCCTGGGTCTGGATCAGGAGGTGAATCAGTTCTTGGATCCCGCAGTTTCTTGAAGAAACTCAAATTGCGACGACATCTAGCGGTTCCGGTTCTTACGGTAGGGAGAGTTTCCCATGGGGATGCCTATTCCGAATGAGGACCTCATCGCCAGGCTCCAGCCGCTGCTGGCGAAGCCCTCTCCGAGTGTTCTCTTGCTCGATCCTCAGCCGCCGGTCCATCTCGACCTGTTGGTCATTGATCACCCCAGGTTCTTTCTCTCCTACCTCCGGTAGCAGACCCCGAGGACACAGCTTGAAAAATGCCTCAGCTGGGGCCACTCCCGTGGATGCATGTGGCATGGTGCGGTACACCCTCAGAAACTGGTACAGGGCTCTCTTGAGTGACTGCCCCTGCCCCAGAGCAATTCTAAAGTTCTTATTTAGAGCTCTCATGAGCCGTTCCGCTTCGCCATTGGCCCGGGGCCAGAGGGGCATGATTTTCCTGTGCACCACCCCATAGCTCTCCATCAGCTCCGAGAAGCGTTCGCTCTGGAATGGCGCCCCGTTGTCCGAGCACAGCGTGCGTGGGAAACCATGGGCCGCAAACACCTTTTCCACGGCCACCACGACGTGCTCAAATGCCACCGAGTCCACAAACTCCACCTCGGGGTACTCGTCGACCAGAACTAGGAAATGGGTGCCCATGGTGGTGGATCCAAAGTCCGCATGAACGATTTCCCAAGGGCGCGTCCCCCTCGGCATTGTCTCTATTGCAGGTTCCCGCTGCAGGGGAGATGCCACCTGGCACCAAACACAGGCCGCCACAAAGTCATCCACCTTGCGTTCTAGCTCGGGGAACCACACCTTCAGCCGTAGGCGTGCCTTGGTCTTGGCAGCACCCTGATGACCACGGTGAGCCAAAGCGATCACCTCGTCCACCTTCGATTGGGGCACCACAATCCGATCTCCGCGGAGCAGAAGGCCAGATGTCGAGAACGATAACTCCTCCTGGACTTTCCATAGTTGCTCAAGTCCGGTCCTGGCCTCCTGGGTGCGCCCCGCCAGAGCCTCCAGCACCGACTTCCAGGAGCCCTGTAGCATCGAGTGTCTTAGGATCTGGAAGCACTCATCTTGCGCTGCAGCTGCCTCCAGCTCCTGGAGAGGCATGGCGTTTGGCGTGGCTGCCTCCACCACCACCCGGACGTGCTCTTCTGCTTCTTCTGCACAGGCGTCCTGGACTTTGCCTGCGTACGCCCCAGGGTGTCTGGAGAGATAGTCTGCAGCGTTGTTCGCCCCTGGCCGGTATACCAAGGTGACTTCCTACTCCAAAAGGGCGAGCATCCACCGCTTAATGCGTGCCGGTGGCTTGGATGGCGACCCTGCTAGGATGGGAAGCAGCGGCTTGTGGTCTGTCACCACCGTCACCGGGCGTCCCAGGACGTAGAGCCGGAAGTGTCGGCATCCCCACAGTACTGCCAGTGCCTCACGCTCGATCTGTGAGTATCGCTGCTCCGCGTTGGACAGGGCCTTGCTGGCGTATGCCACCGGGCGGATGCCCCCACCACTGTCAATTTGTGTTAGCTCAGCACCCAGGCCGAATGGGCTGGCGTCGACGATGATCTCTGAAGGCAGCGCGGGATCGAAGAAGGACATGGTGTCTTCAGCCGCCAGGGCACCCTTTATGTCATCAAAAGCCGCCTGTTCTAGCGGGCCCCAGTTCCAGATGACATCCTTCCTGGTCAGTGCCCTGAGCGGTTCCGATCTGGAGGCCAGATTTTTGATGAATCGTCCACAGTATGTGACCATGCCTAGGAAGCTTCGCACCTCAGATACGGACTCCGGAGGCTGCGCCTTCTTTATGTCCTGCACCTTCTGGGGATCAGGAGACACCCCACTTCTTTAAATACAAAACCAAAGAATTCTATCGATGGTCGGAGAAATTCACACTTCTCTTTGTGGAGGGTGAGTCCCAAGGACTGCAGTCTTCCGAACATCTTCGCCAACCGCCTCAGATGGTCTACCTCTGTTCTGGCAAACACCAGGATGTCGTCGCTTATGTTCAAAATGCCCTGTAGATCTGCCAGGGTGCCCTGAATAATGTTCTGGAACACCTCCGCCACCGAGGACACACCAAAGCTAAGTCTCTTTTAGCGGTATAGCCCTCGGTGTGTCGTGAAGGTGGTAATGTACCTCGACTCAGGGTGGAGGACAACCTGCTGATAGCCCGCTCGAAGGTCCACTTTCAAAAAGCGCCCTGTACCTCTGCAATGATGTTGTCAATCGTCGGGGTGAGGTGCCTCTCTCTCTTAATGGCCTTGTTCAGGAGCCTCATGTCAATGCAGATTCTAACAGCATCGGGTTGTTTAGGCTTCCGTGCCACCACTATCGGGGACACCCAGGGTGTCGGGCCTTCCACCTTTTCTAAAATGTCAAGATTGACCAAATTGTCCAGTTCCTTGTCGACAAGTTCACAGAGGTGGAACGGCACCCTTCGATGTTTCAGGACAATGGGCTGCACCGACTCATCAATGTGTAACCTCACTGGGTCACCGGCCATCTGCCCGATCCCCTTGAACAGCGCAGCATACTTTTCGAGCAAGTCATTAATGTCCTCCAAATAGACAGAGTATGCGAAGCTGACGATGCCGAGGGCCTCTGCTGCAGCACAACTGAGCAGCGTGTTGGTGCTCACCAGTGTCACGTAGAATCGTGCTGTGATTGAGAGCCCTCATGTTCTACTTTTGCCACGAACACACCGTCCAGAGGGATGGGGTCTACACCACCGAAGGAAAAAATGCGGGCCTTAGGAGCAGCCAGTTTGGAGGGCTGGTTCATGGCATCATAGTGTCCATGGGCCATTACATTGACCAACGCCCCAGTGTCCACAAAGACGGGGACTGGAGATCGGTTCACCGCGACCACGCCCTTGGATGTCTCCTGTTCTTACTTCTCAGGATCCCCACACTCGAGACAAAGAAGATATTCTCTTCCTCCTCTTCTTCAGCATCCTCCTCAGTCTGATCCACCTGAGCGACGTTGGATGGTCGACCCTGGCGATTGAGACTGGACCGTCCCGGGCCCCTCGGTACCAATACTGGCATTGCGGCTTTGCATACCCTCGAGAAATGATCCGGCATCCCACACCATCCACAGGTCTTTCCAGCCGCAGGGCACTCAGCAGGGTGGGACAGATCATACCCACATTTTTGGCAGATTTCTCCTGCCCTACCGGGGACTGCCGCCAGGTCTTCGGGTGCCCCTGCCATCATCGCACATACCTCTTTGGTCTTGATGGGGCGCGACCCAGACTCCTTTCTAGCAGCACTCGCCTCTGACACCTCATGGCACCTCCCCAGTTCAAGG